>NC_068911.1:149856419-150492878 GCF_023091745.1 Budorcas taxicolor
TCCCCACATCCACTTCTCTCTGCAAGTTTCAATCAGAATGTAAGAGGAGCCATCTCTGGATTTCTGGGCCGAGAAGAGGAAGCAAAGTAGGCAGATGAAGTGCCCAGGATAGTCCAGGAGAGGGCCAGAGGGCTTGAGAAGGGAGGCAGGGCTGGAACCAAAGGCAAACACAACCCTTTCATCATGATGCCTGGGCCAGTCCTGACTCAGCTGCCTCTGGGTGCGGTGGAGGAAATTGAGGCTTTGGTCAGCTGGGAAGCTCTTTAAGATCCTGAGTTGAAGAAAGAGCTCAGCCCTCAGCCTCAAACCACCACATTGGTCTGTTCCACACTAAACCAGGAGCTGGCGTGAATGATCGAAGGCCCTGCATTTCCTTCCACTCGGGGGCCCTCAGCCTGCTAGGAAATGCTCCTCTGTTATCTGTGGCTTTTAGTCCTTTCCCCCTTTGGAAGTAGAGGGGAATAATAATAATAATGACGATCTTCTGTGGGTTTGGGAGTACCCGAGGTCTGGTGGGGCCAGAGTAAGCAGAATAAAATGAAGCTGCAGTGACGCTAACGGGTCTATCTCATCTCAGTGAAATCAGTGACCAGGAGAGCAGAGGCCAGAGGTGAGCCCAGGAGTAGAAGTCAGTGGGCAAAGAGAGAAGTGACTTCACACGTCGTCACAATTTCTCTTTGGGTAGAACATTGTAGCAGGATATATGGAACTTTTCATTTCTTCTTATTCTTTCTGTTCCTTTCACTGACTTTCTTAATAATGAAAGTAAAACATTAGGTACTTGAGGAAACAAGTCCAATTATATGAAAGTGAAAGTGAAGTTGCTCAGTTGTGTCTGACTCTTTGTGACCCCATGGACTGTGTCCATGGGATTTTCCAGGCAAGATGATGACGTTTCCATCCCATCCTCCCATGGAAGGCAATGCTAAAAGAGTGATAGGTATCCTTTCACATCTTTCTGTGACCTCAGACTTTAAGACTTATTACTGAAGGAGGTGGGAGGGGACATAAGTAAACCCATGGTTGATTCATGTTGATGTTTGGTAGAAGCCAACACAATACCATAACACTTTCAGGGCAAATCCAGGCTCCAAAGAGTCACTTGTGCAAGTTCAATTAAATATAAATAAATTAAAAAAAAGAGTTACCACTGTTTTTCACTCCTTTTAGAGAAAAGAACATGCATGAAAAGAAATAATTGTAGTGTATGTAAGCGTGGTTCAGATCTTGAACTCCTTATTGCAAAATTCATGTTTACATCAAAGAAAATAGGGAAAATTAATAGGCCATTCAAGTATGACCTAAATCAAATCCTTTATGATTATAGAGTGGAGGTGATGAATAGATTCAGGGACTAGATCTGGTAGACAGAGTGCCTGAAGAACTATGGACGGAGGTTCATAACATTGTACAGAAGGCACTGACCAAAATCATCCAAAGAAAAAGAAATACAAGAAGGCAGAATGGTTGTCTGAGGAGGTTTTACAAATAGCTGAGGAAAGAAGGGAACCAAAGACAAAGGAGAAAGGGAAAGATAAACCTGACTGAATGCAGAGTTCCAAAGAGTAGCAAGGAGAGATAAGAAGGCCTTCTTAAATGAACAATGAGAAAAAATAGAGGGAAAAAATAGAATTGCAAAGACTAGAGATCTCTTCAAGAAAATTGGAGATGTCAAAGGAATATTTGAAAAAGGACAGAAATAGTAAGGACCTAACAGAAGCAGATGATATTAAGAAGAGGAGGCAAGAATACACAGAAAAACTATACAAGAAAGGTCTTAATGATCCAGATAACCATGATGGTGTGATCACTCACTTAGAGCCAGACATTCTGGAATGTGAAGTCAAGTGGACCTTAGGAAGCATTGTTGCAAATAAAGCTAGTGGAGGTGATGAAATTCCAGTTGAGCTATTTAAAATCCTAAAGGATGATATGGTTAAAGTGCTGCACTTAATATGCCAGCAAATTTGGAAAACTCAGCAGTGGCCACAGGACTGGAAAAGGTCAGTTTTCATTCCAATCCCAAAGAACGGCAATGCAAAAGAATGTTTGAACTACCATACAATTGTGCTCACTTCATGTGCTAGCAAGGTTATGCTCAAAATCCTTCAATCTAGGCTTCAGCAGCTCATGAACCAAGGACTTGCAACTGTACAAGATGGATGTAGAAAAGGCAAAGGAACCAGAGATAAAACTGCCAATATTGGATCGTAGAGAAAGCAAGGGGATTCCTTTAAAATATCTACTTCTGCTTCATTGACTACCCTAAAGCCTTTAACTGTGCATATCACAGCAATCTGTGAAAAATTCTTAAAGAGATGGGAGTATCAGACCTTCTTACCTGTATCCTGAGAAATCTGTATGCAAGTCAAGAAGCAACAATTAGAACTGGACATGGAAAAAAGGGCTGGTTCAAAATTGGGAAAGGAGTAAGACAAGGCTATATATTGTCACCCTGTTTATTTATCTTATATGCGGAGTACATCATATGAAATGTTAGGCTGGATGAAGCACAAGCTAGAATCAAAACTTCTGGGAGAAATATCAACATCAAATATGCAGATGATACCATTCTAATTACAGAAAGCAAAGAGGAACTAAAGAGCCTCTTGATGAGGGTAAAAGAGGAAAGTGGAAAAAGCTGGCTTAAAACTCAGCATTCAAAAAACTAAGACCATGGCCTCTGGTACCATTAATTCACGGCAAATAGAAGGGGAAAAAGTGGAAGCAGTGAAAGATTATATTTTCTTGGGGTCCCAAATCACTGTGGATGATGGGACTGCAGCCATGACATTTAAAGACTGTTGCTCCTTGAAAGTAAAGCTATTACAAAGTTAGCATATTAAAAAGCAGAGACATTGCTCTGCTGACAGAAGTCCTTATAGTCAAAGTTATGGTTTTTCAAGTAGTCGTGCACAGATGTGAAATTTGGACCATAAAAAAGACTGAGTGCTGAAGAATTAATGCTTACAACTTGTGGTGCTGAACAAGACTCTTGAGAGTCCCTTAGACAATAAGGAGATCAAACCAGTCAATCCTAAAGGAAATCAACCCTAAATAGTCATTGAAGGGACTGTAATGCTCCAATATTTGGGCCACCTGACGTGAAGAGCTCACTCATTGGAAAAGACCCTGATGCTGAGAAAGACTGAAGACAAAAAGAGAAGCAGGTAGCAGGATGAGATGGTTAGATGGCATCACTGATTCAGTGGGCATGAATTTGAGCAAACTTCGGCATACAGTGGAGGACAGAGGAGCCTAGAGTATTGCAGTCCATAGGGTCACAAAGTAATGGACAAGACTTGGCAACTGAACAACAAGAATTTTATAAGAGGCTGAGATGAAATTGCCACTGTGGAGTGGAGTGGGGAAAATTCTGGAGGTTTGGGGGTGCTCACCAAGACTGGCGGTATAGAAGTTTAGAGGAAATGGGAGACTTGGGTTGGGATTTTCCAAAACACCGTATTATTTAAACTTCCTTCATTCTCATTCAACCTCAGAATTGGGCAAGTCCTTAGAGACCAGTGGTCTATTTCTTTATAGATGCAGCCACGTTAATGGTTATCCAGTGTTCCTTTGGTTGCTTCCAGATCCAAAGAACTTGCTAAGATCATGATTCTGAACAGTCCACGTGACCACCAACCCCAATCAACAAGGAACTTTGACTGTTTAAAATGCTTTTCATGTTTGATGTTTATGTGTTATACAATTCTTCTCTTTCCCTTTGGCAGAGTTTAAGTACTCTGTGGGCAGGGATTGTGTTTTATTTATTTTGGTTGTCCAACTGACAGATGAATTACTAAATTAATTCAAGAAAATTAAAATAAACATCTTCTGGGACTTTCTATGTGAAGACACAGAGCCAGGCATGGAAAAGGATGAAAACCTGAACTTTCTCATGGGGCCTCATAGTTTACTCTGTGTGGTGCCAGTCCTCTATTTCTCCAGAGACCTGTCCTCCAGTTGCAGGAGATTCCCCATTTTCTCCTAAGGCTGTAACTATTAGATCTGCGTAGCAACTCAGAATATCACTGCATAAACTCAGATATGTACAATTAATTGTAAAAAAAGAAAGTTTTAACTGGATTTCTCTATCAAAGCCATCTTCTGCCTGAATAATACAAACCATGACAATTTTAGTCTTTGTGGGTCTCCATCTTTGACCTCCACTTTGGTGTGACAAGGTGAGGGCAAGGAGGCATTTGATCCATACTAACAAATAAAGCAAAATAAAACAAAACAGCACCAGAATCTATGTCCACTGCAGAATTATCTGAAGTAATGCAAAGTCAGATCAGACTAAGGCAAGGTCCTCAGAGATTTAGAAAACAGGATTGCAAGATAATACTTTCATGTGAAAACATTTCAGATATATGAGTGCTTCATATATAATTTTATATTTCTCTATATATACATATATAATATATCTCCATCTTGAAAATTTTTCTTGACATACTCTAAGAAATTGAGAAGAAAATGAACAAGGAAAAATTAAAAATTAAATAAAGGGTATATTAGGACCCGTGGTCAGTATTGAATATGTTAAACATAGATTTGTCTCTAAATAATTATCAATATGGCTACACAATAAAACAAAATTTTCTCTTCATGAAGAAAACATACTTTATACAAATGTTAAATTTATTCTAAATAATTAGCAGTAGAAACCCCAAATTATATTAAAAAATATTGGGGAGCAAAGGAGGTCAATGAATAAAGATATCCCAAGTTATAAATATTACATAAGGAGAAGTGATTTTTGGCTTCAATAATCACAGAAAAATAATTCAAATAGGGTCTTTGGAAAACATGAAGATGACTACTAGTTGATTAAAAACAAATGTTTGCCTTTCAAACTATTAACGAAGAGAAAAGCAAACAAATCTAGTCCATATATCAAAAAAGAATAAGGAATTAACAGGAACAACAAACACAAAACTTAACATAATGGGATATATGTACAGAATAACATGATGTATCAGGCACTATTAGGGATTTTGCTCTATTTTTTATTGGCTCTTTATAGCAAACTTAGTAATTTTATCTTTTCAATATTACAGATGAATCAGAAGGAACCCACAGAGAATAAATCACTTTTCTGAGGTCACACAGATGTACATGGCAGCTTCAAGGTCTAAACCCTGGCTTATCTGGCCCACAGGGTTACTCTCAGTCACTGCTCTTCCCACCTCCAAAAACACGATAAAAGGAGGGAGACCAGATGTATCCATTATGAATTTCCCAATTTACAAACAAAGACTTGAAATATGACATGCTTCTTTTAAGAGAAATGGCCTTAGAAAGACACACACACAAACACATACAATGTGTTTATCAGGCAGATATAAAAAGAACAAAAACTAAAAACCCAAAGCACCAGTGTTGATATAAATTTCAAATAAAGTGTAGAATTAAAGGCAAAGAACAACATGATTTGAAAAAGATTACATGAATTATCATATGATCCATATATATAGAAACCAAATAAAAAATTTTAATAGCTAGAAACACAATATAAAACATTCAGTTATTGTGAGAGACTCTAACACACATATTGACTTTTGCAGATGAAAAATACAGAAAATAGAAACAAAATTACTAATATTATGTTAATACATATGTATATGAATATGAATGTCCATATATATATGATAAATATGTATATATATAAATATACATATGATATAGGTATATTTTCTTAATCTGAAAAATAGGTTGCATATCTCCTTTTCATTTGTCCACACTAGTCTCTCAAACACTGACAATATACTACACCAGAAAGAAAAATGGTCTTAATAAATTATAGAAGCTAATGTCACCCAGACAACATTTTTCTTATTAATGCATAGTTGATCCATCAACAAATATTGATTTCTAACAAAAAATGTATAAAACAAATAACTATTGTTAATGAATAAGAAACTCTCCTATATGAGTATTGGATATAAGTGGAGATTAAAATTGCAATTAGCATTCATTAGAAAATACTGTTAGTCAGATGACCATTACATCTACTACTGTGGGCAGGAATCCCTCAGAAGAAATGGAGTAGCCATCATGGTCAACAAAAGGGTCCGAAGTGCAGTACTTGAATGAAATCTCAAAAACGACAGAATGATCTCTGTTCGTCTCCAAGGCAAACTATTCAATACCACAGTTATCCAAGTCTATGCCCCAACCAGTAACACGGAAGAAACTGAAGTTGAACGGTTTTATGAAGACCTACAAGACCTTTTAGAACTAACACCCAAAAAAGATGTCCTTTACATTATAGGGGACTGAAATGCGAAAGTAGGAAGTCAAGAAACACCTGGAGTAACAGGCAAATTTGGCCTTGGAATGCAGAATGAAGCAGGGCAAAGACTAATAGAGTTTTGCCAAGAAAATGCACTGGTCATAGCATACACCCTCTTCCAACAACACAAGAGAAGACTCTACACATGGACATCACCAGATGGTCAACACTGAAATCAGATTGATTATATTCTTTGCAGCAAAAGATGGAGAAGCTCTATACAGTCAACAAAAACAAGACCAGGAGTTGACTGTGGCTCAGATCATGAACTCCTTATTATCAAATTCAGACTGAAATTGAAGAAAGCAGGGAAAACTGCTAGACCATTCAGGTATGACTTCAATCAAATCCCTTATGATTATACAGTGGAAGTGAGAAATAGATTTAAGGGTCTAGATCTGATAGATGCAGTGCCTGATGAACTATGGGCGGAGGTTCGTGACATTGTACAGGAGACAGAGATCAAGAACACCCCCATGGAAAAAAAGTGCAAAAAAGCAAAATGGCTGTCTGGGGAGGCCTTACAAATAGCTGTGAAAAGAAGAGAAGCAAAAAGCCAAGGAGAAAAGGAAAGATATAAGCATCGAATGCAGAGTTCCAAAGAATAGCAAGAAGAGATAAGAAAGCCTTCTTCAGCGATCAATGCAAAGAAATAGAGGAAAACAACAGAATGGGAAAGACTAGAGATCTCTTCAAGAAAATTAGAGATACCAAGGGAATATTTCATGCAAAGATGGGCTTGATAAAGGACAGAAATGGTCTGGACGTAACAGAAGCAGAAGATATTAAGAAGAGGTGGCAAGAATACATGGAAGGACTGTACAAAAAAGATCTTCACGACTCAGATAATCATGATGATGTGATCACTCATGTAGAGCCAGACATCCTGGAATGTGAAGTCAAGTGGGCCTTAGAAAGCATCACTACAAACAAAGCTAGTGGAGGTGATGGAATTCCAGTTGAGCTGTTTCAAATCCTGAAAGATGATGCTGTGAAAGTGCTGCACTCAATATGCCAGCAAGTTTGGAATACTCAGTAGTGGCCACAGGACTGGAAAAGGTCAGTTTTCATTCCAATTCCAAAGAAAGACAATGCAAAAGAATGCTCAAACTACCGCACAATTGCACTCATCTCACATGCTAGTAAAGTAATGCTCAAAATTCTCCAAGCCAGGCTTCAGCAATACGTGAACTGTGAACTCCCTGATGTTCAAGCTGGTTTTAGAAAAGGCAGAAGAACCAGAGATCAAATTGCCAACATCCACTGGATCATGGAAAAAGCAAGAGAGTTCCAGAAAAGCATCTATTTCTGCTTTATTGACTATGCCAAAGCCTTTGACTGTGTGGATCACAATAAACTGTGGAAAATTCTTCAAGAGATGGAAATACCAGACCACCTGACCTGCCTCTTGAGAAATCTGTATGCAGGTCAGGAAGCAATAGTTAGAACTGGACATGGAACAACAGACTAGTTCCAAATAGGAAAAGGAGTACGTCAAGGCTGTATATTGTCACCCTGCTTATTTAACTTATATGCAGAGTACATCATGAGAAATGCTGGGCTGGAAGAAACACAAGCTGGAATTAAGATTGCTGGGAGAAATATCAATCACCTCAGATATGCAGATGGCACCACCCTTATGGCAGAAAGTGAAGAGGAACTCAAAAGCCTCTTGATGAAAGTGAAAGACGAGAGTGAAAAAGATGGCTTAAAGCTCAACATTCAGAAAATGAAGATCATGGCATCTGGTCCCATCACTTCATGGGAAATAGATGGGGAAACAGTAGAAACAGTGTCAGACTTTATTTTGGGGGCTCCAAAATCACTGCATATGGTGACTGCAGCCATGAAATTAAAACACGCTTACTCCTTGGAAGGAAAGTTATGACCAACCTAGATAGTATATTCAAAAGCAGAGACATTACTTTGCCAACTAAGGTCTGTCTAGTCAAGGCTATGGTTTTTCCTGTGGTCATGTATGGATGTGAGAGTTGGACTGTGAAGAAGGCTGAGTGCCGAAGAATTGATGCTTTTGAACTGTGGTGTTGGAGAAGACTCTTGAGGGTCCCTTGGACTGCAAGGAGATCCAACCAGTCCATTCTGAAGGAGATCAACCCTGGGATTTCTTTGGAAGGAATGGTTCTAAAACTGAAACTCCAGTACTATGGCCACCTCATGCGAAGAGTTGACTCATTGGAAAAGACTCTGATGCTGGGAGGGATTGGGGGCAGGAGGAGAAGGGGATGACCCAGGATGAGATGGCTGGATGGTATCACAGACTCGATGGATGTGAGTCTGAGTGAACTCTGGGAGTTGGTGATGGACAGGGAGGCCTGGCGTGCTGCGATTCATGGAGTCGCAAAGAGTCGGACACGACTGAGTGACTGAACTGAACTGAACTGAAACTACAACAAAATTTTACATTACTAAATATACAGGTTGTGGTCAAAGTCTTACTGAGAGAGTAAGTTAATAATTTTAAACTTTTCTCTTTTTAGCAAAAGAGAATAGAAACAAATGAACCAGGTATTATTCTTAGTTTGGAAAAATAAAGTAAAAATAAGAGGAATGACATAATATAGCAAGTACAGAAATCAATGAACTGTGGAATGAAAACCAAATCCAATACAATTGATAACTAAATCCAAGAATTACTTATTTAAACAAAACCAGTGCAGCATGTACAATTTGGAAAATCTATTAAAATGTGGATTCAAACTATCCTATTTATTATTCTCATAGTCACAATGTATTAAAACTCTCACCATCTCTCCTTTAGATTTATTCAAGGAACTCTGGCCTTTCTCCTTCAATTCAGTTCAACAGATTATTTCAAAATGACTCCAGAGTTTGACTACCAGAGGTGCCCTGAGGGAAGTGACTTCCCAAAGAAATGAGCTTCACTAACTTTTCATTGGTAAAGCATCTGTCTACAATGCGGGAACCTGGGTTCCATCCCTGGGTCGGGAAGATCCACTGGAGAAGGAAATGGCAATCCACTCCAGTACTATTGCCTGGAAAATCCCGTGGAGAGAGGAGCCTGGTAGGCTACAGTCCATGGGGTTGCAAAGAGTCGGACACGACTGAGCAACTTCACTTTTCACTTTCCTTTCTAAATGTGAGGATGATCCAGACAAGTGATGTTTCCTGATTTAGCTCTGTCTTCTAAATGTGAGGATGATCCAGACAAGTGATGTTCACCAACAAACCTTTTCTTTGAAAGCCAGTGTCTTCCTCAGTCATCTGGGCAAATGTCGGCCAGTCACAAGTGAAGAGACATTCACTAGGCCCAGGAGGACACATAAGCCTCCAACTCCCTCTACACGAAATGGGCACTTAATTTGTGAAAGATTGAGACTTTAAGAGAAAGCTGTTCATCTTTGCCTACATCCTCCCATTTCAACAGATTTGACTTCTTTTATTCTTAGGCCATCACTGAAGCACAGAAGCATGGGTGTGAAGAAGGAAACTTGAGCATGAGAGCAGAATAAAGACAAGAAAGCTCTGTTCAGTGGACCCAAACAACTAACAACAGTGCATGCTGTATGTTTCGCTTTCCTTGTTGCCCCGGAATGCACTGAAGATTTTAATTCATTGCTTCTTTAAGCCTTAAGTACTATGAAAATAATATTATTATTCCCATTTTACTTCTGAAGAAACTGAGGCTTAGAGAGGATAAAAGAACCTTTCCAATATCATCTAATCAGTGACAGAAAGAGGGCTTAAACATAGGCAGTCAGCATCTAGAGCCCCCACACTCTTATCTCTGTCCACTATCTTCTTATGTACAATGTCAAGGGTATAGAAATAACTGTGTTTCTCTCCCTCCCCATTCCTGGTGGCTGAAAGAGAAGTAACTTTTGCCCCAACAAAACCATTCTTGAGAACTCCTACCTTCCTTCCAATCTCGATTGGCTTCAACTCCTGGGAGGAGGTATTTATTTGATTAAAGAAAAAGAAGATCATCATTCATCAATTCTTATTTCTGATTGTGATTAGCAAGTTAAAGTTCAGAAACATATAGGAATTTACCATCTACCCACATCCTATACCCACTAGAATACTCTCCATCCTGTGGGCAATGTGCATGGGATGACTGAATATATGTAAGATCTGCAAACTGAACTCAGACTTGGTTCAGCGTGAGGGCAAGTATAAGGCAATCTGTTTGGCTTCACATTCAAAGAGCTCGCCAGTTCAGTTTCATAAGCAATTGAGCCAGTGATCTCTAGTTAATTCTCACAAGGCACTACAGTGATCTCTGTCCCCTGATCTTGACTATAAGAAACTAAATCTTGAGGCTCTTTCTTACTTGATACTTTAAAACGCTGAGAGGATGCATCACAATTTGTTGTTGTTGCTCTGTCACTAACTCATGTCTCACTCTGTGACCCCGTGGATTGCAGCACATCAGACTTCCTTGTCTTTCACCATCTCTCAGAGTTTGCTCAAACTCATGTCCATTGAGTCAGTGAGCCATCCACCCATCTCATCCTCTATCATCCGCGTCTCTACTCTGTCCTCAATCTTTCCCAACCTAAGGGTCTTTTCCAATGAGTCAGCTCTTCACATCAGGTGACCAAAGTATTGTAGCTTCAGCTTCAGCATCAGTCCTTCCAATGGATATTCAGGGTTGAATTCCTTTAGGATTGACTGGTTTGATCTCCTTGCTGTCCAAGGGAATCTCAAGAGTCTTCTCTAGCACCAGGATTCAAAAGCATCAATTCTTTTGGTACTCAGCCTTCTTTATGGTCCAACTCTTACATCTGTGCATTACTACTGGAAAAACCATAGCTTTGACTATATGGACCTTTGGTGACAAAGTGATGTCTCTGCGTATCACAATAAATGTTGTCAAAGCCAGATAAATAAAACACTGCTCTATCAATGCACGAGATAGCTACATTTTAGAGAGCTTCTCTCTGAAGGTTTGAGAATGACCACAGAAGTAGATAAACTCTAGAGTAAAAGGGAAATGCACCCACAGATATTCCCTCTACTTATTTCTGCATGTGTAGAGCATGGCTCCATGCCAGCTTACCTTTACAGTGCCACATAACTTTCCCTTCCCTTTGCAGCAGATGAGCCGCCCTAGGCAAAACATCTTTCTAGTTAGGCTGAGTTCTTGGAACGATGGGCAAATATTCATATTATGTTTGAGACAAAATCCCTTACAAAGGAATGACTTTAAAATTTGTATTAACTTTAAACACTTGAAGCATCATAAAATCAAAATTACAGCCCATTTTCCTCAAAGACATGGATGAACTGATATAATTGGGTTTTGACATTTACTTAATAAAAAACAGATTACTGAAACTAGAAAAGTTTACTGTGTAATTATTTCACATTGCTACTTCTGGCTGTTTTCATGGAAAGATGAGCATTTTCCTTAACATGTGACCGTGACATGTGACACAAGAAGGTGGTTTTGGATAGAACCACTAGGAACATGAAGAGGTTGTATACCATGTATATCTTGTATCCTCTATGCTATGCAAACTGAGGCTGAATGGCCTGGTCATCTGCTCCTAGCACCAGGTTGCAAATGGGACTTGACAACTTTATGTTCTGTTTCAAATTTATCGCCCCATTTAAAAATATTTACAAATATTTACAAATTTTAAACTTCAGATTCAAGATTGTAGCACAGACTGTTGTCTTGAATAAGTATGTTGGAATTCATTTACTGAAAGTGATTCTTATTTGTAAAGATTCTTCTTCTCATTCCCTCCCTTCCCTCCTCCTCCTCTCTCTCCTTTTTTTTTCTTTCTTTTCTTAAACAAGGGAGTTTGCCTTTTATCGTAAATCTCTAAAGAAGGCAACAATGACCTTGAATTGCTGTTCATATCCCAACTATTTTGTGACATAGAACTCAACTCAACCTAAGAACTGTCTTCACATAGTGAGAAAATTCACACCAGGTCCTGTTTTCAGGCTAAGAGTACCTTTTCAGCCCCTTGGGGACTTCGCAGTGGAAGAAAAGCTCCTTAGTGGAACACTCAGCCTCCCATTACCCTGAAGGGCTTGTTTTTGCATATTTCTGACAACCTGACCTTTGACCTAAAGGTCGTGACTCTGGCTGATGGAATGGCATTCAAGTTAAATTAACTCAACAGTTCCCTGACTTACTGTTTGTTATGTTTTCACTTGGTTCTTCTGCAAACAGAAAGAATGCTTCTCCAGTAACTCTCATCAGGTTAAGTCTCTCTTTGGATCAATTGGCCTCTTCTCTGATTTCTAAATTCGTGGGAATGAGCTATGTTGATGCAGGAAGTGGGGAAGGAGTGGGATGATAAGGGAGTATTAGGAAATACTTATGAAAAGCATGATAGAATGAAAGAACCCTGGACAGAGAACCACTACTGTCTAGGGAGGCTTCAGACCCTGAAGATGGATGCACTTGAAGCCAAGATGGGTTAGTTCCAGGCACTTCGGGACTGATACAGGCTGGAGAGGATGCTAACATCTCATCTTTGGTAAGGATCTTAGAAATCACTTAGCCTGAGCCTGAGGGTTCCTGAGGTGTTTTGTTTTTTTTTTTTTTTTTAATCAGTTTCACCTTTTCTTTGAATCTAACTCAGATTCCCAATTTATAAAACAGATACCAATCAAAGCTACTCTGGATGAGGTCCAAATAAGGGGCTGAGGACCTCCCTTCTTTGCTCACTTTTCTCTGCCACGTGGCCTCTGAGATATCTCCTCAGAGCTCTAGTGTCATCAACCACAAACAGCTTAAACAGTGCTGAGAGAATAATCCATGACAAGGTCTCTGCAGGACTTCACAGCAGCTTCAGAGCAACTGGAACTGCCCCTGGACATGCCCCCACCCCACCAAGAGTCCCCTGGAGCCCTTCAAACAAGCCTACTTGTTTGTCCATGGGACAGACCTTCAAACACAAGACCAGAGCTGCTACATTTTCCTGAGGTCTAAAACTCTCATTATTTGTTTTCCTTAGACTGTTTGCTCCTTGAGGTCAGAGTTCTGTCTGTTTTATCTTCACAGGCTCAGTGACTAGTACAATAGCCTGGCATGGACTAAGTCTTTAATAGATGCTGCTGCTGCTGCTGTTGCTGCTGCTAAGTCACTTCAGTCATGTCCGACTCTGTGCGACCCCATAGATGGCAGCCCACCAGGCTCCACCATCCATGGGATTTTCCAGGCAAGAGCACTGGAGTGGGTTGCCATTGCCTCCTCCTAATAGATGCTAGTCCTGGAGAAAGAGATGATAGTTAGGAGGTGACAGCCGGATGACCAAAAATAAAGTAACAATAAACACTCCAACTACTGAACTAGGCACTGCATTCAACTCTATACATATGGATCTCGATTTTCCTGGATACCCAGTGATAGATGATACTAAGTCGCTCCAGTCATGTCCAACTCTTTGTGACCCTATGGACTGTAGCGCATCAGGCTCCTCTGTCCATGAGATTCTCCAGGTAAGAATATTGGAGTGGGTTGCCATTTTCTCCTCCAGGGGATCTTCCAGAACCAGGGATCAAACCTGGATACCCAATAGGCATTACTAACTCTGTTGGGGCGATGGGGAGCTGTCTGAGGAGTTAACCAACAAAGCAGGGCCACACAGTTAGTCAGTAGAGAAATTGGGATTTGAATCCAAGCTTATCTCAGCTTTAACCACTATAATAATCTAGTGGCTGAGCCCAGTGTTGGCAGATGTTCCATAGAGGCCAGAGCTGGGGAGGGAGGAAAGGAAGGGTCCTGTGTGAAAACTGTGCTCTGGTTGGGAAGGAATCTGAGTTGCTCTTTGGTAATTTTTCCCAATAGAGTGAGATGTTCTTCCACCACCACCATCACTCTGAGCTCCTTCTCTCCACCCTTCTATCGACTCTCTTCCTGACCCAGACTAACTTCAGCAGTCAATGGGTGGGTCATGTCTGGATTCCTAAAGAGTTTGTGCTACTAGAACATTCCCACCCAGAGATGTCTGCTCACCAGTGATGTAAGACAGCAGCAAGAGAGGCAGGAGGTAGGCTGGAGGTCATGAGATCACGGATATGATGTATAATAGAGCCTCATAGCAGGCACATTGCAGGTGATCAAGTGATTAGATGTTCTCCCCAGCTTTTAAAATCTCTTCTTGCCAGTTTTCCACAGTCTCCCTATTTCCCTCCTCTAGAAACTCTTATTTTATCCTGGAATGATTTCTATTTCTAATCATTCATAAGAAAGGTTGCTCCACAGAAGACATAATCCTTTAAGCCCCTACTCTCATGATCAGGGCAATATCCTCCTGATACTCACCTCCCACTTCACCTTGTACTTGTACCTTTCATCATCACCATCTGATTCTTCCTCCTTCTCTGTCAAGCACAAAATTAGAATGTGAAGTTCTGATCCCCCTTGTTTCATTATTAGTGGAAGCTGATATTTGGCTTTTTGCTTCAGAAGCCACGTTGTAAATGAAGACAGCAGCAGGAATTGAGTTTTGAGTTGCTGGCTGGTGCCAAAGATATGGTTAGATCTTTGAGGCCAGTTTCCAAGTGACTTTGGATTGAAGTCAGGATACATGTTTGGGATAAATGGAGAAAACACCCATCTAGCAAGCGGGAGGATCTCAGAGTCTGGTGTCTTAGAGGGTGGTTTACTAACTAAACAATAATTCCTTCCACATGTTCAGTATTTCACAGCTCACCAAGTGCTTCTTTGTATATTATCTTATTTGATTTTTACATTGGTTCTCTTGGGATTAATGGGAAAATACCATTGTCCTCATGTTATACACATGCAGAGCTCCTTAGTAAGGAGCATGGAGGTTACATGATTCCTCCATTGCCATTCAACACTTGGTGTAAGAAAGTTCAAAACCTTAAAGCTCAAGTTGTCTGAATTCCCAAGCTCAAGCTGGGAATATTGTATGAATTAGATAGATAAAACACCTCACAAAATGTCTTGTGAATTTTCTGTGTTCAGAAAGCATTAGTCTCTTTCCTCATTTCCTTTCTGAATCCTGCTCTGCTGCTCTTTTTCCACCCACCATGCTGGAAAAATAGATAAAGGGAGTGATCTGGAGAGCAGAAAAGGAGGAAAATGATGGCACTTGAACACGGTTCTAAGACAAGCTTATGAGGATGAGACTGATGCTGTTATGAAGCCCAGCGTCTCGCAAGACCTTGGTAGGCCCCACCATCAGGAAGGGTGGGAAAGAGTGCCTATCCCTGTGTCAGCTCCGTTCCCTCTCTCCCTCCCCACCCTAATTTTGTGGTTTGCTAATTATTTTGAGGCCAGGGAATGTCTAGGCTCTGCTTTCTGATTCAATTTCATCTCTCCCCTGCATTCAACATTTCTCAGAGGCCGTGTCACTCAGAGAAGAAGAGGCAGACCCGCTACCTTGTCCTTCCCAGGGTGGCACATAAGCTTCTGAACTATCCCCCCTACCAACCTCCCCCAGGCTCTCACCCACCCAACCACCCTCACTCACACAATTTACTGGAAACCTCTGTTCTTCTGAAGCAGGCTTTGGCTTTGTTCCCAGAACCAGGCAGAAGGAAAATGCTTTCTAAGAAAAACATGAACGAGGGAATTACATTCTCATCTGATATTTCTTCACCAAGATGATTTTGTTTGTTCTTCATCAAGATTGCTTTATCCATTTTTTTTTTTTCTGTAAAACCTGCTCTTGCTGGGGCAAAAAATCAACTGGAATTTATTCTTCCCTATTAGTTAAAAACCAAAATCCAATCCATATGTATGAATTACTGTCCATTCTGGTGAAATGTCATTAATCATACAGTTAGCATTGTGATATAATAAACTGAAATGATGGTTCTGGGGGCCTGTGGGGTGCCCCTTTGAGGATATTTAAAGATTTGAGAAAACTTGAAAGGACCCTAAAACATGGCTCTCCTTTCTCCTCCACTCATAGCTCAACTTGTGTTCTTTTGGAGTCTTCATTATTCCATTCCACTAACTGCTGCCATCTTTGGGTAATGTTATCAAGGAGCGTGACTATTCCCCAATGTCTAGTTATCCAAAATATCTCTTCCGTCTCCTTGCCCACTGCCCACAATCCAGTACATGCTGTGTTGTTTTGATGTTGACCTCACTCGACCTTCAAATCATTTTCAAAACTGGCTTTCCCACAGTGAAAAAATTTCAGGCCACAGACTACAACGATTGTGTTTATCTCACACAATATTGTTTTGAAGGTTTCTGGCCACTTCACTCATGTTTGAAGCACCAAGCTGGCACTCAACAGATGTTGGTGAGCAATTTAACTACAGAATATACTGTTTACTACTTTAACATTAGAGTTGTAAATAAATGAAAAAAATGGAGTTATACCTCTAGTATCAATGTGGAGCTACATTGCTAAGCCTTGTTTTAGATACTATGAATACCAAGAGGCCAGGAACAGTCCCAAACTTAGACTCTGAAAAAGTCCTTATGAGTATTCCTATTCCTATTCATAGATCTTTTATTTAGACTCTGCCCTTCAGATTATTTTTATATAAATGGCAACTGTTCATACT
This sequence comes from Budorcas taxicolor, assembly GCF_023091745.1. Taxonomy (NCBI): domain Eukaryota; kingdom Metazoa; phylum Chordata; class Mammalia; order Artiodactyla; family Bovidae; genus Budorcas; species Budorcas taxicolor. Next base: position 149,873,212 of record NC_068911.1, read on the forward strand.
AATAGTATTTGATTCAATTCTGTAGCCAGTTTTGCTTCAGCTCTTACCTTTGAAGAGATGGCAACAGCAATGGTGAAGAGAAAAGTGTAGAGTAAACTTGTTGTTTAGTTGCCAAGTTGTGTCCAACTCTTTGCAACCCCTTGGACTGTAGCCCTCCAAGTTCCTCTGTCCATGAGATTTTCTAGGCAAGAATACCAGAGTAGGTTGCCATTTCCTTCTCTAGGGGATATTCCTGACCCAGGAATCGAACCTGTGTCTCCTGCATTGCAGGCAGATTCTTTACTGCTGAGCCACGAGGGGAGCCCAGGTTAAACTTGAATTATGTTCTTACTTCACTCTGTGACTGTAGAGTTTTTACTTTCGGATCTGAGTAAATTTCTGCCCTATGAGGGAAACTGGGATCCAAGGGACTTAGGGAAAATTAATGACTTGTTAAAAGATACAAATATTTACTAAAAGATGACAATTGCCCAGGTATTAGAGATGGACAAGTAAATGAAATCAATTCCTGATCCAATTATAGTCCAGTGGGGAAATAATCTTGGAGTTTGTGGCTTCTGCCTTGCGCCCAGTACATGCCTTGAACTTGATGAGTGATAGAGGGTCAAATGTTCCTTTCAGCTGTGGATTTGGGGGTAGCTCTTTTATCATATTTGCTACTTCCCAGTGAAATGGATCATCTTTCTACCTTCTTTTTCTAGAAGAGAAAGATGCATTCTGATAAAGAGCTTAGGTAATCCCACCTGACCTATGATTGACTTTATGGTACAGTGAAGAAACCGTTGAATTAAAGTTGGACATTTGGTTCCGTAACTTTGAGTAAGTCATGTTACCCCTGGTACATAAATTTATCCTCCTGGTAATGAATGGTTTGGATTCAGTGAGTGCTGTATCTCTTCCACCCTAACATTCTTTGAGTTGAGGATCATTCTACTAGGGCCCCAGTTTTGTACTCAAGATCATGTGTACTTAAATTAAGGTCTTGGATTGTCTCCTCTCTTGCCCTTCAATACCATTCCTAACCTCTGCACTCCAGACCCTCTGCCTTGGCCCTGCCATATGCGTATCTGCTGCTCACCTTTTCAGTTCCTTTTTCCTATTCAGCTCTTTTTTTTTTTTTTTCAGTGAAGTATATGGGTTGATTTACAATTATATTAGTGTCAGGTGTGAAACATAGTCAATATTTTTATAGATTGTATTCCATTTAAAGTTATCTCAAACAATGGCTATGTTTTCCTGCACTGTACAATATTTTCTTGCTGTTTATCTATTTTACACATAGCAGTTTTCATCTCTTAATCCCTCATCTGTCTTGCCTCTCCCTTCCTCCCTTGCTCCAGTGGTAACTGGTGGTTTGTTCTCTATATCTTTGAGTTGTTTTTGTTTTGTTATACAATTTTTTTTGTTTCACATATAAATGATGATATGGGGCATTTGTCTTTCCCTGTCCATCTCCACTCAGCATAATACTCTCTAGGTCCATCCATGTCACTGTAAATGGCAGAATTTCATTCTTTTTTATGGCTGAGTAATATTCTATGGTCAGAATGGCTATCATCCAAAAGTCTACAAATAAATGTCAGTGAGAGTGCAGAGAAAAGGGGCCACTAGCACACTGCTGACGGCAATGCAAATTGGTGCAGCTGCTATGGAAAACAGAACGGCAATTTCCCAGAAAGCTACAAATGTAACTGCCATGCATGCTTGCTCAGTGGTCTCAGGTGTGTCCAACTCTTTGCGACCCCAAGCACGGTAGCCCACCAGGCTCCTCTGTCTATAGGGATTCTCTAGGCAAGAATACTGGAGTGGGTTGCCATACTCTCCTCCAGGGACTCTTCACAACCCAGGGGTCTTTACAGTCTTTGAACTCATGTCTCCTGTGTCTTCTGCATTGCAGGTGGATTCTTTACCCCCGAGCCACAAGGGAAGCCCATAACTACCATATGACCCAGCTATTCTACTCCCGAATTGCTATATTTATATGAAAAAGATGTAACTGAAAAAAAGGAAGAAAATAGCTCTTTCTTTCTTTTTGAAATGGGAATCTCTTTCCCTAGATTTAAACAATCCTGACCTGCCTGGTGATTATCACCTTTTCTCCTCAGTTTAAACCATATTGTGCTGCTGTGGACATATTTCCTTCAAAGTTTTATAAAATCCATTTTGTAAGCATCTTTGGGCTTCTATAAAAATCACTTGAGGATGCTAATTATCATCTTTTGCCCTCACTTCCAGACAAAATATCATCCTTTTGCATTTCAGTCATTTTCTATCACTACTCAAGGTTACATAACCTCATTACATGTACCTGGCATCATGCCCCCTATTGTTGGTTAAAATGATTTTGCAATTGGTGACTAGCACAGAACATAAGCATATATTGGGGAAAAATATTTTCAAAGATATTATAAGAATCCACAGCTGCTTCATCTGAGTAGCCAGCTAATCATTTAGCAGCTGTGTTTTGTTTGACACTGATAACTGGGAACTGTTCTAAAATTTACCTAGATATTTGCTAATTTAGGACATTTTTTTTTTGCTCCCTTGAGAATTTTTCTCAGGGATATTTAGATTTATTTGGTCTCAAGTTTTTATTTTTGCTTACTTTAGCCACAACAAAATAACTTAAAACTATTAAAAATCAACTTTTAAAATATTTCTTCAAGGGGAAAAAATGAATCTACAACTCTCTTGTCAACAACTTTTATTTTCCCAGAGTAACAGTGGTTTTGCTAACTTGATTTTGATGATGTTGTATTTGTTAAGAAGGCAATTAGCACATTATAACATGAGACCGTAATTAAATATTTTATTAATATTTGACTTTGCATTTTTCTCTTGCTATGATCTGGGATGTGTGAGAGGCAGAACTCTCTGGGGGTAAGGGATAGGCAAGGTGGCCCCAGAAGAACTGGAAGTGGCATCTCTGAGGTTAGAAAAGGATGCCCAGGGTTTGGAGAAAACTTGCCCTCCTGCTCTGTCAAATGCAGGAAGGGACTGCCTTGAGTAACTGAGAAACTGTAGGTAGACTATGAGGTTCCAAGGACTTAGCAGTGTGGTGGCATCTCCTTTTCACTTGACGACTCAGGTCAAGTGGATGAAATACACTTTCAACGTGAAAAACTAATAGTGATCAAAAGTTCAAACATCTGCAAAGATGAATTCTGGTGAAAATTCATCTGACCGGTAGTAAACCAAAGAGTAAATTAACATCCCAAGACAAATAGGAAAACAATTGTTTTTAGAGGGAATTAAAACCCTACCACAGACCCTATTGCCAGAAGGGTCCAGACTGAGGCACTTTTGGACCTGGGGTCTTTTTTCTCACTTTGTCTTGTCTCCAAGCCCTTCTGCCATCCCTTGCCCCATAAACAAAAGATGCCTCATACACATTCCCTCATGCTTATCTTCCCTCAGATCTCCCTCTTGCTTGTGAGTTATTTATCTTTCTTCTCACAATCTCCATTCCTTCCTCATACCCTTCCACTACCAAGGTACCTTCCACTCAGTCCAATGAGTGGAGAGTCAGTACTTACATTACTAATCAGTTAAAAGATCTGAAAGAGATGAGGTGAGCAAAATGGTTCTGGGAAGGAAGTGAGGAAAATTTCCTCTTATGAAAGTCTGAATTTTAAAGAGAGAGAAATAAAAAAGACAGTAGAGATCATTTCCTCCCAATGTGACAACACTCACAAAGACAAGGACCAAAACTAAATAATCTGTGTGGTGTGAAGCCCCTAAGTATGCCTGGGAAATTTCAAATGTATCTGTTTGAATGGAGAGAAATGGCAGAAGAGTAGACAGTCTGGAGGCAGATAAAACTCACAAGGGCCTAATTTACCATAGTAAGCAATTCAGTGTTTACCCAGTGTGTAAGTGAAGTAGACCTTTGAACAGAGAATGCTATGGTCAAGGTCCTGAACTTCTAAGTCCTATGCAGAACTCAGGGTGGATTCTTGTATCATATCTCCATTTTCTGCATCCAGTTACACCCACTTTTATCTAAGCACCATCCCCACCATGTTCAGCATCACCTCCACCACTCATACAATCCCTTGTCATGGGCATCACCCTCACCACTATCCCCGTTACCACCTCCCCATCGCTGCTTCCCCCACCACCTCCCATGGTAGAGCTGTACCCCGAGTGATTACCAAGCAGCAACACTATCATTCACTTTTTGAGCAGATACCAGACAGACAATGTACTAAATATTTTTAAGTGTCTTGTTACTTTATCCTTACATCCTCATAAGATACATTCTCCTGGGATCCCCATTTTATAGAAGTGGAATGCAAAGATGAAGAAATGAATCATTTGAGAATCATTATGGAGTAAGCAAGTGGCCAAGAGGGCCAGACCGGGGTAGCGACCTCATTTTCAGGCTCTGAAAAATGGAAATGTGGGAACTCTTGCTCAAAAAGCCAGGGAAAGATGGCATAAAGATAGGAAAATATAAGGTATTTTCTATTCTCCCACAATCTCTCTTGACATTTTTTTGTCTATTTAATGTTATTCTAAGAAACAAATTATAAATTATTAGCATGGATTCTACCATTCATCTTTAAATTGTACAGTGACATTTATTTTATTAAGATATAGTTGATTTTCAATATTAGTCTCAAGTGTACAACATAGTGATTCAAAAAATTTTTTTTAATTTTTATTTTTACTTTATTTTACTTTACAATACTGTATTGGTTTTGCCATACGTTGACATGAATCCACCACGGGTGTACATGAGTTTCCAAACATGAACCCCCCTCCCACCTCCCACCCCATATCATCTCTCTGGATCATCCCCATGCACCAGCCCCAAGCATCCTGTATCCTGCATCAAACATAGACTGGTGATTGATTTCTTACATGATAGTATACATGTTTCAATGCCATTCTCCCAAATCATCCCACCCTCTCCCCCTCCCTCAGAGTCCAAAAGTCCACTCTACACATCTGTGTCTCTTTTGCTGTCTCACATACAGGATCGTCATTACCATCTTTCTAAATTCCATATATATGTGTTAGTATACTGTATTGGTGTTTTTCTTTCTGGCTTACTTCACTCTGTATAATCGGCTCTAGTTTCATCCATCTCATTAGAACTGATTCAAATGTATTCTTTTTAATGGCCGAGTAATACTCCACTATGTATATGTACCACAGCTTTCTTATCCATTCATCTGCTGATGGACATCTAGGTTGTTTCCATGTCCTGGCTATTATAAACAGTGCTGTGAGGAACATTGGGATACACGTGTCTCTTTCAATTCTGGTTTCCTCGGTGTGTATGCCCAGCAGTGGGATTGCTGGGTCATAAGGCAGTTCTATTTCCAGTTTTTTAAGGAATCTCCACACTGTTCTCCATAGTGGCTGTACTAGTTTGCATTCCCACCAACAGTGTAGGACGGTTCCCTTTTCTCCACACCCTCTCCAGCATTTATTGCTTGCAGACTTTTGGGTCACAGCCATTCTGACTGGTGTGAAATGGTACCTCATTGTGGTCTTGATTTGCATTTCTCTAATAATGAGTGATGTTGAGGATATTTTCATGTGTTTGTTACCCATGCATATGTCTTCTTTGGAGAAATGTCTGTTTAGTTCTTTGGCCCATTTTTTGATTGGGTTGTTTATTTTTCTGGAATTGAGCTGCATAAGTTGCTTGTATATTTTTGAGATTAGTTGTTTGTCAGTTGCTTCATTTGCTATTATTTTCTCCCATGCAGAAGGCTGTCTTTTCACCTTGCTTATAGTTTCCTTTGTTGTGCAGAAGCTTTTAATTTTAATTAGATCCCATTTGTTTATTTTTGCTTTTATTTCCAGTATTCTGGGAGGTGGATCATAGAGGATCCTGCTGTGATTTATGTCAGAGAGTGTTTTGCCTATGTTCTCCTCTAGGAGTTTTATAGTTTCTGGTCTTACGTTTAGATCTTTAATCCATTTTGAGTTTATTTTTGTGTATGGTGTTAGAAAGTGATCTAGTTTCATTCTTTTACAAGTGGTTGACCAGTTTTCCCAGCACCACTTGTTAAAGAGATTGTCTTTACTCCATTGTATATTCTTGCCTCCTTTGTCGAAGATAAGGTGTCCATATGTGTGTGGATTTATCTCTGGGCTTTCTATTTTGTTCCATTGATCTATATTTCTGTCTTTGTGCCAGTACCATAATGTCTTGATGACTGTGGCTTTGTAGTAGAGCCTGAAGTCAGGCAAGTTGATTCCTCCAGTTCCACTCTTCTTTCTCAAGATTGCTATGGCTATTCGAGGTTTTTTGTAAATTATTTGTTCTAGTTCTGTGAAAAATACCGCTGGTAGCTTGATAGGGATTGCATTGAATCTGTAGATTGCTTTGGGTAGTATACTCATTTTCACTATATTGATTCTTCTGATCCATGAACATGGTATATTTCTCCATCTCTGATTATGCTTGTAGAAATATTGGCTATATTCCCTTGTAATTCATTTATGTCAGTGTGGACTTTTTATCCTATAAAATATATTTTATCCTATAACAGGATTTTATCCTATAACATATATTTATATTTTACATATTGTCAGTTATATTTCTCCACTATGATTATTTATTTTGATGCTCAAATTGTCCTAGATTTGGCCAGTACATGACCTTTCCATCTGGTTCCTGTCTCCATTTGACATATCTTCATTATTCTCTGAGCACTTTCTTACTTTCTGACACAAGAAATTCTCAGCTCATTCTGTATTTTTTCGGCTCCAGCCTCAGAATCAGACATTTCACCAAAGAGTCTGACTTCCTTTTAGTAGCATATGGAATTTAGATCTGTGGCTATGAGGATGTCATTGCTTCCACATCATATCAACAAAAGTAGAAAACAGATGTGTGTAAGTTCATCTGTATACATATCTAATATCCATGACTAAATCTATGTGATTTTTGTCTATATATGAAAATCTATGAATTCATATTGATAACCTCTATTCTAATTCTGTGACACAGGACTCATTCTATCCTTCTCCCTTTCCACAGTTACGGCTTCCTTATCCAATAGTGAGAACCACAGCAACCATTTTCTATAATATATGTACTTCTTTATTCAAAACACAAAAATTATTTTCAAAATTACTAGCCCATGCCTCTGTGAATTAAAAAAAGTCTACTAACAAGAGTTTAATTTTGTTCAAAGGCTTTTGGTTTTTAACCTTTAGCCTTAAGTCATAGAAATACTATGTTCAGAAATAATTCAGCTTATGTTTTCTTTCCTACTTTAGTAGGATATCTGACTTGATTCACGTGCTTTTATTTAAATTATATTTCAGATTTTTTTTTCTACTTTTGCTGCTGACTTTTTCTTAAATATGCAACATGTAAACATGATCCCAAAAGTCAGAACTGGACAACAAATATGTGCATAAAAGTGTCATTTTCCCCATTCTGTCTATTCTTTGAGCTCCTTTCACTCACTTTTTATTAGTACTATGATGAACAGAATTCTAAGGATGACTGCTGATGACCTTGGCCCTTGTGTAATTCCTGACCTTCTGAGTATGGCCAGAACTTTTGAATATAACAAGATACCACTTGTGATTATGTTACTAATACTTTTTAAGGCAAAATGAAGAGTAGGTTAATCACATGAATTCTTTAAAAGCAGAGTTTTCTGTGCCTGAAATCAAAAGGAGAAATAAAAAATTAAAAAAAAAATACTTGGCACACCATTGCTGCCTTGAAGATGGAGCAGGCCATGTGACAAGGAGTGGAGGCAGATCCTAGAAGCTGTCCGCCAGCAAAGATGCATGGACTTCAGTCCTGTAGTCACAAGAAACTGAATTCTGCCAACAGCCTGGATATGCTCAGAAGTGGGTTTTTTTCCAGAGCTTTCAGAACTCAGGCTGACTGACACCCTGACTTTGTTTTATAAGACTCTCAGCAGAGAATTCAGTTAAGCCCACCTAAGTTTCTGACCTATAGAACTGTTAGTTAACACAAGGGTTTTGTTTTAAACCACTAAATTGTGGTAACAGAAAACTAATAGAGTACTCAATTTTGTAGTCTCTGGTTTATCCTTATTGCATTATTACTATTTTTTTTTTGAACAAATGAGTAGATTCATGTTTATTTTCCTCCTTGTATTTCTTTCTTAAGCAAAAGGTAGCACACTATTTAAATTCCTTTACAGTTTACTTTTTTCACTTAGTAATATATCCTGGATACTCAACATCAGTTCCTAGAATTCATTTTCCATTGTTTTTTACAGCAACATAATACTCCAGTATGTGGTGATCACATGGTTTACTCAACAACTTTTCTATGTATGAGCATGTAGGTTGTTTCCAATTTTTCTTCCAGTTTTCAGCTATAAATAATGCAACAATATAATCTGTGAATCCTCAAGGAAATTCTTAGAAGTGATGTTTCCAAGCCAAAAGATAAACATGTACATAGTTTTATTTGCTATTGCCCAATTCCTCTCATCATTGTAGTACCATGTGACATTCGCATCACCAACTTAGTTATGTTGATGCATGTGTTTTGGGCGGATTACTTTTTTTCCTGTATATTTTTTAGGGTTTATTGGGAACCTTGGATTTATGTGGTAGCCATTGCCTAGGAGCCTGGTGGGCTTTAGTCCATAGGGGTCACGGAGAGTTGGACACAACTTAGCAACTGAACAGCAGCATTGCATAGGCTACTATCTAGTCAACATTTGAGATGTTTTTTAAATTGCAAGTTGGTTTCCAGGAAAACTGTTCTATGTTCTCCCAGTGGTATATGAGAATGCCTGTCTTACTACATCCTGCAAGTAGGAAAGAGTAAATTTCAGTCTTTCAAAAGAGTGAATTTAAGCATATACTGGATAAACATTTTGACCTAATAAGAGATGGAAGAATGTTAAATTCATATTTTTTCTGAAATTAATGGTAAAGTCAGATATTATTATCATCACAAAATAAAATGCGTGAATACAAAAATTATTCTGCAATTTTGTTTCACTATGTAATTGTAGTTACCAATTTTATTTTTAAAATATTTAAGTTAAATTTTAAAGGTTGAATTACAATGCAAGAATGATGTTTTCTCCAAATAGTCAGCTCTTGCTTTCATTTTCTGAATATTTAATGTGAAGGTAAATAGAATCATTTTCATTCAGATTGGTAGGGAAGTAAGGTAATTGGAAACAATTTTTCTCTAACATTTTCTTTCTTTGCATTTAATATTTTTCTTATGTCAATATAAAATGTATTGAGGATATTGATCATTTCTACTTAGTAAATTTTGAGATGACAAACATTCCAATCTTATAATACATTAAAAAATTAATAAATCATATGTTTTCTTGAATAATTCAGGAGCTAAATGAAATTAACAGCTAAAAATTATGTATAGTGTTTAAAGGTTATTTTTTTTAATTTTTGCTTCATGCTAATTTTATTTTGCAAGTGCAAGTGCAACAAAAAATCTACAGAGATTAAAAATATGATCTATTATACACCTATCTAAGGGAGTATCTGTTAGTCACTCAGTCGTGTCCGACTCTTTGCAACCCCGTGGACCATAGCCCGTCCCGCTCCTCTGTCCATGGAATTCTCCAGGCAAGAATACTGGAATGGATTACCATTCCCTTCTCCAGGGGCTCTTCCCAACCCAGGGATTGAACCTGGGTCTCCGACATTGGAGGCAGATGCTTTATCATCTGAGCCACCAGGGAAGCCCAACAAGGGAGTATCTATCATGCTGAATTTTTTTATTATTATTGAAGCATTTATAAGTGTATTGCCTCAAAAAATGCAATATTCTTTCTAAATTTATATAGCTACCATATTCTTTTAATATTAGAATTAAGTGGAAATATGTTTTCCTATTTATTTAGCTACTTGGAAACTCTTAGCACTTGTTTTTTGTTCATGAAATTAACAGCTTTTTAATTATTATAATTATTGCAACATTTTACTCTTTCCATAAAACATACATATGTCTACTTCAAATAAAGTAGAATTTCAACATATTAAGCAGACAAAGAAATTGTTATAAAAGATTATACTTAGAATGAAAGTGAAAGTGTTAGTGGTTCAGTCATGTCTGACTTTTTGCAGCACAATGGACTGTAGCCCACCACACCAGGCTCCTCTGTCCATGGGATTTTCCAAGCAAGAATACTGGAGTGGGTTGTCATTCCCTTCTCCAGGGGATCTTCCTGACCCAGGTATAGAATCCAGGTCTTCTGCATTGCAGGTAGATTCTTTATCTTCTGAGCCACCAGGAAAGACTATACTTAGAATGTTTACCTGATTTTGCATATGAATATGAATTGTGCATATTACTAAGTGTTGTGTTCATTACTTCTAATAGGATCCTATAATATCACACAATTGTATTTTGCTTCTTTATTTTTTTAATTTTTATTGTATATTGGAGTTTAGTTGATTAAGAATGTTATGTTTGTTTCAGGTATACAGCAAAGTGATTCAGATATATACATATATGTTGTTCAGTCACTCAGTTGTGTCCAACTCTTTGCAACTCCATGGACTGCAGCATGCCAGGCTTTCCTGTCCTTCACCATCTCCCAGAGCTTGTTCAAACTCATGTCCATTGAGTCAGTGATGCCATCTAACCATTTCATCCTCTGTCATCCCCTTCTCCTCCTGCCTCAATCTTTCCCAGCATCAGGGCCTTTTCTGATGAGTCAGCTCTTAGGATCAGGTGGCCAAAGTATCGGAGCTTCAGCTTCAGCATCAGTCCTTCCAATGAATATTCAGGACTGATTTCCTTTAGGATTGACTGATTTGATCTTGCAGTCCAAGGGACTCTCAAGAGTTTTCTCCAACCCAGTCCAAAAGCATTTGAAAATGTTTTATCCCATTCTGTGGGCTGTCTTTTCATTTTGTTTATGATGTCCTTTGCTGTGCAAAAGCTTTTGAATTTAATTAGGCCCCATTTGTTTATTTTTGTTTTTATTTCCATTATTTTAAGAGATGAATTAAAAATGATACTGCTGCAATTTTTATCAAAGAGTGTTCTGCTATATTTTTCTCTAAGAGTTTTTTTTCAACATAAGGAACACACCCTATTTCTTTTTTTATTTTATCTTTTATTCATTTTATTTTTGACTATGTTATGTGGCTTGCTAGATCCTAGTTCCTTGACCAGGGATTGAACCCATGTTAAACAGCGAAAGCACTTAACCAGTGGACCACTAGGGAATTTCTTTCTAAGAATTTTATAGTATTTGGTCTTACATATAGGTCTTTAATTCATTTTTATTTATTCTTATGTATGCTGTTGAAGAATGTTCTAATTTTATCTTTTTACATGTAGCTGTTCAGATTTTCTAGCACCATTTATTGAAGAGACTGTCTTTTCTTCAGTGTATAGTCTTGCTTTGTCATAGATTGATTGTACAATTTTAATTACACTAAAATTTAGTCATTTCATAATTAATGTTCACAAAAGAAGAAACTGAAACTGAATAGTGTAGTTGAGAATACCAAAGCTGGAACCAAATTTACACACCCCTAAAATATATTATTTCAACTTAACTCATTTCACTGATTACTGGTGAGGTTAGACATTTGACATGTTTAACAATACTTTTTTTTCTCAATTGTATGTTCATTCCTCTGTATTTTTTATTTTGGATCATAACATTTTGCATTGTATATAGTAACAGTAGTTCCTAATATTTCTATAGATTTTTATTATATCATTGATTCTTATAACCACCATGTGAAACTGGCAGAATGAGGTGGATGAAACTGGAGCCGATTATACAGAGTGAAGTAAGCCAGAAAGAAAAACACCAATACAGTATGCTAACACATAAATATGGAATTTAGAAAGATGGTAATGATAACCCTGTATTTGAGACAGCAAAAGAGACATAGATGTATAGAACAGACTTTTGGATTCTGTGGGAGAGGGAGAGGGTGGGATGATTTGGGAGAATGGCATTGAAACATGTATACTATCATGTAAGAAATGAATCACCAGTCTAGGTTCGATACAGGATACAGGATGCTTGGGGCTGGTGCACTGGGATGACCCAGAGAGATGATATGGGGAGGGTGGTGGGAGGGGGGTTCAGGATTGGGAACTCATGTACACCCGTGGCAGATTCATGTCAATGTATGGCAAAACCAATACAGTATTGTAAAGTAAAATAAATAAATAAATAAAAGAAATTTTTAAAAAATTTTTTAAGTTATGGAAACTGAGATTCAGAAGTTTAAAGTAGTTTGCTTAAAAGTTACATATGTATGGAGTATGTGAAGTATGTGATTGCAGTGTAATGGATTAGAATACCCCAAATCTCTCTTATGCCACCACCTTATTCTGTGACCTGGACTTAATCTCTTTCTAGAATAACACAAACCGTTAGCAAAACCATTATTCTTTAAGCATTCATTCAATAGCTTTTTATTGAGATACATCATCAACTGAGCCTAGCTTACTGTCTTGTATATATTTGCAAAAGATGACCCAGCTATTGTCTAGTTTCTTAGAGAAATTAACTTATCAAGACAAACTAATGAATCCTTCCTTGATATATAAAGTGTCCTGAGAAGGGGTACTATGTGGGTTCAGATGTATCATCAACACGATCCATATTGTAAAGAACTCAGCTGAAGTGATCATTTATATTATTAGGGAGATACATTTGTCTTTACTGAGTCTTTCCTGAGAATATTCTGTGTTCAAATAAAAACCGCTCTATAAGCTGAGTTATGGGAAGACTTTTTAGCCTTTATGGTGTTCTGGAACTCACGCCCATAAAGTAAACACAGTTCCTAAGTGACTTGGCTCCTTGTCTCCAGAAGGACAGCAAATAAATCAATTCACCCCCTCCCCACAATAGAAAAAGATTTCGGATTAGAAACTGGGCAGAAATAGTAGAACAAAAAGTTCAGGACAAGGGAAAAAGAGCCCAAGGTGAAGATGGGGATGGCCACTTGTTATGACTAGGAAATGACTTGGAAAAAAGATGGCCTTGTTTGTAGTGGGAGTTAAGCTCTTTTAATCTTATTCAGCTATATTTGAAAAGAAGCTAGCAGTACTCTTTTTCTTCCAAGATTCTCAAGAAGTTCAAATGTTTTTGTTGCCCTTTTTGATGTATTGGCCCTATCACAATTTCAGTTTTTGCAGCCTCTCACTCAGACACTTTTAATATGTTTACTTTTGTCCAAGAACTTGTCCTTTTAATCATTTCTGCTGTTTTCCAGGAACAAGAGGATAAACAACATGACTTTGCAGGAGCTATCCCTAATTTAAAATTGGAATTTCTTCCTCATGTGACATATCTCTTTTGAGATCTTACTGACTCTAGTTCTCTGGCCCTGAAGTTATTGTTCGCTTGAGAGAATGGGGTTAGGGCATGAAGGCATGAGTTCAGAAGAGCCAATGTAACATGTGACTATCACTCAATCCTTGGCTCACATTCAGAATGCATACAGGGATATTTGGAGACTAGGGTAAGCACTTGTCCTTCTATTTGTGGTTTGAATTCTATAGGCAGAGCTAATTGAATCTGGTAAAAAGGGATACAGAGGAAAAAGCAATTCTGTTAATGGATTAGACATTAGAAAGCTCTGGATCAAAAGATTCTTGCATCATTAAAACCTCAGGAAAAGAGTACAGTGGGTTTCTAAAGCAGGTGCTCAGGCTAATTTCTTAAGGATTTGCATTTTGGGGTGGATTGACAAGTTAGCTATTGGAGACTAAAGTTATCCCTGGATTATTCAAAGAAAAGAATAAATCCTTGGCTGGTAAATCTAAAACTTGAATTCACTGAATGAAGGTGCATAAGATTTCATGCTCTTTGGTTTCCTGGAAGCCTGATGTAAGTCAATGTCCAACTGAACACTTGGTGATGAGCAGTGGAAAAGTGGAATTGCCCTGGATGTAGAGTGAGGACATGTGCACACACACACACACACACACACACACACACACACACACATATGAACACACACACACCACTTGCCATAATTCGGACACTGTGTTAGAGATTGATATGCAACAAAAATAGCAGGATATATTCATTGTAAAATGTAAATTCTTTAAAGGCTGAGACCAAAATGTGTAATTTCTCCTGCCATGATTAGTAATGTTCTTATTCAGAATATTCAAGAATTGTAATATTTCTCTTCAGTCAAATTTCTGAAAATACATGTAGAGAAGAAATTCAGGTTGAGTAAACTTCAGGCCTTATTTGACAAAATAGGGAGAAAGATTAAGACAGGAAAATGAATCTACTTCCATAATTATTTTGTCATGGCAAGAGGAATTAGAAACACCTTGTCATTGGATCCCATCTGGGTAATAGTCCACATTTCTTCTTATGCTAAAAAGTTAATCATTGTGTATCTGAAATTCAAATTTAACTGAGAATTCTGCATTTTATCAGGCAACTGTAAACCACATCTCTCTCCTAACCTTCTTTTCACCAAAAAAAAAAACATAAAGAATTTAAGCCCTTTTCATTCATTAAGGGTAAGATGGATTGGTTCAGATCTGTGTGACTAAAGAAATATTATTTTATCAATGAGGATTAAGACTACACTTTCTTGAGGGGGAGGGTGCGGAAATGTGCATGTCTTTTAAAAGACTACTGTCATTTAACATTATTTTTTTAATTGTACATTTTGCCAGTCAAACTATATAGACACATGTAAAGAAAACTGAGTAGACTGCTACTCGCTGAGCTCCAATCTCATCTTACCCATAGTGACCAGTATCCACTGTTTGTGTATTTATGCACATCTTCACTATGACCAAGTGTTTATGTACTTCCATAAAATTCTCTCCTAGTAGGGTCACAACACTCTGAACTTGATATGCTTACTTTAAGGTTGTCTAGTTAAAGGAACTGGAGGGTTACAGCTCACACCGTGACAATGGCAGATTATCATACATATTCCATCGCTCCCAGCCTTGACTGCAAACACATTCTGTGTCCAGTGTCCCCTAGGACTACTGTTACTTCTGCTACTTCTGCCATCAGAGTCCTGTAGCCCAGAGCTCTCTAATACAGCAGCTACAAGCCACATATAGCTGATGGCCACTTGAAATATAACGTTTTCAAATGGAGATGTGGAGTAGGCAGAAAATATGCACTAGATTCCAAATACTCAGTTATGAATATAAAATAACTCTTTAATGGTTTTTATATCTATTACCTATAGAAATAATGATGCTTTGAATATATTGGGTTAGATAAAATGTATTATTAGAACTAATTCCATCAGTTTTTTTTTTACATTTTTTAAAATGAGATTACTAGAAGATTATACCTTACATATGCAATTTGCATTATATTCCTACTGGCAGCACAGTTCTAACCTAAAGGCCTCCAAACTTGTATGAGTTCACCCCAGGGATGCACAAGGTGATTCTTCCAGGGTGTGAAAGAAGATATAACGTCTTACTCATTTTTATCTTATTCATATTATTATTTCTAGTATTGAGTCAGTCTCAGATAAAAGCAATACATCAAATATAGCAACAAATATGTAAAATTTGCAATTAAAGAACATATGTTCATTTGGAAATAACATTTTTACTGATAGGGATGTGCCATTAAAAAATGAAAACATGTAGAGTCCAGGCTGTGTAGGGATGCACAGAGTGTCTTTCTTCCTGTCTCTCTTCGGTTCCTCCTCTTTGTGGTGCTTCCATGGGTGTGAGACCCTTCTTCCACTCCTTTGTGCTACTGACTTTCATTCATTTTCTCTCCTGAATCACGTCCAAAGGCTTCCCAGGGAGGAGAAAGGAAGCTATAAGCTTTGGCTTCCTGTTCCTTGAATCTTACCATTTGGTGTCCTTGTTCCTTGGATAACCTGAACATGGTCTCTAGCAAGGTTGGGCTCCCCTGGCCTTTCCCACATGTCTTCTCTGAAAGTCTAGTTCACACCCCAAGGCACAGAGTTCTCCTTCAAACGTTTCCCCAGCACCTCCTTCCATCCTCTTGCTATGAAACCCTGCTTAGGCTGCTAAGGTGACTGAGGAGAACTGAGTTTGCATTACATTAGTCCTATCAGGTGATAAGGACAAAAGGGAAAGCAAAAGTGAGAGGGGAAGATAGACTGGTTCCAGGGGCTTAGGAATGTGAGATGAAAAGGTAGAATGATTCCAAGGGCTCGGGAATGATCACAAAATGATTCTTTCAAGTCAATTCCCATTCAATAGAAACCAACACTCTCCCAACCTAGATTTCTGGCATTAGAAATGAATTATAGGAGTTCATTAAGACTGTAGCACTTTGGGGGCTTCCCCGGTGGCTCAGTGGTCAAAATCTGCCTGCCAATGCAGGATACACAGGTTCAATCTCTGGTCCAGGTTGGTCCCATGGGCCGCAGAGCAATTAAGCCTGTGTACCACAACTACTGAGCTCTCAGGCTGCAGCTACCGAAGCCTAATGCACCCTAGAGACTGTGTTCCTAAACAAAAGAAGCCACCGCAAATGAGAGAAGCCCTCACACCGCAAGTAGAGAATAGCCAGCACAGCAATGAAGACCCAACATAGCCAATAAACGAACAAATAAAATAAATAAATAAATTTAAAAGAAGACTATGGCATTTTCTTCAAAAGTACATCTATTCAGAAAGTTCTTTTGGAGGTAATGTGCTGATTCTCTGAAAAAAATAAAAAAGACAATGAGCTAGTGAGAAATATGGGATGGAAACATGAGTGGTCAGACAACCATGCAGGGAAGGTAAAGACAGGGTTGAACTTTTTTAAGAAGTTTGGACCCCCACCCATCAGTGGCTTTGGTCCTAGCACACACGTATACACACATGCACACACTCACATACACACACACACCCCTTGCCCTGCCCCTGGCTCATTCTCTCTGAAACTGAAGCCTGTCTTTGTTTCTGATAATTCATTTATCATTATGTCTCTCCCTTTCATGTACTCTCATTTTTATGCTCAGGAAACATAATACTGATTGAGGGCCTGATCTGTGGATTGCACCAAAGTATAAAGATAATCAAGCCTGGTGACCACATTCGAAAACTTCTTACCAAGCAGAACTTGGATCCACATACCCACTATGCAGCAAAGTCAGTTTACTGACACCAGCTTCTGGTGAAGGAAAGTACAGCGTTTATTTCAGGGTGCCAGTGAGGAGTATGGGCAGCTCATGCTCAAAAGGACTGAACTCACCAGTAGCTATCAGGGAAGGATTTTTAAAGGCAACATGTGGGGTGAGGGCTGCAGGGTGCATGACTTTCTTCTGATAAGTTGGTGGTGAGGTATCAGGGTGGTTTTTCAGGAATCTTAATCATCAACCTCTGGTTCCAACCAGTCCTGGCTCTATGTGCTTATGCTCAGCATTAGTCACCATCCTCTGCCTGTGTGGGGGTCTTAGTTCCTGCAGAACAAATCAAAGATACATGTCAGATTGTTGTGTATATCCCTTGAGGAAGAAATAGGACTCTGACGTATTGCTGAACTATTGTTTCTTGACTGCTTTCCCTTATTTCTGCATTCCTCCACTTCCTTAGTTAGTAACTGCTTGAGTTTGCTCTTTGAAACTCACAGAAGTCCTAACAGACTACAGCCTTCTACTCCAAACAAGAAATAGGGGATACTGAGGGACTTTGTACCGGGAGTGGGGTAGCGTGGAGGGTTAGGGTCTTGCTTGATTTCAAATTCTGCATTTGGTGTTCTAGTTCACAGTTTCTGACTTACAAAATGACCTTTTTGTGTGGTTCAGCTTAATGTTACTCATGCCTGCACAAAGATATTTTGTGGTTCATAGCAACACAGAACATTTGTTAAAGACATAGATTCTGGCACCAGACATATTATTATTATTTACTAGTTTTGAAAACTTAAGTAAGCTTTAAATACTTAACTCATCTGAACCTCATTTTCCTCATAGGAAAATGGAAATAATAATAGGTTCTACTTCATGGAGTTGTCCTGAGGATTTAAAGAAATAATCCTTATAAAGCACTTGATGTATTCGCCAGCACAGTAAGTGTTCAATCACTGTTAGCTGCTATGATTTTATTGCTGGGAGGTGTTATCACTCTCATCTCTGTGTTTTCTTACTTGCAAAACAATAAAATAGACCTGCTCCAACTAGAGAAAAAGCTCCTGCTGTTCCTTCCAGCTCCCACACTACCACCACATCAACAGGGAAAATGGAACATGTAAGCCATCCACAAAAGTTCTTCAAAGAAAGCCATTATGAATTTTAGTGTTTGATGGAGAAGGACAAAATGACAGCAGGAGAAAGAAAGACAGAAAATGTGATAGGTGCAAGAAGAGAGGCAGCAGGTGTCCGTGCTGGCTTTGTTTCACTTTGGGGCAGGGTTTTAGCATCTAGAGCTTTGCCTATTTATTCTGAGTGAGAGCCAAGAGGCGAATGTCCTTGTGAAGAGTCCATGCTGAGTTTCATGTTTGTGCAGGAAAGGTTCAAAGGGCAGAACACAACCACAAGGACTGACGGACAGAGAGATAGACGTGCTTGGATTCATGACAGGGTAGCTGATGGTGCTGACGGTCTGGTAAAGACACACAGTTGATTTAGCACAAGCTGCTGGTCTCCCAAGCCAGAAGTTGAAGAAATAAATCATTGGTGTTATTAAGCGTCTTCTGGCGGGAGGGTTGCACTGCTGCCCTGGCTGTGCCTACAAAGCTTAGATTCTCTGATACTGATTTCACACTGAACCACCCCTACAGAGAAGCTGTGGGCTAAGAAGCCCTCCCTTGTCATCGTCAGAGGTCACCATGATTATCTGGTTAATCATTCCAACAACCGGAGGGGCTCATTTACAAGGGAGAGAATGAGACAAAAGATAGTCAGACAAATAGATGTTGTACTCAATTAGCCAATAGATCCAAAGGGTTTGATCCAGAAGTGCCAACACAGATAAGGGGTGGGATCAAATCTCTCCTTTAGCATTTAATATTTGCGGGACATGAGTTCATACCTCCAGCCATCAGTTTCCCCCTCCCTGAGAAATGGTGTAAAAATCTACTGCATGCAGTTGGTTGTTGTGAGGTTAAGAGGAGATCATGCAGGTCGGGTGACTTTCCTCCTCTCTGTTGAAAGTCAGTCCAGGAAAGAGCCAGCAATTCTGGCCCTGACAGGCACATACAGCCCCACCCTGCCTATAAAAGCAGGTCCCCCTCTTTCCCTCCCTCTCTCCCTCACCCCTTTCTCTCTTCCTGGCTTTTCCCCAGAAGGCCCCAGGGCTCCCAGGAAAACTGCCAAACCACAGGATGCTGAGATTGGCTGTGAGGCACCCTCTTCTTTTGCCCCCTTCATCTTCTGTGCGGCAGTCATGTTTGGGGCTCCCTCCTGGGAGGGTAAGACCCCATGGTTGCCCAGCTTGCTATGCTAGCATTTGTAGGGGATTCATCTGAAACCAGCATCAAAAGTCTGTGTTTATTTAGGGCCTGCAGAGGAGCCAAGGGTTATGAACAGAGCTGCATTCCAGAGTTCTCCATGATTCCCATCAGGCTATGTCAATCAGATCCTTTACCTGGAAGGAAGCTAGGTTTTCTCTTCCCAACTCCCCCAAAAGAAGACCACACAATAGTTGTTGTCTGAAATTACACTTTTCACCCCTTGACAATGCAACCCGACCCTGAGCCTTATCAAAGAGGAGAATTATTAGAGAGATGGTGAGAAATGCTGTGTCTATGATTGCAAGGGATGAAAAGACTATACTGTTTAATATTTCAGCTTTTTATTGAAATTTAATACATACAGGGGAAAATGTACAAATTATAAATGCACAGTTAGACATGGACAGCAGGACAAAATTCACACTAGCACTGGGCTCCAACCTTGTTAGCTATACTGTGAAGCTTCCTATTGGACAAGAATTGAGAATATACATTAGTAATCTTTCAGTGTATTGTCACAACCAAAAGTGGACAAGAGCCGGCTCTCACTGGCTCAGAAGAGCCCATTCCACAACACTTCTCATTGCCACATTCAGTGCCTCACATTGGTCTTTGAAATCAGTGTTAATGGAAGTATTTACACCACAGAAATCAGTAAATGCTGCAAACCAGAAGAGATGTTATTTATCAACAAACCACTGCTTGCCACTCTCTCTAAATCTGTGAATAAAATTTAAGCCACTTCCTGACCAACTCCAGGTTACTTAACTCTTATTCTTTCTCTTAGAAAAAATCTGCTTCCCACCCTCCTGCCTTCATGGTACCCAGCCTTTGCTGTCTTCCTCTGGAAGCTCTCATGAACTTGACAACTGCTACATTCCAGGCTGTTCTCCTCTTTTCTGCATTCTGCTAAATGACTGCTGTTCTTCCTTTGAGGGTGTTTAAGAGGTTCCCCAGAGAGAGATACAGAAAGTCCATGGGTAAATACCAGCATGGCCTGGACAGTAAGTTAAGTTCCGAGGCCTCCAGTAGCTTCCATGGCCCCTTGGAGGTGGACACTTCCTGATGTCCCTCTGCTGGATTCCCCAACCCTAAACCCCTATTTCAATTCATTTCATTTCCAACCTGACCCTTAGGGGAAACACAATGATTAAAACCGCTCACCCTAGCCAGGAACCATAGTAACCATGTGCATGAGTTATTTTATGACAGGAGGTTTTATTAAGCTACACGGAACTAATAAACCACCTTTAACTGGAAGAATTTTGGAAAGGTCAAAAGGAGATGTCATGTGTCCTACAACCTCCTAGAATCCTTCTCGCTGTCATCCATCTTGACTAAGCAATGTGTGAACCACCAGGAAGGACCCAGAGCCCCCAGAGTCAGAACGATTGGCCAGAGACAACCTAGAAACTAATCTCATCACCATAAAACCCAAGACTGTGAGCCACATGGCAGAGCAGTCCTCCTGGTTTCCCTTGCCCTCCTGCTTTCCACCTGGCTGCCCGTTGCCAATGAAGTCTTTTGCTTTGTCAGCGTGCGTCACCTCAGACAATTAATTCCTGAGCGTTAGACAAGAGCCCACTCTCGGACCCTGGATAAAATTCCCCTTCCTGCAAAATGACCATGGACCGCCCTCTGGACATTTGAAAACCTATGACCTCCAGGTAGCAAGATAAGAAGGACCAAAGGCTCAGCTCCTTCTTGTCGCTGTCTCTCAGTCCCTCCTTTGCTAAAGGACTGTGTGGGTCAAATGATGCCCTAGTCCCTTCTGATTTGGTCTCTTTGTATACTGTGTTCCTTTCCACAGGCTGGCTGCACAGGGAAGTCCATTTTTTCTTTTAACCTGAATAAAAGCGGGTGGGACAAAATACTGAAGCAATCTTTTAAAGACCCTCTACATGACCTCTGTCTGAACAAATAATTAATCTCCAGAAAAATCAGCTCACTGATGGGTCCAGGCTGTGCCTCACAATTTGGGGCCAGGAACAGAGCCTGCGGATTTACGAGGTGACGTCAGTTTGCAGCCCGGCTAGCGGGGCCTGAGCTGTGTTTTACACACTCCTCAATTGTTTTAAAGGGGCCTGCTCTTGAAGGATTCCGAATCGCTCCCCAGCTAAGCTTTATTAAAATGGCAAAGATGGAGGGGAGTGCTTTTCCAGATAAGTCATCTTATTTAGGTTCTGCTCTCTCCCCTCCCCACTGTCTACTGGAAAGCACTCCCAGCGGGGAGGAGGAAATGAAGAACAGAAATGTGTACTTGCAGGTACACGCTTAATGCCTTAAACTCTTGCATTGTGTTAACAGCTCTTCATGGGTTGGGCTTTAAAGAAATAGATGGATTCTCAATCTGAGCAATTTAAATAATCCCTGAGAGAGAACTAAGGGGAAGATTTATGTTCTCAGTAACTAAAAGACACACCAGCATTAGCCTGGAGGCTGGGTCGCTGCATTCAGAGTATCACAGTGCAATTCTTTAAGAGGATCCAAATAAAACTGGGTTTAAAGGATGAATAAGGGGAGGAGGATGGTAGGGGGTAAAGGGGGAGTAAAAAGGTGAAAAGCCAGAGTGAAAAGAGAGAGGAGGAGATGTCAACAAGAGGGGAAAAGGCAAAGGTTTTTGTTTAAGGCTAGCATGAGAGCGAAAGTGTACAAATAGAAAATAAATTTCTACTTTGTTTATTAAATGGCTAATGTCTATAAATACATACACATGTGATATACAAATATACATACACAATCTCTATGTATATATATTAGATGTCTGTTTGTCTATTTCCAAGACTAAAGAAATATAAAGACAGATTTATTTATATTTAGAATTGCAGGAGCAGGGTACTCAAACCTGGTGCTCTGGGACAACCCAGAGGGATGGGATGGGGAGGGGGGGTTCAGAATTGGGGGACACCTGACATCCATGGCTGATTCATGTTGATGGTCGATGTATGGTGAAAATTACCACAATATTATAAAGTAATTAGCCTCCAATTAAAATAAATTAATTAATTTAAAAAAAAAGAATTCCAGAAACATGCATTAATTATGGAGATGAAGAACCTCAGAGATCTGAAATACCTAATTTATGAGAATAAAATTAAAAACTTATTGTTGCAATTTAGTAAGATGTTTGAGAGATCGTGATAATGGAGGAATAATTTCAAACAAAATGAGAGGGCCTACTAGAGAATGAGAGAAAGGACCCAATTTAGGAGCACACAGGCCTGTGTATGTGTGTGTTGGGGAAATCTCTACTGGGGCAGCAGTCAATCAGAGAATAGTGAAAGACAAATAATCTGGAGCCTTATATCTTGATCCTGACAACCATCCTATATTTATAATGGGACTTTAAAAGACTGGTCAACCTAGTCAAAATTTAATGGGAAAAATAAGTGACTAAACCTAAGAAGCTCAGTTAGGCTAAACTGAATTAAATTCAATCATTTCTGATTCTAAAGCCCATCACTTTCTACTATTTCACAT
The DNA here is from genome assembly GCF_023091745.1 of Budorcas taxicolor. NCBI lineage: Eukaryota > Metazoa > Chordata > Mammalia > Artiodactyla > Bovidae > Budorcas > Budorcas taxicolor. The sequence continues at coordinate 149,896,032 of NC_068911.1, forward strand.
TCCTGTGGCAGTTGCTAGGTAGTCAAAACAGAGCATGGGGGGATGGAAAAGGGTTTCTAGGGCTAGAACCCCAAAAGTTTGTGAGGATAACTTGGGCTGGGTTATGTCATCTCAGTGATTGCAGGATGGATGCCCCTGATGGCCTGGGGAAGCTGCTTTGACACCCCTCTGTGCTCTCATAGGGCCCTTCTGGAGCCTCTGTCAAGGTCAAAGAAGACAACCTTCCAAGACAGAGAAGGACCAGCCTCTGTGAAGCCCTTAAGAGCAGAGGTCACAAGTGCCTCATTTGATACCTGCTACTCTGCACAGTGTCTGGCCCAGGTTGGACTGCATGAAGCCATTTGCACAATTAAACATGTCTCCACCACATGGAATACTAAGCAAGGCCTGCATTCTAGAGGATCATACTCCAAAGGAAATTGGATTTCTACCTCGGGAGAGAACTAAAGACAGCATTAATGAATGTAATATATATATTTTATCATAACAATATCAAATATCAGCACTGTTCAGAGACACGGAGAAAGTAGCTTCATATAGATAAGCAATACTTTGCCATGGTGAGATATGGAGAATGCATGGTGGCAGGCTAGATATAGATCTTTTAGAATAAACTGAAGTTAAGGAGTCAGGATCAGCTAGACTTTGAGAAGAAAACATATCTAATAGAAAGAACCCTGATAGATAAAATCAGATTTCACTTATTCAGCCCTAAGACCACATCAATGCAGACTTAAGGCAATCTCTTTTGGACAGATTTCACAGAGTGTCTGGTTAGATCTTGGCTCAGGCTCTGGAGTTTTATTTAAACAACACTCCTTCCACCCAGGCATGGGGTTATAAGGGAGAACACAGTTGATGCCTTCAAGGAACTAGAGTCTAATGAGAAGACAGACACACAAGACTACCCCCAAAAGTAACTCAATAAAATCAATGAACTACGTGTACAAAGAGAATATGGTAGAAGAAATAAGTAATTCTGCATACCAGCTTTAGCAAAGGCTTTACAGAAGAGATTGTGCTTAAATCAAGACTTGATGGAATTTCACTTATAAGTTAGGTAGGAAAAGTACTTTCTCCTCATAGAGAAAGCTCTGTTTGCGAAGACACATATGGCTGAGAGAGCCTGATACCCTGGGGTAATTACAAATGTCAAACCTGAAACTAAGAGGTAAATGACACCATGGAGGCAAAAGGTAAGGCAAAAGCTTGATCACAAATGGCCTTCTGAGTCATTCAAAGAGTACATTTGTATCCTGTAGGGTAGGGACTAAGGAGTCATTGGGAACTCTTCATCAGGATGGTGACAAGATGGGACTTGCATGTCATAACAACAACTAATTTTTTGAATAATGTCTACTCTGTGGCTGCAAACATGAAGACGTTTTGGGAAGTTTTCTCCAGTCAGTGCTTAATCCAGTCATACTTTCTGGCCTTGTAATGATGTCTTAGACACAACTTTCTGGTGGCCAGGTATTGATCATCTTCAATAAGAAATGATCTATTTTAAAGCTATAATCTCATATTCCATTTAAGGTTTCTTCTCTTCCTCTTATGTGGTTAGAGAGTACCAGAGTGTGTGTGCACACATTCAGTCATGTCCAGCTCTTTGCAACCCCATGGACCCTGCCAGGCTCCTCTGTCCATGGGATTTCCCAGGCAAGAATATGGCAGTGGGTTGTTATTTCCTTCTCCAGGGGACCTTCCTGGCCCAAGGATTGAACCCAAGTATCTTGCATCTTCTGCATTGGCAGGCAGGTTCTTTACCAGCTGAGCCACCAGGAAAGCCCAGAGAGGGGATGCCTATTCTTTTATTTCTTTTCTCGTTCCCATCCAAGGAGTTGGTAAGAAAGAATAGTCAGGTCCACCTGTCCACCTCCCTCTTCAAGACTCTAGTCCATGCGAGATGTTGGAAATGAAAGAGAAAAGAAATAAGGGTATCTGGCTGATAGTGGATACCTTCCATTGCTTGCATAAATGTTTTCCTGGCCTTTCTGATGGAAGAGGACTCCTATCAGTTGCTTGACTTGGAGAGACTGGTCTTCGGCAATTTTTTTTTTCAAAAACACTTCTTCCCCCTGCCCCCACAGAGTGACCACCTATTGCTGCTGGGTACTCAGGGGCACTGACCACCCATCCTGAATGGACAGCCAGAAAGGCAGCCAAACAGCACATACCTAGGCCCATTCTATGGTATCCACTGGACCTAAAGAAACCTCACAGCTTCATGGCAGCATGAAAGGAGAGAGTTCAGAGTTTCTCCATTTCCATACAGTTCTCTTTTTCTCTGCTAGGGTGTCAGTGACAATCGGAAAGGAATGCATGCAGGGAGTTCAATAAGCTTATCAAGTGGGCTACCCAGGAAAACCTCTAATGAGGGTCTGGGATTCCAGCCTCTACTTCTTGGGGCATCCAGAATTTCTAAGAGATACTCTTTCAGTGGGTCCCTCGCTTGGCTTAGGTAAAAGGAATATAATGCAGTCTCCCCTCAGCCTGTGAGTCGTCAAAGTGATCATTATTTCCTTTGCTGTCTCCCTGTCTTCTACTTATATGGATCTGGGGTCAGGCAGAGGAAAGGGAGTGATACTGATGATGAGTGGGCTAGTTGTGAGACCACAGGAAAAAGTCCTGTTTTGTGGTATCTATTTTGTAGGCAATGTAGCAAATAGATGGAAGCGGGTTATGAAGTTGCATCCATAGTCCAGCTGACTGATGATAAGAACAAGAACGGGAAGGAGGAAAAAAAGGTAGGAAGTAGACATGAGTGATTAAGCTCAGGCAGCGGCGGCAGGCTGGGGCACTAAGCGTGGCCGAGAGCTACCCCACGTCCAAGGCCAGGGGCAAGAGCCGAGAGGAGCTACCCCACATCCCAGGCCAGGGACGGTGGCCAGGAGGAGCTACCTCATGCCCAAGGAATGGTGGCTGTGCGGGGTGCAGGAGGGCCTAGAGGAGCCATCCCATGTTGAAGGTCAGGAAGGGCGGCGGGAGGAGATACCCCTCATCCAAGGTAAGGAGCAGTGGCTACACTTTGCTAGAGCAGCCGTGAAGAGATACCCCAAGCCCAAGGTAAGAGAAACCCAAGTAAGATGGTAGGTGTTGCAAGAGGGCATCAGAGGGCAGACACACTGAAACCATACTCACAGAAAAGTAGTCATTCTAATCACACTAGGACCACAGCCTTGTCTAACTCAATGAAACTAAGCCATGCCCACAGGGCAACCCAAGATGGGCGCGTCATGGTGGAGAGGTCTGACAGAATATGGTCCACTGGAGAAGGGAATGGCAAACCACTTCAGTATTCTTGCCTTGAGAACCCCATGAACAGTATGAAAAGGCAAAATGATAGGATACTGAAAGAGGAACTCCCCAGGTCAGTAGGTGCCCAATATGCTACTGGAGATCAGTGGAGAAATAACTCCAGAAAGAATGAAGGGATGGAGCCAAGGCAAAAATGATACCCAGTTGTGGATGTGACTGGTGATAGAAGCAACATCCGATGCTGTAAAGAGCAATATTGCATAGGAACCTGGAATGTCAGGTCCATGAATCAAGGCAAATTGGAAGTGGTCAAACAGGAGATGGCAAGAGTGAACGTTGACATTCTAGGAATCAGGGAACTAAAATGGACTGGAATGGGTGAATTTAACTCAGATGACCATTATATCTACTACTGTGGGCAGGAATCCCTCAGAAGAAATGGAGTAGTCATCATGGTCAACAAAAGAGTCCGAAGTGCAGTACTTGGATGCAATCTCAAAAATGACAGAATGATCTCTATTCATTTCCAAGGCAAACCATTCAATGTCACAGTAATCCAAGTCTATGCCCCAACCAGTAGTACTGAAGAAATTGAAGTTGAACGGTTCTATGAAGACCTACAAGACCTTTTAGAATTAACACCCAAAAAAGATGTCCTTTTCATTATAGGGAACTGTAATGCAAAAGTAGGAAGTCAGGAAACACCTGGAGTAACAGGCAAATTTGGCCTTGGAATGCAGAATGAAGCAGGGCAAAGACTAAGAGAGTTTTGCCAAGAAAATGCACTGGTCATAGCAAACACCCTCTTCCAACAACACAAGAGAAGACTCTACACATGGACATCACCAGATGGTCAACACCGAAATCAGATTGATTATATTCTATGCAGCAAAAGATGGAGAAGCTCTATACAATCAACAAAAACAAGACCAGGAGCTGACTGTGGCTCAGATCATGAACTCCTTATTACCAAATTCAGACTGAAATTGAAGAAAGCAGGGAAAACTGCTAGACCATTCAGGTATGACCTAAATCAAATCCCTTATGATTATACAGTGGAAATGAGAAATAGATTTAAGGGTCTAGATCTGATAGATACAGTGCCTGATGAACTATGGGCAGAGGTTCGTGACATTGTACAGGAGACAGGGATCGAGACCATCCCCATGGAAGAGAAATGCAAAAAAGCAAAATGGCTGTCTGGGGAAGCCGTACAAATAGCTGTGAAAAGAAGAGAAGCAAAAAGCAAAGGAGAAAAGGAAAGATATAAGCATCTGAATGCAGAGTTCCAAAGAATAGCAAGAAGAGATAAGAAAGCCTTCTTCAGTGATCAATGCAAAGATATAGAGGAAAACAACAGAATGGGAAAGACTAGAGATCTCTTCAAGAAAATTAGAGATACCAAGGGAATATTTCATGCAAAGATGGGCTCGATAAAGGACAGAAATGGTCTGGATGTAACAGAAGCAGAAGATATTAAGAAGAGGTGGCAAGAATACATGGAAGAACTGTACAAAAAAGATCTTCACGACCCAGAGAATCATGATGGTGTGATCACTCATCTAGAGCCAGACATCCTGGAATGTGAAGTCAAGTGGACCTTAGAAAGCATCACTATGAACAAAGCTAGTGGAGGTAATGGAATTTCTATTGAGCTATTTCAAATCCTGAAAGATGATGCTGTGAAAGTGCTGCACTCAATATGCCAGCAAGTTTGGAATACTCAGTGGTGGCCACAGGACTGGAAAAGGTCAGTTTTCATTCCAATTCCAAAGAAAGACAATGCAAAAGAATGCTCAAACGACCACACAATTGCACTCATCTCACACGCTAGTAAAGTAGTGCTCAAAATTCTCCAAGCCAGGCTTCAGCAATACGTGAACCATGAACTTCCAGATGTTCAAGCTGGTTTTAGAAAAGGTAGAGGAACCAGAGATCAAATTGCTAACATCCACTGGATCATGGAAAAAGCAAGAGAGTTCCAGAAAAACATCTATTTCTGCTTTATTGACTATGCCCAATCCTTTGACTGTGTGGATCACAATAAACTGTGGAAAATTCTGAAAGAGATAGGAATATCAGACCACCTGACCTGCCTCTTGAGAAATCTGTATGCAGGTCAGGAAGCAAAAGTTAGAACTGGACATGGAACAACAGACTGGTTCCAAATAAGAAAAGGAGTACGTCAAGGCTGTATATTGTCACCCTGCTTATTTAACTTATATGCAGAGTACATCATGAGAAATGCTGGACTGAAAGAAACACAAGCTGGAATCAAGATTGCTGGGAGAAATATCAATAACCTCAGATATGCAGATGACACACTCTTATGGCAGAAAGTGAAGAAGAACTAAAAAGCCTCTTGACGAAAGTGAAAGAGGAGAGTGAAAAAGTTGGCTTAAAGCTCAACATTCAGAAAATGAAGATCATGGCATCTGGTCCCATCACTTCATGAGAAATAGATGGGGAAACAGTGGAAACAGTGTCAGACTTTATTTTGGGGGCTCCAAAATCACTGCAGATGGAGACTGCAGCCATGAAATTAAAAGACGCTTACTCCTTGGAAGAAAAGTTATGAGCAACCTAGGTAGTATATTCAAAAGCAGAGCCATTACTTTGCCGACTAAGGTCCGTCTAGTCTAGGCTATGGTTTTTCCTGTGGTCATGTATGGATGTGAAAGTTGGACTGTGAAGAAGGCAGAGCACCGAAGAGTTGATGCTTTCGAACTGTGGCGTTGGAGAAAACTCTTGAGGGTCCCTTGGACTGCAAGGAGATCCAACCAGTCCATTCTGAAGAGATCAACCCTGGGATTTCTTTGGAAGGACTGATGCTAAAGCTGAAACTCCAATACTTTGGCCACCTCATGCGAAGAGTTGACTCATTGGAAAAGACTGATGCTGGGAGGGACTGGGGACAGGAGGAGAAGGGGACGACAGAGGACGAGATGGCTGGATGGCATCACTGACTTGATGGACGCGAGTCTGAGTGAACTCCGGGAGTTGGTGATGGACAGGGAGGCCTGGTGTGCTGTGATTCATGGGGTCACAAAGAGTCGGACACTACTGAGCAACTGAACTGAATGACTGAGGAATCTAGGAGGATAAGGAAAAGGGTTCTATCTAAGATGTCATGCTTTCATTTCAGTAACATATTTCATTAGAGCATTATTCAGAGTTGAGAAATCTGAAGCTGGGAGTGATAGGGTCAGGGTAGAGGAAGAATCGATGGAGTTAAGAGATGTGAGTCAAGTTTACGGTGTGTTATGGTGGAGCTGTATGAGATAAAATCCAGGCAAAAGGCATTGTTTGATTAAAAATAAGGAATTATGAAAATAAGAGTAATGTAAGAAGGAAGAATAGTTGAATATGACAGAAGACACCCACATCTTCACTGAAAATACAGGGAGAGCAGACAATTGATTCTATAGCAGAAGGACTGCATGTCATGGGAAGGGAAGAATGTCTTGACCCTGGGGTGCCAGAGGAGAGTTTTTTGGCAGAAGTGGGGTAAAAAGCATTAAAACCAGAGCTATAGGTACTGCTAGATCATAAAGAATGTAGAAAAAGGGCAACATACGATTGAAAGCAACAAAATGATATGTGCATGCATTCTATCAGCAAATGTGTCAGGAGAAGGGAAGCACTAGAATTAGGAAGCTGTTTCTATATGATGCAATCTAAATAATAGCTACACATTTATTTATGTGAAGATTTTATAGTTATCCAGTAATGATACTAAAAGTGCAAGTGTCTTCTACTGCTACTACTGCTAAGTCGTTTCAGTCGTGTCCGACTCTGTGTGAACCCATAGAAGGCAGCCCAACAGGCTCCCCTGTCCCTGGGATTCTCCAGGCAAGAACACTGGAGTGGGTTGCCATTTCCTTCTCCAGTGCATGAAAGTGAAAAGTGAAAGTGAAGTCGCTCAGTCGTGTCTGACTCTTAGCGACCCCATGGACTGCAGCCTACCAGGCTCCTCCGTCCATGGGATCTTCCAGGCAAGACTACTGGAGTGGGGTGCCATTGCCTTCTCCGAAGGGGGTCTTCTAGGAGCTTTGCAAATACCTGAGTTGCACTGTAGGTTAGTCTAACTAAATATGTCATTTTTCAGAACCATATTCTTCAAAACTGAACACTATCACCTGATTCCTTGACCTGTACTCTGTGGGGAGCCATGTTGAACAAAACGAAGCCCTTAGTGAATGACTTATTATCTTGAGAGCTGTTTGTTCCTAGATTTACCACTGCCCTAAATAATTTCTTAGAAAGGACTCTTTTTGGATTTAAAACTGTGTCAGGAAGGGATGCCATCATAGAAGAACACATGGCAAAACTGTCCAGGCATTTGCATTCACCGCCCACGTTTGCAGAATATTGCCACCTACCCCAGTAAAACCAATACTCATATCCTCTCTTTGTAACAAGCCAGTTGTTTCTAGTCTTGCTGCCAACATGAAAGTCAAGTAGTCATTTGATAATCCCACAGCACAGTACCCGGCACCCCTGTAGATGAAGCAAGCTACAGAGGTCTGGTCTTCAAATTTTGTCTAGTATTATTAGATCAGATCTTTGCAGCTTACTTCACCCGCAAGAGTAAAGAGAATCTCTCTCCCGCCCACCAGCCTCTGCCAAACACGTGGTCTGAGTCCTTGAGCATTTCAGTGAAGGAACTTGGTGGAGGGACTCAGATAATGTGTTTATTCTTTCCCAGACACCCTGCTCCCATCTCCAGTTCCAAATGCATTTATCTCCCCCGTAGTAGAGTGCTTATTGACAGAAAACTTGAGTGCTCAGGATGGTGCCAACTGAAGAAAGGCCTCTCCAAACAGAGCAGTCACGCTTCCCCTTGATCTCCCCAGGCTGAATCCGCAGCAGCAGCATTTCAGTCTCAACCTCAAGGATTAACTCAGAGACCACCCCCCTCCACCCCTCCCATTAGCAATTGCTTTCTTGCATCATTGATTTTTCAGGGAGAAAATGCTTGTGGTAGAAGCATGAAATAGCACTGCTTAGCCTCAAGAAGAGGTTTGCAAACTCACTCAAGCCAAAAAGTAATTTTGTCAGGCTTCTAAGAGAGTCTCAGCTCCACCTACATTTGCAAACACTCTCTTACTATGCACTCTGTGTTTTTTTAAGTATCTCTAATTATGGCTATTCTTTCATTAGAAGAAGAAGAAGATGAGTTTCCAGGTGTGCAACGAAGAAAATCAATCAAAAATGAGATTGAAGGGAGAGGTAGAGCTTAGCACATGCTTTTGAGCCCAATGTCTGATTTCATGTAAGACTGTAGCCTGGTTTCTCTTGTGTCATTTCTACTCTAACCGGGGACTACTTAAAGGATCTGGTCTGGTTAAAGTCTGTCATCAGACTAAATTAGGTACGGTCTCCCTTCTACAGGAACAGCAGGAACAAATGACTTCCAGCTTCATGTTCTTCTGAACTCTGTCATCAAGCAGAACCCTCATTCATGCAAAAAAATATATCAAGAATCAGCAACTATTAGTAAGGCACTGTGCAGAAGTGACAGAGTTACACAGAACAATGCCTACTTCAAGGAGTTAAAATCTAGAAAAGGAAGCCAAGTGTTTTAATGTAGCCCTTTGTTCATTGATGAGACAGAGATTCAGATTCCATTCCAGTCCTGTCTCTTACTCATGTTATCTTGAGAAAGTCACTTAACCTCTTTGTACCTCAGTTATCTCATCTGCAAAATGTGGCTAATAATTGTCTGTATCTCAAAGGGTTTTTGTGAATATTAAAGGAAGCAATGTAAGTAAAGCCTGGAAAATAATGCAAGTAATGCCTGGCACTTAGTATTGCTTGGAGCTATTATTATCATAAGAGAGGGCTTTCCAGGTGGCATTAGTGGTAAAGAATCTGCCTGCCAATGCAGGAGGCTTAGAAGACCTGTGTTCGATTGCTGGGTCAGGAAGATCCCCTGGAGAAGGAAATGGCACACCACTTTAGTACTCTTGCATGAAGAATCCATGGACAGCAGAGCCTGGCAGGCTGTAGCCCATGGGGTCACAAAGAGTCGGACATGACCGAGCATGTGAGCATACAGCCCATCATAAGAGAACTGAAATAGGTACAACGTATAGGAAAATACTGTGAGGATGAGACCTTATTTATTCAGGGAGAGGAAAGTATGAAGAGTGGGAATATATTCCCACTAAACACTAAATAACAGGCGATGAGACCCTAAACTCTAGTGAACTGCACTCTCCTCATTTGAAGAGAGAAGACTCCATCAATTTTAAGAAATATTGTAGTCTGAGAATCAACAAGGTTTTGACATACACTAGATGGAGTGGACAGTTGACAAGGAGTCAAAGTACTGAGGCTTGGCAAGCTGAGGAATGATGGGATCATTAATATCAATTGGGAAGTCAGAAAAACAAATGTTTGTGGAAGAATGGGGTAAACTTGGTTTGGGGTCATGCTGAGCTTGAAGTACCTGTGGCATATCCTGGTGGGGATACCTAACCTACATTTAGAAATTATGTTCAAGGAAAAATGTGAATTTCAGAGATGTGAATTTGAAAGTCACCAGAAAAAAAAAGACATAGTTGAGAATTCAGGTTAAGATATCCAGGCAAAAGGTGACTATAGAATCTTGGACTAGGTGTGCATTTAGGTTCCAGAACAGAAAGGATAGCTATTACTTCTCAAGGGAGAGGGATAAGAGTCCCTTCCTAGAAAGATGATGCTTCAACGAGCCAATTAACGGTGGATTAGTTCAACTCACCATTATTCATTGATTTGTTTTTCCCTCCACTATCAAACTCCAATAATGATACTGATGTCTGGAATGCATTAAATATTCAGTGTCCATGACTTAGTCTAGAAGCTTTTAGTCAGAGTTGTTCTTCTCACTGTTTAACCACACCCACTTGCACTGACTCTGGATCTCTGAAAAGTACCTTCAAATTTCTGAATTATTAGGGACTTCCCTGGTGGTCCAGTGGTTAAGACTCCACCTTCCAATGCAGGGACGGGAGGCGGTTTATTCCCTGGTCTGGGGAGCTGAGATACCACATGCCTCCGGACAAAAAATCAAAACATAGAAAAGAAACAGAAACAATATTGTAACAAATTCAATAGACTGAATTATTGCCGGCTCCTGCTGGGTTTTCCATCTTTCCCTTTCTTTTTGGTCAATCCAGCCAAATTATTGCTTCTTGTTTGGTGTTAACACTATTTATATTATTAATACTGTTTACTGTTACTCAAGCCTACCTCCTGCCTTGCTCTGGCTCAAGAAGCCCCAGTATTTCCTTATTGCCTAGTCACCGTGTGTAAGCTCTTTACCTTGACCTTCAAAATCTCCCTCAATACTGCTTATCCTCAGCTACCTGTGATTGATTTATATTTCTGACAAATATAACCGCTAATGCTTCTTGAACTCCAGCTGCACGTCCACACTTCAATACCGGTGCTGTATCCCAAACTGAAATGTTACCCGTACTTTGTGAAGCAGCTGGGTTTTACATCCACATCTTAAAATCTATCTCTATTCTCTCTAATAGATATAAACTCTTCTGGGATCCAGTAGAGTGCAGTGGCCAAAAGCTTGGATTTCAAAGACCAACCATATGTTTCAAATTCCAGCTATGCCATTTGCTGACTGGGTGACCATGAACAACTCACTTTCACTCTATATCTGTTCCTGATCTGACAAAGCAGAAACATTAATCAGATATTAAATGACATGATGCGCATTTAACCTGGTGCATGGGATCCTGTGAACATGCAGTAAGTCTGAGCTACGCTAGCAGATGCTGGTGATTGCCCACCCACATTCCCTACCCTGGTATTCATCCCTACCATCTTGGGGCTGTTTATGTAAAACATTTGTGACCCTGCATCATCACAAGAGCATGCTTAGCTCCCATATAGGACAGACCAGAAGTGTTGAGGCTTAATCCTTCAGGAAGCACTCCTCAACCAATGTCAGTTGTAGTATTAGTGAGTGAATACTCCTTATTTGGAATAACTCTGAAGAATTTAGGTATTCTATACTTTGACAATATGGAATCTCTATTGTCTCTCAGAGTTCCCAAAGAGGCTCTAATATCAGTTTCCCTTAATGGTAACTGGTTTAATATGTGCCTTTTATTATTTTCTTTCCTTTCCCTGCTCGTGTGTAGAAAATAAATTAGTTGTACTTGAAATCTTTTTTCACGATCAGCTTCAGGAAGAGCCTAAAACCATGACAGCTCTTACCATTAGAGATGATTTCTGAAACCACCAATATACTTTGTTTGCCAGAAACAAAGACATAGAGAACAGACTGTGGTTGCCAAGGGGGTTCTGGGGAAGTTGGAAGGGAGGGATGGATTGGGAGATTGGGATTAGCATATGCAAACTATTATATATAGTATGGATACACAACAAGATCCTCCTGTATAGCACAGGGAACTATATTCAACATCCTGTGATAAACCATAATAGAAAACATATGAAAAAGATAAAACATATACATATATATGTGTGTGTGTGTGTGTGTGTGTATATATATATATATATATATATATATATATGGAGAAGGCAATGGCACCCCACTCCAGTACTCTTGCCTGGAAAATCCCATGGACAGAGGACCCTGGTAGGCTGCAGTCCATGGCGTCGCTAAGAGTCGGGCATGACTGAGCGACTTCGCTTTCATTTTCACTTTCATGCATTGGAGAAGGCAATGGCAACCCACTCCAATACTCTTGCCTGGAGAATCTCAGGGACAGAGGAGCCTAGAGGGCTGCTGTCTATGGGGTTGCACAGAGTTGGACATGACTGAAGCGACTTAGCAGCAGCATATATATATATATATATATATATATATATATATCTGAATCACTTTGTTGTATAATAGAAATTAACATAACATTATAAATCAACTATATGTCTATAAAATAAATTTATATATACACATGTATATATAGCGTTTTCCTGTTGGCTCAGCAGTAAAGAATCCACCTGCAGAGCAGGAGATGCAAGAGATATGGGTTCAATTCCTGGGTCCAGGAGAAACCCTGGAGGAAGGCATGGCAACCTGTTCCAGTATTCTTGCCTGGAAAATCCCCATGGACAGAGGCACATGATGGGCTACAGTCCATAGTGTTGCAAAGAGTTGGACATGACTGAAGTGACTGAAAAGGCATGCACACACACACACACACACACACACACACACATTTCATTTGCATTAGTCTTCTCATAATCAGAGTCTACCCTCATTAGACTTGAAATCCAAAAGAAAATTAAGATTAGAATGTAAGTTACTCTAAAACATTATGTCCCCTCACAGAGAAGTTATTCAGTCTGTATTTGGAGAATAAAGGATAAAGGGAAATTAAAAAGGTACTTAGTGAATATAAAAATAGGGTGAGAATGATTTAGTGGTCACTAGGAATACTTGCAAACTTTTGCAGTCTGACACACCCCTTCTCCTAAGGACGGATTTACCTAAGAACACCTGCAGACACACTACCCAAGTACACACTCCAGATCCCACGATGTTTTCCTCATTACCTCATTATCTTTTCTCCTGTCAACTTACTTGTGTAACCTTTTGCATTTTCCAAATATGGAAAATATTTTATAGGGATTACATTTTAGGCAGGCTGCTTCCTGAAGACCTAAGTTTCTCACTTTAATCTTATTAGCACATTCCTCAGATCTCATTGTGGGGTGGGTGACTTTTGAGAGATTTTTCTATAAATGGCTAATCCAACCATGGGGTGTGGTTTCTTGTACCAGTCAGGGAAATCTTTCTCCCCAAAGTCCTGGCCTGACCCCTTCCCGAACTTTACCTCCTAATCTTGGGGTCTGCCTTATGTGGACAGAATCAGTGACTTGTGTCCACAATTCTAGAATCAGTGAACTGTGAACCAGAGCCCTCGGATTATCACCAGGTGATGGTGGATAACCTGAAGGTGGCCGCATAAAATCTGTGATTACTATTTGAGATTAGCTACAGCCTTTGTGCTACCAACAGAACCTTTCAAAGTGATCCTTCCATGACAGTGTTCCTCAAAGTGTGATCTGTGGACCATATGTTAGATGGAGTTCTGGCATTGCATGAAATGGAGATTCTTGTTCCAGCTTAGGTAGACAGAGTCAGAAACTTGTGAAGGTGCTACAGTTTACATTTTCAACAAATTCCCTGGATGATGAACCTGTCCTAATTTTCCCTGGACTGTCCTGATTCTCTTACATTCCATAGGTTTCAAAGCGCCACTTATCAGAACTCTTTCTGTTCAGGAATGCTTGGTCACCCTGTAGGGAAGGGAAAGTCGCTCAGTCGTGTCTGACTCTTTGCAACCCCATGGACTGTAGCCTACCAGGCTTCTCAGTCCATGGGATTTTCCAGGCAAGAGTACTGGAGTGGGTTGCCATTTCCTTCTCCCCTGTAGGCACATCTTATAAACACTGAATTTTTAGAGCTATCTTACAGACTCTAAGTCATGCCACACTAACAGATCCCATTTTTACTTGGCAGAAGTCTCTGAGCCCTTGAGGTGACTTTAATGCAGTGTGACATTGTAGTGGGGAGGTCCCACAGATGTGGATTTTGCTGAGAGCCTTCTGTGAGGGCCTGTGTATGGGAAGACCTAGTGTGTTTGTTTCATTACTTTATTTTTTATTTCTGATTAACCTCAAGTGCAGGGAGCGGAACTTGATCTCAAGTCTCTGGTGCACCATTTTCTTTTGTGTCTGAAAGACCCCACCCTGGATTTATGCAGTTATCCATTCTCACTTTTCTTCCACTCTCCATGTCCACAAACCTCATGATGTGGTTGTTATATACCCTTAAGTTTGTTTACATCCTTACAAAACATGTGGCCTTGTTTCTTCTGTGTTTTAACGTCTACACTTTGCACTCTGCTGCATGTTTCCTTCTATCTCTGACCTTCATCGTTAAGTATTGTGTTTAATGCTGTGTGATTTTTTAATGTCTTGCTTCTTGCGATAGGCACCCCCTAAGATAACTAAAACCTCTTGGTTTTCATGCCCTTGGACAATCACCTCAGGGCTTCCCAGGTAGCTCAGTGGTAAAGAATCCGCCTGCTAACAGGAGACACATGTTCAATCCCTGGGTTGGGAAGATCTCCTGGAGGTAGAAATGGCAGCCCACTCGAGTATTCTTGCCTGGAAAATCCCATGGTCAGAGGATCCTGGCGGGCTACAGTCCATGGTGTTGCAAAGAGTCAGACACGAAGAAACGACTGAGCAAGCACACACAATCACCTCACCTTGAACGTGAGCTGGATCTCAATGTACTTTGCCAGTAAGAAATCGAGATGTTCAGTTCAGTAGTGTGAGGAACTGAATCCTGTCCACAGCCTTGTGAGCGAGTTTGGAAGCAAATCTTCCCCCAGTCTGTTTACACCTTAAGATGACTGACTGGGGTCTAGATAACGCTTGATTGGCACCTTGTGAGCCAAAGAAATCATGAGCCAAAGGAATCAGCTAGAACATGCTGTCTCCTGACCCACAGAGATAGTGAATGTTTGTTGCTTTAAGATGCTAAGTTTGGGGTAACTTGTTACACAGCAATAGATCACTGATCCACTTCTAATAATTGCATGGCATCCATATTATGTATCTATCACATGTACTTATCTGTTCCCTGCACACGGACACCTGACTGAATCTAACTCCCACTACTGCAAACACCACTACAGTGAATACATTGAGTAAGATCCCCCTCTGGACTTGTATGAGCATTTCCCTGGGGTGCACATACACAATGGAACTGCGGGGGAAGACCCAGAGACTAGAGAAGCACTTGAAATAGCTCTCAGGTTCTTCAATTCTTAAATTGTTCTCACTACTTTTAAAAAACTTTCATCCCTAAGTATTTTGTTCTAAAAGTAGATAGTCCTTGGGGAAAATAAAGAGACCCCCTGATTAATGGGTATTTTAGATGTAAGATGGTAGGTCAAGGAATAGTCAGGAGTGGTCTTTGGAACAATGTAGAACGTTGGGGTCTTGTCTTGAAAAGATTCTCGGGTACGTTGCTTCTTTTGTGACCCAGGCTGACTGATTCATGCTGAGCTTTAAACATTAGGGGCTAGGTGAAGAAGCAGGAGGGCTTGTTCAAAGCTGAGGGGACACATCTATAATCATTAAAACAATGTTTCTCTGTTTGGATTTCGTAAATGGGCTTAAGTTCTTGGAAATGTGTGCAGAGACCCCATGGCCAGGAGAAAATCTATCATTTTATTTCTTACAGTAGGCTGAAATATATTTGGAAGTCATTGGACTGTGGCTGTCCTACATCAAAAGGCATTTCATAACAAACACCATCATGCCCCATTTATAGAAATGGCGTGCTGTGCTTGGCTGCTGTGGGCAAATAAAATATGTTCTTGTAACATAAACAGCCTCACCTTCCCTCTAAAGCTAAAGGGCCATAAAAGATTAATTTAAATAAGCTTTTGAAATATAAAGACATATAAAACCATGTTAAGTTTATATATATGTATATATTATCTATATAATATATGTATGCATGGATAGATAGGTAGCACATACCCGAGATACTCTCATAAATGGACTTTAAAATCTGATAGATAGTATTCAAGGAAAGGATATCAGAGTCCAAAGGGATAATATAAATTTCCAATTCATGCATCTCATTTTACAAAAGAAAAAATAGAGACCCAGAAGTGACATGTCCAAGGACTGTGGCATGCCAGGGTCAGTGTGTAAAACAGAATCTGAACCTCAAACTCCTGGGCAGTATCATCCCAGACACTCACAACTGGCATAGATTTAAATTGTTTGCAAATGAAAATGAGTTATGTTCTTATCTCTCTTGGGTTTATTAATGGTGGAATTTCAAACAGATGAATGGTGCTCAAGATGATAGAACCTGTGATGATTTTAACACACGTCCACAAATTCTTGATTTTTCTTCCTTCAAGAGTTGATGCTTACAAAAATAAACTCAAAAATGGATTAAATACCTAAATGTAAGACCAGAAACTATAAAACTCTTAGAAGAAAACATAGGCAGAACATTCTCTGACATAAATCACAGCAAGATCCTCTATGATCCACCTCCCAGAGTAATGGAAATAAAATTAAAAATAAACAAATGGGACTTACTTAAATGTAAAAGCTTTTGCACAATGAAGGAAACTATAAGCAAGGTGAAAAAGCAGGCTCAGAATGGGAGAAAATAATAGCAAATGAAACAACTGACAAAGAATTAATTTCCAAAATATACAAGCAGCTCATGAAGCTTAATACCAGAAAAATGAACAACCCAATCAAAAAATAGGCCAAAGAACTAAACAGACATTTCTCCAAAGAAAACCTACAGATGGCCAATAAACACATGAAAAGATGCTCAACATCACTCATTATCAGAGAAATGCAAATCAAAACCACAATGAGGTATCAACTCACACCGGTCAGAATGGCCACCATCAAATTCTACAAACAATAACTGCTGGAAAGGGTGTGGTGAAATAGGAACCCTTTTACACTGTTGGCGGGAATCCAAACTGGTACAGCCACTATGGAGAACAGTGTGAAGATTCCTTAAAAAACTGAAACTAGAACTGCCACATGACCCAGCAAACCACTGCTGGGCATACACACTGAGGACACCAGAGTTGAAAGAGACATGGAAACCCACTCCAGTACTCTTGCCTTGAAAATCCCATGGACAGAGGAGCTTGGTGCAGGCTACTATCCATGGGGTGGCAAAGAGTCAGGCACGACTGAGCGACTTCACTTGTATATCCCCAATGTTCATTGCAGCACTGTTTACAGTAGCTAGGACACGGAAGCAACCTAGATGCCCATCAGCAGATGAATGGATAAGGATGTTGTGGTACATATACACAATGGAATATTACTCAGCTCTAAAAAAATGAATTTGAGTCATTTCTAATGAAGTGGATGAAACTGGAGCTTATTATACAGAGCAAAGTAAGTCATAGAGAGAAATGCCAGTACAGTATATTAATGCATATATATGGAAGGTCGAAAAATGGTAGCAACGATTCTATAACAAGGCAGCAAAAGAGACACAGATATAAAGAACAGACTTTTGGACTATGTGGGAGAAGGCAAGGGTGGGATGATTTGAGAGAATAACATTGAAACATGTCTACTACTATATGTAAAATAGATGACCAGTGCAAATTCAATGCCTGAAGCAGGGCACTCAAAGCACTCCGGTGCTCTGGAACAACCCAGAGGGATGGGATAGGGAGGGAGGTGGGAGGGGGTTTCAGGTTGCAGGGACACATATGCACTCGTGTGTGATTCATGTCAATGAATGGCAAAAGCCACCACAATATTGTGAAGAAATTATCCTCCAATTAAAATAAATAATTTAATTTAAAAAAAAAAGGAGTTGGTGCTTAAATCCCCTTCCATCAAATGTGAACAGGACTTAGCAATTCACTCTAAAGTTAGAATATGAGGGAAATAGCAGCATGTGGCTTCTGGGACTGGGCTATAAAAGGCATTACAGCTCCTTCCTTGGTCTCTCTTGGTCACTTTCTCAGAGGGACATCAGCTGACCCTTCACTTCTAAGTGGTAAGGAACAGAGGTCTCAAGCCTCGGTGAGGTTACCATCTTGGAAGCGGATCCTCCAGCCCCAGTCAAGCCTTGAGACGACTGCAGGCCCAGCTGACATCTTGACTGAAACTTTATGAAGGACACCAAGACCGAACCAACCAGCCAAGCCACTCTCAAATTCCTGACACACAGAAATTCAGATAAAAATTGCTTGCTTTAAGCCACTAAATTTTGGAGTGATTTGTTAAGCAGCGATAGATAACCAGTAGAGAGCATGAACCTGCCTCCCCGAACTCACCATTGTGAAAGCAGCTTCTCAAAAGACCTATATGAAAAAAAACTGTAAGACACTG
Organism: Budorcas taxicolor; assembly: GCF_023091745.1. Classification (NCBI taxonomy): domain Eukaryota; kingdom Metazoa; phylum Chordata; class Mammalia; order Artiodactyla; family Bovidae; genus Budorcas; species Budorcas taxicolor. The sequence continues at coordinate 149,914,182 of NC_068911.1, forward strand.
ATGAAAGAAATCAAAGATGACACAAACAGATGGAGAGATATACCATGTTCTTGGACTGGGAGAATCAATATTGTGAAAACAACTATACTATCCAAAGCAATCTACTGATTTAATGCAATCCCTATCAAACTACCAATGATATTTTTCATAGAACTAGAACAACAAGTTTCACAATTTGTATGGAAACATGAAAGATCCCGAATAGCCAAAGCAATCTTGAGAAAGAAAAATGGAGCAGGAGGAATCAACCTTCTTGACTTCAAATATTACAAAGCTAGAGTCATCCAGACAGCTTGCTACTGGCACAAAAACAGAAACACAGACCACTAGAACAAGATAGAAAGCCCAGAGATAAACTCACATATCTGTGGGCACCCTGTCTTTGACAAAGGAGGCAAGAATATATAATGGAGAAAAGACATCCTCTTCAATAAGTGGTACTGGGAAAACCACATAGCTACAATGCAAAAGAATGAAATTAGAACACTTCCTGACACCATACACAAAGATAAACTCAAAATGGATTAAAGACTTAAAAGTATGGTCAGAAACTATAAAGCTCTTAGAGGAAAACATAGGCAGAACACTCTCTGACATACATCACAGCAAGATCCTCTATGACCCACCTCCTAGTGTAATGGAAATAAAAACAGAAGTAAACAAATGGGACCTAATTAAACTTAAAAGCTTTTGCACAGCAAAGGAAACAATAAACAAGATTAAATACAACCCTCAGAATGGGAGAAATAATTGCAAATGAAACAAATGACAGAGGCTTAATCTCCAGATTATATAAGCAACTCATAAGCTCAATATTAGGAAAGCAAACAGCCCAATCAACAAAAATAAAATAAAATAAAGAGGCCAAAGATCTAAACAGACATTTTTCCAAAGAAGACATACAGATGGCAAATAAACACATGAAAAGATGCTTAGCATCACATTAAATTATTAGAGAAATGCAAACCAAAACTACAATGAGGTATCACCTCACACTAGTCAGAATGGTATCATCAAAAAATCTACAAACAATGAATGCAGGAGAGGATATGGAAAAAAAAGAAATTTCCTACACTGTTGGTGATACAGCCATTATGGAGAACAGTATGGAGATTCCTTTAAAAACTAGGAATAAATCTATCATATGACCCGGCAACCCTATAATTGGGCATATATCCTGATAAAACTATAAAAGAAAAAGATACAAAAAAGTACCCCACTGTTCATAGGAGCATATTTAATAGCCAGGACATGGAAGCAACCTAGATGCCCAGCAACAGATGAATCAATAAAGATGTGTTGTGTATGTATGCAATGGGATATTACTCAGCCACAAAAAAGGAACACATATGAGTCAGTTCTAGTGAAGTGGATGAACCTAGAGCCTATTATAGAGGGTGATGTAAGTCAGAAAGAGAAAAACAAATATAGAATATTAACACATGTATACATGGAATCTTTAAAAAACTGATATTGATGAACCTATTTGCAAGGAATGAATTGAGATGCAGATGTAGGGAATGGACTTATGGACACAAGTCGGGGAGGGAGAGAGTGGGATGAATGAAGAAAGTAGAATCGGCATATACACACTATCAAGTGTAAGATGGGCAGCTGGGGAGAGGCTGCTGTGTACGCAGGGAGTCCAGTCTGGCCCTCTTGCTGACCTGAAGGGATGGGATGCAGGGAGGAGAGGGAGTCTAGGGAGGGAGGGGATGTATGTATAATTATGGCTGATTTGCATTGTTGTTTGACAGAAATCAGCACAACACTGTAAAATTTCTTTTTAATATTTAAATTTAAAAAATAGAAAAAAAAAGATAAAGCTAGTCTTTTGAAGAACATTCTTTATATCAAGGCACTGACACTTGAGATTCAACAGCAAGAAGAATAGAAGAGGGAGTGCTTCCTGGCTTACCGTGGCTGCCTGTGTCTGGTTTGCAGCCTGATAACCTGGGTCAATCAGGCAGAGCACCCTACATGAGGCTGACACTTTGGAAAACGTGCCCTTTCTCAACGCTTGACTCTGGAGCCTTTGGGGAAGCATAGATTTGGACCACGTTGAATCAGCATGAGACCTGAGTGCTAGTTCCAGCTCTGACCAGATCTGAATGTGTCACACCGACAAAGTCCTTTTCTCTTTGTAGGTCTCAGATGTGACCCCTTTAAATAAGGGACCAATTATAAAAGCTTCCTCCTTGCTCTTTTGTAAATGCTAGTCAATGCACTAGGAAGAGACCCCAGCTAACAGCTGGTCCATGTGTCTGGATCTGAACGCAGCTTGACTCGCCTCCAAGCTTCATGTTCTTCCTCTGGGGTTGCTTTGTCTTCTAACTTCCTCCATAAAACAAGGAGCTGAAGACACTGGACAGAAGCGCACGACTAATGGACTATTTCCTCTGCTTCACCGGCGCTTGTAGTCTGGTCCCTCTTTGCCTCCTTCCCTGCCTCCTTCCCTTGGCTCTCTGTACTGAGTCCTCTCTGCACAGGCTCATCTGTGACATGAAATAGAGGAAATACAGCAAGGCAAATGCAGTTCATTTAGACACTCAACTGTGGGTGATGGTGAGATGATATTATTCAAGAAGACTGAACCCTGAGTCAAATGCCAGTCTGGCCTTGGCCATACTGGCTGTGTAATCTTGGACAAGTAGCCTCACATACCTCGACCTTGGCTCCTTCTTCCTTAAGAAAAAATAATAATAATAATAATTTTAATAGCCAATGTTTATTGACCACATTCTCAGCACTAGATTACATAAGTTGTATGCATTGTCTTTAATGTAGCCCAACAAAGGTTAACCTAACATATCATCTGTATGTCATAGATAAGGAAACTAAGGCTCCAAGGTAGTCAGCGGTACAGCCTGGATTCAAACCCAAGCTCTTAACTACCAAAGTCATAGTAATTCCAAATCTGTCTCAGCTTGAACTGAACTAGCCCAGGTACTAGGATTCAGAACATGTGATAGGTGGAAGACTGATAGGGGTGAACCTTCCAAGTATTTATTTATTCCAGGAACCATAGAATGAGATTCATGTTAGAGAACATGTGTTTGCTTCCAGGACATGGCCTAGTGATTCCAGAGAAAAAAGGAAGATTCCATTTCCTTGATACTAGTAACTGTGATTTTTTTTTTTTAGAACCAGTGAAAGAGGAAAGTAAAAACAAAAGGGCTGGGATACTAGCATGCAGGGCATCTGCAGAATTGATGCCAGTATCTTCAGTAGTAACTTGTGAGGTTGCCTTGCCGTAGACATCAACGACCTTGACGTTAGGCCCTGGCAGGATCTGAATGTCTTCAGCAGACATCAGTGACAGAGTTTCAGAAGCAATGGGAGTTGTTACCCTACATGATCCAGGATGGAAACAGATGAAAGGACCAGATATCACATAGTGGCCCAGAGGACTGGCTTGCAGAGCACCAATATCCTCTACTCCGAGGCTACTGATGAGATACCAAGATAGAAATCCAGGAAGAAATCTGAGAGGGAGCTGAAACTTTTACAGAACACAAGTGTAGTTTCCTGGAGAAGTTCTGTGTTTACTCTTGGGATCTTATTTTTATCCTCAGGATTGGGTGGTCTGAAAAATGTAGATTACTGATTAAAGGAAAGGATGCTACTCTACAATGCTCTATATGGATCCTTCCTCTTTGCCTTATGATTCCCAGAATCACACCATATCAAACCTGATCAACAAAAGCACCAGGGCTGGCAGATGACCACTGATAAATTTTGAGAAGATTTCACCTTCAGGAATAATTGGTGTTGAACTATGGTTATTTCTAAGCTCGTGGGTCCCAAGACTACTTGGAGAGAAAAGTGAGTAATTTTTCTAACTGGCTATAGTTCTCTCTAGAGATAAACATCTGATCTGGGGCAAAGAGGTTTTTTTCTCCCACTGACTGCTGGAAAGTACTTCACTAGGTGGATGGGGTTTGCTACTATCTTACTGAGGTGAGTGCCTGTAGGGAAGAGGAGTGGGGGGAATGGTGGTGAGGACCACCTGCCTCCTACCGGGAAAGGGGGCTGGCTTCCTTGGGAGGCCTGATTTCTGCTGGGAAAGGGCTGGGCGAACCATCTAACCCCACCTTTTGCTTGGAAATGAAAAGCTTCTCCACCGGAGAGGAAGGAGAGGAGAGGAAAGGGGGGAAAGGGCTATGGGGCGTATTTCTCCCCTTCCTGCTCAGCAGAAAGAAAAGCTGCCTTCAATTAAGACAGGGAAGGAGATTCAAAACATCTGGCGGGAAGAGGGCTTGTGTACTGCAGGGCCGTGTGAGGGTAGAGCAAGATGAAGAAAGCCCAATGGGTGGACAGTCGAGGCTTCAGGACAACTTGTGTGCCTGGCCTGACCTACAGGCCCCTGTCTCCAAGCCCACCACCACTTTTCCCCCTTCACTTCTGCCTCGACTCCTTGTCAGGCTTTGGCTGCCTCCTGCCCAGGCTAAAGGCAGCAGTAGCAGTGTCCCAACCTGGGCAGCACAGACCACAATTTTCTGGGGGTCCATAGGTAATTTGCACAATAGCACAGACCACCCACAGAGAGGGTACACAGAGTTCACAGCCTCTAGCATTCAGGCAGCTAATCAGCTTGGTTTTGCCTGTGGAGAGCCTCCTGTTTAATCTCAAATTTGCCAAGCTGCCTTTCTCCCCCTTCTTTAAAACACTCCCAGGCTCCCACTTCCTCTAAGAAGCCTTCTTGGATTATCTCTGCAGAAGCATCATATGGCTTACCCGCCCCCCACCACCACCACAGATAAAATGTCAGTACTGTGAAGTTACTTTTCTTTTGCTGTTGCCTGAATCGACTTTGGATGGCCCATCTTTCAGCCCAGGCAGAGCTGCTGGCTGAGACACATTGGGGGTTGCATATAGGGCTGCAATTAATTCCCTGAACATCAACCTCCAATCCCTAAGACCCTGGGTTTTGAGTCACAAGGCACCAAAGCCTGAAGGCTCCTTAAAGATTACCAACTGAGTAGGATTTACTACATTCCCCAAGAGGTCACTACCCAGGCAGGTTCTAATCAGGGTTCCCCTGGGGCATGGGTAGTACTGGATCTGGAAATGAGGCCAGGCAAGGTCTTTCCATTTTCTCAATTACTGACAGAGCAGAGCTGTGAGCTGAGCCGGAGCTGGGCATCACCAGGAATTGTGCAACTGTGGGCCCAGCATCTGGTTTCCATCAGGATCTTTCACTGAAACGTGGCAGTGTCTTCTGGTTTTTCAGTTTGCATTGAGCATCCAGACCCTAAAGAGTCCTCTGTCTCATGGAGAGTGCATTTTCGATCCTGCTTCAACACACAGAGTCATGTGCCATGTCCCCAAGGAGCAGCCATTAAAAGCACATGCCAAAAAAAAAAAAAAAAAAGCACATGCCAAAGCATTATCTATAAGCAACTATGGCTTCCAAGGGTTACTGCCATCATGGCAGTAATCAGTTGATTATAACTTTTAAACCTCAGCTGGTTTGTGTATAGGAACATAAATTACTGTCAAGCTATAGCACCAGGGGCTTTTAAAGCTAAGAAGGATTTTAAACATTGAGATCAATTTTTGTTTACCTCATGAAAAAACCTAAGGCCCAGAGAAGTTACATAGGTTGACCAAGGTCATGTAACCAATTAGGACATCTAAGTTCTAGAATCTCCTGTGCAGTGACCTCTGACCCTACACTGTTTCCACAATATTTAGGGGCAGAGTAAGACACTAATAAACTGTAGGTATGAAAAATAAACTAATGTAATGTTCAAAATAAATACCAAATATAAAAAGATAAGAATTACCAGCTTGGCTGAAATAGTTTTTTCCACTTAGATATTTCATTTGCAAAATTAGAAATAAACTTTTCTATTTTCTGTCTATATTTCCTACTTAGCTGGTACCTGTAGCACACATCCAGTTCCACTGATAGAGTAGATAACCCACAACAATACATGCCATGTATTTTGAAGATGAGCTATTTAAATAATGCAAGTCCCACACTCATTTTCCTTTTGGCTCTTCTGTGAGTCTCTGTGGAGGAGGTGAAACCTCAGGAGTTGTTAAGGGCTAGAAAGGGGGCACAGGACCAGGATCCCTTAGCTAAGTCAGGATATGGCAATATTATGGTAATAATATCTCCTGGTCACTGGACACCTTTGCCAGGCCATGGGCTTCTTGGGGGTCTGGAGAAGCACGGAAGCCTGCTTGGTGTGACTACTACTTCTGCCTTGTTCTTGCGTTGTTAGCCAGGAACACAACCCAATGAATGAAGGAGCAAAGAGCCTGGGAGACCAGGCTGATGAACACTTGGGACGGGGACTAATTTTAGATCTGGGGATTGGATGGGAATAAAGTTTTCAGGTGGGGTTTTTGGATGAGAGCCACTGAGGAGTCAAGGCTGAAAGCTTGAGTATCCAAGAATATGTGAGAGGCAGACTTTGCAGGTCCCCAGGAGTGGGCCTAAATGGGGGAATCGGTGATAGACACAGATGTGTGAAAGTCTCCTGTGCAAAGCAGAAGAGGTCTTTTCTGTCTAGGAAACTGATGTATCACCTCCCTCCAATCTCTTCCATTTCCAAAGCAATCCCTCCACACGGATGCTCTTAGTGGTTAAAGGTGCCTCTAACATAATAAACCCCAAGAATTGAGGAAGACAGACAGACAGTAAAAATAAGCACAACTGGGACTTCCCTGCTGGTCCAGCCATTAGGACTCTGCTTCCACTGCAGGGGGCACAGGTGTCCGATCCCTAGTGTGGAACTAACATCCCACATGCTGTTGGCCAAAAAAAAAGACCATGAGCGACTGACCATACTGTTCAGAACCAGAGGTTACTGCTCACCCCTCCAGAGCTAAAACTGTCTGCAAAAGTTTGAGATTTGGCCCATCTTTTAGTATATTGAAGTTGTTCTTTTCTTCCAAATCACTTTAATTTGGAACTTTCCTTGCTTAAAATTTCCAGAAACAACAAGAGAAGTTCAAAGTAATATCCAGAGCCTTTTGAAAGTTAGTCTCATGGTCAAGGGATGAGATGAACATGGGATTCTTTCATTCTCTTACTAGGAAGTTGCCATTGAGAGTTTTAGGCTCTTTTCCCCCTAATTTCTAAAGCCCACAGGCATGCTGCAGTATGGGGGCAACCTATGCTTTAATAGCTTTGAAAAGAGCTGACAATGAAGAGATGAGATGGGAGAAACAAAGAAAATTTTTTCTTGAGAAAATAAGCGCCCCCTCACTTCTTTTAAAATTTAGGTGATTAATGCTAATCAGATTGGCTTTATTTCCTGGCCTGGAGAATCACATATTACCTGAAATCTGGACTCTGAGTAATGCCATTTGTGGAATGCTGAGCTGAGCCTAAGAAGTTAGAACCAAGGTCTGCTTGGAGAGGGGATACACAGCATGTGGGGGAAAAGGAGAGGAAAAAACAAGAAAGTGTTAAGACACTCTTCTTAGGGTGGTAAATATTTAGGCTAATTGCAGGTAGATTAAGTAGCTGGGAAATTTCTAGTCTAGTGACTTTCTGAGAAGCAGGGGATGAAACTCTGCCGTCATTGCATTGACCTGACCGTTCTGTACAGACATCCAGGATTCAGAGAGCCTGCTTGAGCTCACCTCTCATTGACCTCCTGATCCAAGCCAGCTCCCCAGAGCCCAGCTCCCCAGAGCCACATCTGGGGCCCAGCTGAGCTCTGATGCTGGAAGCATTTATTACACCCCTCCTCCCCCAGTTGCCAGAGGTGTCAGGGGATAGATGCTCACCAAGGCAGTGAAGGGACCTTCCTCTTCTTGGGTCACCCAGTGAGATGAGGAACATATGGAGAGTGAGATTAAGAGATCCTTGGGCCAGCGAGCTTTTCCAAAAGGGTGCTGCTTATGCATTTCTTTAGGATTTAAGGGGCCATTCTGACACCACTACCCAGTGACCCCACTGGAAGTAGGTCCATTGAGAGCAGTGACCTTTTTTGTCTTGTTCCAGTGCCTAGCACAACCATGGCACAAGTGGGAATTCAACACGTATTTGCTAAACGAATATAATGGAGGAACAGTGCCCCATGGGACCCAATCTTCCCAGGAATGCTTTGGACTCTGGATCCATCAGCCTTCCTTCTTCTACCTCCTACATCCCTTAACTTAATCTAAGCCACCCTCTTCATGACACTTGGAAGGACATGTCTAAGACTGAATGCACCGGACTGTGCTCATTCCCAGGTGAATGAATACACTCAGGGTGACTTAAACAACAAAACTGTCTTTTTTTTATAGCTCTGGAGATGGGAAGTACAGGATAAAGATACCAGCACAGTTGAGTTCTGGTAAAAACTCTCTCCTTGACTTGTAGATGGCCACATTTTTCACTCACATGGCCTTTCTTCTGTGAACATGCAAAGATGGACTGATGGACAGACACCCAGAGTTAATGACATGCTGCTGCTGCTGCTAAGTCGCTTCAGTCGTGTCCGACTGTGCGACCCCATAGATGGCAGCCCAACAGGCTCCGCCGTATCTGGGATTCTCCAGGCAAAAACACTGGAGTAGGTTGCCATTTCCTTCTCCAATGCATGAAAGTGAAAAGTGAAAGTGAAGTCGCTCAGTTGTGTCCTACTCTTTGCAACCCCATGGACTGCAGCCTACCAGGCTCCTCCATCAATGGGATTTTCCAGGCAAGAGTATTGGAGTGGATTGCCATTGCCTTCTCGAGAGTTATTGACATACACACACACAAAAGGGAAATTTGGTAGAAATTTGGTATCTCTTGCTTTTCTTATAAGGACACTAGTCCTATAAGGTCAGAGTCCCACCTAAATACCTCATTTAACCTTAATTACCTACTTGAAGGACCTATGTCAAATACAATCATGTGTAGGATGACAGCTTCAGCCAATTTAGAATGGAGCTGGGAGGTAAACAATTTAGCTTATAACAGCAGACAAGAGAAGTGCTGTCCTGAGCCCCATACTTTAGAGGCACCACTCTAAGCCCTCCTCTTGTCGCACCTCTCCCCAGACTTCGATGAAGACTCTCCAAGATCATGGAATCATACCCACCCAGAGCTGTTGTCCCACCTTCTAGACCAAGTTCTAGGGGCACAGGACCCCAGGATTCCCTTCCCAAAGGAATAGCATACCTCTAACTCAGTGGTTAGCCAAGGGGAAGCTACTTCTAGGAGCAGGAAGAGCTTGGAACTGTGAACTTGGGTGTCTGCTGGAAAGGTGCCTGGACAGAAAACAGAAAGGTAGTAATTGGGTGACCAGGGACTAGGGCTGCGGGCCAATTCGCTACAAGCCACAGTGTTTTTGCAAGGTCCTCTGAAGAGTCTGAAAGTTCTACTTGAACTTGATTTTCCAATGTTGGTCAGAAAATGTCAGAAAACTCATTCAACGAAAGGAATATTATGCATAAAGAATAATAATATTCATGCATGTCTAAAATAACAAACAAAAGAGGCTCATGAAACTTTCTCACTGCCTCTCAGAGCTCTAGGTTAAGGGTTGGGCAAGGTTTGGGGTGTTTTCTTTACCTACACCCAAATCCCTGTTTCCATTTGGCAGTCTTGTAGCGTCACTTCTTGGGGTCAGTAGTATGAGGAAGCTTCAAAACAGGTGCGGCCCAGTCTTTGAGTGTGTTGTTTGGACTTTATTTTTTTTTGACATTGAGTTGCATGAACTCTTTCTATATTTTGGATATTCACTCCTCTTCCATCACACTATTCACAAATATTTTCTTCCATTCTATAGGCTGTCTTTTTGCATTGTTCATAGTTCCTTAGCTTTGCAAAAGTTTAGTCCTCATTTGTTCATGTTTGCTTTTATTTCTTTTGCCTTCAACAACTGATCAAAGAAAATATTGCTGCAATTTATATCAAAGAGTGTTCTGCCTATGTTTTCTTCAAGGAGTTTCATGGTTTCCAGTCTTACATTTAAGTCTTTAATCCATTTTGTTTTTATTTTTATATATAGTTTTATGATATTAGAGAATGTTCTAATGTCATTGTTTCCTTGCAGCTGTCCAGTTTTCCCAGCACCACTTGTTGAAGAGGCTGTATTTTCTCCATTGTATATTCTTGCCAATTCCCAAGAAGGGTAGTATGAAAGAACGTTCTAACCATCAGATAGTTGTGCTCATCTCCCATGCTAGTAAGGTCATACTTAAAAAAATCTTGCTTGCTAGGATTCAGTGTTATGCAAACCAATAACTTCCAGATGTCCAAGCTGGGTTGAGAAAAGGAAGAGGAACCAGAGATCAAATTGCCAACATTCACTGGATCATAGAGAAAGCAGGGGAATTCCAGAAAAACTACCTGTGTTTCACTGACAACACTAAAACCTTTAACTGTGTGGATCATAACAAACTGTGGAAAGCTCTTAAAGAGATGGGAATAGCAGACCATCTTACCTGTCTCCTAAGAAACCTGTATGCAGGTCAAGAAGCAACAATTAGAACCCCGTAGGGAACAACTGATTGGTTGAAGCCTGAGAAAGGAGTACAGCATGACTGTCTGCTGTTCCTTTTTGTTTAACCTATACACTGAGCACGTCACGAGAAAGCTGGATTCAAGACAGGTGGCAGAAACTTCAACAGCTTCAGATACGCAGATGATACCACTCTAATGGAAGAAAGGGAAGAGGAACTAAAGAACCTCTTGATGAGGGTGAAAGAGGAGAGTGAAAGAGCCAGCTTAAAACTGAATACTAAAAAAACCAAGATCATGGCATCTGGCCCCATTTCTTCATGGCAAATAGAAGAGGGGAAAGGTGGAAGTAGTGACAGATTTCTTCTTTTGGGGCTTGAAAATCACTGCAGACTGTGACTGCAGCCATGAAATCAGAAGATGATTGCTTCTTGGCAGGAAAGCTATGACAAACCTAGACAGTGTGCAGAAACATTATTTTGCCACAGAGGTCCATATAGTCAAGGCTATGGTCTTCCCAGTGGCCATGTACGGTTGTGAGACCTGGTGTGTAAAGAAGGTAAAGTGCCAAAGAGTTGATGCCTTCTAACTGTGGTGCTGGAGAAGACTCTTGAAGGTCCCTTGGACAGCAAGGAGATCAAACCAATCAATCTTAAGGGAAATCAACCCTGAATACTCATCGGAAGGACTGATGCTGAAGCTGAAGCTCCAGTATTTTGGTCATCTAACATGAACAGCCAACTCATTGAAAAAGTCCCTGGTGCTGGGTAAGATTGATGACAGAAGGAGAAGAGGATGTCAGAGGATGAGATGTCTGGATGGCATCACCGAGGCAATGGACATGAACTTCGGCAAACTTTGGGAGATGGTGAGTGACAGGGAGGCCTGGAGTGCTGTAGTCCATGGGGTCATAAAGAGTTGGACATCTGGGTGACTGAACAACAACAACATATTCTTGCCTCCTTTGTTGTAGAATAATTAGTTTTAAGTGTGTCGGTTTATTTCTGGGTTCTCTATTCTATTCCATCGGTCTGTGTGTCTGTTCTGTGCCAATATCATGCTATTTTGATTTCGGAAGTCAGGAAGCATGATACTTCAGTTTTGTTCTTTTTTCTCAAGATTATGTTAGCAATAGGAGTCTTTTGTGGTTCCATATAAATTTTAGGGTTTCGGAAGGCAAAGTATCTGCATAAATTATTTGGAATTCTTTTGCACAGGAGATGTGTCATTTTCTCTAAACTTATTTATTCAGTCATTTATTTATAGCAGTATGAACCCACGGATATTTATATTATATGTTGTGTTATAATTTGTATTAGTCTGCTCAGGCTGCCATAATAAAACACCATAAACTGGGTAGCTTAAACAACAGAAATTTATTTTTTCACAGCTTTGAAGGCTGGAAGTTCAAGATCAAACTAGGTTGATTTGGTTTCTATTGAGAGGTCACTTCTTGGCTCAGTTCAGTTCAGTCTAGTCACTCAGTCGTGTCCAACTCTTTGTGATCCCATGAATCGCAGCATGCCAGGCCTCCCTGTCCATCACCAACTCCCGGAGTTCACTCAGACTCGCATCCATCGAGTCAGTGATGCCATCCAGCCATCTCATCCTCTGTCGTCCCCTTCTCCTCCTGCCCCCAATCCCTCCCAGCATCAGAGTCTTTTCCAATAAGTCAACTCTTTGCATGAGGTGGCCAAAGTATTGGAGTTTCAGCTTCAGCATCAGTCCTTCCAATGAACACCCAGGACTGATCTCCTTTAGAATGGACTAGTTGGATCTCCTTGCAGTCCAAGGGACTCTCAAGAGTCTTCTCCAACACCACAGTTCAAAAGCATCATTCTTTGGCACTCAGCTTTCTTCACAGTCAAATTCTCACATCCATACATGACCACAGGAAAAACAATAGCTTTGACTAGACAGACCTTTGTTGGCAAAGTAATGTCTCTGCTTTTCAATATGCTATCTAGATTGGTCATAAATTTCCTTCCAAGGAGTAAGCGTCTTTTAATTTCATGGCTGCAGTCACCATCTGCAGTGATTTTGGAGCCCAAAAAAATAAAGTCTGACACTGTTTCCACTGTTTCCCCATCTATTTCCCATGAAGTGATGGGACCAGATGCCATGATGCCATGATGCCATGATCTTCGTTTTCTGAATGTTGAGCTTTAAGCCACCTTTTTCACTCTCTTCTTTCACTTTCATCAAGAGGCCTTTTAGCTCCTTTTCACTTTCTACCATAAGGGTGGTGTCATCTGCATATCTGAGGTTATTGAGATTTCTCCCGGCAATCTTGATTCCAGCTTGTGCTTCCTCCAGCCCAGCCTTTCTCATGATGTACTCCACATATAAGTTAAATAAGCAGGTGACAATATACAGCCTTCATGTACTCCTTTTCCTATTTGGACCTAGTCTGTTTTTCCAAGTCCAGTTCTAACTGTTGCTTCCTGACCTTCATATAGGTTTCTCAAGAGGCTGGTCAGGTGGTCTGGTATTCCCATCTCTTTCAGAATTTCCCACAGTTTATTGGCTAGTAGACATCTAATTTCTCACTGGGTCCTCATGACAGAGAGAGAGTGAACTATCTCATGTCTCTTCTTATAAGGACACTAATCCTACTAGATCAGGGCCCTACTCTTATGACCTCATTAACCATAGTCACTCCCTAAAAACCCTATTTCCAAAGTTATATTAGGGGTTAGGTCACTACCATATGAGTTTGGAAGGGACACAATTCGGGCAGAGACATAATCTGATACTATCTTATTTTGTTAAACATTTTGTTTCAGTTTTAGCCAGTGAGAGCTCTTTCAGTTGGTTCCTGTGTCTCTCTGCTATCATTCCATTACTGTAGATTTTTCTGAGCACTTCTTTACTTTGCATTTTACTTTTTAATTTAATAATCCATTTTACAAATCATCCTCATTAAAACATTTCTCATTTAATTTATAGCTACAGAGAATGTTATTGAACAGTCATTTGGCTAAATAGTCACTTATTAAGAAACATTTAGGTCATCGTCAGTCATTTGCTATTACAAGTAATACAAAAATGAGTAGCATGATATGTATGTTGGCATGCTGTCAGATAAAGTCCTGAATGATAAATTTCTGGGTCAGAAGGATACATGCTTATACTTTTGATAGATATTGCCAATTGCTCTTCAAGGAAGTGGTGCCAGTGTATATTTCTAAAAGCAGCAGATGGGAGTGCTCCAAAATCACTACCAATAGTAATAATAGCCATGAAATTAAAAGTCACTTGCTCCTGGGAAGGAAAGCTATGACAAACCTAGACAGCTTATTAAAAAGCAGAGATATCACTTTGTTGACAAAAGTCCAAAGCTATAATTTTACCTTATAGCCCATTTGGTAAAGAATCCACCTGCAATTCAGGAGACCCCAGTTCGATTCCTGGGTTGAGATCCACTGGTTCACTCTGGTCACTCACTGCAGCCTCAGGGAGGATGAGACTATTCTGTGTTCTGACGCACCTTAGCAAGATAACTCCCCCTGAAGCCTTCTGTGAATGCCTCTCTGTGCACTCACATCCATTCACCAACTGAGGGAGAACGATATCTACTTTCCATCATAATCTCAGGATGGCAGGGCTGGATGGCATCACAGTCATCATTTGGTCAAGACTCTTTATTTTATACGGACAGGAATGACATGTGAAAGATCATACAGTTGGTTGTGGCAAAACCTTGAAAGTGAAAGTGAAAGTGAAGTCGCTCAGTAGTGTCCGATTCTTTGCGACCCCATGGACTTTAGCCCACCAGGCTCCTCCATCCATGGGATCCTCCAGGCAAGAGTACTGGAGTGGGTTGCCATTTAGCCAGACATTTTTATCAGGAGTGCTCTGCACTATGCCTGCCTTCACTTGGAATCCAGCATCTCCCTTCAGTAAAAGCCTCTGAATTTCACTGAAACAAGGGATCTACTGGTCTAAAAGAGTTACACATACCCAACAGGGATTGTTTCCCCTCCTTGAAAGAAATTATTAATCTTACAAGATACCTGGAGTCAGAACCTTTCTGCTGTGTGACTTGGGAACATCACAGAATATATGATGTTGGAGTATCCATAAAAATCAAAGAGCTGCATCCTGCCTTTCTCAGAGAATAGGCAACAATGTCAAGTAAGTTAACACAAATAGACTGAAAAATGTGACCAGTAATGGCAACGATAGCAATGTCTTTTATTTACAACTTCTATTTGCTTTTCTGAAACAATTACTTCTCAGCAGTGCTAGAAGTCAAGCAGTGGACAACTTTGCTTTTTCTGGTTCTACTTCCCCATTCTTGGGTGACCATAAACCACAAATGACAGCTTTCTTATCTCGCCTTTCATACCTGCCTTCTGCCTACCTGCTTTCTCCCTACTGTTTCTCTCTTCAGCATCTTTTCCCTATTGTGACCTTGTGCTTCCCCTCCCTGGACTCAGTTCAATTCAGTCGCTCAGTCATGTCCGACTCTTTGCGACCCCATGAATCGCAGCACGCCAGGCCTCCCTGTTCATCACCATCTCCCAGAGTTCACTCAGACTCGCGTCCATCGAGTCCGTGATGCCATCCAGCCATCTCATCCTTGGTCATCCCCTTCTCCTCCTGCCGCCAATCCCTCCCAGCATCAGAGTTTTTCCCAATGAGTCAACTCTTCACATGAGGCGGCCAAAGTACTGGAGTTTCAGCATTAGCATCATTCCTTCCAAAGAAATCCCAGGGTTGATCTCCTTCAGAATGGACTGGTTGGATCTCCTTGCAGTCCAAGGGACTGTCAAGAGTCTTCTCCAACACCACAGTTCAAAAGCACTCCCTGGACTCAGTACCCTTCTTTGTATAATGAAGGGACTGCACTGGTGAGTTCCTTCCAGATCCTGAGATTCCATGATGCCCTTCCCATTTCTGTATTATTTCTTTCATGGCCAATAATGCAAGAATTGTATGTAGGGACTGCACTGGTGAGTTCCTTTCAGATCCTGAGATTCCATGATGCCCTTCCCATTTCTGTACTATTTCTCTCATGGCCAATAATGCAAGAATTGTAGTCATAATGAATTGGGAGCCAGACAGTTTCCTCCTTGCAGAGGAGACCTCATAATGCACACTCCTTTTGACCTCCCAGCCCTATCCCCGATTTGAGTCTGAACCTCTGCAAGATCCAGCAGGTAAAGCATTCATGCCTGGTCTGATAGGAACCTCTAATCGTTGATAAAGACTGCCTGATGTCCTTTCCTTTGGGCCAATACCCATGCCTTACCAGTTTTTATGTAGAGTGTCATCCCAATATATTAACACAAGGTAGAACACTTTGACTTAGGGCCCTTTCTTTTATCTATTTGCCCAAGCCTCCCAGAATTTCCACTCTTCCTCTTCACTGTACAGCCAGATTGGCCTGAAGTAGCCCCAACTCCCTCCTTCCTTATTCAAGACATGGTTCCATCCAGGTGGAATTCAAAAGAAGAATGATCAAATTCACACTGAGTTTTTAGTTACTCACTTATGATTTCCGGGGATACTTGTGTATCTATCTAAAAATAGAATGCTTCGATTAAAAGGATGAATTGACAAGCTATTGCTCAAAGGTCAAACTCAACTCGCACCTGTTTATGTATAGTCCTCAAGCAAAGCATGGTGTTTACGTTTTTAAATGGTCAAAAAAGAGAATAATATGTGACAGAGACCATAAATGGCATGGGAAGTCTGAAATGTTTATTATCTGGCCCTTAATAGAAAAAAATGTTCTGGCATCTGACTTAAAGCAGAGATCTCTCATGGTGGAAATTCAGCCAAGAGACTAGATTAAATGCAAGAGCAGGGGTTTATCAACTAGTCAAGGGGCAATGCTAAACTCAGATGGATGAATGAACAGAGACCAAAAGTAGGAGGAAAACTGTGGCAGTTGGCAAGCTCATCAGATGGCAGCCAGAGTGTCTCATACTGAAGAAATGAAGACAAGTGTAGTGATGCATGGGCACATGAGGGCAGAGAAGGTGGGTCCTGCAACAGTTGCTAAACTTACTCTTTGGTATATCCCATTTCCTTTAGGAGCCCAAGAGCTAAAGATCCTGTGAGAAACAAAGGTAGAAGCAACTGGAATAAAACCATGTCAAACTGACAAATCTGAAAACATGATTGCTAGTTCTGTCTTCACCTTGACATGGTCTTCCCTGGTGACTCAGATGGTAAAGAATCTGCCTGCAATGCAGGAGAGCAGGGTTCGATCCCCAGATTGGAATGATTCCCTGGAGAAGGAAATAACAATCCATTCCAGTATTCTTGCCTGGAAGATTTCATGGACAGAGGAGCCTGGCAGGCTACAGTCCATGGGATTGCAAAGAGGTGGACATGACTGAGCAACTAACACTACCTTGACATACTGGTAAAAAGATTAGAGAGTTTGGTTGACATGTTCAAATAAACAGATATTTTTCTACAAAATATTAAATGCCAGTAAAATTGGTACCTGTTATGGCTTGGAATTAAGGTAAAGAGATTAAAATAACATGAAAAGAGCAGCAATGGAAATATATGCACCACCATATGTAAAATAGATAGCCAGTGGGAATTTGCTGTATGACTCAGGGAACTCAAACCAGGGCTCTGTAACAACCTAAAGGGATAGGAAGGGGTGGGAGGGAGGTTCAAGGAAAAGGAGATATATGTATACCTATGGCTGATTCATGTTGATGTATGACAGAAACCAACACAATATTGGAAAGCAATTATCCTTCAACTGAAAATAAATAAATTTAAAAAAATTATAACATGAGTAAGAACCTTTCTCTGGAGAGGACTGTGAAGGTGAGAATGATTTTCTGGAGTAAATGGAGCTTCTCTTTCTAGAGAGAGCCTCATGGAAGACTGTTGTAGCCAGGAGTGAGGACTTTCTGGCACCTGTGACTCCAGTGTGGCATTTCTGCTCTCATGAAATCCCAGCATGGAGTGCTGGCAAGCACGTATTTGCCAAGCAGCATTGCCTGGCATTTCCACTACGTGCTCACATGCATTTTTGTTTCTCAAGGAAGACTTATGGGTGGGGCACTCTAGTCTGGGAGACAGTGGGTGGTGAAAGTTTCCAGGAGGACAGAGACAGCTCAATTGGCTCAGCTGGGTAGAGCATGGTGTTAATGAGGCCAGGTCATATCCTGGTCCCCCACCACACCCAGCCAGCAGTCTCTACTCTGGGGTCACATATTGCACTCTTCACCAGAAAAGGAGGTGCCAAGAAAGTAAGTGGGGATAACTCCATGCAAACCCACAGCATCTGCATTATCATCTCTCACTCATTTGGGGCATGATGATATAGTGGTACTGTATCAGTTAGCTTGGGCTGCATAACAAACCATCTCAAACATTAATGGGTTACAATTGCAACAACAAGGATGGACCTGGAGATTGTCATATTGAGTGAAGTAAGTCATACAGAGAAAGAAAAATATATTATGGCGTCCCTTATATGTGAAATTTAGAAAGAAATTATACAAATTAACTTACTTACAAAACAAAAAGAGACTCACAGAATTATGGTTGCCAAGGGGACAGGATAGTTAGGGAGTTTGAGATGGACATGCACACACTGCTATATTTAAAATGGGTAACAAACAAGGACCTACTGTATAGTACATGGGACTCTGCTCAATGTTATATAGCAGCCCGGATGAGAGAGGAGTTTGGGGGAGAATGGATACATGTGTATGTACGGCTGAGTTCCTTTGCTGTTCACCTGAAACTAACACAGCATTGTTAATTGGCTAGACCCCAATACAAAATAAAGTTGTTTTTTTTTTTAAGTTTAAAAAAAAAACCCTCAATGGCTTAAATCAATAACCTTTTTTTTAAACTCACAATTCTCTGGGTCAGCTGAGCAGTTCCTCTGGTCTAGGCCAGTTCACCGATCTTTCTTGGGCTTACTTGTGCATCTCCCATCAGCTGGAGGTCACATGGGGGCAAGATGATCTAGGATGGCCATGCTCACATGGTCTGGCAGTTACTGAACTTCCAGTCAGGGCAATGGGGTCCATGGGACCATGTGTCTCTCGTCCTCCAGCAGACTAGCCCAAGTTGCTTCACACGGCTTTGACAGCAAAGGACAAATCCCCAGGCAACTCATTGTAACAGTGACCAGAGTACTGACTTAGATTTATTCCAGAAAACATAAGTGGCAACAGTATAACTGCATTTTTAGTAAATGATGGTTATTTTAATGCATCAGGAAAAATTTTAAGTCCTCTCCATACATTATCTCATTTAATCCTCCAAGGTAGGCAGTAAAGGGACTTGTCCAAATTCACTCTGCTATGAAGTGGCAGAGCCAATCAATGTTCAAGCTCAATATTTAAACCATCGCAACACACAGTCACGGCTCAGGCACTTGCAGAATTGCATGCGTCTCCCAATGATGTCACCACTGTTCAAAACTCCCCTGGCATCCCTTCCCTCTGGTCAAATCCAGAGGGAAATCTGAACAACACTGAGACAGCTGGACAGAATAGGCATTGCTTCCTGTGGCTGAACAGAACCCGGATTTGGCTCAGCTGTGCCAGATGACTGAGATGAGCGATCAAGCTGTATAATTTCAGATGACAACTGAAGAGTACAAGAAAGAGAAGAGACTCAGTTGTGTTAACGGTGGTGTGTAGCACCCAATATTTTTAGAGTTGAAATTGGGGTTCCTTTTTCAGCAGCGCCGATTCTGCTTAATCTTCCTAAGGCATTGAGAAAACGCCCCCTCCTTCCCTGTCTCTGCTTTGTCCTCTGTGTAAGAGCCTTAGACTGTATGGTTTCTAAGGTATTTTCTGTCCTCGAAATCTGTCATTCGACTGTATGTCATCCCTCAGGAGAGACCATTTTAACTGCAAATAATAATAATGACGGAGATCTCTCACCTTCAAAATAAAGACATGTCTTCGCCATTACCCCACTTGAGAACTTGGAAGAGACTGAAAAGATGCTATTTAGTGATGGCCAGATTTTTTTTGGAAACAACGGTTTTGGAGGGAATATTAACATCACATTCATACCAGGAATTAAGGCTTGAATGCTGCAAGTCTTCTCAACCCTCTATGCAACCTAAATTTTATCATGTATCCATTGACTTTCCTGAGCCGGAAAGAGACTTGGTAAAAAGACCCTATGATATCCTTTTAATTCCCATGCAGATGTCAGAGGCTTCTTTTTCCTTTGGTCAAATCTGATTTGTATTTCTCCTCAGTTAATACCCCCAGAGCACTCCAGCCTGCTTTCTGCCTGAATGTTACATAAACAAAAGCATGTACTGGTGTTAGGGTGAGCAGAAGTGGGGAGTCAGCAGGGACTGAGACATTGAGGACAGGATGCGCCATTCCATTTCCCCACTTCCCAGACCTTGTTCTTGCCCTCCTGCAAAGCCTTAGGAAGGCCTCATGGGGGGAGTTTGAACTAATTCCCACTCAAGCCTGCTGGTTCCAGCTACTCAAACTTTTACTAAATAGCTCTGCACAGCTGTTTCTAGTTATGTGTCTGTTTAAGTTACTGGCGTACGTGCGCTTGTGTATGCTATGTGTGTGTGCCTTGTCTCTTTGGGTACTCAGCTATCCAAGACCCCCAGCAAATCCACTTGGGATCATTGGAATCCCAAATGGAGAGAAGCGCAAAACAGCATGATGTTCAAATTCAGGAAGCATTTACAAAGGTGGTATTTCATAAAGCATTCTCTCTGTCATTCATAGATATGAGGGGAGTTAGAACTGAAGAACAGGGATGCAAAGACTTATACATATCATCAGGCTCCAAAAGAATAAATTTTTCTCCTAGAGTGAAATGAGAGTGTAGTCTTTTTGAAACAGGTATCTTTTTGTTTCTGTTTTTTCGATGATTAATTTCAAATTCAAATTTCAAACATCATCCCCAACTTTACCCATTCATTTTTTTTCATTCATTCATTCATTCAGCAGACACTTATTAAGTCTCTTCATGTGCACTGAACCACTCAAAGCTCTGTAGGAGATACAAAGGTGTGTTTTGCTCCCTGTGAGTGGAACAGTTCCAAGCCAATGGCCTTGGCTAGGTTCCTGAGGGCTTTTTCTGCTTGTCTTCAACTTTAGAGACCAGTCTAAATGTGGGTGAAATCACCAGTGTCCCTGTCTCTGGAGGAGGAGGGACCCTATTCCACACCCAACACATCATCCTAAGTGGTAAACTTTTAACATAGTCTTATTAAACAGTGAGACACATCCTTGTCTAGGTTTGTATAACCAATGCTACAAAATTCAGATATTTCTCTTTTCATGAGTCAGTCACCAAACCCAGTTGAGGACCTACTGATGACTTTAAAAGGGCTTATTATCTAGGTACTTTCACCCCATTCTTCCTGCCATAGTTGCCAAGTGGTGATTTTCTAATTTCATCCCTTCTACATTTGTTAGGTGACTTTCGAACACAAGGATGAGCTTTCCCTTCTGTTCATTTAGTAGTCAGTGGTCTCATGTTTTATTCAAGAGGCTACAATCCTTTAGTATCATAATTTATTTTGATGTCCCAACTGTCCCAGAGTTTCCCAGTGGAAGCTCCTACGAGCTGACTTCTGTACCCTTTTGACATTTCTTCATCATTCTTTAAGCACCTTCTTATTTTATGAAGCAAAAAGATATTCTCGACTCATCTACTTTCCTTCTAGTCATGGAATCACCATTTCATCAAAGACCCGTAATTTGTTTTAACTGTTTAGAATCTATGATCTAGACGCCAAGTGTGCTCATTGTTGCCGAGGCTCATTGGTTTAGGACCTCTAAGAGAACAGAGCTAGGAAATAGATGCATGTATACACACACACACACACACACACACACACACATCTACAACTGCACACATCTACAACCACACATATCTCTAAACTTGGTGATCTCTCTCTCTTTCTCTATGAAATATATGTCATGAGTTTAGATTGAAAGTTCCAATTTTAATCCAAAACCAATTTGAATTCACTCTATCTTTTCTTCTTTACCATGTTTATGGCTCTCTTTTCTGCAAATAAGAACACTGATTCCCTTTATCTGTACTATATTTACTTATTTGTTCATCACTGGAATTCACACAGGGTTGTCTCAGAATTGCTAACCCATGCCTGTGATGAGCAAGACTCATTCTAATAGCACAATAATTGTTTAAAGTTCTTTTATTGTTTGGCCTGAGGACATAGAGTAAAAGAATGTTTGAGTTAGTTCTTTGTTTAGCATCAGGTTAAAGCACAAGCCTTTTTTCCTCTCCTTAATATCCTTTTGGGACATTTTCCTGAAGCCTTGTCTTGAGTATCTTCAAAATAAGCTCAAGTCTCATTCCTGCTTTTCTGGTACTAGGAAATACCAAGTAAATAGCCAATGCATGTTTGCTTGCTTCTCCTTCCCTTGAAGTTTATCCAACAAATAGATTATAAAAATATTCACATTCCCACAAACACACTTGCAAGCTTATACAAAGAATGTTATCTTCTAGGACTATCTATACTCCCATGGTTTCTCTACATACTTATTTAGACACCAAAATCTTTCTTCTCTTCCAGAAAAATCCTAATTCCTCTCCACTGTGAAAGCATTGCAATGCCTTTCTCCTTCTCCTTACACATACAGCATAGGTTCACAAATGCCATGCCCATAGATTTGTTTCCTACTTATCAAGTTCTCACATTCTCTGTCTTCCATATTTAAAAATATTTATTTAATTGAATTTATGAGCCAGAAATTGAGAAATATGTGGAATTAAGGGAAGGAAAGAAAGAAAAAGAAAAATAGCCCATTCATTCAGCTTTTCCCAGCTGCCATTTCTGAGTTGGGATATTTGGCTGAGGTCTCAGGTAATGCCTAGCAATAAAACTTCCATAGCATGCCAAATTTAGGTCCAGCATGAAAAGAAAACAAAATTTCTCCTACAAGATAAACTGTTCAATTTGGAAATGGGAGTTTTCTTACCGTGCCACGTTAAACCTTCATAGTGGCAGTTTCCACAAGAGTGAGGATCAGCTCACCTCTTGGGGAGATTCTAAATGGGGCTATGTTGAAGATTTTTAAAAGCATTCATTTCCCTGAATGGAGACCTGTTTCTCTTGGGGGCTCTGTTTTCTCCTGTTTGGGGACCGAATCCACTTTGCCATACCCCTTTTAAAGGAAGAAATGTTGTGGAATGGAGGCAGGGAGGCCAATTCTAGGTGCAACCAATCTTGCACAATGAGTCCTATTTGCTGTTTGGAATCCATCTTTTTCCAAGTTGGCTTACACACAGTCCATCTCCTTTTGCAGGTTTCCCCTCTGGACTAGCCTGCAGGAATCTGGGTGCACACCTTCTTGATATATATAAAGTCCAAGACATGACAAGTAAAAATGTAGAATGAACCTTCTCAGACTGACCTGAGTGTTGGATAGTTTCATATACCATCTACTGTCTCTATTGTTGTATCTATACCTATGTACATAGGTATGTGTATACACACACACACACACACACATAACCATTCTCTATTATCTACCTTTCCATCTATCTATCTGAGGAAACCCTTAGTCATAGTTTCACAGGGAACTGATCCATCTGTGCTCTAGAATTCTTCAAATGGCACGGACTACTTACATCTCATGTATTTATGCCCAAACTAATGTTCTCTGAAACTGCATCTTCCTTCCTAGTTGGAATTCCAGGCTTATTCCAGGATTCCTTTGACCTATTATCCCAGAGAATGACCTATAACTGAGAATTAATCTGGTCAATCTCCTACAAGCAAAAAAGAGCCAGATGGTCTCTTTAAGACCCAACCATGAAACTAGAGGGCTGAGTGGCAAGTAATGAGGAAACCTGCCACAAAATGATAGTGAACCTGAAACAGAAAAGCCAGAAGTCCCTCTCATGGCCTTTGTGCAAGAAGAAAGACAATGCCTCTCTGCTCTTCACTTCACTGCTTGAGCCTCGAATGTGGCAGTGTCTATAACTATAACATTTCCTTGTCTAGTCCAAGTTCACTAGACACACATGCCCATTTGGATCTGAAAGTTCTGGTGTCTGATTTGCCTACTTTCTTCTGGCAGTTTAGACTAGATAGTGCAGCATCTAGCTCGTAAGTCCAGACTCACCCTTCCCTGGGAGCCAGTTTCTTCTCAGGAGTCTCACTCTCCTGTCCTGTGATGCGTGCTCAGCAGGGGACACTCCAGTCCATTATACATGAGGTGGAGAAACAGTCATGCCCCCTCCCCATTCCTTTGTGCACCCATGGCTACATGGACGCCAGGGAAAGGCAGATCATCCAAATCCACTTGCAAGGAGCACTTGACACCGCATGTGAAATTCACCTATCTCCGGAAGCAAGGAGGAAGGAGTTCAGGGGAGGGTCTCTGCCCACCGCACTTTTGCTGTAGACCCTAGGATCAGCCAAAATACCTTGCTGTATGACATTTGATGTCATATAACCCTGGTGACTCAGATGGCAAAGAATCTGTGGGCAATGTGGGAGACCTGGGTTCAATCCCTGGGTTGGGAAGATCCCCCTAGAAAAGGGAATAGCTTCCCACTCCAGTATCCTTGCCTGCAGAATTCCATGGATAGAGGCGCCTAGCAGGCTACAGTCCATGGGGTCACAAAGAGTCAGAAGCGACTGAGTGACTTTCGCTTTCACTTTCTTTCTTTCGGCCATCACCTTAGTTTGGGGTGCTATAACAAACTAGCATAGACTTCGCAGCTTAAAAAACAGACATCTATTTCTCAGTTCTGGGAGGCTTAAGAAATCAGACATCAAGGAGCCAGCAGATCCAATGTATGGTGGTGAAGGTGCTCTTCCTGGTTTGCAGATGGCCTTCTTTTCCTATATCCTCACTGAGTGACTGAACTGAACTGAACACGTGATGGACAGCAGAGACAGAAGCAAGCTCTCTTCATCTCTTCTGGAAAGGGTACTAATCCCATCATGAGTGCTTCACTCTCATGACCTAACCACCACCCAAAGGTGCCTTCTCCAAATATCATCATCGCATTGCAGATTAAGGGTTCTGCAAACAAAATCTGAGAGGGATACATTCTGTCCACAGCAACCATTTGTAAATAGCTCTGCAGAAAGAAGCTGTGAAGGAGAGAGATATGCAAGAGTTTACACTTTGTTCATCTAATACAAAATTTGTCTTCTCTAATATAATGAAGCTCTCTCAATCTGCTTTATTTATGTCCTGCCCAAACACCACAGTACGAATTAGTTGAAATTATTTTCTGTTTGAAAAAAAAATACGTATCTCAGTCTGCTAATTTATTGTCTTGTGGTTATTTTTATTTTTCCCATAATGCTGGCAAAATGACCACTATTATTCTCATTACAGTCATTATTAGCAGTGGCAGTACTATCAACAATAATAGCTAATATCTTTTTAATAGCATGACAATATCAGTCTCATAGGACAGTCCTGCAAGAGTGGATAATTGCAGGAGTAACATGAATAGCTTGAGATGGTAATGCATTCTTAAAGGGACCATGGAGCCAAGAGGTGGCTTATTTAAGTTCTCACAGCTAACAAATTGTTCTAATCATTTTTATTAAATCAGAGAGCTAAAAATCTCCCTGAAGTCAGCTATATCCGGGTCACTTAAGCAGAGAGAGACCTTTGTGAGAAAGCTCCAAGGAAAGGTTGAGACAAAACTTTAGCAGCTGGGAGCAACTTGAGGAAGGAGGAGTTTTGAAGTCTTGCTAACTGAATGAGATGGTTGGATGGCATCACTGACTCAATGGAGGTGAGTTTGAGTAAACTCCAGGGTGATGGACAGGGAGGCCTGGCGTGCCGCAGTCCATGGGGTCACAGTCAGATACGACTGAGCGACTGAACTGAACTGAACTGATAGGAAAAGCTCAGTCTCTGTGCACCAGTGCTGAAATGACTGTCAAAGAGAAAGTTCTGGGTGAAGCGGAAAAGAATAGTTTAATTACTTTTCTAGGCAAAAGGGGACACAGTGGACTCCTGCCCTCTAAAACTGTGTGTCCTGAAGAGGGAGGATTTAATGAAGAGTTTCATAGCAATGCTTCAAGGGTTCAGCTCAGTTCAGTCACTTAGTCATGTCTGACTCATTGTGACCCCATGGACTGCAGCACGCCAGGCATCCCTGTCCATCACCAACTCCCAGAGTTTCTCAAACTCATGTCCATTGAGTCGGTGATGCCATCCAACCATCTCATCCTCTGTCATCCCCTTCTCCTGCCTTCGATCTTTCCCAACATCAGGGTCTTTTCCAATGAGTCAGTTCTTCACATCAGGTGACCAAAGTATTAGAGTTTCAGCTTTAGCATCAGTCCTTCCAATGAATATTCAGGACTGATTTTCTTTAGGATGGACTGGTTGGATCTCCTTGCAGTCCAAGGGATTCTCAAGAGTCTTCTCCAACACCACAGTTCAAAAGCATCATTTCTTCAGCGCTCAGCTTTCTTTATGGCCCAACTCTTACATCCATACATGACTACTGGAAAAACCATAGCTTTGACTAGACAGACCTTAGTTGGCAAAGTAATGTCTTTGCTTTTTAATATGCTGTCTAGTTTCAAGGGTGGGGTTGCTGAAAAGATTAGGGTGAGTGAAAATGAAAGTGAAGTGAAAGTGAAGTTGCTCAGTTGTGTTCGACTCTGCCACGCTGTGGACTGTAGCTCACCAGGCTCCTCTGTCCGTGGGATTCTCCAGGCAAGAATACTAGAGTGGGTTGCCATTTCCTCCTCCAGGGGATCTGACCCAGGGATCGAACTCAGATCTCCTGCATTGCAAGGCAGACGAAAGGGTGAGTGAAAGGCCTCTTCTAACCTGGTCTCAGGTAATTTTGATGAGCTTCTCTGGTGTCCTTAATGTATCCACAGGTGGTCTTTCTCTTGTTTGAAAAAATGCTGACATCTAACAGAGCTTTAAGACATAGTTCTGTGAATCCCTTGAAATGGAACCAGGGCTCTGACCAAGGCAGCACTACTGTCTCCTGGCTGCCCCTCCCTTGTCTTTGCATTCTTTCCCTTCCCAGATGAGCAATGGGAAATCTGTTGAGTCTGCCCTTTGGAACTCAGGGAAGGTCAAGGAGACAGGAATCAGGAAACCAGGAACTGAAAGGCTTCTGTACCCAGGAACTCCATAGGATTCTACTTGGTTTCACAGCCTTGCAGAGGCCATTACTATATAGAAGGTTTTAAAGCTTCCCCTGTCTCCTTTAAAGCCAAAAAAGGCTCCCATATAGAGAAGACACTGGAATACAATTCTATGCAAATATCCCTGACAGCAGAATACTTCAGCCCCCTCCTTTAAAGGTGAAAGTCATTGCTACCTGGAGAAAGGTTGGAAGAGGATAATCCTCAGCAAATTCCCTCTGCCTCTCTCCTTGCAAAACAATTTGCTTTATTTTCTTTTAGAAAAAT
This sequence comes from Budorcas taxicolor, assembly GCF_023091745.1. NCBI lineage: Eukaryota > Metazoa > Chordata > Mammalia > Artiodactyla > Bovidae > Budorcas > Budorcas taxicolor. Next base: position 149,940,959 of record NC_068911.1, read on the forward strand.
TAACCACATGAACAGATTTATCTTCCTTGGAAATAATTTTTTAATAATCATTAGCACTCAAGCAGGCCCCTTGAGGGGGGTCTCATATTGTCTATTTGCCCCTACATCCTCTCCCCAAATCCTTCACAAATTTAAGGAGTGCTATCCCCGAGAACTCAATTTTATCCATTTTGCTGTATTTCTAGTACATTTTAGCACCTGGTAAAGACTAGGACTTTAAGCAGCTGTTCCATAAGCTTGCTTCTTTATCTGTCTTCACCTTTGTACAGACATCAAATTGTATTAGAATTATAAATGGATGGGGGAGGGAGGAGGAGGGTGAAGATAACCTAAGTAATCAATTTGGTTCTCTCCTGCCCTTAGGCCGTGTTGACACAGCTTAGCTCTTGCCTACTCTCCCCAGACAAGCTTATCTTCTGCAGGCTGAACGCCATTAATCTTCCTGAAAGGCAAATGCGGTCAGGACAATGTTAACACTTAACTTCCCTAAGAGAAGAAAGATACTGTGAGCTCCAGAAGACAGGACTCAGGGCTGCACTGGCCACTCAGATGGGCCTCAACAAGACAGATTTCACATGGAAAGAGAGTGGATGCTGGGAAGTGGGCTTTGTAAACTTGAACACCAGCATCAAACTAAGCCAAACAAAACCAAGTGGAAACCAGAAATAAACCAGGACAAAAAAATAGCTCATGAGGAGGACAACCAAATAAATACCTGGGCTAATTTCAAGGGTACTTAACCAGAATTATCTTTAGGGTTAAAAGTAAGCAAAGCAATTGTTCATTGTTCTTTTAATTTTAGTAAGTGTTTGGTGTTGTGCAAATAGTCTACATGATAACAGTAGATAACTTAAGAGAAAGAAGTATTACGGAACATATATGTTTGGACATCAAGACACCCAAAGCACTTCACTTGGACCTTATTGCATCCTCCACCTTCCTAAGCTCAGCACACTTCTCACACAGTCAGTGGGATGATCTGCCCAAGACTATCCAGGCCCTGTTTCACATTCCTTCCTGACTCCATGTTGTCTCTCAGATAAAGGAGAATTAATTGATGCATGCTCTCTGTGTGGCTCTTTGTGTTGACCTCCTTCCCTCATTTCTTTTCTTCAATAATAAATTATTTTATAGACTCTTCTCATCATATGTAATGATGAGAACTCCTAATGGTGCCCACCTGCCAGCAACACTTAAAGACAGAAGGTAATTTGTAATGTATTTGGAATTTGAAGCAAGATCTATCTCTCTCCTGTGCCCTAGTATCACGGTGTCAATCTGTGTGATTCAAATTGACTTTGGAGTGCATATTCTCAGTCGATCAGTTCATTCTCTCAGTCATGTTTGACTCTTTGCAACCCCATGGATTGCAGTACACCAGGCTTCCCTGTCCATTATCAACTCCTGGAGCTTGCTCAAACTCATGTCCTTTGAGTCAGTGATGTCGTCCAACCATCTCATCCTCCGTCATCCCATTCTCCTCCTGCCTTCAATCTTTCCCAGCATCAGGGTCTTTTCCAATGACTCAGTTCTTTGCATCAGGTGGCCAAAGTATTGGAGCTTCAGCTTCAGCATCAGTCCCTCCAATAAACTCTGGTTTGTCTGAGGAGGGCTTACAAATAGCTGAGAAAAGAAGAAAAGTGAAATGCAATATTCTCAGTAGGGCAGGCCTTTGTTAGAAGAGCTGTGGGGACAGTTAGATGCCATTACATTGACTTGGATTGGGTAATTTTTCTTAAGGCCTCCCTGTGCTCCTCACAATCATCCAGAGTCTCCAGTATGTATAGTCCCCAGTCCTCATGCTCAATGCATTATGCCTCTTTGTCTGCACTTATGGTGTGGCTCCAGAAGGTTTTTCTTCATGAGCAATTCCACAAGGTGACTTTGAAGAGCCACCTCTATGAGATGGCTGTGTTGACAACTCACAGAGTTCCCCTGTGAGGACTGAGTCAGAGCCCATAAAGGTTCCAGCTCAAGAAGGGGAATAAGTACAAAGCTTGGTTCAAACTCTCCAACTGTGGCCACTGTGACACTGGTTACCGCAGACAGATCTGCCCCATTGCTGGGCAATTACTCAGGTAGGCCAACCTCTGCCTTCTTGACCTTGTAAGTATCTTATGACCACTATCTCCATAACCCATAGATAATTTGTGTGAAAGGCTTGCCTTTTTCTATAGATAGCCCAGATGTTGCTATGTCCTCCAGCCAACGGGCTCCATGAAGTAGCATTCATATAAAGAAGATGCCTCTTTTTCTAGCCAAATGATTGCCTGGACATTCAGAGAAAGAAACTCTTGTCACCTCTTAAAAACTTCTTTCCACCCCTGAGTACCTCTCATCTTAGAGTAAAGCAGTGATTTATCTAATTGATGAAGCCTTGATTGCCAGCAGACCACACTGCCTATGCTATTAGGTAAGGTGACTTTGCTTTGAAAACAAGAAACCATTTCATGCTTCAGTACTTTCTTGTTCTATGATGGACTTGCCTTACCCTGGCAGTATCTGCACATTAAGTAGCCAAGTGATAATCTTTGCTCTCTTTTTTCTTACTTCTTTACCAGTGTTTGGGAAGGAAAGTTGGAGAAGTATGTCCCACTGGAAGGCAATTCAGTTCAGTTCAGTCACTCAGTCATGTCTGACTCTTTGCGACCCCATGAATTGCAGCACACCAGGCCTCCCTGTCCATCACCATCTCCCGGAGTTCACTCAAACTCATGTCCATCGAGTCGGTGATGCCATCCAGCCATCTCATCCTCTGTTGTCCCCTCTTCCTCCTGCCCCTAATCCCTCCCAGTTCCAAATTTGCTGGCATATTGAGTGCAGCTCTTTCACAGCATCATCTTTCATGATTTGAAATAGCTCACCTGGAATTCCATCACCTCCACTCCCAGCATCAGAGTCTTTTCCAATGAGTCAACTCTTCGCATGAGATGGCCAAAGTACTTAGTTTCAGCTTTAGCATCAGTCCTTCCAAAGAACACCCAGGGCTGATCTCCTTTAGAATGGACTAGTTGGATCTCCTTGAAGTCCAAGGGACTCTCAAGAGTCTTCTCCAACACCACAGTTCAAAAGCATCAATTCTTCTGCACTCAGCTTTCTTCACAGTCCAACTCTCGCATCCATGCATGACCACTGGAAAAACCATAGCCTTGACTAGATGGACCTTTGTTGGCAAAGTAATATCTCTGCTTTTCAATATGCTATCTAGGTTGGTCATAACTTTCCTTCCAAGGAGTAAGCGTCTTTTAATTTCATGGCTGCAGTCACCATCTGCAGTGATTTTGGAGCCCCAAAATATAAAGTCTGACACTGTTTCCACTGTTTCCCCATCTATTTCCCATGAAGTGGTGGGACCAGATGCCATGATCTTTGTTTTCTGAATGTTGCGCTTTCCCTTGGTATCTCTAATTTTCTTGAAGAGATCTCTAGTCTTTCCCATTCTGTTGTTTTCCTCTATTTCTTTGCATTGATTGCTGAGGAAGGCTTTCTTGTCTCTTCTTGCTATTCTTTGGAACTCTGCATTCAGATGTTTATATCTTTCTTTTTCTCCTTTGCTTTTTGCTTCTCTTCTTTTCAGGTGGCAGCTGAAAGGAGCAACCCCACGTCCAAGGAGCAGTGGCTGCGTGGGCGCAGGAGGGCCTAGAGGAGCTACTCCACGTTCAAGGTCAGGAGGGGTGGCAGTGAGGAGATACCCCTCATCCAAGGTAAGGAGCAGCAGCTGCACTTTGCTGGAGCAGCCATGAAGAGATACCCCACTTCCAAGGTAAAAGAAACCCAAGTAAGACAATAGGTAGGTGTTGCAAGAGGGCATCAGAGGGCAGACACACTGAAACCATGCTCACGGGAGGCAATTAGTTCACTTCAAAAGGTGAGAAGAAGAATCCCAGTTTTGGCTTCCCATTTAATCTGCACCCCTAAAGCAGTTTTTCAGGAAGCCTTATCATCTGGATAACAACATTGATGTTTTGATCCCATTTGATTCAAAACTTTGTATTTATATTTGATGAGTAGGGAAGCCCCCCTTATTTCCTACTCATCAAATATAAATACAAAGTTTTGAGTCAAATGGGATCAAAACATCAATGTTGTTATCCAAATGATAAGGCTTCCTGGAAAACTGGGGACACCAGGTACCTTCAACCTAACTCTCACCAATGATATTAGTAGTATTGCATGGACTTCTTAAACCTATTAACCTCAGACACTTCTCAAAGCCTCCCCTAGTAGCTTCTGTGAAACAACAGTCTCACTTGCACTCAGGAACAAATCCTTTCCTGTTCCATTCTCCTTGAGACAAAGTAATGCCCAGCACTTCCCCATTCCTGCTGTTGCGGGTACCTTGGTAAGAATGCTGCTCCTTGGGTCCTGTGCTAGGCCACTGGGGTGCTCTCTCCTTCTACTTGTGTTATGCCCACGATCTGGTTCCCCAAGACAGAGAGAATAAGATGCTCACAGCAATGCAAAAGCACAAAGGGGTTTTATTGCTAGCTCAAGCTAGGGCTCATGTCTCATCCAGTGCAGTGGAGTTCTGACAAGAGCCCCAAGCTCGGGATTACATTGCTTATATAGGGTATTCTCATGGAAAATTTGAAAAATGGGAGTTTCCGGGTTGGGAGACGTCTAATTGGTCACCTTCTGTGGAAGGGTTAGGTGTTGGGTTCTGATTGGTTCCCATTTCCCAGGCTGGCCACGGGTTCTGATTGGCTTGTGGGTGGTGGGGTGAGGTCAGGGGATTTCCAAAGGCTCTTAGATTTCCAAAAGCCATTTTCCTAGAACATTACAAAATGGAGTTTTTCTGTTAACAAAATGGAGGAGCTTAGTTCCTTCACTTGCTGTTGGGTCTTGCACAGAAATGGAAGGCTTGTTCTCATGTTTATTTTGCAGTGGATTTCGACATCTAGTATTTCAGTTTGGGCTGAGACCTTTTTTCTGTATCTGGGTCGGTCCTCATCTCATAGATCCTCAGGATTAGAGTTCAATTCGTTCTAGAGTTTTACCTTTGTTTTTCATTCCTCTTTCAATGTCATTTTTAAAATCCCCTTTCAAATAGAGCCCCAGTTGCACGATTAGTCCCAAGTCTCTACTTCAGTTCGCCAGGTCTATCTTGGTTCCAGATTCAACAGATGTGGATTTGGTGACTATACTAAACAGCATTAGGCAAACCAGAAACCATAACGCCTATAGCAACAAATTCTAACAGGAATACAGAAGGACAGGGAGAATTGTAGAAAAATTAAAATTGTAGAACTCTTCTTAATCATTCAAAGGGAAGATTCATCCAGTCATTCCCTCCTAGAGTTAAGATTAGGGTAAACAGAAAACTGTACCATTTGAACATCAGTAAAAACTCACTGGAATCCCAGAGATGTGGATATATCACAAACATATTCAAGGAAATTTACATTCATTTAACTGATGTATTTATATGCTATCTCATGCTCAAAAAGAATGAAGTGGTTTATGGCACAATACTCAGTTAAAGAAAAACTAAATAGGAACAAAGAAAAATGGAGTAAGAAATAGAAGATCTAGACCACGGCGAGGAAGAAAACAGATATACAGACCATAAAAGCTAGCCTAAATATGACAAAAGAGTTCAAGTTTTCTCCGTTTCTTGGCATCACAAAGCATAAGTGACATAATTCTTATTAACTGAACAAAATAAAAAGCCCCAAAATGGCCATTCTTTCAGATAAGCAAACTTGAACCAAACAATAAATAATAGAAGCCAAGCTTTCATTAGATGTAGAATAGCAGACAGTTCAAGCTTGCTCTTATTAATGAAAACTGAATAGTGGGTATTTGCAGAAGTGTTTTAGAGCATATCCATATGTTCCAAATCTTGATGGAAAGGTTGCGTACATCTTTTGCCCGCCATCTGCCATTTCCTCAATAAGCACTTTGGAACAGATTCCAACATACAAAGGGGCTCAGTTGATTTCTCAAAGCACTCCATTATGAAACTTTGCCAAGATTATTTAACACTAAAAAAATATTCCAACCAGTTTTCAACCTGTTAAAAAGTAATAATAATTGAGGCTTTAGTAATGTTCCTATGGAGTGACTGATTTGGGATGTCCGGACTCCTAGGAAATCTATCAGGTCCTCTTTCTTAATTAAATAACTCATCCTTCAATTTGGAGAAAGTTGATAGAAGCTAACTGAAAAAACTACCACTGTGATAATTTTGGTTTTGAACTTGATTTTCTGTACTAAGGGCTAGCTAGATCCAAATGTCAAGATCATCTTTGACTTTTGACAATGTAACCATACTTTCAGTGTATAGAAACATAATTTGCCTTCTATTATTTATTGTTTTAGCACATGCATCTTGTTCATATAAAGATGATTTCATCTAGTACAATTATAGGCTAAAAATAAGAAGAAACAGAACAGAATCTAGCTTCAGTTCAGTTCAGTCACTCAGTCATGTCCAACTCTTTGTGACCCCATGAATCGCAGAACGCCAGGCCTCCCTGTCCATCACCAATCTAGCTTAGAGACCTCAAAAATATTCTATAACCTGTCAAATAGTTTTAACCAACACTTACGTTACAGTGTTGTTAAGATACTGAGTTGTAGGTTCAATATGAAAAACACCATATAAAGGTTTAAGTTATGTAGTTTGTCCCACTAATGGTGTTTGTTATAAGACAAATATATTAAAAAGTTCAAAAGAATTGTAAACAGTCATATTATTTTAGCGAGATTTTCCTGCAAGTTATTAGAAATAAAAACCTCAGTTTATCTTAAAATTTACTTTAGCTATTGAATAGGTATTTAGTTTCAAAAGAAAAGTGAAGTGAAGTGAAAGCCACACAGTACAACGCTTTGTGTCCAACTCTTTGCAATCCCATGGAATGTAGCCCACCAGGATCCTCTGTCCATGGAATTCTCCAGTCAAGAATATTGGAGTGGGTTGCTATTTCCTTCTCCAGGGGATCTTTCTGACCCAGGGATAGACTCCGTGTCTCCCTCATTGCAGGCAGATTCTTTCCCATCTGAGTCATCAGGGAAACCCAAAAGAAAACTGGCATTAAATATTGATTGAATGCCTATAAAAACAATGGATCTATAATTTTGAGAGAGTGGGAAATTAGTTAATAAAATAAGCAGATTCAGTTTTGAGTTTATTCATACATTATTGTACCCACATTTAGTTATAACAAAATAGACTGATAATGACTAGAGTCAACCAATGAGAACATGGCTCATAAAATTATGGTTTCATCTTTTGGGAAGGAAGTCACACAGCAGGTCATTGTTTCTACTGCCATAGATAGACAAAGCCACACAAATTATGAGAAAAAGTCACAATTTTAAAGGATCAGAGAGATGTGGAAGCAATGACGACTGTATCAACTACAATGCAGAGAAAGAAAGCCATTTCAAGGTCAGCTAATGAAATCAGTAAACTTTTTTTCCCCCCACTGGAGACATTTGAAAATTTTAGTTGTGGCATGAGAATTGCCTATCCAAAACAGCAGGAATTTACAGAAGGAAAGAAAAACAAGCAGACTTTTGGCAGTCACATGGACTCAAAGTTACCTGTTAGTAAACTTAGAAAGTTTCAAAGACATTGCCCCATGAAACATTTAGTGCATTGTGAGTCTATTAGGAAGCCTAGAGAACCGGGCAGAAGACTTCGTAAAGAAAAAAGCAAACTCTAGGAACTTCCTTGGTGGTCCAGTAGTTAAGAATCTGTCTTCCAGAGCAGGGAATGCAGGTTCTATCCTGGTCACAGAATTAAGATCCCATATGCCATGGGGCAACTAAGCTCAAGTACCAAGTACTTGTGCCCTAGAACCCATATGTCACAACTGCAGAGAGGCTTGCATGCCCCAGTGAAGAGCCTGAGTGCCCCAACTAGAACCTTGTGCAGCCAAATAAAGAAATGCTCTTAAAAAAAAAAGAAAAAGTAAAATCTCACATGGGGTGAAGAAAACAGACTGATGGGGGTAGAGGTCTTCCTCAAGGTTTGTTTGCCAGAAACAAACCCAAGATAATTCAGATATTTGAGTTGGGATTTAAGGGCTTTAAAATAAGTACAATTAATATTTCCACAATAACTGAGGAAAAGATGCACAGAAGAGATGAAAGTTTGCATAAATTCCACAGGTAGCTTGAATCTGTTGGTTTTTTTTTTTTAAAGCAACAAATAAGCATTCCCAAATTTAAAAATATAAATGTTTAAAATTAAGAATTCAACAAATATGCTTAATGAGAGTTAAAATGTTTTTGATCCAAGAGTTTTGCTGAGGAAATAAAATGTAAAAACTGAAGAAGGAAGGTGCAATATGATAAAAGATTTAACAAACGTATGATTGGTGTTGCAGGAATAAAAAGAGAAAATGGCCCCAAAGCAATATTAGAAAAAATAATGGCTTAGAATTTTCAAAAATTGATGAAGGACATATGGATATAAAAAACTCAGTGAAACCTAGGCAAGAAAAATACAAAACAAAGCATATTCAGGAACATGGTAGTCAAACTACTAAAAGTCAAAAGCAAAGAAAACCTTAATGGTATCAAGAGAGAAAAAGACATGTACCTTCAGGAGAACAACAGTAAGAATGACAACTGACTTCTCAATAGAAAGAATGAAAGCCAGGAAATAATGTATTGATGAAATAGGGACAGTTAAAGTACTGAAAGAATGTAAGTAGCGAACATAATTTTATACTCAGTGAAAATACTCTTTGGTTAAACTGAAAGAAAAATATTTTTCAGAAATTAAAAAGCAGAAAAATCTGTTATTAACAAGTGTGTACTATAAGAAACATCAAAAATAGTTCTATGCAAAAGAAGAATCATCTTTGATGAAAACATGGAAATTCAGAAAAAATAAGGAACACTGGAAAAGATAAATATGTAGATGAATATAAATTAATATTGATTCTTAAAAAAAGTTTCAATATTTTACTCACTTAAAAATAGATGTGAAAATAAAATTAATGTCAAAAATAATGCTTTGCCAAAGGAAGCAATAAAATTAAAATATTCTAGCAACGACAAGAAAGTGGTAAAAATAATAGCTTGTTTTGACCAGAATAAGTCAACATTGCATTGTAATCTCTAGGATAATCACTAAAAAATAGTAAAATAATATATTCAGAAAAGAAAAAATGGAATAATAAAAATAATGTTTATATTTTTATTAAATATAAACTTTTATTGCTTTATATTATTATTCTAATATAAGATAAAGTGAAAGTGAAAGTCACTCAGCCATGTCCAACTCTTTGCGACCCCATGGACTATACAGTTCGTGGAATTCTCCAGGCCGGAGTACTGGAGTGGGTAGCCTTTCCCTTCTTCAGGGGATCAATATAAGGTAAGAAAGGATTAAGAAAAAGAAACAGTAAACAAGTAAGTCAAAGAAAAAATAATTGAAAGGAAGATATAAACTCAATTATGTTAGTAATTACATTAAAAATAGGCTGTTGTCTCCAAATAAAGGAATAAAATTGTCAGGTTGGATAACCATATGGATTCTCAAGTTCTTTATTTTTCTTTTTAACCACAAGAACTGGAAGCAAATATGTTATTGGATTCCAACTTTGGAGGGTCTAGGTTCCATCACATTTGACATAGCTGTTCTAGGATTACAAATTTGGGAGGTGAAATATATCTGCCAAACCCAGGAAAATGACAAGGATCTGAACCAGGTTTAATAAATGTTTAAACGTTCTCAGAATGCCTGACTGTTTGACTCTGTGGGAGATGGAGAGGGCGGGATGATTTGGGAGAATGGCATTGAAACATGTATAATATCATATAAGAAATGAATCGCCAATCTAGGTTCGATGCAGGATACAGGATGCTTGGGGCTGGTGCACTGGGATAACCCAGAGGGATGGTATGGGGAGGGAGGAGGGAGGGGGGTTCAGGAGTGGGAACTTACATACACCCGTGGTGGATTCATGTTGATGTATGGCAAAACCAATACAGTATTGTAAAATAAAATAATTAAAAATTAAAAAAAACTTAATCTAAGGTATTATTATTTTACACATAGAGGGATCAATCGGGAATTCAAAATGTTTAGGTTAATTGCACTGTTTTCTGTGAAATTCAACTACTACAAGCATATTCATCAAGGGGAGGTATGCTTATGCAAACTCAAAAAATTGACAAATGCACTGAGAGAAGAATTTCCTGTCTCCCTTCTTATGTAGGAAGACTCAAGAGTTCCCTTGAAGGAGACAACCATCACTTGTAGTGCTTTATTTACCACTTTTTTGACCAGTTTCCTGGTCAGATCCAGCTCTGTCAAGGGATAAGAACTGGACTGTCTTCCAAATGAAGCCAGAAGGAAGAAACTAAGTTGAGAAGGAGGCTTAATTAACACCTCTTACTGATTCGAAAAAGTATTACAATCCTAGTTTTCCAGGAAAGAGCTTCTCCTGCAGTGACAAAGAGGCCACACACATATTCCTCTAGCTGACTTGGAAGCTGTCCAGGCTACAGCCTGGTCCCACAGGAGCTACAGCCATGCTACAGGACAGTAAGGACATGTCTTTTTGGCTCAAGTCAGTAACCTTTGCATCCAGGACTAAACCCTCTCAAGTTGTTCTTTTAACTATGAGTTTAGACAGAAAATGGGAGAAATGAGGCTACAAACATTGTTGGGTATTAAATTCAAAGGAAAGCTCAGTTGGTGTCTGAAAGAAAAGTGAACTTTGTTAATGTCTCAGTTCAGTTCAGTTGCTCAGCCAGGTCCAACTCTTTGTGATCCCGTGGACTGCAGCACGCCAGACATCCCTGTCCATCACCAACTCCCAGAGCTTGTTCAAACTCTTGTCCATTGAGTCGGTGATGCCATCCAACCATCTCAACCTCTGTCATCCCCTTCTCCTGCCTTCAATCTTTCCCAGCATCAGGGTCTTTTATAATGAGTCAGTTCTTCGCATCAGGTGGCCAAAGTATTGGAGCTTCAGCATCAGTCCTTCCAACGAATATTCAGGACTGATTTCCTTTAGGATTGACTACTTGTATCTCCTTGCAGTTCAAGGGACTCTCAAGAGTCTTCTCTAACATCATAGTTCAAAACCATTAGCTCTTCAGTGCTCATAACACAATGAACTTTGTCTCATTCATGCCTCAAAGGTGTCGTTGCTGTTTAGTTGCTAAGTTGTGTTCCACTCGTTTGTGACTCCATGATGGAATTCCAGTGGAGCTATTTAAAATCCTAAAAGATGATGCTGTTGAAGTGCTGTACTCACTATGTCAGCAAATTTGGAAAACTGAGTAGTGGCCAAAGGACTCGAAAATGTCAGTTTTCATTTCAATCCCAAAGAAAGGCAATGCCAAAAGATGTTCAAACTACTGCACAACTGTGCTCATTTCATATGCTAGCAACGTAATGCTCAAAAACCTTTCAAGCTAACCTTCAATAGTACATGAACTGAGAACTGTCAGATGTACAAGCTGGATTTAGAAAAGGCAGAGGAAATAGAGATCAAATTGCCAACGCCATTGGATCATAGAAAAAGCAAAGGAATTCCAGAAAAATATCTACTTCTGTTTCATTCATGACCCTAAAGCCTTTGACTGTGTGGATCACAACAAACTGTGGAAAATTATTCAAGAGATGGGAATACCAGACCACCTGACCTGCCTCCTGAGAAATCTATATGCAGGTCAAGAACCAACAGTTAGAACTGGACATGGGACAACAGACTGGTTCCAAATTGGGAAAGGAGTACATCAAAGCTGTATACTGTCACACTGCTTATTTAACTTATATGCAGAATACATCAAGTGAAATATTGGGCTGGATGACTCACAAGCTGAAATCAAGATTGCTGGGAGAAATAGCAACAGCTTCAGATATGCAGGTGTAACACTCTAATGGCAGAAAGGGAAAGGGAAAGGGAAGAGGAAATAAAGAGTCTCTTGATGAAAATGAAAGAGGAGAGTGAAAAAGCTGGCTTAAAACTCAACATTCAAAAGTCTAAGATCATGGCATCTGATCCCATTACTTCATGGCAAATATATAGGGAAAAAGTGAAAACTATGACAGATAATACTTTCTTGGGCTCTAAGAAAGTGACTGCAGCCATGAGATTAAAAAATGCTTACTTCTTGGAAGGATACTATAACAAATCTAGACAGCATATTAAAGAGTAGAGATATTTCTTTGCCAACAAAGGTCCATCTAGCCAAAGCTATTGTTTTTCCAGTAGTCATGTATGGATGTGAGAGTTGGACCATAAAGAAGGCTGAGCACTAAAGAGTTAATGCCTTTGAATTATGGTGTTGGAGAAGATTCTTGAAAGTCCCTTGGACTGAAAGGAGATCAAACCAGACAATCCTAAAGGAAATCAATCCTAAATATTCTTTGGAAGGACTGTTGCTGAAGCTGAAACTCCATCAGCCACCTGATGAGAAGGGCTGATTCATTGGGAAAGACTCTGATGCTGTGAAAGTTTGAGAGCAGGAGAAGAAGGGGAAACAGAGGATGAGATGGTTGAATGGCATCACCTACTCAATGGGCATGAATTTGAACAAACTCAGGAAATTAGTGAAGGACAGGGATGCCTGGTGTGCTACAGTCCAAGGGGCCACAAAGAGTCAGACATGACTTAGCAACTGAACAACAACATAGACTGTAGCCTACCAGACTCCTCTGTCCTTGGGATTTCCCAGTCAAGACTACTAGAGTGGGTTGCCATTTCCTTCTCTAACGGATATTCCAACCCAGGGGTTGAACCTGCATCTTCTGCACTGACAGGCAGATTCTGTATGACTGAGCCATCAGGGAAACAAATGAGAAATGCGTAGAAAATAAGAAGAGAGTCCAGCCCTTCTAAGCATGTTCAGTATCTTGATGAGCATGGGTCAAAGGAATTAGACACAGGAGAAGAGCATTTCCTTTCCCTGTGGCAGATCCTCAATGCTAGAACTCCAGGAAAAATCACAAAGGGTCTGTTTTTCTGAGCTTGGCAGGTGTGGCTCCTTATATGGAAATGATTGTGTCAGTAAAACTGGATTATTCTGGTTAATTGTCTGTATGGATTATCCAAAATCTGAGCATTGCCTCACAAGTAAATTATTTTATTGTATGCTAATTTCTTGAAAATCAGTAATCCTTCTCACATAAAAACCATATGGCTTCACTTTGATTTGGTTATTCAGGGAACATACTAATATCTTGCAATGCCTCACAGATGTCAACTTGAACAATAGTTATCTACAGGACCAAGGGGAAAACACAGTTAGTTCGGCTTTCAAACTCTTCATATTAATTAATTTTGCATGTGTGGGATAATCACAGTTTTTTCAAACATTACTGACTATTCATATGTGCCAAGTTCTTTTATCTATATTGTTTATTTTAAACCTCATTTTAAACTTTTCGGGTAGATTTTGCTATTCCTGTTTTACCAAGGAAGTAACTGAAGCTACAAAGGTTTATACTATCTGTTTAAGACCACAAAGAAATAAAGAATTTGAACCATAGCTTCTGATTTCAAGCCCAATGTTCTTTCTACCACTCCTCTCGTTTGTCCACAATCCTCGTATTTTCATTTCTGATAACCACAAATAACACAAATAACAGTAGCAATAATCCCCAAAGTGGTACTTTTACATATCTTTGCAGTCTCTGCCAGATGATTTCATTCCATGAATGCGTTCTCTGGAAATTCTTGGAAAATGAAACCTGAAATTCCAAAATGGGTTTATCATCACTGTAATGAGTTTATGCTAGAAAATAATAACAATGAAGATAAAATAGAATAGGGATGGGCCTTGAATTTAGACAAGGAGCTCTGCCTTGGAATTCTCTTGGTTCTTCTTAAATTTCAAGGATCAGTAATTTATTTTTGGAGCAAGGCCAGGAAGCATGCAAATGTGTTTTGGCCTATGGGAGAGTGCGGGTGTTTATGATCACGTCATTTCATTCCTCTAGGTGTGTGAGTTATAGTCTCTGCACAGTCACGAAGATCATCAGTTTAGCTCCATATGCCCAGGGGTTGATTGCAATGATGGTTAAGGCAGAAGGCCACTGGAAAAACAAATTGGAACTGCTGAAGGAAAGATGGCTCAAGGGTCAGCTTTTCCTGTAAAGTAGCAAGTGGATTTAGCATTCGTGAAAATTTCCAGTGCTGGTTGGAGTCCAGAGGGACCTAGGGTGTTCGTTCAGCTCTCTGCCACTTCCTGGCTCTGGCTAGGATACACATTGCCCTCTGACTCTAGCCTGGCACAGCACCGCACCATGTTGAGGTCTGTGCCCTCTGTCCTCATCTGCTCTGCTCAAAGATGCCCCTTCTGTGCTGCTCCAACAGTGCCTGCCAATCCTGATGCCAGGAAACATAAGCACCAGGCAGCTTGGGTTCAAAGAGACTGGTAAACAGAGGCCAGAGAAAGAGCACATGTTCTTGGGGGCAGAGAGGAGGGCAAGTGAGTGAGAGAGGATGCATGCAACATATGGGAGCCCTTCAAAGGTTCCACTCCCTCCTTCCCACCACCTCCCTAGGACCCACACCACCAACACACACACATATTTCTGTTTTCCCAACTCTGTCTAATCACACAGCTCAAAGTATTCTCATGAACCACTTAATCCTGGTTGAAAACAGATTTGAAACTGGTTTAAAGCCTAGGTTTCAGTCTTGACCCTCCTATCCAATAGTGTGTGGTTCTAGGAAAAAAATGTTAACCTTCCGGATCCTTAGTTTCATTTTCTCATATATAAAATGAGTATAATGTGCATCAATCAGAGTTCAGCAAGAAAGAGAGAGTGACTGTAAGCACTATGGAAATAAGGAGGGGGAGATTATTAAGAATTAGAGCCTGCACAAATAGAGAAGGAGCCGAGGTGTGAAGGAGGGTGTTGGGTGATTAGCGATTAGGCTACTAAGCGATCTGCCTGAATCAGTGGTGAGCATGGACACATCAGAGCTTGCAGGAGAGTCTGAGAAACCAAATGCACACAGCAGCAGAAGTGGGAGCACTAGGGAAGGCTTGAGGAGGAGGCTAGGAAGCCACTGTCTGGAGGGCCACAGCTAAGTGCTTGGTGGTATCCAAGACCACTGTTGTCCTCAGGGCCAAGAGTAGAGAAGTCAAGATGGACAAATAGAGAGTAAGCCAGGCTCCTCTGTGTCCATTCATAACTGTGTCTGGCAAATGACAGATTCTTAGGGGAATGGCTTTTGTTTAATTCTGTCTTCCTGAATCTTCTTCTTTTGGCTAACTCTAAACTGGTACCATATAGGTAACAGAATCATGGAAACTTAGTGTCCAGCCTTGAAAAAATGGAATAATATCTTGTAGTCTTTCCTCCTTCTCTGACTGAAAATTTGTTTTGGTTCCTAGCTCTCTGACCCTCAGTCCTTGAGCTTTCAGGGGAGCTCACTCTACCACTATCCTTATACCCCATCCCAACCCCCGGACACTGGCACAGGACTCAAGCCTAGCCAACAAAACATCATACACCTATGGCCATAGACTGGTTCAGGGCTGAACTCAAGACCCAAGGATAGCTAATGAAAGTCTGTTCTGAAAATTTGTCAGAGCCATTGGAGGAAACAATCCCTCTCTTCCATAGGACATAAGCCTCAAGCAACTAGTGGTCAACAAGCCAGTAAGAGGGAGGTGTCTGAAAACAGAGCTAATCCAGGGAAATCTGGACCTAGACAAGCAAAGTGAGGCTAAGTCCTATTGACATCTTTTAAATCACATATATATATATATGGAAATCAAGAAATGGCTGGATTCAAAGCCCCAAAAATTCATATGTAAATAGATTGACTAAGGTCCCATTATTTGCAATTGAAAGGGCCCAGATTAATACAATAGAGTTAAATGGGGATCAAATAAACAAGAGCATGTCACATAGTAGTGCTCAATTAAGTATCAGCTGTTAATATTGTTATAATTGCTACAATTACATAGACTTCTTCTATTTCTTCCCTCTCTTCCCTCTCCTGTGTTAATGCAAATTTCTGTCTGAAGACATTAAGCTATACAAAACAACCTCGGAAAGTCCCTTTCTGTCTGTTAGGGTCAGCAGCCATGATCGACAGACAAAAAAGCCAAGCTAAAGTTAGTGCTTTTACAAAGAAACAGGAAAAGAGCTTGAGTAGGAAACTTATCTCATCCTCCAATATTCTGCATCCTGTCATTCTTTCCATGACAACATCTTCCTGACCCTGAAGATGCTTCCTCACGACTCTCTCCTTTTCACTATCCCACTACTTTCTCCACAAGGAGTACAAGGGGGGAAGATGTGCTAACTCAAACCTCAAAAGGGATTAGACTTCTTTGAAAAGAACACTATTAAGTCTCCACTGCCCTTAGGGCACTCTGTGTAAGGATGAGAGAGGACTCAGGAGAAGCATTCACAGGTTGAAAGATTGGTAGATAGCTTTTCCTTAAAATTTCTATTGGAATTAGCAACACTGGAAAGGAATGATTTAGTAACAACTGATCCCTGGCTTTTCAAAATAGGAGAAATTAAGATGCAGGGGAGAGTAGCCATCTAGTTAACTCAGTCAGAGCATATTTATAAAGTCCGTAGTGTGCTATGCTCCTTGGAAGGAAAGCTATGACAAACCTAGACACTATGTGAAAGAGCAGAGACATCACTTTGTCAGCAAAGGTCCATATCGTCAAAGTTATGGTTTTCCAAGTAGTCATGTACAGATATGAGAGCTGGCCCATAGAGAAGGCTGAACGCCAAAGAACTAATGCTTTCAAAGTGTGATGCTGATGAAGACTCTTGAGAGTCCCTTGGACTGCAAGATGATCAAGCCAGTCAATCATAAAGGAAATCAACCCAGAATATTCATTGGAAGGACTGCTGCTGAAGTTCCAAGTTCCAATACTTTGGCCATTTGATGTGAAGAGCCACTTCATTAGAAAAGACCCTGGGAACGATTGAAGGCAAAAGGGGAAGGAGGTGGCAGAGGAAGAGATGGTTAAACAGTATCACCAACTCAATGGACATAAATCTGAGCAAATTCTGAGAGATTTGAGAAAATTCTGGGAAATAGTGGAGTCCAGAGGACGCTGGAGTGCTGCAGTCCAAGGAGTCACAAAGAGTCAGACACAACTTTGCAGCTGAACAATAACAATAACATAGTGTGCACAGAATATAGTAGCTCTTCTCGATCTCCATTGGATTTTAACAGGGAAATGGTTCAGGATACAATGTGGGCTTCAGAGTCATCATTTGCAAAGAATTCTAGATAGTGTGCAGTTTAACAGTATTAGATAAATAATGACGTTCCCCCAAATACCTTCTCTGGAAAATGGTAGCAACTCAAATACAGTGACTTCAAAGCATGGGGGTGATGGCTTTCAGAATCCAGTCCAGTATAAGAATACCAATTTTTCCATGGCAAATAATCACTTTTTATGACTCTAGGCATGTGAAGAAGTCATAGTTATTAACACAGGGTAAATATAGGAAACATAGAGTGCTCACTTCTTTTGCTTTCTAGCTGAACATCAAGACTTTCTCATTCTGTTTTTATCCTCCACTTCCAGTTCCAGCTATTTCAGACCTTCCTCTAAATGGATCTCATAAGTGACATTTGTTTTATGTTTACAGCAGATGTTCAAGCTACTGCTGATGTAGGATTAGTACTAATTTTAAGCTGTGTTCACCCGTGGGCTACCTGGATACCGCACTTCCAAAAGTCTGTTTCCATTAAGTCACCTGACAATGAATGAACTTATCAAAATGAAGAGGTTGAAAATAAGAAGTTGGGCCAAATAACCAAGTCCTGAAATTTCAAGGGAGAAAGGATGTTAAGTGCAGCATGGTTTTTAAGGGCAGAACTTGCAACTCTTAGTAGGAGCAGGAGTGGCACTCAGCTAAGGGACAGCAGTCTCCTGGAGAAGCAATGAGAGTACCCAGTGGATCTTCTGTGGGAGTTGATCAGACTTGTTCAAGAGTACCAAAGAAATTATCTGCCGGCAGCTATAGTTTCAGGGTGGTAGTAAAAGGCAGTGACTTGGGGTCACTATAGTTGTACATCTTGAAGGATGAAATCTAGAGAAACATTGCTGACATATATATTGGACAACATCTATATTGCTACAGATCTTATCTATTTCGGCTCATACTCCCTCGTGGCTATGGTGACCAGTTCCCTGAAGATTTTATCAAGTGTCAGTCATGAGTCACCTGCTAGCACCTCACCTCTTTGCTTCATGCCCTGAAGCTTAATTGATGCCAAAGCTTGGGATGCCTGTGGCAATCCCTCAGAATTTCTCATGCACAGCCTAAAGATCCAAAAGTTTACACTGAGAGGGTGAGGATAACTCTTAAAAATGGGAAGTGAAAACTGATGGCTGTTTTTTTGTCCTTCCAGGGGAACAGTTCTAAAATGCATTTTATAGGACTTCTGAGACAGCCGAAGTACTTAGTCACCCCTAGTGCTTACCAACCCAGTGATGTATTTTGGATGCCCTGTCCCTCCTGCCAGGTCATTTCTCCTGTCCCTCATGCCTGTACCTAAGGATCAGCTTTCTGAAAAAACCACCACACTTCTGCCTTATCTCTGATTCTGCTTTTGGGAAAGCTCACAATAAGAATTTGACTTCTGAAGCTAAGCACAGTTTTCATTCTACAAAACTCTTTAAAACTGGGTTTTGAAGAAATATTTCCATAGGTAAACACTTTTGGTGTTCTTCTCTGTTTCCTACCATTTCCTTTGAACTTTGTCTGACCTCCATCATCCAGAGTCCCATGATATCTAATACCCTCAAAGAAGTATTTTCATCATGTTTTAAATGGTTCACCAGATTGTATCATCAATTGGGAACCAAGGGAATGCATTTGCAGGCCAAGAAAAGAATATTAGCTAATATATGTCATGGCATTTGATGCCTGGGATAGGGAAAAATATTTGCAAGTGACAAAAGAGAATTAACACATACAACTCCTCCCTGGTAATTTAGATTTGGGACTAGAGTGTCTCTCTCCTTGTAGGTCCTCCTCCTTTCAGATAAAAAATCTGAAGACTAGGTCAGTTAAGTGAAGAGCTCAGTTATTCAGCTCCCTAAACCTAGTGTTTATTTTTTGAGGAGATACAAAATGTCATAAAGTATGGATGAAGCCATAGGCTCATTTAGTATCTCTGTTGATGCTAATGAGGTTGATAGAAACAAAAGTCAAGCAAAAGAGGATAGACTTATCAGTTCATACAATATGAGATTTAGAAATCTAAGCTGCTACTAAAGCAAGAATCTGTCAGATGTTTGTTTCTAATTTAAAAAAATCCCCACCTCATTCAGTGAAAGAAGTCAGCTTACAAGCTGGTAGAATGCTGTTACAGATGGATGAGTTCATGAACTCAGATCCCTCTTGCCTTCACCTACCCCTCTTGCATTTATCCTTCCTCCAGTCTGCTCCTGCTTTGCTTTCTGGTGACCCACTCAGTACATACCTTGCTTTTGGTCCCTCTACATCCCTCCTGGCTTCACTGCCTGTATCCTTTCCTTGACACATGGCCTCTTAGGGCTGCTATCAGGTTCCACTCTGATTGTCTCAGTTCCCAGACTTCATTCCTCCCTGGCTCCAACCCTGGGTGACCAGAGAGGACAAACTCTCCCTAGAATATCCCTAACAGTGGCAACTGAGCCTTCACCTGAGCTTTTGGGGCAGGGAAGCATGCTACCTCATGAGACAGCTGTGTGCTCTGTTAGAAATCTTTATTTAGAAGTTGTTGCTATCATTGTGTGAGAATCTGCATCACTGTAAGTTCTGAGCATCAATCCTGGTTCAACCTTAGAAAGCAATTCAGCCTGCTCCATCTGAAAGTTCCTGATAGTTGAAGGCATTTCTGAGATACATCCACATTCTTCACCTCTCAAGACTAATGCTGGGACTTCCCTGGTGGTCCAGCCGTTAAGAATCCACCTTGCAGTGCAGGGGACACTGGTTCAATTCCTAGTCAGAGAACTAAGATCCCACATGCCACAGGGCAACTAAGCCTACATGCTGCAACTAGAGAAACCTGGGAGCCACAACTACTGAACCGCAGAGAAAGCCCATGCACTGCAACCACTGAACCTGCTCACCATAACTGGAGAAACCCATGCGCTGCAACCACTGAACCTGCTCGCCATAACTGGAGAAACCCAGGCGCTGCAACTGGCGAAGCCCAAGAACCACAGTGAAGACCCAGCACAGTCAAAAGAGAAAAAAAGAGAGAGAGACTAATATAAATATCATTTCCCCGAGTCCTTCACCATTCCACGCATGATAAAGGTTCTAAGCCCTACACTGTCCTAGTCTCCTGCTCTGAATTCC
Source organism: Budorcas taxicolor (assembly GCF_023091745.1). Taxonomy (NCBI): domain Eukaryota; kingdom Metazoa; phylum Chordata; class Mammalia; order Artiodactyla; family Bovidae; genus Budorcas; species Budorcas taxicolor. The sequence continues at coordinate 149,961,228 of NC_068911.1, forward strand.
ATCTCCATCTGCCCTCCTATCGCACTGAATTCTACCCTCCGGATGACTAGTTTAGTCACCACCAGATTATTGCTTTTGGTTCACATTGAATTTGTGGTTTAAATAATCTCATAGATCTTTATTTCATGAACCAAATCAGAATTAGATCTCTTGCCCTAAATAGTTTTTGGAACAATATGAGCAATAAGGAAAGGAATATACAAATGAATATAAATAAATGTATATTTGGTGCTCAATATTTTTAGTCCCAGTTTGAACCAGACGTATCTCTGGCTATACACTTTACTGAGAACACTTTATATGTTTGGATTATTAATATTATGACGTCATATTTCACAGGTCCCCAGAGTGTCACTGCCAGTCTCTTCATCACAAAGATCCCTGAATGTTTCATATTTCTGAAAATTTTAATTCTAACCATGATAGCTGGCCTATAAAATAGAAAATTGGGATTTTTTTAGGCTCCTGACTCTAATTAAAATCCTGATTTTTATGGAAAGGAATGGGGACAATTCCTTCAAAATAATTTTTATGATAAAAGGGAAAAAGTTGTTAATTTATTCAGAGTTTTAGTGAAAAAAACTACATTTTGTTTTTAAAATGTCGTTTTTTTCCTTTCCTTATTTTTGAATTTTAGTGTGATCAAGTCTAACACAAATGATGTGAAAGACTTCTATAAAACTAATTTATCACACTCACCTTGGAAAATTGCCTTCTCTTACAAAATTGTGAAATGGATTGAACAGTAGCATTAAGGAGCATCTACCAGAGAAAGGCACAAAATGAGGCTTGATGTTGATGGTTAAAGGAGTCTGTACTTAATCTCACGAAATGTGCATCTTATTAAAGGTGATACATATAAATGGTATAAGAAACTTCAGCAGCCCAGATTTGATCATGACGAGCTATGTGAGAGTATTTGGAGAGGAAAAGCAAATTCACAATGTTCCAATGAATGTTAGGAAAAAGAAAGGCGGTCACACAGGATAGATGACATCTAACTGGAATCTAAAAGACTAGGTAGAATTTAAATAGGAAACATTATGTGCATATGGGATTACAATACACCTCATGGAGGAGGCCTTCTGAGAGCCCTGCATAGTGCTCCCTTTTCTGACCATCCCTTGTTAAGCAGCGTGTCAGTTTGACCTCATTCAGGTGAGAGGAAGACTAACAACAGAACCAGAATCAAGCCTAAGGAGAGAGCGTTGTGTAGACACTCACCTCCCCAGTTTCTATAGTGAGGTCCAAGTCATACAAGACTTCCAGCTAATTCTTCATGCACTTGGACTGTGAATTAATGCAAAAATCCAGGAAATCAAGATTTCAGGCCCCAAACTGAAGTATAAAAGAGCATAGCCATAGGAGGAAAGAGTTCTAGACAAAGTAAATCTATCTGGACATATGGTAATTCCTCAGTTCTGTCCCGTCTTCCCATAAAGGTAAAGATGCGTGTTCTTTTTCTTAGACTATCCCAGAAGGTCTTCTCCTTGAATGAAATTTAAACACATGTGGATGTAGCTGTAAATGATTTGCATGGGAGCTTTTATTTCCAGTTGAAAAGGAAAGAAGGATGTCTCTGTAAGCACCAGATGATAATGGAGAAGAAGAGATAATGTCTAACACTCTATGTGGCCTCATGGACCATGGGTAGTCAGGTCAGAGGCAAGTCCAATGAAGCTGCTACCATAAGAGTCTCAGTAAATGCAGTTTTATGGAAATGTGTGATGGATAAGTGGGGAATATGTCAGTGTCCTACCTTGGCCAAGACCATAGCTCTACTCTTGACTGACAATTTAGGGTAATGATTGCCTTGAAATAGGCTTTGGCATTAACAGGTCATCCTTAGTGATGGAAACATATCGATTCCTTATTACTCAGCCATTAAAAAGAATACATTTGAATCAGTTCTTATGAGGTGGATGAAACTGGAGCCTATTATACAGATGAAATAGGCCAGAAAGAAAAACAACAATACAGTATACTACTGCATATATACAGAATTTAGAAAGATGGTAACGATAACCCTGTGTGTGAGACAGCAAAAGAGACACAGATGTATAGAACAGTCTTTCGGACTCTGTGGGAGACGGTGAGAGAGGGATGATATGGGAGAATAGCATTGAAACATGTAAATTAACACATGTGAAATGAATTGCCAGTCCAGGTTTGATGCATGATACAGGGTGCTTGGGGCTGGTGCACTGGGATGACCCAGAGGGATGGGATGGGGAGGGAGGTGGGAAGGGGATTCAGGACGGGGAACTCATGTACACCCATGGCGGATTCATGTCAATGTATGGCAAAACCAATACAATATCGTAAAGTAAAATTAATAAATAAAACTGGAAAAAAAAACCATATAGATTCTTCCAAGTGGCTTTGGAAATTGAAGACAGTGATCAGGGGAGAAGAGCAGGAGAGAGAAAGTGACAGAATTTAAGTAGTGACTTGCAGTTGACAGATTGGTGAACAAGAGTGAATTACAGTTAGGTTCAGTTCAGTCACTCAGTCATGTCTAACTCTTTGTGACTCCATGCACTGCAGCACGCCAGACTTCCCTGTCCATCACCTGGGGAGTTAGAAGTTGTGTATGAACAGGCAAGAGGGAAAGCAGAAGATCTGTATTATTACTGGTCGTGTCATGTGTCCCTTTTACAGTCTTGAAAAAAATTGGAATTTTCTATATTTTCTTTGGGCCCCAGCCAATTCTCTCTTCAAAAAGACCAGATTTGAGCAACACCATGGGTATTAAAGTAATATGATGATACCAAGGTTGACCATTGAAAGCCAACAAATCCCACACACACTTATATTTCCAGCACACTAAAAGTCATCAGTCTTGTGATGTACTTGATAAGCTCTGCCTAGTGTGGACAGCAGAGGTGAAGCAATAAGAATTGGCTCTAAAATTTCCTGTCAAGAGAATAGTGTCATCCTTGTAGGTGGCCAATTGAGTCCCTATAATAAGATTTGCACTGATGTTGAGTTTCCACTCAGGTATCCAGCCATCCTGATGTTTAGAGACCTAGAGGGATAATGTTTTCTTCATGTGCAAAGCATACTGAGCTCTTTTTCCACATAAATTCATTTGGACCTTGATCAAAATTAAGCTCCAGAATCTGAATCACTTGAGCAGGCAATGGGGCCAATGGCAATATGCTGGAAAGATGAGGTATATTTTCAGGGGTGAGAACTGAAGGTGGTGGAAATATCTGTTAGGTCCCTGAACAGTCCAGACTGTAGAGGAAAAACATCTGGGAGTGAAAGGGGGACAGCCTCTTCCTCTTTAAGCAAAGTCAGAGCAGAGCTCCAGGAACATGTATATGGAGAGTTGACAGGAATATGAATGCTGGAAATTACTGAGAAACCTACAAAAGCAGCCATCTGCCAACCTAAAATTAAAACTCCTCTGTTTAGCACCCAGTAGGAGGGAATGGAGGAGGGCATGGCGGGCAACCCCTCTAGCATTCTTGCCTGGAGAACCCCCATAGATGGAGGAGACTGGTAGGCTACTGTCATGGGGTCACAAAGAGTCATACATGCCAAGCTAAGTCACTTCAGTCATGTCTGACTCTGTGTGACCCCAGAGACAGCAGCCCACCAGGCTCCCCCATCCCTGGGATTCTCCAGGCAAGAACACTGGAGTGGGTTGCCACTTCCTTCTCCAATGCATGAAAGTGAAAATTGAAAGTGAAGTCGCTCAGTCGTGTCCGACCCTTATGGACCCCATGGACTGCAGCCTACCAGGCTCCTCCATCCATGGGATTTCCCAGGCAAGAGTGCTGGAGTGGGGTGCCATCGCCTTCTCCAGAGTCATACATGACTGAGTGACTAAGCACTGAGACAGCCAACTAGACTGATTTCAATGGCAAAGGACCGTAAATGTACCGCCTAACAAAGCGAGTCAGGATCCACAAGACATTCATAAGATTCCCTGTGTTAGTCTCTTCAGTCATGTCCGATTCTTTGCGACCTCATTACTTGTGGCCTGCCAGACTCCTCTGCCATGGGATTATCCTGCAAGAATATTGGAGTGAATTGTCGTTTCCTCCAGGAAGATACCAGGGCATCTTCCCATCCCAAGGATCGAACCCAGTCTCCTGCATTGGCAGGTAGATTCTGATTCTGCAGTTGTTCGTTTGATTGGTTTGATTTGTTTAAGAAGAAGCAAAAAGAAGAAGAAGAAGAAAAAAAAAGAAGAAGTGTTGCTCAGGCTATGCTAGTTTATAGATGGTTCTAAAAACGTAGGAATCCTTAGAAGTCCAAATCAAAAAAATAAAGCAAGTTTCATTCTTGGGGTTGGGTCTGCCAGCAATTGAACTGTCTTGACTGTCTGTGTATTTTCCAGTATTAAGACCTGTGATATTCCAGGCTAGAGTCAGTGTGCAATGGAAGAAGACAACAGAAAGAGAACAAAGACAGGGAGATACAAAATCAGCTACATCCTAGGGACCAGCCTACATCCATCTTTGCATCTATGGTGCCTAGTGTACCACCCAGCACATCCCTGGGTGGTACACTAGTGTAACACCCACCTAGTGTACTCATAGCAGAGGAACTGTGTGAGCTTTTCAACATCAGTGGGCTCTCTAGAATTTGAGGCAATGTTAGTACAAAAAAAATGAAAAGCATTTTTGTGCTCTTTGTAGGTGGGGAGCTCTATTTTTCTTACTCACCTGTATCTGACAATGAAGAACAATAGAAACAAATTCATTTATTGAGTTTCTCTGCATGGAGTAGGTAGATTCCCAAGAAGGTATCTGACATATGTTTGCTAGCGGAATGAATAAATGAATGAACAAATCAAAGAATGAATGAATTTTGTTCATCTTCTCCTACATAGTCTTACAGCTACGAGAGTGAAAATAACACTAGATTTGGAATCAGAACCGGTGTTTCTTCTTTATTTATCCCTCCCACAATTATTAATTGAGCAACTGGCTGACCTGCTTCTATTACCATGACATGGTAGGATGCTGGAGCTAGAGTGCAAACAAGACAAAGTTCTTTATTTGTGAGAAGGAAGGAAAACACAGCATCATCATTTTCATAAATCACTAACACTAGTCCAGAGAGCACAGAGCTATGTGGAACTGGATAGGTAGGTACTCTTTTGTAAAGAAAGTTTAGGAAAGAATTCCTAAAGGTGTGACATTTGAACAGAAATCAGCATAATGAGAAGAAGCAAAGTAAAGGTCTTGGATAAGAGTACTTTGTGCAGAAAATACAGGAAGTGCAAAGTCCCTGAGATAGGAAGGAACCCAAGGTAGAAAATCAGAACACAGTCTCATTGTGCCTGGGGCATGCCAAGGAGGGGAGCAGAATAAGACATAAGGTCAAAGTGGTAGGTACGGGCTTCTTTCTTTTTCTGATGGTGGCATAAAAATAATAGCTAACAGTGTCACAGGAGAAGGCAATGGCACCCCACTCCAGTACTCTTGCCTGGAAAATCCCATGGACAGAGCAGCCTGGAAGGCTACAGTCCATGGGGTCGCTAAGAGTCAACACGACTGAGCAACTTCACTTTCACTTTTCACTTTCATGCATTGGAGAAGGAAATGGCAACCCACCCCAGTGTTTTTGCCCGGAGAATCGCAGGGACGGGGGAGCCTGGTGGGCTGCCGTCTATGGGGTCACACAGAGTCGGACACGACTGAAGCAACTTAGCAGCAGAAGCAGCAGCAGCAGCAACAGTGTCACAAGTTTAGAATGTGTCCATTACTGTTTAGACTATCTTATTTGATCCTCACAATAATCCCAATAAAACAGGTAGGTGATAACTGAAATATTTAACAAGTACATCATATCCACCAACCAACAAAATAATGCCAGCATTAACCACCATGCTGGCCACCTAGTTCAGACTGGCTTGATATCAGGTACTACCATGGCTACTTTTGATAGATAAGGAAACTGAACTCAGAGATGTGATAATTACCTCAAAATAATACAACTGGCCATTTTAACCCAAAATACATATTGAAATGGGTAAGTAACCTACCTTTGATAAATGCTGCTTATAAGATTCAAGGAATTCTTATATAATGGGAAAATAGGTAATCTGGAGATTACTATTCATGCTGTGGAAAAAAGACCACTGTACCAGGAATGTAAAATCATAGAACTATGCCTGGTACTGACACTAACCAGCTTTCAGACTTTGAATAAACCACTTTACCTCTCTCATTCTCAGAAAACCTTTGGCTAGGATAGTGAAAGTGTTGAAAGTGTTAGTTGCCCAGTCGTGTCTGATTCTTGGCGACCCCGTGGACTGGAGCCCACTAGGCTCTGTCCATGGAATTCTCCAGGCAAGAATACTGGAGTGGATAGCCATTCCCTTCACCAGGGGATCTTCCCCATCCAGGGATCAAACACAGGCCCTCTGCACCGGAGGCAGATTCTTTACCATCTGAACCACCAGGGAAGCCCCAGCATGGATGGTAAGCACATATATCTCTAGAGCAGGGATTCTCAACAAGGGGTAATTTTATTTCACAAAAGATAATTGGAAATGTTTGCTTGACATGACTGTTGGTGTAGGGGGTGTTACTGGCATCTAGTGGCATTCCTAGAAGTTAGGCATGCTGTTAAACATCCTTCAATACAGAGGACAGCCCCAGAGCAAGGAGGTATTACTACTAAGGTAAAGAAACCCTGTTCTAGAGCCCAGAGAGGTAGCAGACACTTTGAGGCGAGTCAGGTGTGGCATCAGGGAGTAATGGAGGCTGTAACAAATTGTAAAGTACATATACTAAAGACATTTAATATAAAAATATTTATAAACCTATGTAGACTAAAGAGAAGATACATGCAGGTCAATTTCAACCTGCTTTTGATCTCACTGCAGCCCTGGTTACAATGTTCTTTCACAGATAAAGATGGAGTCTTTCAGTCATCCAGAAGTCCATATGTGTGTGTGTGCATGCATGCACATACATGCGTGTATGCTCACAAACAGACACACAGATACATATTCATATACATGCATTGGCAAAAAGATTTATTTTTTAGTTAATTTATTTATTTTGACTGTGCTGAGTCTTTGTTGCTATGCGGCCTTCTAATTGCTGTGACATCTTTTGTTGAGGTGCACGGGTTCTAGGGCATGCGGGCTTTTGTAGTTGTGGCACATAGGCTCAGTAGTTGCAGTTGTTCTTGAGAGCACAGACTCAATAGTTATGGCACAGGGGTTTAGTTGCTCTGAATGTGGGATTTTCTCCAACCAGGGATCAAACCAGTGTCTCCTGCATTGGCAGGCAGATTCTTTACCACTGAGCCACCAGGGAAGACCCCAAAATATTTTTAAGTGTTTTCCAAAGGGAAACCCTTCATCCCTTTTAGAATAGAGTCTGGGTTCTTTTGCTTCTTTAACTTGTCAATACTTTCTCCCTCCATCAGTTTCAGCCCCTTCCTCTTGTTCTGGCTTTAGCAAAAGTAAAGCCCAAATGTTCCACTCCGCCCGCAAGAGAAACTTCTGGTTTCAGTTTTGATCCCTTCTTATTGCTTAAAGCCCCCAAGAAGGAGACTCCCTAGCTTGCATTACTGCTATAGCCTTTAGAGACAGATATGCTGGGAAAGACAGGTTGGCCCCACGTTTACGATGTGCCCATGGAGTTATTTACGGTTTGTTTATCCACTCAATGTGGAGCAGTTGTGGCCTATGACTTTCAGCTCCAGGGTGCATTAACAGATCTGGGGAAGAATTGGTAGTGTCAAACTATACAGTTGCACTGGGCTTTTCAGCCTCCCCCTGAAAAGCAAACCCAGCATTAATTCCCAGACACTCAGGCATAATAGGATTTCTAGAAAGATGCCAGTTACACCATTGGCAAACATGGTGGGAGAAAACTTGCAACAGGTGAGAACCAGATGGAGTTAGAATGAGGTTCTCTGCTCATCAGGCTCAGAGATGGGAACAAGCATGGCCAGAGTAAAGGCACAGATGTAGAATGTGAGACATCACCATGATTTCTGAGACAGGCAAATAAATAGGAATGAGGCGTCAAGGTGAAGTCTCCTAGGTGCACACTGCTGGAGGGTCAGAGCTGCACCAAGGAAGTGTATTTCTGCAATGATGTGAATGTTGAGTTCAGTTCAGTCGCTCAGTCGTGTCCAACTCTTTGCGACCCCATGAATCACAGCATGCCAGGCCTCCCTGTCCATCACCAACTCCCAGAGTTCACTCAGAATCACGTTCATCATGTCAGTGATGCCATCCAGCCATCTCATCCTCTGTCGTCCCCTTCTCCTCCTGCCCCCAATTCCTCCCAGCATCAGAGTCTTTTCCAGTGAGTCAACACTTCGCATGAGGTGGCCAAAGTACTGGAGTTTCAGCTTTAGCATCATTCCTTCCAAAGAAATCCCAGGGCTGATCTCCTTCAGAATGGACTGGTTGGATCTCCTTGCAGTCCAAGGGATCCTCAAGAGTCTTCTCCAACACCACAGTTCAAAAGCATCAATTCTTCGGTGCTCAGCTTTCTTCACAGTCCAACTCTCACATCCATATATGACCACAGGAAAAACCATAGCCTTGACTAGATGGACCTTAGTCGGCAAAGTAATGTCTCTACTTTTTAATATGCTATCTAGGTTAGTCATAACTTTTCTTCCAAGGAGTAAGCGTCTTTTAATTTCATGGCTGCAGTCTCCATCTGCAGTGATTCTGGAGCCCAAAAAAATAAAGTCTGACACTGTTTCCACTGTTTCCCCATCTATTTCTCATGAAGTGATGGGACCAGATGCCATGATCTTCATTTTCTGAATGTTGAGCTTTAAGCCAACTTTTTCATTCTTCTCTTTCACTTTCATCAAGAGGCTTTTTAGTTCCTCTTCACTTTCTGCCATAAGGGTGGTATCATCTGCATATCTGAGGTTATTGAGATTTCTCCTGGCAATCTTGATTCCAGCGTGTGCTTCTTCCAGCCCAGCATTTCTCATGATGTACTCTGCATATAAGTTAAATAAGCAGAGTGACAATATACAGCCTTGACGTACTCCTTTTCCTATTTGGAACCAGTCTGTTGTTCCATGTCCAGTTCTAACTGTTGCTTCCTGACCTGCATACAGATTTCTCAAGAGGCAGGTCAGGTGGTCTGGGATTCCCATCTCTTTCAGAATTGTCCACCGTTTATTATGATCCACACAGTCAAAGGCTTTGGCATAGTCAATAAAGCAGAAATAGATGTTTTTCTGGAACTCCCTTGCTTTTTCAATGATCCAGCAGATGTTGGCAATTTGATCTCCGGTTCCTCTGCCTTTTCTAAAACCAGCGTGAACATCAGGAATTTCACGGTTCACATATTGCTGAAGCCTGGCTTGGAGAATTTTGAGCGTTCCTTTACTAGCATGTGAGATGAGTGCAATTGTGCGGTAGTTTGAGCATTCTTTGGCATTGCCTTTCTTTGGGACTGGAATGAAAACTGACCTTTTCCAGTCCTGTGGCCACTGTTGAGTTTTCCAAATTTTCTGGCATATTGAGTGCAGCACTTTCACAGCATCATCTTTCAGGATTTGAAATGATGTGAATGTATGAATGGATAAATGAATGAATAAGTGAATGAAAGAAATCTTTCCTCTGTGAACTTGGCACTTCATTTTAACTACTTGTTTAATGTGGGGCCCTAAACGGGAAACCTTGAAAAAAGAAGGGCTAGCTTTACAGTTTAGAGCTAAGATGGTGCCTGGCAGAAGAGATGAGGGTGTGGCCTAAGTTGTTTGTTAAAACTTTTGATTGGCTCTCTTGATTTCCGTGCATGTGGACTGTGCGTGATCACCATAGACTCCTGTTACAATGAAGCGCATGACGACTTGACCTTTAACGTGACTGGTGCAACTATGGCATATTACAGTTTGACCTTTAACGTGATTGATCCAACCCTCGCAAAACCCCCTTGCTTGCCTATATAAACCAAAAGTTTGTGGCAATAAAGCGGAACTGCTTAGACGGAACCCCTGTTGCGTCTCATTGTCTCTCGCTCACCGAGGGGCTGGGTTGGCAGACAGCAGGCTCACCTCTCCTCGGGACCCCTTGGCTTTGCTGAGGGAAGTTCCACTGCCTCTCTCTTTCTACGGAGCGCCCCCTGCAGTTTAATGCCTCTATTTCCTAACATCTTGTTGATATGCTGTAGGTACAGAGGTTAACCCATAGGGTCCCTATTGTCTATAGTTTATCAGGGTAGATCCAGGTTTTGCAGAACTGGTCAAAGCTATGGTTTTCCAGTAGTCATGTATGGATGTGACAGTTGGACCATAAAGAAGGCTGAGTGTCGAAGAACTGATGCTTTTGAACTGTGGTGTTGGAGAAGACTCTTGAGAGTCCCTTGATGATGTCTGACTCTTTTGTGACTCCATAGACTGTAGCCCGCCAGGATCCTCTGTCCATAGGATTTCCCAAGCAAGGATATTGGAGCGGGTTGCCATTTCTTTCTCCAGAGGATCTTCCTCACCCAGGGCTTGAACCCGCATCCCTGCACTGCAGGCAGATTCTTTACTGCTGAGCCACTGGGGAAAACCTGTAGTCTATGAAACCCTCTTAAATAAAATGAACCCAAAATTATAAATGCAAAATTTCTAGATACTCTCTCAGGGCCTTGGAAAAGGCAGGTGTTAGTAAAGGCTCCTGAAACTTAAGTTCATTGGCTTTTTGGTAAATCTACCCTTCCCATTTAGAATGTTTCTCCAGGTATTAGGGGCTTGAAACAACAGGCTGGATCCAGACCTGTTCTCCTCTCCTAACTACCAACTCATGACATTACGTGGATCAGGCTTCATCTCTACTAACTTCCCAAGATGGAAGCCTTCTTCTGCCACAAGGAGCACCCACTCAGCATCCTGGTGGATGGGTCTGGAGAGGGGAGGACTTGTTTACTTCTTCCATTCATTCATCTGTCCACATTTACACACAAAACATTGAATTGCACTCTCTATGAGTTAAGCATATGTTGTGTTGTAGGAATAGGAAGAGAAGAGAATACATAAATGTATCCATTTTCTATTGCTGCATAACAAATTCTTACGAATCTAGCAGCTTAAAACAATGCACAATTCTTGTATCACAGTTTTTGTGGGTCAGGAGTTCAAGCACATCTTATCTGGGTCCTCTACTCAGGATACCACCAGACAAGGTATAGGCAGGGTCGTTTTCTCATCTGAATCTAAACTGGCGTAGAACCTACTTCAAGCCCCATCAGGTTGTTGGAAGGATTCATTTTTCTGTATGAGTGAAGGTCTCAGCTCTTGATCCTCTGACCCTTGATCCTCTTGATCCTCACAGTTCCCTATCACATGGCACTCTCCAGAAGCAGTTTACAACATGATTGTTTCCTTCCTCAAGGACAGAAGGGGAATTTCTCTGTATAGTTGTCTCAGACAGATTCTTACATAATGAAACATAATCACAAAAGTGACATTCCATTACCTTCATCATTTAACATAACCTAATGATGGGAGAGCTATCTCATCACCTTTACTGTATTCTATGGGTTAGAAGCAAGTCATGAGCCCTTTCCACACTCAGTGGAATTATTCACAGATTGTGGATCCCTGGGGTCACCTAACAGTGTGTCTTCCTCTCTCCACTTTGAAATCTCAGTGAAAGTGAAAGTCGCTCAGTCGTGTCTGGCTCTTTGCAACCCAGGCCAGAATACTGGAATGTACTGCCTTTCCCTTCTCCAGGGTATCTTCCCAAACCAGGGATTGAACCCAGGTCTTCCACATTGCAGGCAGATTCTTTATCAGTTGAGCCACAAGGGAAGCCCAAGGGGCTTGAAATCTCAAGGGGTTCTCATTTCAATAATTTAGATTATTGGAGCCCACTCTCATTCTAAATATTTGGAAAATTCTTCTGGTTAGTTATATTATAATTAAATCTAATCTGTTGATAATTTCATAAAAGAAGAGCAATGCTCCCACATGGTATGAGTTAGGACTCCATGCAATTCCAACTGTCAAGAACATAGCTTATTGCATGTATATGTAGATATGCAGATACATCTACATGTCAGATGCGAAAAGAATATCTGTAAGTGTTAATGCATAGTAATACAATGAACTCATATACCTCCATTCCAATTTAAGAGATAGACCATTACCAACTTCATTCTATCTACCTGTGTACTTCTTCCTATCTCATCCAAGAGGCAATGACTCTTTTACATTCAGTTGTTATAATTTCCTTTTAATTTTATCATGGGCAAATTTAACAACAACAGTAAAACCACAAAATAAACAACAACAACAAAACTTGTGCATTTTTGCTAAATTCTGAACTTTACAGAAATGACAATATATATCACAAAGTTTTCTGCAACTGACTTTTTCCACAGAGTATTATGTTTTTGAGATTGATCTTTGCTGCTTCATGTAGCTGTGGATCAATCATTTCCACTCAATCTATTTTGTTGTGCTGTGCAAAGATGGTGCAAATAAATATTCACTTTTACCCCATACATTAAGTTCTCTCCAGTTTTTACAATCATGAATAGTGCTACTGTGAACACTATTTCATGTCTTCTAGTATACTTATGTGATAATTTTGTTAGAATATCACCTAAAATTAAAATTACTGGATCTTAAAGACTGCAAATATTCAACTTTACAAAAAATGACAATGATCTTACAAAGTAGTTGTTTTAAGGTAGATTCAATTTATAAGTGCCCTTTAATCTACTTAATCCCACCAACACTTGGTGTTTCAAGACTTCTTAATATCACCAATTGAGAAACTTTAAAGGGTATTTCATATTGACCTTAGTTTGCATTTTCTTGGATATTAATAAGACCAATAATTTTATATGCTTATTTGCCATTTTTAATTTCTTCTGTGAAATGCTGGCTCAAATAATTTGCCTGTTTTCTTTTGTTTACATTTTTCTTACTGATTTGTAGAAGTTCTTCACATATTCCAGGGATAAATGTGTCTGAATTCATATGTCAATAAAATATATTCTCATAATATGTGACTTATTTTTCACTTTCTTTATAATATCCTTTAATAAATAGAAATTTTTATTATAGTCAAATATATCAATCACTTTTTTGTGCTTAGATTTTTTGTATTCCCTGGTGGCTCAGACAGTAAAGCGTCTGCCTGCAATGTGGGAGACCTGGGTTCGATCCCTGGGTCGGGAAGATCCCCTGGAGAAGGAAATGGCAACCCACTCCAGTATTCTTGCCTGGAGAATCCCATGGACTGAGGAGCCTGAAGGGCTACAGTCCACCGGGTCGCAAAGAGTTGGACACGACTGAGCGACTTCTTTCACTTTCACTTTAAGAAATCTTTTCCTAGTTCAAAGAATGGGAAAAACAAAGATATTTCCCTTTATATTTTCAGTTTTTTAACTGAAAAAAAGATATGAATGAATGAAGAGACTAAATGTCATAAGGATATCATTATTTTCATCTTTAGTGCTTTATAAGTTCAGTATAGTTCCCATTTTAAAAAGTTCTAAATGATTATTTAGATACATTGCAAGTTTATTTTAAAATTATATGGAAGAACACAGAACTATGATTAAGATACTCCAAAATGAAATCACACAATAATTGAATTTACCCTACCATACATCTCTATGCTTATTTTTGTACCAATATAATAATAGGTATCTATACTCAAATACATATGATACATATGTATATAATATATTTACATTCTTATATATATAGACTATAAATAAAATCTATCCATTTATATAAGTATGTATCACATATACTTAAATTATATATACTTTAAAAATATACTTGTACCATTATACAAAGATATTTATATAACATATAATTACATAGACCCATATATACATAAGTATATATGTCAGGTACATGTATAAACCTATATTTAAATCTATAGAATATGTATTGGATTTCATCAAATGGTTTTTTGGCATCTATTGAGATAATTATATGTATATTTCTTAGGCTCAGTTCATGTGGTCAGTTACAGTTTTAGATTTCTGATCTGCAACCACTTGTTTTGCAGAATGAAGTTAATTTTACCGTATCATAATTTCACATACCATTCAATTTATTTTGTTGATGTTTTGTTGAAACAATTCTGCATCCATGTTTCTGAGATTAACCTGTAATTTTCCTTTTTCTTCCTATCCTTGTCTGGTTTTGAAATCAAGAGTATATTGACCTCATATGTATAAAATAGCTAATGAAAACTTGCTGTATAGCACAGAGAACTCTGCCCAATGGTCTGTCATGAAAAAGAAGGGATATATATGTATGTTTAGCTGATTCACCTTGCTATACAGCAGAAAGTAACACGACACTGTAAAGCAACTAAACTCTAATAGTATTAAAAAAAAAAAAAAAAGAGGGGGTTATATTGACCTCATACTGAATTGAAGAAAACTAGGACTGACATTCAGTAAGTACATATCAGCATGCCTGTACCTTATGTTTATGACTGGCATTGAAATATGATTGTTTAGGACATACTATAGTCATTGTCAATGATTTTAAATTATGCCTTGCAAAACCAGCCTATAAAATGATTTGGGTTTGCTGTTTTCTTCACAGGATTATTGCTAACCACAGATTGAACTTTATTAATTTTTATAGAACCCCTGAAGCTTCCTATTTCTTATGAGTCAATTTTGATATTTTTTGAAACCTTTATTTCATTTAAATTTACAAATGTATTGCCACAACATGCTTCATGCTATTATCTTATTTTATATACCTCTGTTATGTGTATACTTATGTTCACTTTTTTATTTCCAGCATTTTTATTTGTGTTCTTTCTTTCTCAGTCAGTCTTGGCATAGTCATTTCTCTGAAACCATTAATAAAAGAAGCTTTGTTTGTTGGTCTGTTTCATTTATGTATTTCATTTTTCATTTCATTAATTTCTATTCTTATCTTTATTATTTCCTTTCTTCTACTTCCTGTGATTTATTCTGTTTTCTTTTTTAATGTCTTCATTTAATTACTAGCTCATTAATTTTGAGCTACTGAAGTTACTAAAAGTAACTTTCCATCTTCTTGGTAATATAATTATGCTTGGCTATAATGTCCTTTTGTAGTTCACTTTTCACTAGATGTTAATGATTGTAAATGTAATTTCATTCTCATTTACTTGTAAGGATTTTCTAAATGTTAGCATTACTTCTTTTTGATCCATAAGATATTTTGAGCTTATAACATTAACAAATATATAGATGTATTTGAATTTATCTTTTGTTAATGACTCCTATCTTAACTTCACTCTGATCAGAGAACATGTCCTATAGATATCTATATAACAGACATCTGCTGAGATTTCTTATATAGCCTAGAATATCCTCAGTTTTTATAAATGTTTCAAATGTGATCAAATGAATGTATATTGCTACTTTCAGGAAATGTCTTCTATGTTTTTAAATCAAGCTTCTTTGATTCAATATTCTATAGTTTACTATAGTAACATCACCTTTACTAATATTATTTTACTTCTTGACCTATTAGTAGTTGAAAAACGTGTGTTTAAAATCACTTGTAAAGACAATAACCTTGTACTTTTCCCCCGTAGATGTATCTTATTTTATTTATTTTAAGCATAGCTGATTAGGTGTTTGGGCTTTCCCAGTGGCTCAGTGGTAGAGAATCCGTCTGCAATACAGAACCCACAGGAAATGTGGGTTTGATCCCTGGGTTGGGAAGATCCCCTGGAGGAGGACATGGCAACCACTCCAGCATTCTTGCCTGGAGAATTCCATGGACAGATGAGCCTGGTGGGCTACAGTCCTTAGGATCTCAGAGTCAGACACAGCTGTAGCCACTTACCATGCACGCAACTAGGTATTTACAAATTTATAATCATTATTTAACAATTCTTATGGAATTAAATCTTCCATTATCATGTAGTAACTTTTATTAAAAAAGCCTTTTATTTTACAGAATGTAAATATAATATGGTGTGATTTATATAAATTTTAAAAGCTCAAAGATATGTTTATGAATATTATGGAAGAGGCTACTTAAATGAGATTTTTTTCTGTTGACCCAATCATGGCTATGTTCCTCAAGCTGAAAATATCCATCCATTCTGAAAAGGTTATATATATGACAAATCATCTCTAAGTCTGTGGCTAGTCTTGATTCTACTTTTTAAAGGTACCTTTTGCAGATCTAATGTACAGCATGGTAAAAACAGTTAACAAGACTGCAATATATACTTGAAATTTTCTAAAAGGATAGCAACACAACAAATCTTCTCAACACATACACACACACACAAACTCACTTATATACACACAAAATGGTAACCATATAGAGGTAATGAATAGGTTATTTAGTTGAATTGTGATATTCTTATAAATGGCAATCCACTCCAGTACTCTTGCCTGGAGAATCCCATGGAGGGAGGAGCCTGGCAGGCTACAGTCCATGGGGTCGCAAAGAGTCAGACACAACTGAGCGACTTCACTTTCACTTTATATATGTGTATGTGTGTATGTATATATATATATATATACATATATATATATATATATGTGTGTGTCAGTCGTGTCCAGCTCTTTGCGACCCCATGGACTATAGCCTGCCAGACTCCTCCATCCATGGGATTCTCCAGGCAAGAATGCTGGAGTGGGTTGCCATTTCCTTCTCCAGGGGATCTTCCCGACACTGGGATCGAACCCGGTTCTCCTGCACTGCAGGCAGACGCTTTACCATCTGAGCCACCAGGGAATTTAAATATACGCTACTGCTATATGTTAAAGGTATTTCAATGAAGTTGTTTTAAAAAATACATGTACATACAAAAAGAAAGAGTGATAAATTCAATAACATTTTAAATGATTGTTTCTCAAAATATAATAATACTTTTTTTTTTTAGTTTTTAGATGTTTATCAAAGGATTCTAGTAGTTTTTCTGCCATGTCTTTTTCCATTCCTTCATTTTTCACGCTATCATTTTCAGGCATTTCATTTTCTTATATTTCAGATGAGTTTCTTTAAAGAGTCTCATTAAATATTTTTTAAACTTCAATAAGTAGACTCTGTGTCTTTTAACAGTTAGGTTATCCTAGTCAGATTATTGGAATTATTAAAATGTTTGTATTGTTTCTACCATCTTCCTTTTACTGCTTTCTTGCTCACCTTTTTACATTTTTAGTTTCTTCCTTCACCCTCTTACCACATCTTCATTCTGTCTTCCTATCTTTTAAGATATTTTCTTACGTTCCTTGTCTCTTTCCGTTGCATTTTGGGTAATTTGTCCATACATATCTTCCAGCTCTATAATAATCTCAGTTTGTGCTTCATATGTTGTGTTCCCATACACTGAGCATTCAACTTTAATGATTTTACTTTGTAAATTTGTGGGGTTTTTTTTTTTTTTTTTTTGCAGATCTAATGTACAATGTGTAATGTGTAATGTGGTTATTTTTTGAGATAAGAGAAGAAATCAAAATAAAGTACAATTTACTGAAGGCTGACTGAGACCACAAATAATCACAAAAATGAGAAATTAAATCAATATTTGTAATCATTAAAGGACTAACTCTATTTTTATAATACTTTTTCCCCGCAAATTTTGGCTGAAGACGTATTGATTGCGTCTTCCTGTGGTGGCAATTTTGTAAATCATTTTCTATAGAGAGAATTAAAAATGTTAGTTCTTCTACCAGAATAGATTGAATTTTTTATTGATAGTTTAGAAATGATTGTTTTATTTGTCATTTTATGTTCTATTTGTATCCTTTCCAAATCTTCCCAGTTATCTTTATGATCTCTTCTTGTTTGTTTATTCTGTTTGAGATATCCAATAAAGAAAACTGGATTTTTGCATGAGGTATGGAGGATGTAATTTGGTTCTGAAATGTAATTTGGGACATATTCATAATTCTCCTTTTCTTTCAAGTACTTTAGATGCTTTCTGGAGTTTTACCACTCCATGGTTTTGTATAATCCAAACATAATGTAAGGCATGACTCTCTGTGAACTATTATTAGCACTAATAATAATCCTTTGGCCTTCCCAGGTGGTGATAGTGGTAAAGAATCTGCCTGCCATGCAGCAAATGCAAGAGACATGGGTTCGATCCGTGGGTAGGGAAGACCCCTGGAGAAGGAAACACAACCCAATCCAGTATTCTTGGCTGGAAAATTCCATGGACAGAGGATCCTGTTGTACTATACAGACCATGGATCACAAAGAGTCAAACTTGACTGAGCACACACTGTGCTAATAATAATCTCCTCATAAAAATAAAGTGCTAGAGTTCATCCCATTCATCTTCCTCCTTGATACAGAGCCAGTCTTGTCAGCCAGCTACCAGATAAGCGGGGGCTTCCCTGGGGGCTCAGCAGTAAAGAATCCACTGCAGTACAGGAGATGCAGGTTCAACCCTGGGTTGGGTAGACCCCCTGGAGAAGGGCATGGAGCCCACTCCAGCATTCTTGCCTGGAGAGTCCCATGGACAGAGGAGCCTTGTGGGCTACAGTCCACAGGGTCACAAAAGTCAGACACGACTGAAGCAACTGAGCACGCATGCACCAGACAAGTGGAATATTCTCTTGATGGCAATCATCTACAGAATTATTATTTAATTTGCCTGTAATTGTCCTTGGGCAAGCCTAAGCCCAAAGACAGATTGAAGGCCCCCTGTTCTTCACCCCAACCACTTAGGCACAGTTCACATTACTGCCCTACACCGTAGCTCAGATCTTATCCAGAAGCCCAAGGGAAATAAATACCACACAGCCCCACTCAGTGACAAGACCATTGTCCCAAGGGTTTAACTTAGAAGTGATTGCTGCCAACTGAAAAAAAAAAAATTCCCCCAAATTATCACCATGTTACTAAACTGATATCCGAATCTGGACTTGTAGAAAATCATCATCAGAAGAGAATGTGAATGTGCTGCTAATGATGGGAATGGGAAAAGGAACTCTTCCCTCCATGGTCTACATTTCTGTTCAGCCCATAGGAAAGCATTTTCTGTATGTGATCTCATTCAATATTCACAACATCCCTATAAAATAGATACAGTTAGTACTCTACTTCTATCTTATGGGTGTGGCACTTAAAGCCTAAAAATGTTTAATCACTTGCCCAGGGTCACATAATTGGAAAGTTGTAGAGTTGAGGTAAAGACAGCTGCTTTCTTGTTTTATATTATCTATATTTACAACAGCTCTGTGAGACAGGTCTTGGTCTCATTGCACAGTGAGGAAACCAAAGTACAGAGAAACTGGGTAACTTGTGCAATATCACACAGCTAACTATATGGCAGAGCAGAGAAGGATACCAGAGCAGCCTGAGTAGAGAAATGCTGCTCTTAACCCCAGACAGTGCTCCTATGTCTTTCTCTGTCAATAAAACTAGAAGATGTGGTAAGAATGCTGTTTGCATCTCACTTTATCTTTTGTTCTATATAACCATCCAGTACTAATAAATTTCTGTTGCTGCCCAGTCCTCTACCAGGCTTGTATTTATATTAATATATCATGGGAAATAGATGGAGAAACAGTGGAAACAGTGTCAGACTTTATTTTTAGGGGCTCCAAAATCACTGCAGATGGTGACTGCAGCCATGAAATTAAAAGACGCTTACTCCTTGGAAGAAAAATTATGACCAACCTAGATAGTATATTTAAAAGCAGAGATATTACTTTGCCGACTAAGGTCCATCTAGTCAAGGCTATGGTTTTTCCTGTGGTCATGTATGGATGTGAGAGTTGGACTGTGAAGAAGGCTGAGTGCCGAAGAATTGATGCTTTTGAACTGTGATGTTGGAGAAGACTCTTGAGAGTCCCTTGGACTGCAAGGAGATCCAACCAGCCCATTCTGAAGGAGATCAGCCCTGGGATTTCTTTGGAAGGAATGATGCTAATGCTGAAACTCCAGTACTTTGGCCACCCCATGCGAAGAGTTGACTTATTGGAAAAGACTCTGATGCTGGGAGGAATTGGGGGCAGGAGGAGAAGGGGACGACAGAGGATGAGATGGCTGGATGGCATCACTGACTAGATGGACGTGAGTCTGGGTGAGCTCCGGGAGTTGGTGATGGACAGGGAGGCCTGGCGTGCTGCGATTCATGGGGTCGCAAAGAGTCGGACACGACTGAGCGACTGAACTGAACTGAACTGATACTTTCAGAGAATAAAGTCAGTACAGAGTGAGAAGAAACAAATAGTGGTGTAGTCTGGAAATGAAATGAGATGGATAGAGATGTTTCAGTTCAGTTCAGTTTAGTTCAGTCGCTCAGTCGTGTCCGACTCTTTGCGACCCTATGCATCAAAATTCAGGAGAACCTCCTTTTGATGTATAGCTGAGACTGTTGTGTGTTTCTTTATGTGTCAAAGAGGAAAGTGTCCAATCTCTATTACTAGAACAGGCTTTCTCAACTCTAGCACTACTGACATTTTGGACCAGCTAATTCTTTGTTGTCTAGGGACATCATCTGCATTGTAAGATATTGACCAGCATCTCTAGGCTCCACTGACTATATGCTAATAGCATCCTACCCACTCCAGTTGTGGGAATCAAAAACATCTCCAGGAATTCCCTGGCAGTCCAGTGGCTAGGACTCAGTGCTTTCACTTCCGTGGCCTGGGTTCAATCCCTGGTCAGGGAACTAAGATCCTAAAAGCCAGATGGTGTGCCCCAAGGAAAAAAAAAATTTTCCAACCATTACCAAATGTCCCATGGCGAACAAAATCAAATCACCTCCAGTCAAGAATAACTAATTTAGAGAATCTCAGAGAACAAACCTAAAATAATTCCTCTGCCTCTAAAATTAGACACTGCTTGCAATGAGTTGGTTAGATTGAACAAGAGGCCCCAAGAAGGGATCGTGGCTGGAGTGAGAGATTACATTGAACCAGAGCTGAGTCACAGCCCAGTGTACCCACGCCCTTTTCTTAGTAAGGAAAAGGAGATGAAGGAACTGAGGGGACAGCCAGAGACCACAGGTGTATTCTGAAGATTCAACTTCAGAGAAGTTAGAGTGGGTTGGAACAAATGTTTAGTAATATAAGGGGGGCGGGAATGTGACACCTCTTATTTACTGAAATATCATATACTTATATCATTTAACCCTCATGGTAACCTGGTAAAGGATATATAGTTTATCATTTCTGTTTTACAGGTTAGGAAAGGAATGTGAAAGGTGCTGAAAGACTAGCCTAAGATTAGAAAGTGAGAGAGTTGGAACAGATGAAAGAGCTCTCTGATTCAAATGTCTATATTCTTTTCAATGTACCCCAAGACTATAAAGAGAACTCTCCAGAGATGACGTGGAACTATTAGCATTACACTATCATTTCATTCATTCATTCATTCAACAAAATAAATGCACACCTACTCTATGAAGATATTTTGGTATCCACCAAGGATACCAAAATAGATAAAATCTGATCCCAACCTCACAGATCTTATAATAGTGGGAGAAATATATGTTTAAAAATTTCAGTGCAACATGCTAAATACACTGAAGAAAAAATGTGCGCAAGTGTCACTGTAAAAAGATAGAAGAAGGAACCTTAATGCAGCCTTGAGAGTGTGATGGGAAGGGTCTTGGGGAGGTCTTCATAAAAGAGAAGACATGGGAGGTGGGTCTAGGGATGTTAGGAGTTGAGATTTGTCCAAGGAAATGGCAAAAATCTCATAACTTACCACTAAAAATAAACTTCTACAAATTGCAGTTTGTATCTAATGACAGAAAAGAGCAATAAAATTTTGAGTTAAAAGGAATGACAGTGTGTTGGGCTGAGGTGTCACTTCTATAAGGAAGTAGGAGGAGTGACTGCCATTTGTATTACCCAGGGTTCTTCCAAAAATAGAACCTATGAGGGAAAAGAGAGAGAGCTAGAGAGGGAAGATTTTAAGGGATTGCTCACATAATAATCAGTTCAGTTCAGTTCAGTCGCTTAGTCGTGTTCGACACTTTGCAACCCCATGAATCGCAGCACGCCAGGCCTCTCTGTCCATCACCAACTCCCGGAGTTCACTCAAACTCATGTCTATTGAGTCGGTGATACCATCCAGCCATCTCATCCTCTGTCTTCCCCTTCTCCTCATGCCCCCAATCCCTCCCAATATCAGAATCTTTTCTAATAAGTCAACTCTTTGCATGAGGTGGCCAAAGTATTGGAGTTTCAGCTTTAGCATCAGTCCTTCCAATGAACACCCAGGACTGATTACCTTTAAAATGTACTGGTTGGATCTCCTTGCAGTCCAAGGGACTCTCAAGAGTCTTCCCCAACACCACAGTTCAAAAGCATCAATTCTTCGGCACTCAGCTTTCTTCACAGTCCAACTCTCACATCCATACATGACTACTGGAAAAACCATAGCCTTGACTAGACGGACCTTCATTGGCAAAGTGATGTCTCTGCTTTTTAATACGCTATCTTCATTGGTCATAACTTTCCTTTCAAGGAGTAAGTGTCTTTTAATTTCATGGCTGCAATCACCATCTGCAGTGATTTGGGAGCCCCAAAACATAGTCTGACACTGTTTCCACTGTTTCCCCATCTATTTCCCATGAAGTGATGGGACCAGATGCCATGATCCTCGTTTTCTGAATGTTGAGCTTTAAGCCAACTTTTTCACTCTCCTCTTTCACTTTCATCAAGAGGCTTTTGCGTTCCTCTTCACTTTCTGCCATAAGGGTGGTATCATCTGCATATCTGAGGTTATTGAGATTTCTCCCGGCAATCTTGATTCCAGCTTGTGCTTCTTCCAGCCCAGCATTTCTCACGATGTATTCTGCATATAAGTTAAATAAGCAGAGTGACAATATATAGCCTTGACGTACTCCTTTTCCTATTTGGAACCAGTCTGTTGTTCCATGTCCAGCTCTAACTGTTGCTTCCTGACCTGCATACAGGTTTCTCAAGAGGCAGGTCAGGTGGTCTGGTATTCCCATCTCTTTCAGCATTTTGCACAGTTTATTGTGATCCACACAGTCAAAGGCTTCGGCATAGTCAATAAAGCAGAAATAGATGTTTTTCTGGAACTCTCTTGCTTTTTCCATGATCCAGCAGATGTTGGCAATTTGATCTCTGATTCCTCTGCCTTTTCTAAAACCAGCTTGAACATCTGAAATTTCACAGTTCATGTATTGCTGAAGCCTGGCTTGGAGAATTTTGAGCATGACTTTACTAGTGTGTGAAATGAGTGCAACTGTGCCGTAGTTTGAGCATTCTTTGGCATTGCCTTTCTTTGGGATTGAAATGAAAACTGACATTTTCCAGGCCTGTGGCTACTGCTGAGTTTTCCAAATTTGCTGGCATATTGAGTGCAGCACTTTTATAGCATCATCTTTCAGGATTTGAAATAGCTCAACTGGAATTCCATCACCTCCACTAATAATAGTGGTTGACAAATACAAAATCTGTAGTGGGAGAGGAATTTCAGCAGGCTGGAAATTCAAGTAAAATTTGATGTTGCCATCTTAAATCTGAATTCCCCATAAGACTCAGCAGATAAGGAAACTCAAGAAGAGTTTCTACTTTACAGTCTTAAGGTAGAATTTGCTCTTCTTTGAGAAACCTCAATTTTTATTCTTAAAGGTTTTTCTTCAGCTGATTGAATGAGGCCCACCCACACTATGGAGTGTAATCTGCTTTACTCAAAAGTTTATTGATATAAATGTCAGTCACATCTATCCACATCTAAACTAATGTTTGACAAAGCAACTAAGTAATATCCTAATCAAGCTCACAGATTAAGTTAACCAGCCTACCACTGAAAATAGTGGCATGCTTTAGTACAGTCTTACAGTCATAAATCCTGGTAAGTCTTAGCCCCAAATCAGATCCCTAATGGAGATGGAGGAATTCTTAAGGTTTTGGTGATTCAATACTCATTGTAAATATACAAACGAGCTTGCTTTTTAATGAACCCTAAGGTGAATTTTTTCATAAAATGACAAATTTATGTAGTGATACTTTATTTAGAGGAAACAGTCATGTGTTTCTAAAGTCAAATGCTAAAAAGTCTTGACTTGAGTCATGTGTATGCATGAACTTGTGTTTATTCATTCTTATTTTTCAACTGACAAAAAGATAAAGTTATTTCATTCAGATCTGAGACACCATATATAGCGTGCATGTGTATATACATGTGCATAATGTCCATGATCAGAATTTGTTGATTCCATCAGGACTATCAGTTCCACTTTTGAACAGTGAAACTGTCCAAGAAAGAAGCCTGAATGAAGAAGTCTGTAAGATTATCACCCTGGAGTTCACTGTCACCTTTTGATCTTTTTATTTAAAAATGCATTTATAAAGAACATATCAGATTCTTAGCCAGAAGTCTTTAATTTAGTAGCCAGTTAATTTATTGCAGAATCCACATACTTTGAAAGGCAGTGTATACAAAGAACTCTCTGACAAATCTAAAATGAATCAGTCAGTAGGAAAAAATTTCCCCCCCAATGTTCACAGAAAAGAGTGTCAGAAGTCTATGAGAAATGGCAGGCATAAACTAAGCTTGATTACAAAAGCAAGAACTTCACTCTGGTTCTGTAAAACGATGGGGGTTAGGGGCTGGAAAGAACATGATAAATTATTCAGGTTTAAGAGACAGTGATAAAAATGTAAATGTAACCCTGTCACTGAATCTTTGCACCAGCTGAATAAATTCAGACTAGAAGCTGAATCAGCATCTTGCCTCTGATGAAAACCAACTGAAAGCACAAAGACGGAAAGAAGAAAACCTCAGAAGCTCTTTGCAAATGACAGATAAATTGATTAGGCATAACTGCAACCCTAAGATGAAACAGTTTTACTGATATTTATGGCAGACCAGAGAGTCCTTCCAGCTCACTTCAAATGGGAACACTTGTAATCAAAGAATCAGGTCTTGCTTAAGCCTCAAAGTGATTATTACTTCATTAATTATGGTCATGTCTGCTCTTTCATTGTGAGCACATTTAATCTTTTCCCAAGAGCAGTACATTAGCCTCATTTCATCTTTAATCAGTAGATCCCTTCCCAAGGATGTTCTCTGCAGTGTGCATCCAACAATTCTATATACCAAGTGGACTGCCAACATCAGTCCTGTGCTTGGCCTAACATTATAGTTTAGGATGTAAAATATAGGAAAACCTCCCCACTTGGCAATGGAATATAAACAAATTTTTTCATATCTATTTTCAAACAGATCAAAAGATAAGGTATAAATGCTAATGAATGTATTTTTCTTGTACAGCTCAGTGATTAAAAGCATGGGTTTAGAATCCAGGCTGTCTGGGTTCAAAGACAGGCCCGCCACTCAGAAAAGCCAGCTGCTCAACTTCCCTCAGCCTTTCTTATCTCTAACACAGGGATAATTACAGGGTTTGTTGTGAGGATTAAATGAGTTAAAACATGTAAAGGGCTTAGGACGTGTCTGGTGCATAGTAAGTGCTCAATAAATGTTAGTTCTTATTAACATTGTGCTTACACTAAACATATGCCACCCACTTAAGGCTTAGACAAATGGTTTGTGTGCTTAACAGAAAAATCACCAGCCAGTCCACTGAGCCGCTATATGAATCTGTTTAACTACAACCCTGTCTGCCCATTTTTATGCATGGATAGAATTACATGGATAATGACTGATGTCCATATTTACTCCCAATCTGGCTATAAGCCCTTAAGAGATATTTTAATGTCATGGTGTAGTGAAAATTATAAAATTCTGTTGATATACCCCCTGCACATAACTATGGAAATTCTCTGTACTTTTTGCTCAATTTTGCTGTGAACCTAAAAGTACTCTGAAAAAATTAAAGTCTATCTAAAATTTTAAAATTCTATCAATATCAGATAATAAAACTGATTAATGAGCCACTCACAAATATCCACTGGGAAGCACCCATGTGCCCAGAACCACGCCAACCATAAGACAAAAAAAGAACCAGAAAACAAACTAAAGCCTACTAGACATTGACAATTGTTTAGGGAGAAAAAGGTTTATCTGGAACTACTAAAAGATTAAGCTATTATGTGAATTATGTAATTGCAGACAGTTAGACAATAAGCTAACATATCATAATATGCTATTTGTGGGCTGAGAACTTTCTGCAAAGGAAAATGGAGGGTGATGAATCTGGACTGGGGACCCATGTGTTGGGAGTGGTGGATGTGCATAAACATCCTAACTCTATCCTCCCACCATCAGGTAAAATTGCCTGGGCTCTACGTCCTTGTTCATCTTTCTTTTTCAAGGAACTATTTAACTAGTTAAAAGGGGGAAAAAACCCTTTCCATGGCAAAATGGTGTTCTGCAGGAATGTTGACAGCTTCTTACCCACTTCATCTTCGCATGTGGCTCAGGGTAGTGTCCTCCATGATTAGCAAGGATAAGGGCTTCCCTCATGGCTCAGATGATAAAGAAACTGCCTGCAATGCAGGAAACCCGGGTTCAATCCCTTGGTCGGGAAGATCCACTGGAGAAGGAAATGGCTGTCCACTCCAGGATTCTCGCCTGGAGAATTCCATGGACACAGAGGGAGCCTGGCAGGCTACCGTCCATGGGGTCAGAAAGAGACAGACACAACTGAGTGACCAACACTCTTGCCATAAACAGCAGGCTGCATTGTCACCAAGCCTGCAGCCCCCCTGATTGCGTCTTGCAGTCCATCGTGTGCTAACTCCCACTCCTCTCCTCCATGACTCATGTTTCTCCCGGCTGTCTCCAAAGCCAGCCGAGGAAGGTAAATGTTACCCTTAAACTATATCACATGGCATCAGTGGGGAGTGGATATGACCCGTTTACACACCATTGTTTCCTGTAACTAGGATTTGGTTCCTGGCTCTGCCCTCCACAGTCACACCAGAATAGGCCTGGCTTGTAGCCTGTGTACCTATGTATCTGGAGGAAGGATCCCACTTAGGCCTGGGCATGTTAGCTTTTCTTTTTAAACCAATTTATTGATAAGTCAGTAACATAAGTAGTTCAGGGAAATTCATAAAAAGTCTTCCTCCTTGCCACTGCTCAGTAGCACTGTCTACTCCCCCTCTATCAAAAAGCTGGTCTTCTTTGTCCAAACATTTCTGCTCGGGAAAGACAACCTGCCTGGGTTAATTCATCAGCTGTGGTTTTTAGCCACTGGGAGAGATGGGCTGGACTTACTTCCTTTGTGTGAAATTCCTGGCTGAGTGACCTCACCTTTGAATGAACTAGGTAATAAATTGTACCAAAGTTGTTTTTTTGTTTTGTTTTTCCCTGATATTGCACATCCATTCTGAGCCCAAGCCACTGTGCTAGGTGCTAGGTAAGGATTTAAAAAAATAAGTTGTGTATAATTCTTGCCCTCATGTTGATGAGAATTTAGTGTTACTATAGGATCAGTAGGAAGTGCAGACAAGTATAGCATTATTTTAATATAAGGCAGAAATCCAGGTAGATAACTCAGGCAAAGTTTTGAAATCCGCAGGCAAAGAGAACAGCGTAAGCAAAAGCAGAGATGCAGAAGAGGTCAGATGTATTTGCAGGTCAATGAGCAGAGGTGGATGGAGGTCATGGTCACTAAAAAGATGGTCGCTTCACAGATATAAAGAACAGACTTTTGGACTCTGTGGGAGAAGGCGAGGGTGGGATGATTTGAGAGAACAGCATTGAAACATGTATATTATCATATGTGAAATAAATTGCCAGTCCAGGTTTGATGCGTGAGACAAGGTGCTCAGGGCTGGTGCACTGGGATGATGCTGAGCGATGGGATGGGGAAGGAGGTGGGAGGGAGGGTCAGGATGGGGAATACATATATACCCATGGCTGATTCGTGTGAATATATGGCAAAAACCACCACAATATTGTAAAATAATTAGTCTCCAATTAAAATAAATTTTAAAAAAAGATGGCCACTTCCCTCTTAGGTGAAGCAGAGAATTTCAGAGAACAACCGCCAACTGTCCCTGTCTTAGGGCTTTAAATCTTGCCCTCTTGAATACCACACTCAATTTGGGGCCCATTTCACATTAGTTTCTTAAAATTACAAATGCATAATAAAGCCCTGAAAAATTGTCCCAGATACTGAGCCCTTGTGGTTTCTTAAAATCAGAGAATCATTACTTAGAAAGGAGAGATGCATGAGCTATTCACTCTGCCCATCAGCCTCTGAAAAGTAACATAATAAAATTACTGGGCAGATAAGAGTCTCACACAAAACAGCCAGTATATTTTTTACTATTTCACTAATGTTAAAAACTGGAAAACTATATCATTACTGAAACTATCAATCATTAGAATGGGCTCCTTTGGGAACCATGGAGCACTGAATAGTATGAACAGAGGCCAAATAATTTTGTCAGGAATTCTTTGAAAGGGACCCTCTGCTAAGTGGGAGATTGGCTCCACTTGTGTTTCTAATTCCAAATCCTGCTGTGGTCCAGAAAAGATATTAATAATCCATAACATGGATGACAGGAATGCAGAGTAGGAGATAGGAAGGGAAAGAAAGAGAAGAGGACCAGAGTGAGGAAGCCAGGGAGGATGCAAGAAGGAAGAAGGGATTACTCTTGCAACACACGAGGCAGTATATAGAAAGTACTAAATAAGAGTAACTCTAAATTCTGGTACTATGACTATATCAAGTGAGCTCTTCAGTTTTGTGACAAAAGTATGTAAATTGCAACTTTGGTCATAAATTGGATGAGAGAACAGATCATACTACCTGGTGAGAAGGAGAGGGTTAAGAGTCAGGTTTAGGATGAGTGCCCATCACCAGGGACCTCCAACTACTGAGAAGAGGTGGTCCTCACAAGGGCCCTGGGTTGTGACAGCTGGTGTCTTGGCCCAGCACCCTGCATCATAGTGAAGGCTTGGGACCATGTTGAGTGCAGAAAGATCTGGAAAGATTCTAGCTCTTCACCACCAAGCTGGGTGACATTTCACTTTGTAACAAAAACCAAACCAGTCAGATTAAAACTACCAGCCTGTTGAATGAGATAATGTATGTGACAGTGCCTTGAAGTAAATAAAAATCACTGTGCCTTAGTAAGGTATCATTATGCAAATCAAGGTATAATATGAGGTTCCTGATACCAGTGGTTTGCTACACTCCAGGATCTCTGTCATCTTTAAACATACACTCCCTTGCATGTGGATTTATCAGAGTAGATGTACACCGAGAATGAAAGATTTCTCAGACCCTCTAATATTGAGGCAAGTGCTGTGTGGTCAGCAGAAACTAGAAGTAGATCAGAGGGTAAAAACAAGAGATTTTGAATTATGCTTTAGAGAATTTGGAGCTGTTCTGGGCCTTTCATTGAAATGGAAGAGGTAGCTATGTTGTAAATTCTGCAGTTAATTTCATGTCTTTCTCTGAAAGCTTAACATAGTACATAGCACAGAGAAGGTGATCAGGAAATATTATACCTATGTCTACATTATATGCATCATTCAATATGAATGAGGTTATGCTATGATAACAGTCCTGCCCCCAACCACACACACAAATATCAGTAGCCTAAAACAACAAAGATTATTTCTCAGTCATGCTACACCTCCCTTGTTGTTTGGCCATAGGTTCTGTCCCATATCATCCTCTCCGCAGAAATCAGTCCAGTGAACCAACCACCATCTGGAACATTGCTGGTCACTGTGGCAGAGGGAAAGAGAGCTCCGAATGGTTTCATATCAGCATTCAAATGCTTTAACATGAAAATGACATATCACTTGTATACACAACTCACTAGACATCTCTAGTCGCATGGTACCCTGAGTAGGATAGAGGGTTAGAGCAGTGATTCTCAACCATGGGTGATTTTGCAACTCTTTGGCAATGTCTGGAGATATTTTCAGTTGTCATAACTTGCAAGATATGGAGGAGAGGTGGGAGGGTAATACTGGCATCTAGTGGGTAAAGGACAGGAATGCTACTGACATCTTACAATGAACAAGACTGTCTTCTACAACAAAAATGAACGTGGTCCAAAGTGTCTATAGTGATGAGTTTAGGAAACTCTGGGTTAGAGAAAGACAAATCATATCAATTTGGGGGGGAGAGATAAACAGAGGTATGTCAGAAAGGACATGCTGAAAAGTACATCTGTGGTTAGGGGATGAAGTGGAATTTTGGTAAGAAGAGGTAGAAGGCAGAGTGTAGTACAGACAGCAGCATAAACACAGCAGGTGAAGGAGTATAGCAGATATTTGCAGAAAAGTAAAAGCCCACACATAGGAAGAAATATCAATAGAAATTGGAAAGGTAAGTTAAAGTTAAATCTTGGGAGACCTGGAAAGCTGAGAATTCAATTGCAAAGGACCTGGGGCAAAGCAAAACAGTGAATAATCTCAGAGTATTTGTCATGGAGCTGCCAATCCATCTCACCAAGAATCATGCATTCATACGTAAATTAATTCCCTTTTGATTCAAGCATTCAGTATCAATGTGATCTGTCTGTTGCCTTAGTCCTACCTCATCATTGAAGTAGGGAAAACTAGGGCTCATGGGATGAAGTCACTTGCCCATGGACACTGGCAAGTTAGTGACTGAGCTGGAACAGAATCTAATCTTAGCATGAGATCCAGTCTTTATCCTCATTAAAATCACAGTCTAACTTTGTGTATATACCCAAGTGCACAGGATCCCAAAAGCACAGCCAGGCTTTCTCTCTAGCTATCCTTAATTTATCTTCTTATATAAAAAAGATTGTTGATACATTTTCTTTTTTTTAATAAATTTATTTATTTTAATTGGAGGTTAATTACTTTTACATTATTGTATTGGTTTTGCCATACATCAACATGTATCCACCACAGGTATACACACGTGTTCCCCATCCTGAACCCCCCTCCCTCCTCCCTCCCTGTACCATCTCTCTGGGTCGTCCCAGTGCACCAGCCCCAAGCATCCAGTATCATGCATTGAACACTTTCTTCAGTCTTACTTAGGACCCAAAATGTGCAAGGCCAAATGTTCATGTACAAACCTAATAGAATTTTCCTACCTAAAAAACATGTTGTTGAAAAAAGAAGGTAGGAATAAATGGAAAGGTGTTATTTGCCCTTTGGAAGTGCTTTCAGAGGATTGTTATGGGGTCAGACAGATATTTCTCATTTCGAGTATCACAATGTGGACTCACCTTTAATGAAGAATTGAGATTTGGCTAAGAAAGCAAGTGATGTGTGTGTGCTAAGTCGCTTCAGCCATGTCCCACTCTTTGCGAACCTATGGACTTTAGTCTGCCAGGCTCCTCTGTCCATGGGATTCTCCAGGCAAGAATACTGGAGTGGGTTGCCATGCCCTCCTCCTCCAGGGAAAAAAGCAAGTAACCTAATCTTCAAAACAATTCCAAGGATGGATCCAGTTGAAACAGCTTGAGCACAGAACCAAACTTCTTTGACCCAGAGAACATTTCACAACCCAAGAGCTCAGTTCTGGAATTTTTGTATTCCTTCCTCTCAACTGGACGAGGAAATTGCATTCCCAAGACCATGCTGCTGCAACATAAAGGTTATTTATTTTCAAACAAAAGAATTAGGAAATGTGAACTTTAAGGCTTTAATACTAGCATTAACTCATCTGCTGGAGACAGATGGTATTTAGTATTTTCAATGAAGAGGCTGTTAAATGTGAAAACTTAATACATCTGGGATGAGTCATCAGGGTGAGTTAATTTGCTAAAATCTTAGCTTTCGCATTTCCTGATTAGATTTTTCTCTTTTTGGTCTTTCAGCCTGGCATCTGTGACCCGAACAATTTTCCATTTAACACAACGGAAATACTTTGATTCCCCTCTATTTGTAGTCTCACCTGAGGTTATTCTGGGGTCCGGTTCCTGGGCTTAGTTTGAAATGATGATGAAACTATTTACAACAAAGGCTTTAATATGAAAGTCTAATCTGAGATGTCAGGTCAACTTGATGGCATAATATATTTATTTGATATTTCTTTTTACCTCTTTCCACCTCTGCTCATTCCCATCTAGTGGTTATGTGAGTCTCACTTAAAAGCTTTAGACTGGGGAGATAGGATTTTGGTTTTCTTTTTTTTATTAATGTGTCCCTTTAGTGTGATGGATTTCTTATAAACCCTGTTAAATAGACATCCTCACCTTCATTTGATGCATTCAATAGATTTTTCTTAAATGTCTCATATATATGCATCCCTTTTGTAATTTCCATGACATTTGGAAAATTGTGAAGTTTCAGGACATTACAAGAAAAAAAATGTTATTATGAGACATCCACAGACAATACTTAGCTCCAGAAAGTGAAAGTGAAGTGCTCAGTCATGTCCGACTCTTTGCAACCCCATGGACTGTAGCCTACCAGGCTCCTCAGTCCATGGAATTTTCCAGGCAAGAGTACTGGAGTGGGTTGCAATTTTCTTCTCCAAGTTAGCTCCGGACTGTAGTACAAAACATTTTTCACTTTTTCTCAATGAGTTATCTATCAGTCCATAGAGTCCTCATCCAGGGGCATCCTGAAACTCCATCTTTTGGGGGGCACCTTTTCATCTTCCTTTTCCTAAGGACCCCTCAGTCTTTTCAGTGACTATCCATCCCTTGGCTTCACCCCAGGAATGTGGCTGGTCAGATCTTTTGGGGAATATGCTCCTGAACCAACAAACATTACTCTGGCTACTATTTGTTGGAATGTAGAGGTGATCCTGAATCTTATCTCTTCCACTTTACTTTGGAACCAACTGAGACTTAGATACAGGAGACAGGTGTTGGGAGAAAAATATCAGCTTGATGGCAAATAAAACTACCTTGGAAAATATGGCCTGGATCCACGGTCACACATGAGCTTCTCAACAGTTCTCAATTCTCAGATCTAGACCTCAGGAGCTATTCTCAGTGGAGTGCGAGGGCCTACAGGGAAAAGTCTTTTATCCAGACTCATTCTCTCACACCCATTAGGTCTCAAATGTCAGGAAAGAAAGTCTGTCCTCTGGACAGCCTCTAGCAGTTAGTCATACCCGGCCTTTGACCCTCATGAGCTCACTAGGAAAGAAAGGGCAAAGACGGAACCATGAAAAAGAAAACTCAGAGAGACTGAGCCACATGTTTCTAAGTCCTAAAATCCAATTACACAATCACTTAAGACTAGGGTGGAGAGGGAGAGGAGATCTTCCCTGCTTTTCCTCTGAGTCGTGTAGTGGAAATGTTCTCCCCTTTTTGAAAACATGAAGAGTGGGGAATGTCTCCTCTAACACTCTAAGATTTTGTTTTCTTAAACCATTGTTGTTGTTTAGTCACTAAGTTGTGTCCAAGTCTTTTGCGACCCCATGGAACCCGACAGGCTTTTCTGTCCATTGGGATTTCCCAGCAAGAGTACTGAAGTGGTTTGCCATTTCCTTCTCCAGAGGATCTTCCCAACCCAGGGATCGAACCCATGTTTCTTCCATTTCAGGCGGATTCTTTACCACTGAGCCATCAGGGAAGCCCTTTAGGTTGTAATTAAATTCATGATCCCGCAGGTTCTCTTGTGGTGGTCCTACTTCCACCTTGGTGAGGTCTCTCTTCTCTCATGCCAGTGTTCCCTCTTCTGGGTAAACTCCCTGGGTCACAACAGAGAATTTAACCTTTGCTCTAGTAGGCTCTGAAATGAGTTAAAAACCCTAGGCTGGAAATCCATTGCCTATCCTTTATCCCATCTCAAGTTTTCACTAGTCATGATATGCCCAATATACTTCATCAGAAGTTATATAGCAAGTACAAGTAACAGCAATACAACCCAAAATATGGTGTCAGCAGAATATGAATGACTCAAACTTGAATTTGAACTGTCTCCCAGTATTAAACTCCTGGTGAGCAATTAAAGTCCAAAATTCAAATCCTCCTTTACTTAATAATCCAAAAAAATTAAAGGCCAACATCCTTAAATTAAAGACTATAGAAATTAAAATCTAAATAATATTTTCTCCATTTGTGAAAAAAATTGTTGCTTAGACTCACACGGCAGGATTCTCAGATGCTCCTTAATAGAGTGTTCCTTCAGCATCTACAGCTTCTCACTGAAAAGCAGGTGGTTTCTTCAAGGTCTTGGATTATTTAGCCAATTCTTTTTTTTTTTTTCTTAATTTATTTATTTTCCATTGAAGGATAATTACAATATTGTGATGGTCTCTGCCATACATCAACATGCATCAACCATAGATAAACATATGTCCGCTCCCTCTGGAGCCTCCCTTCCACCTCCCACCCCATCCCACCCCTCTAGGTTGTCACAGAGCCTGGGTTTGAGTTCTTTGAGTCATACAGAAAATTCCCATTTAATTAGCCAATTCTTAAATATCCCACTTTTAAACATGTTAAGAAGAATTAATAGAAGTGGAATTATCATAGCATATACCAATGAACCTACATGTAAAACTATTTCTAGAGCAGGTAGGCAAACAGATACATACTTACATGCATACATACATACATACATTTCCCAGGTGGAGAAAGCAATGGCACCCCACTCCAGCACTCTTGCCTGGAAAATCCCATGGATGGAGGGACCTGTTAGGCTGCAGTCCATGGGGTCGCGAAGAGTCAGACATGACTGAGTGACTTCACTTTCACTTTTCACTTTCATGCATTGGAGAAAGAAATGGCAACCTACTCCAGCGTTCTTGTCTGGAGAATCCCAGGAATGGAGGAGCCTGGTGGGCTGCCATCTATGGGGTCGCAGAGTCGGACATGACTGAAGCGACTTAGCAGCAGCAGCAGCAGCATCTCCCAGGACCCAGTTAAGGCAATCAAGAAGGATGTTACTGCTTCCAAAGAACATAATAGCAGTAGAGGAAGGTCAGAGGTTTAATAGCCAGAAAGGATTGGCTCACTTAAAAATAATTTCTAACTTCTCACTCCCCGTCCTCTGTAAGAGAAGCTAGATAGAGAACTACCTGACTTTCTTAGTCATCTTCCAGCCTGGATTATCTGTGTGATGCACATCTGGCCAACACGGTACAAATGAATGTCTGAGTAAATAAAGCCTCAAGTAAAACTTTTCGGCCCTTCGCCTTCTTCAAGCCTAAAGCACAGATATGATATTGGGAGATCAACAGCCATCCTGTGACCAGGAAGGCAAAAGCCATGTGCTAAAAATGGAGGAGCTGAAACAGAGGAAGAGCCTGGGTTCAAGATGGATCTCAGCTCCATGGTATGCCTGCTTCTAGATCTCTTGCTCTGCCTACCTCTGGATTTCTTTCTATGTGAGAAAAGTAAATATATCTTTAAACAACTTAGGATTTCTGTGACTTTGTGAGTAAACACACTTATGACTGATTCAAAGGGAAAAGAAAATTCTGGTTCCAATTTTGCAAGCATGCAAGTCAATCTACAATGATTGCTCAAAAGAGTTAGGAGAAATACCTTATCAGTAGATGATTTCCACCCATCTTGCGAGAAATATCCACCAATGCATCCTGTTAGAAATTATACTGATTGCATCACAGCTAGTGGACCTCACTTGAAATATCTTTGTTTCACAGTAGAACCTCTTAATTCCCATTTTTTTGACCTCCAAGCTCCAGTGCCCAACCTCTGACCACTCCCATGATGCTGCTAAGTCGCTTCAGTCGTGTCCGACTCTGTGCGACCCCATAGATGGCAGCCCACCAGGCTCCTCCATCCCTGGAATTCTCCAGGCAAGAACACTGGAGTGGGATTCCATTTCCTTCTCCTCACTACTCCTGTGCTGAACTATTAAAACTATTCTTAGGTTGATCAACCTTGCTTCTAATGAGAAAATTTGATAAACTACTATGTTAACATCTACTAACTCTTGCCAAAGACCACCTTCAGGAAGGAGGAAAGTGGGGGGGAAATGAGAAGTTGGGGTAAAAATTGACTATCTCAAGTGTAAGGTATTATGTCTGGCCTTTGGCTCCTCCATAATATTTACCAGGTGTAGATCTTAAAGGACTCAAGGGCTAGTAGGCTAAACACAATATACTCACTTATAAGGGTTACATGTCTTTGGATATGACAAGAAATGCCCCCCAAAATATGGCATCTAATGAGGCTCGGAGGACAGAAATAACTCCTGCTGTGGATGTTTGGATAGGCACCAAGGAAGCAGTATTTGAATGTTATACCCACCTTTCCTATTCCAGCTCAGAAACTGAAGGAGGAAGAAGAGCAAAAATGAAGCATCCTTACAGAGGGAACTGCAAGAGCAAAACACAGAGTCAAAGAAGAGCTGGGCATGTCTTGGAAACTTTGATGTGTTCAGAAATGCTTATGCCAGAGTATGAAGGCAGCTCAGATAAAATTAATTTAAAGGTGAAGTGAAATCACTCAGTCGTGTCCAACTCTTGGTGACTGCATGGACTGTAGCCTACCAGGCTCCTCCCAAATTTAAAGGTAGTTTAGGTCAAATAATGAGTCTTGAATGCCAGGCTTAGGTGCTCCAACTGTTTTTCAGGTGATATAAATCGATGGACGGTGGAGAGAGCTAGAGCAAATGAATTTTAAGATGGTCAATCTAAAAGCAATATATAAAATACAGGTGATAATAGTCCTGGCAGGAGAAGAAAAGCTAATTTATTTTATTTCTAATCAGTACAATGACATCAAGGCAAAAATGTCAAGCACCCCATCAAAAATGATAAACCAGAGCTTAGCAGAAAGGATAGAACTAAAATTAGAGATTTAAGTGTTCTCCCCACATAGGATGTGGTGGAAATCATGATAATGAATGAATTTGCCAAGGGAAGGAATACAGAGAGAGAGGACTGTGAACCATAAACTTGGGGATAATTTTCAGAATCATGTATGAATGGTGATATCATCAAATTTCAAAGGAGGAGAGACTTTCTAAATTGAAAAGAAAGTCTCTGAGATATAGAGTGTAATTTACCTCTTGTTTTTGCCAGTCTTTATAACTTATACAAATAATAAAAGCAATAAATGCTTTTAAAGGATAGCAATAGTCGTAGTGCAACATATTATAATGGAGGCAAATTGGTAATCTTGATGACTTGAATGAGTTTAAAATTTTTAAAAATTATATTTAATTTATCTTTTTTACTATGTTTAATATTTGTTTGATTACTCATTTAGCACTTTTCAATAAATATTTATGGAGCACCTATTAAGTGCTAGGCAGTGTTCTAGATGTTTGGAATATATCAGTGGACAGACCATCGAAGATCCCTATCCTTTCGTTGCTTTCATCCTCCTTTCAATGTTAGAATGCAAAGTTACTTGGACATTTTAGGGCATTCTATACACCCAGTGTCTGCAACTGGTGGAAGAATCATAGCATCATGATCTTCAGGTAAATTCAGTTTAATTACCAAGCTTCCAGCTCCTCCTTTG
Source organism: Budorcas taxicolor (assembly GCF_023091745.1). NCBI lineage: Eukaryota > Metazoa > Chordata > Mammalia > Artiodactyla > Bovidae > Budorcas > Budorcas taxicolor. The sequence continues at coordinate 149,998,418 of NC_068911.1, forward strand.
CAGTATGTAAATAATCATGCCCTCTCTTCAGGGTCAGGAATACAAATGGCATATAGAAAGCCTTTCTTATGTGCCTCAGAAGTTCACCATGAACTGTGAGTATCAGTTGATAAGTTGAATAAAAGAATAGAAATTCTGCATTCTAGATTTTGACTCTGGTTTCAAAATTCACAGTATTTTCTTAGACTCCAGTTTTATTAGCTAGAGATAGATAGGCGGAGAAGGCAATGGCAACCCACTCCAGTACTCTTGCCTGGAAAATCCCATGGACGAAGGAGCCTGGTAGGCTATAGTCCATGGGTTCGCAGAGTCAGACACGACTGAGCGACTTCACTTTCACTTTTCACTTTAATGCATCGGAGAAGGAAATGGCACCCCACTCCAGTGTTCTTACCTGGAGAATCCCAGGGGCGGCATAGCCTGGTGGGCTGCTGTCTATGGGGTCGAACAGAGTCGGGCACGACTGAAGCGACTTAGCAGCAGCAGAGATAGATAGGTAGATAGATAGACAGAGAGAAGGAAGAGGGAATTTGACTCAAGCCTTCATAAAATTTCCAAGTCCCCAAATATAATAATTAAATGCACTGTGTACCTAGAAACCATGGGTATTCTTATATAATCAGGAAGTTACTCTGAAGTCATATTTTCTTTTAGTATTTCTTGAATGTTTTAGCATTAATTGTCACTTAACCGTACCACTGTAAATGCTTTACAAATGACTGGTATTGAGGATATTTTCTGTGCTGTTCCTTATGTGAAGTGCTTTGCTTGCATCAGCTCATTTTACACTCCCAATTGCCCTTGAATTGGATATAAATAGCATCCCTATTCTACAGAAAAAATAAAACAAAAATAGAAGATTGTAGGAGTTGAGAAACTTCCCCAGAATCATATAGCTAGGAGTAGTGCAAGTGGGATTCAAAGTTTGGCAATCTAGCTTCAGGTCCACATCTAAGACCTGAACATGCAGCTTAGTTCACTTGCAGCTCCTTTTCCTACTCATACCCTCAAAACACCACGGTCCATCCTAGAGATGTTCAGGGGCACCACACGAGAGCAGCAATGTATGGCTTCTCCAACTCTGCACCCTACCCATTTATGGGGTGATCATCCACCTTGTCTAAAGCTGGGAGATAAAGGGCCATCGTCTTTGCTAGTACATGTGTCCCAAATACTGAATCTTTCTAAAGGATATGAAAGTCTTCATTTCACTCTCCTGTTGACAAAAGGAGTGATGAGTTGGTTATGGATGAGGTATTTCTCCTGCAGTTCTATTCTTGCTGGGATGATTTACTGAATGTCTACTTAATAGTTTGTGAAGCTAAGGGGAGTTAAAGAGTTGGGGTTGGGAGTGAGACGGGTGAAATGGATGAAGGGACAGAAGGCAAGATTTATATTCAGACAGGACAGTGACTTTAGCCTGCTTCACAATGGAGGTTATTCATCACAGCCACCAGGGCCTCAGGGAAATGAAGTGTTTGAATTTGTAACATATTCCATCAGCCTGTTTGCTGGTAAAGCTTAAGGCAACACAGGAGAAACTGATCAAGTGGCTTCTGACCTGCCTCTAGCTTCTCTGACCCCAAACACAAGGTTCTCCTTTCTTTATGGGCTTCTAATCTCATGTCTCTATGTGTTTCCCTTTCATCTTTTTACGGTTGGTAAAATGATGAACTTCTTTGAATTTAATATTCTTAACCCAAGGAGATGGTGGCTGTCCTGACAGAATACTCAGTCTTGAAATAAAGGCAGCAGATAAATCTAATTCAGAAGGAAGACAGCATACATACAGAGACTTTATTCTTCATTCATATCAGCATCCTGAGCAGCAGCAAAAGAGAATATGTATCTTCAGCCAGTATTTCTGGAGCATCTATTTTGTCTCAGAAACTAGAGACATAACATTAAAAATGTCACTTAATGTCCCTACCCTCACAGAGTTTAGGGTCTGATAGGAGTGAGAAGCATTAAAACCACCTTGGCACAGAGCTAAGGGGTATGATAAGTAAGAGGATATATAAGACTCCAGAAGTGGAAGGTTCATTTGTCTCCACTCAGTAGGATGACTACGTAGTGGTCCCTGGAAAAATCCATCTTTTTAGGACCTCTGTCCCAGGAAAATGCTACCTTATAATGAGACTTTATATTTCTGATAACCAGAACAGTCTTTTAAATCAGTTGAAACTACAGCCTTTGGTTATAAACAAGATGATGTCTCTCTCTTAAAGTTCAGAGACCCAAATACTCACTTTGAATTTGTTAGAGTATGATTGGCTTTAACAGTATAATATTTGAGAATGTTTGTGGTTATTTGTAAACGAGGAGTTAGCTCATGAGCCGTAACTGCACTGGAAGAGTTCAGCAAATGAGAAGGGCCTTTGCTACTGTCAAGGAGAAGGAGCCCTCATTGTTCAGGTCTTTGCTATTATTACTGACAGAACTTTGACTAAGAAAAAATAAAGTCATGAGTCTAGTTAAAGCTATGGTTTTTCCAGTGGTCATGTATGGATGTGAGAGTTGGACTATAAAGAAAGCTGAGCACTGAAGAATTGATGCTTTTGAGCTCTGGTCTTGGAGAAGACTCTTGAGAGTCCCTTGGATAGCAAGGAGATCCAACCAGTCCATCCTAAAGGAAATCAGTCCTATATGTTCACTGAAAGGACTGATGCTGAAGCTGAAACTTCAATACTTTGGCCATCTGATGGGAAGAACTGACTCATTGGAAAAGACCCTGATGCTGGGAAACATTGAAGGTGGGAGGAGAAGTGAGGACAGAGGTTGGATGGCATCACTGACTCAATGGACATGAATTTGAGTGAGCCCTGGGAGTTGGTAATGGACAGGGAAACCTGGTGTGCTGCAGTCCATGGGGCTGTAAAGAGTTGGACACGACTGAGTGACAAAACTGACTGACTGATTGTAGAACTTGTTGGTGAACCTGCTGAACTTCTAACCAGGCAAAGTGAACCTGAAACCCTATGGGGACCTACAGGTACTTGGGGTGTCATATGCTCTTCCCTCAGAGTAGGTGCATTCTGCCTAGAGCTCTAAATTTCCTTCCCCATGGGCTAAATTTTTCCCATCTGTCTTCACTAGGTCCACCAGAGCAGAGAGATGGCAACAAAGCTTGGTTTTGTTTTGGTTAGACCTGGTGAGTTTGCCCCCTCTGAAGCAAAGACGCTCAGGTAGAGAAAAAGAAACTGCTATTATTTCTGCTTCTGGAACTAGGAAATTCCTCTTTCTCTGGAGTTAAAGAGTGAGAATCCAGCCAGGCTTTCTCTACAAAGTCAAGGTCAAATGAAGGATGGAAATTGCCTGGGGAAGATGCAGGCTTTGTGGAGGAACATCTGGTGTGAAGACTCAGCTCTCTGAAGCAAGGATGCTACAGCACATGTAAGGTACTAAAGAGGGGTGAGGGCAGAGGTAGGCGGGCTAGTGTTGTGAGGCTTATAGAAACTAAACAGTTTAGAGTTGATCCTGAGGTCAAGGGGAAGCCAGTGAAGAGTGTGAAACAGAAGAAAGGTATGTTTGATTCCCTTTTGAGAAATACTCTGGCTACAGCATGGAGAAGGCGTTTAGAAGGGGACAGATTGGAGGTAGATTAGAGACTAACTTGACAGGCGTGGCCATTGCCCAGGGACCTGAACTGGGGTGGTGATGGCAAGGATATGGGAAGGCAGACGCATTCAGTCGATGTTGAAGTCAGATGCCAGAATGATCCATTTCAGGTGGATAGTGAAGGAGAGAGAGAAGTCAAGGATACTCACTGGGTTCCTGCTGGCTTGAGTACCTAGAGTGATGATAGACTCATTCACTATTTGCTATAGACTGAATGTCTGTGTTCCCCCCAAATTCATAAGTTGAACCCCTGACTCCCAGTGTGATGGCATTTGGAGGTGGGATGTTGGGAGGTAATCAGGTTTAGATGAGGTCATTGTGGGCTTAGAGTCCTTATAAGAAGAGGATGAGACACCTGTGCTTCCTCTCCCCACCAGGTGAAGACACAGCAATAAGAAGGATGTCTGCAAACTAGGAGGTGGGCTCTCACCAGACATCAGATTTGCCAACAACTTGACTGTGGACTTTTTAGCCTCCAGAGCTGTGAAAGGTTAATGTCTTTTGTTCAAGCCACCCAGTCAAGGGTATTCTATTATAGCAGCCTGAACCAGCTAAGACTTCCTATGACAGGGAAGAGAAGGTAGAATAACTCTGATTTCAGATAGGAGCAGGTGTGAGGGCTGCCAGATGTCCAAATGGTTGAGTAGACACCAGGAGTCAGATGAGAAGTCTAGGCTAAAAGATACAATTCTGTGCCATATCCTTACAGGAGGAATGTGCAGTTGTAGCATATATGGGGAAGGTGATGGGGAAGGGCGAGAAGAGAAGAGGTTTAAGGATACCAATATTTAAAGGAGGTGGGAGGGGGGTTCAGGATGGGGAACACATGTACAAGCATGGTGGATTCATGTTGATGTATGGCAAAACCAATACATAATTAGCCTCCAATTAAAACAAATGAATTTATAATAAAAAAATAATAATAAAGGAGCAGAAACAGCTTTGCCCACCATGTTCACAGTCACTAAGGTCCAGAGTCAGGAAGAGTCAAAGGGTCACTGAGCCACAGGCAGGTAACTCGGGCATATAATTCTGCCCATAAGATCTTTAGCTTCGAGCCTAACGACAACGGTACCATAAGGAACTGACTTCTGTGAAAAGGTCTGAGTTAGGTCTGAGGTGTCCTTATACATCCTATGGATTTAAAATGCCCTGCTGCTATGAATTACTACCCTGATAATAATGTTCACTGTGATTCAAGCTACTACTGTTCTCCCCCATTTTAGAGTAGAGAAGTTACATTCAGAGAAGTTACTTGGTTTGTCCCAGTGATAACCATTCTGGATCTTCTAATTTAAGCTTAATGCTCTGACCCTGTCCTTGTAAGTTACTATTATTTCTCCTATATATTTATGTTAATTTATTATTTTCTGAACCTGTGGGTCCTCTCCACTAGAATCCATAATAATAAAAAAAAAAGAAGAAGAAGAAAAATTCAACTGAAGACATGGAAAAATACAGCATAAGAAAAATTCTCAGAACCATTTCCAAGACCTAAGATGCCCTCCTCTTGCCACCCTGGCCTCTCAGCTGCTGCTGAGTCCTGGAGAAAATGGGGAGTCTGAAACGCAAGCTGTGCTTGTCCCTGCTTCTGCCCCGTGTTTTCTATTTCTGTTTCACACCATCACGGATAATGAAAGTCGACTGGCTGCTTGGGTTTCCTTTCTCTCTGCCACTGTCATTTCCATTTGCTGTGTCTCATGCCTTTTTAGCACAAACTTGTTGTGTTTGGGCTCTAATTTGCCAGGCAGCGATAAATTCCAAGAAAAACCTATTCTTATTGAATTATTTTCAGAATGTTATGCAAACATGTCTAAATTATGTGGCAGCCAATTCTGTTCTAAGATCTGGTTTTGACTTCATGTTAATTCAAATAGGGAAGAAAGAAAGAAAGAAGCAAAAACCCAAAATGCTGAGATGCCATCTTTCATTCCTCAGGGGATTCCTTTTTTTTTTAAAGTCTACTGCTTTGATACAAAAGTTTCAGTTCCCTGTCAGAATTCTGGATAATGAAGGCCATGTTCTAGTCCTGAGTACTCCTCATGGAAGAGTACCCATGGGAGCTTCCCACTTCAGTTCTGTAGGAGAAGAATCACTGAAACATGTTGAAAGCTCATCACTGAATGTAGAGTGAGGCTATGATTCCCCCCTACCTTTTTTTTTTTTCTTTTTTTGGAAAGAATCAAACAGGACTTCTTTCAGTGAGTTAAGATATTAAATCCAAGCCGTGTTGTCCCCAGGAGCTTAAAAAAAAAAAAAAAGTGGTATTTTCCACCCCTGTGTTCTCCATCACCAACTCCAAGAATCAAGCTCTAATTCCAATAGAGACAACATATCTCTGATATTGGGGATGGTCTGCCCTTTTATATTTTCACATCTTCTAGAATCCATATTTTTTTAATGGAACATTCAATTTCCCAAGTGACCGTCCTAGAACCACTGATGACTGGGGCACTTTTCTGAAACTGTAGCCTGGATGGGAGAGTGAACCATCCTGGTGTAGAGTATGGAGTCCTGACCACATCATCTGAGCTCCAGCTTCAGCACAAGCCTGAGCCTGATCTACCCCCTTGGACCCTGTAAATACACTAGCAAAAGTAAGAATCTCAACTGCTGTGTGTTTCAAGTTTCAGTATCTTCATCCCAAAAATGCACAGGTGAGTATAATGAACCTTTATAGTATATTATTGCATGGATCTCTGAAATCCCAAAAGACTTGTCCATCATGCTCTTGTTCAATATGCCATTAAGTGTACAAGTGGATGACTGTATAGAACAGAAATAGTGAAGAAGAGAGATTCAACTTCCTGGATTAAAACTTTTATTGAAAAAAAAAAAAACCTTCTATTGCAGGGGCCCCCATTGCCGAAGATTCCAATCAAAACTCCGCAGCCCAACTCTACCAGCTACTCAACTGTATTTTCAGCCTTTTCTCGTGACATCCCTCCAGTTTTCCATCCTCTGACCATACTAAGCCCTGCACTTTTCCTCACTCATCCGCAATACTCCCCTTCTACATCCCTGCAATCATGGTCTCCTTTCTGTGGGATGCCTTCTCCACTCATCCCCATCCCACATCTCCATCCCCATCCCACCCACCTGCAAAGTCTCACTCAAGATTCACCTTCTCCAAAAATCACTCCTCAACTTCCTGTTCCCAGCCCCACTTCTAAGGAACAACTCCTTCTCTGAATCCCCAAAGCACTTAATTTGGACCTTACTTATACACACACACACATACATACACAATGGAATATTACTCAGCCATAAAAAAGAAAGAATGCCGTCTGCACCAACATGGATGGAGCTGGAGATTACCATATTAAGTGAAGTAACTCAGAGAAGGAGACATATCATATGATATAATTTATATATTGAAGATTAAAAAATTATACAGTTGAACTTATTTACAAAACAAATAGACTGACAGACATTTAAAACAAACCTATGATTACCAAAAGAGACAGCAGTGGGAGAGTAAAGTAGGACTTTGGGATTAACATATACTCATTTCTATATATAAAATATATACAAATATACCACCCAGACCCTGAGTGGTCTGAGCCAATATACAGGGTTGGGAAGGGAAATTTGCTCTTACATTATGACTGCTGATCTCATGCCAATGACTCGTTAATACAACAAATGGCTGTAGGATGCATTAGAGCACAATTTGATCAAGGAATATTTTCTTTCTTATCCCAGTAGAATAGTGTGCATAATGCGGCAGAATATAGAAAACAATTAGGTCAGACTCTTTACCTGGAAGATAAGGTAACAAGGCACCAGGGAGGATTCCAATCAAAACTCCACATCCTGGCTTTACCAGCTGCCCATTTGCATTTTCAGCCTCTTCTCTTGACATCCCTCCAGTTTTCCATCTGCTGGCCATACAGAGCCCCGTACGTTTCCCCAAATAGTGAAAGCAACTGAAGTGACTTCCCTTAGTTTTCTGAATGTAAGGCCAGCAGGCACCCGTTGCTTTGAGGAAGGAGTATAAAGAGAATTGGATACTTTTCACAATATGTGCAGCTGAGAATGGCAGATTGACAAAGGGCTAAAGCGTTTCCTGGGAGAGAGACCTTATTATAACATATTATGGACTGAATGTTTGTACTCCCCACAAATTCATATGTTTAAATCCTAACCCCCAATGTGATGGTATTAGGAAGTGGGGGTTTGGGGAGGGTAATTAGATTGTGAGGGTGGTGCCATCATAAACATAGTTAGTGCCTTTAGAAAAAAAGAGACATAAGGGAGCTTCCTACCTCATAAGGATACAATGAGAAGACAATCGTCTGCAAACCAGGAAGAGAGCCCTCATCATACACTGGGGCTGCCAGTGCCTTGATCTTGGACTTAGCCTCCAGAACTACAAGATACTGTCTGTTGTTTAAGCCACTCAGACATGATATTCAGTTATAATGGCCTGAACAGAATAATACAGAACATCAGGGAGACTGGGATGGTCCCAACTGAGATCTTCTAGAATGAAAGGAGATCATAGCCCCAAAGGGCAGAATTCACCCTGAATGAACTGGAAGCCCTTCCACCAACCCCTCTCCCAATACACCACCACAGTGACCTCATTACCTCAAATACAGCCTTTCTCACATTGTGGATCATTGTGGCTAGAATCTGGGTGCTCATGTGTGGCCTTGAAATCACTGGCCGATGTTCATATCCAGGTCCATGAGAGCATGGCCATAGCTCTATTAGTCTGTAGCAGGGCAGCTTTTAACAAAAGCGTTCATGGAAGGAGCTGAAACAACATGCATTCATAATTGAACAGACTGTACACACAAGTTCTCTCCCAGACCTGTATCTGGAAACAGGTTTGTGCACTTTGGACTATGTCCCTGGAGTTCCTGGACCTTGAGAGAAGTCTTCCTGCTAATGAGGACTCAACCAGTTAATTTCAAATTAAAAGGTGACCACATTCTTCAGGTGATGAAGTCGTTCTTCCCGGTCATTCCAGGACCCGCTAAGCCATCTCCAAGAAGTACACTCTGTTGACCGCAGCCTTTCTAGAATACCAGGTGTAGCTGTGGCTTGTTGGAAAGTGTGACCCATGAAGAGAAAAACAAAACAGGAGATGGGCAGAGGAGAGGAGATGAGTAATTGCACCTGTCAGAAAATGAGGATAATGGTTGAGGAAACATGCACGGAAGCTCTGAGCTCTATGGAGAAAAACACCAGTGCAAATATGAAGAATTGTTTTGCCCTCAGTCTCCCCTGGAGAAGGTAGACTTGATTGCTTGGATCTAGTGGCCTGTATCACCTTCCAGCCAACACTATTAAAAGTGCCTGCTCATGCTTGGTGGTTAGTGCAGGCATTTCACAACCCCTGACCTGCTGATTATCCCGTAGATACAGGCAGCTCTAATTTTGAAAAATGCTATTTTTAAAACAACCAAATTGTTCCACATTGCCCCCACTGCACCCCAGAGGAAGGAGCTGGTTGTTTCACCAAGACTTTGGCACCAAACGGCTTCACTGTGGATGTCTTTTTTTCTGCTGTCATACCATACTGATTAACATTTATTGTTCCGGTTGAAGTGAGTCACTCAGAAAGGATGGGAAGGGTAGAAGAGGGGAGTCTGCTTTTTTTTTTCCTTTCTACTTCAATGTTTGTTCTGAAAGATCCAGATGAATACAGAAGTGAAGCAAAGGAATTTAAAGTGTGGAACATGTAATAAAGGACATCAGGTGAAAAAGCTATTATAGACTTCATGTTTATCTTCAGTTCAGTGACTTGCAGAAGAGCATGCACTTGGCTAGTAACCTTGGAGGATGTGACTGCTCCCTGCCAGTTAGAGCCTTGACCTGAACTCTCAAAAACACAGCTGACCTCATCCAGCCCCATCTACCCTAAATAACAAGACTAGGAAACCCTCCCCTCAACAGACTCACATACACATACACACACACCTTTCAGATGTATATATTGGAAACTCAAAAGCCCTTTCTAGGTGGAGAAGTCATATACGACCAAGATAGAAACTAAGAGAAAGAAAATATATAATCAATAAACTTAAGACTGTACCAAAGACAAAATAAATATTTTTTATAGAACAGCTTTGACTTACTGGGCATTAGTGCAAAGGTTTGCTCTTTCTGAGTCACTTTTCCAAGGCTCAGACTAATACATTCCCTCTGAATATGTTCCCCTAGCTCTAAGATCACCCCCCTAACTGTTTGTCAAGCACCTCAGGCTACTTTGTTGGTAAAGTAGGCCTGGAAGAAGCAACTCAGGCTACTTGGGGAGTATTTATAGTCTATTTAGAGAGACTCCATCCAAACCCATGATCACTACTTTCATTCCAAATAGAAAAGATATATCATCCACTCTTTTTTCTCAATCATATTATCTTAACAAAAGGAACAAAGGTTTGGCAATGAAGGAAATGTACAGCTTTGCTGACTTTGTGCTTTCAGTAGAAATCAAGTGGCCATAAACTCATGGAGAAACAGTTAGGCAGGGAGTCAAGAGACTAAAGCACAGAGCATTCTGTCCAGAATATGCTACATTTGACATCCATTGGCAAATGAATTCCAGACACCAACCAACAAAAAACTACTCCTATTTTCTGGAACTCAGAGATGACCTAGTGCAACTCTCTCTAGGTTCCAGGGGGGCTCTAATCTAGGAAATGGAATACCTGTTTTTGCCAAATCCTTATTACTGGCAGATGACTCTGCAGCAACTCATTACCCAAACAGTTCAGTTCAGTCGCTCAGTCGTGTCCGACTCTTTGCGACCCCATGAATTGCAGCACACCAGGCCTCCCTGTCCATCACCAACTCCCGGAGTTCACTCAGATTCACGTTCATTGAGTCAGTGATGCCATCCAGCCATCTCATCCTCTGTCATCCCCTTCTCCTTCTGCCTCCAATCCCTAACTCCTCTGAACTCCCTCCACCTCTCAGCCCCATACGTGCAAAATGCCACATAATGACTGATGGTTAATCAAATTCATCACCTCTTTAGGAGTTTTGTGTAGGGGCAATGACTGATTGCATCCCTAAAGTTTAGAGAAGACACTTTTTATCCTCAAACAAGAAACCAGAGAAGTTAACACAATTTGGTCTGCCCCAGAATTTGATACCTCCACTATAGTTATTGCTCTTACCAAATCCAGGTTTATCCATTCTCCATCTTTCTCTCTCTGGCTCTTGCTCTTGCTTTATGTCTCAAACTCAAATAACTGGAAGGATTCCCAACCATGTGAACACCAATCAATGCAGTCTTGGCAAGACTTAGATAAATGACAAAATACAAGTAACACTTGGTCATTCACAAGGTTGAGCCTAGATAACTTCAGTCCTATATTGTCTTAAGATGCTTCTCCTACCAATACATTTGACCTGTTCTTCCCTGGGTTCCAGACCTACTTAAAAACTAGTGAGCAACAGAGAAAGAAGTCTCAAGATGCATTTTAGCCCCATTCTCCTCCTATTAGGGATGAGGCAGCTGATATTCAGAAAGGTTAAAGGGACCTCTCAGCTCTGGAAGATAACCTGGAGTAGAAAACAGCACTCTGCTCCAGTATTCTTGCCTGGAAAATTCCATGGACTGAAGAGCCTGGCAGGCTACAGTCCATGGGGTTGCAAAAAGTCCCCAGCTGAGCAACTAAGCACACACAAAATGACCTGTCAAAGTCACAATGCCAGCATGGCCCAGCCAGGTCTCCCAAACCACCTCCTGTATCTTTTCTACCACTGCCAAGATTCACCCAGTCATCCCAGTTTCTGCAGGACCTGAGGCTTCTATTTCCACCTGGAACTATTTTAGCAACAGTCTTTGCTAGTAACTAACTCAGGCTTCCCTGAAATGAAAACTCAGGAGGTGCTTAAGCAGGCAAGGTAGCCAAGGGATCCACAGAGGAATAAAGGGCCCAAGAAGGAGGCCATTATGATCCAACTGTTCCCCTAAAAGACCAGGACACACTGGGTATTTTGCTTTGTTTTGCTGCTTTTTGGGTTAACCTTCTCCCTTATTTGTGTCCCAACTTAGTATTGTGTGGGAAAGAGAAGGTCAAGGATCTGGGAAGGCAGAAAAGATATTTTATTGGCCAGAAATTGGCAAGGCCTCATGTTCCTGCTTCATCAGGATGCCTGACCTGTTGGTTGGTTATGGGTCTTCACCTTCTGGCTCCTCTCGGGCCCTGTAAATTCCTGCTCTTTAATTTTTACAGAGCAGTTTACAGGCTGCAAAGAGGGGGAAGCTGGGGATCTGTTGTCAGGGGCTGTGTTGAGCAATGAACCGTCTTCTCTGTGTTCTTTTCCTTCCTTGCCCTCTGTGAGTCTTGTAAATGAGCTTTTAGACCCTCTGGGAAGAATGGAAAAGGGCTCTTTGAGGGCAAGGCATGAAAAAGCAGAAGGGTCATGAAGGGGCCTTTGGGAAAGTCTGAGACATTGGCCTGTCTCTAATCAAACCAGTTATGTGGGAAGGAGGAGAACACTTAGCAGATCATCTTCACAGCCCACTGTGAACCGAGAAGGGAAGGGGAATGTGTGACCTGATGATTTAAGCCAGAACTTCTCAACATGTTTAACAGCTCACATTTTGAAAGGAGTGCTTTGGGAGGAATGTGGTAGGATCTAAAGAAGCAGAAGCTAGAGCATTCTCAGTGTCTCTAGAGTTACTCCCCAGGGTATCTTACTCCACCATTAACAACCCCCACTGAGGCCAGATAACCACTTAGGCATGATAACTGAAAGAGATCAACAAAGATATAACAAAGAACTGAGGTTGAACTTGAGAAAACTGTTATGTGCAGGCTAGTTAAGTAAGGGGCAGTATAAGTTGCCAGAATTTTATCAATAGAGCAAAGTTTGGGAAAAGGACTGGGGGTTTTCTGAGTGTCTTCACCTTTTTAAAGATTGAGAACCCAAATGAGAAGAGAGGGTCAGAACAACTGAGGAGTTGTCATTGTCATCATCATTGTTATCTTACCTTTTACTGAACATTTATTAAAAGCTTATTGGATGCCACTTATCTTATAAGTGCTTTACATACCGTATCATACATCATCTCTCCCAAGATAGGGCATGATTATTTGCCTCTTACAGGCCAGGAGAATGGAAGGGATCTCTCCTGCATACCCTGCAAGGGGTTGGCAAAGAGAAGAAACCTCAACCTCTTCCAAGGTTCAACCTCAGTCGCTACAAGGGAAAAAGCAGACACTCAGAGCATTTCAGCTCCTATTCAGGCTTTCTGATTTTCTCTTCTTCCTAAAGAATAAATCAGTTCATGTTAAAGTATGGAAGCTCCAAAGGGAAAGAAAAGAGAAACATGACTTTTAGAAAAAAAATTAGATCTCTGATTCCACAGTGAATATGGGAAGACCCGATGATGACATTTTAAACCCTGCCTTGTGCTTCCTTCCTGAGATGACTCTGCTAGGCTTGAGAAGACTTCCAGAAAAAGCTCCAGCCAATTCATGGAATCTCCTACCTTTACTCCACTTTCTTGTGGCCCTGACTCCTTGGAAAGGCTTCATGCATGGAACTGGAGAGAATGTAAACTGCCTGTGGGTGGTAGAGTGGCAGGGAGGTGGTCTTGGGTTTACATGTGCAGAGACTGCTTACAACAGCTGTCCACTTAGACTCACGGGACTTGGAGGTGGTGGTATCTCTTCTCTCTGCATGCTAAGTCATTTCAGTCATGTCTGACTCTGTGCAACCCTATGGATTGCAGCGCACTAGGCCCCTCTGTCCAGGCAAGAATTACTGGAATGGGTTGCCATGCCCTCCTCCAGATTTTCCCAACCCAGGGATCAAACCCACATCTCTTATGTCTCTGCATTGGCAGGTGGGTTCTTTACTAGTGCCACTTGGGAAGCCCATCTCTTCTCTCTGCTCTCCCTTGATTTCTGTTACTAAAGCCCCTTGAGTTTTTCTAGTAGATATCCAGTACCAGAGATGGGCTGATTATGTTTTATTGCCTGAGCAAAGTGAAGAAGGAAGAAAAAACTATATGACCATAGATGCAAACTGAAAAAACTGGAACTGGAAAAATCCTACTAGGGAAACATACAATATGACTAAAGCAATTTAGATTCTTCTGGGAGGACTTGTGTGTGAGGGAGTAGATGGTGATTCTAATAAACAGCACAATCTTGGAGTCTCCAAAAGAACAGGAAACCAGTCTCTTTCCCAAGACAGGGGCAATGCATTTACAGAAATAACACCCTGGGATTGTCATAGGTAGCCCTGATACAGACACAGCAAGGCACAGTGCCAGAACCTGTGTACTCTGAAATCAATTCACAAATCCCTTGGATTACCAGGATTTTTATTTGCCTTTAGAATGGACCAGCCTTATACACCATAAACATTTCATTCAGGCATTAAGCTCTGGGCCCTGCCTCTCATTTCCGCAGTACTACTCCTGCTGAGAGCGTGCCTTCCATCCACTTTCTTTGGCTGAGCCTAATACAGTTAAACTACAATCTCCGGTTTCCTAAGGCTGCCAATGTGTTTTCGTGCGTACGTGCATGCTAAGCGGTTTCAGTCGTGTCTCCTTGCAACCCTATGGACTGTAGCCCACCAGGCTCCTCTGTCCACGGGATTCTCCACACAAGAGTTCTAGAGTGCGTTGCCATACCCTCCTCCAGGGGATCTTCCTGATCCAGGGATTGGACCCGTATCTCTTATGCCCTCTGCATTGGCGGGCAGGTTCTTTACCATGAGCGCCACCTGAGAAGCCCAGTGTCTTTTCATATATCACTTATTCTCTAATTTCTCCTTGGGTTTAAATACAGATGATCTTGTATTTCCCATAGAATAATGACTCCCCAAAGATGTGCACATCCCCCCAAACCTGTGAACATGTTGCCTTACATTTTAAAAGGGACTTTGCCAACGTGATTCAATTAAGGACCTTGAGATGGTAAGATTATCCTGGGTAGCCCAGGTGTGTCCAGCATAATCACCACAGTCTCTAAAAGATGGGAGAGAAAGGCAGAAGAGACAGAGACAAAGGCATGGCAATGGAAGCCAAGGTCAGGCATCATTTCCTTGCAGGACCCTATTGTGTCTTCCTTTCTGAGATCACATCTTTTCAGTACAGTCCCTCTTTGTACTGTACACTTCACCGCAATCACCATCCCAGCTGCAGATGAGGCTGTGTGACGGTTTGATTAATGTCTGTGTCTTTTGCTAGCACACATGAAGGCCGGGGCTGTGCCAGATTTTGCTTCCTTCTGAAGTCCGAGCCCACAGCAGGCACTCCATAAATATTTATTGAATAAATGAGCAAATTGAAAAGGTGAAGAGGATCTAAACCTCCTATGGTTCTGAGTATTCTTTAGTGTGGGTGGAAACACAGCAGTCCATGAGGTCTCCCACCGATTTGCTCTTTGCTTTCTGTTTTCCTATCTTGCTCCAACCAGAACATTTATCTTTACATATGGTCTTAATACATTTCTGCTGAGAGAACAGCAGTATCTGTAATTCCAATCAAAGGCTCAGGGAGTGCAGAGGGATGGGAAGTTTCCTTCTTCTGTGTTATGATTTGTATTCAGATTATTCTGATTTTAACTCTTGACTTGATGGCCCCACCAGTGCACAGTGATCTCTGTTGTTAGACTGGAGATCCCCTGCTCTCCTGCTGCTTTCCTCTCCTCTGAATGTGAAAGATCATCCACTTAATCCAAGACCCAGGTCCCAAGCCTGGTTTGGCAATACCCCAAGGGCATCCCATTTTCAATTACCAGAACAAACCTTGCTGAAATTCTCTCCAATCTTGGTTTTCTCCTGCATGTATTTTTAAAGGAAGTTGTAAAGAGATTACAGAAAACAAATAAACAGTTATAAACCTGAAAAAAAGCAGATACACTCATTTTCAGACCATTATTGCATACCAACATGTGTAAAACTCTGAAATAAAGTCTTTTTCCAGCACTCTCTTATTCCTTGACAATTGATTGCTTCTGTCTATAGGGCACAGCAAGAACATCCTCACATTTGGCCCTCACAACGTGCCTGGGAGGGAGACAAAGCAGGTGTTACTAATCTATTCAAGCATAGAAGTCACAGAGTAATTGCTCAGTCTTTGTTTACATGGGCATTTCCTCTTTGTTTTCTGGTGTCTGTGTTGCTTAATATTTAATTGTCTGTGGTAAGTTAATTTTTGAAGGAGAAAGTGAATGCCTGGCTTCTTTCTAATAGTATTTTTGATTGACTTGCCCAGTATTTCCCAGTTAGTGAATGAAGGGCTTTGAACTTGAAATCTGGATTCAGTACCCTTTCCTCTGTGGGTTACCACATTCCTCCTAAGGGATGAGGGGTAGCTGGGTCATGAGTTTAAACACTGCATCATACTCGAAGAGTTCTATGTGGACAGTGGACATATGGTAGAGAGCTTACATCTCTCAAAGCAAAGAAAAATAAGCACATTTGTTTTCTGCATCTGTGTCTCCATTTCTGCTTTGCAAATAGGATCCTTTATACCAGTTTTCTGGATTCCACATATATGTGTTAATATACGGTATTGGTTTTTCTCTTTCTGACTTACTTCAGTCTGTATGACAGTCTCTAGGGCCTTCCACATCTCTGCAAATGACCCAGTTGCCTTCCTTTTTAAGGGTGAGTGATATTCCGTTGTGTATATGTACCCCATCTTCTTTATCCAGTCCTCTGTTCATGAGCATCTAGGTTGCTTCCACATCCTGCAGATGTATCGATACCAAGGGGGAAAGGTGGGGTGGAAGGAACTGGGAGACTGGGATTGATGCATATACATTATTGAGGCAGAGAAGAGATTACTAATGAGAATATACTGTATAGCACAGAGAGCTCTACTTAATGCACTGTGAGGGCATGAATGGGAAGGAAGTCCAAAAGGGAAAGGATATATGTGTGTGTGTGTGTACAGTAGAAACGAACACAACATTGTAAAGCAACTACAGTAAAAATTCATTTAAAAAGATGTAAGCACAGAAGCCAGAAATCATTCCGTATATCCAGTCAAGTCTCAGGAAGAAATGAGCTAGACAACAGACACAAATAAAGGAACAGAGATACTTGGAATCTTCTCCTCACCCCAACTGTAGCCCTGAAAACCAGAGTGAACCCCCCAAACCAAGCAAGTAGAGCACACCCCTGACATGTTATTCAGTCCAACTCAGAGGATTTTATAGCCCTCAGGATGTTTAAAGAAGCAAAAGACCTGGAGGACATGTATTTCTGGCTCATTAAAGAAAGTTTATTTTAAAATATTTAACATTTCTTTATTAAACGAGAACAGGCAGGATATAAGCTCTATAAACTTTCCGAGGAGAGAACATTGCTTGCATTCCAAATGGAGAAAGTATCGCCTTGTGTGAGAACCAAGCCTTTAGCCTATTTCACTTTACAGGTGGCTGCGTGTGAAATATTTTTCTTACAAGATCGTAATGCATAATAAGCTTTTGAAAATTAAAATTGTAGCTGGATTTTTCTTGCTGCTTCATTACTATACCAGTTAGGGAGGAGGTTTGTGGTTAATTCTCAGAGCAGATTTACCCAAAGCACACTTTGCATTATTGGTGCCCCTCAAATTCCCTGGTGGCTCAGAAGGTAACTAATCTGCCTACAATGCTGAGACCCAGGTTTGATTCCTGGGTCAGGAAGATCCCCTGGAGAAGGGAATGGCTAACCACTCCAGTATTCTTGCCTGGAGAATTCCATGGGCAGAGGAGCCTGGCAGGCAACACTCTATGGGTTGCAAAGAGTCAGACATGACTGAGCAACTAACCCTCAAATTATACTACATGGAATGTCAGCTGGGTTCACTCTGTTCTTAGGAAAGAAACTTCCTTCTCAGATTTTCAGGGACCAGAGTACGAGTACCAATGGACTAAGCCTTTTCTCTTTCATTCCAAGCTCCATCCAGCACCAGGAGGGGCTCACATGTATGAATATGAAGATCCTAAGGTCCAGCAACCAACTTCCATTCACATCCTTGCAAACCAAACTCCTTGACCTGTAAATGTACACACTGGTATGGTGATCTACTCTCCAGAGGGGCCTGAACAAGAAGACTGTGTGGGCCTAAGAAGCCAGCTTGGGACCTGTAGGATCAGGGATTCCAGATGCCAGGGAGCCAGAAGGAAATGGGTTTCAGATGGGCAGATTCTCAATTCTCTGAACTCCTCACCCCACAGGGAGGGGTACCACTGGAGGAGAGCTGGAAAGGAGGACTCTGAAGTGCAGAGCCCAGAAGTGGGATCCTGGCTGCCTCTATCTAGGCTAGTGCTAATCAGATTTAGGAAAACTTGATTGCAATTTCCCCAAAGCCCAAAGCTTCCTGCATAATATCTGTTATTTTCTCCAGGTTTGTGTATTCACAGTTCCATGCTCTGGCTAATCTCCAGGCAAGTACTACTTCTGTTTCACCTCACACCAACCCAAACTTGAAATGCCATCGCTTGACACATTTTTAGGAAAAAATATTCTCATACCAAACATCTTATTTTTAGTCAGTTCTACTGAAGACTTGGGTGTTGAACCATTCTGTTTTTATCTCTGCTTCCTCCTTCTTCCAAGGAGAAAATGAATTATCTTCTGATGATCAGAAAAAAGAGTTGAGAGGGTGTGTGTATGAGATTGTAATACATGTGTGTCTCTACACAAACACGCATGTAATCAAAGTTCAATAGAAGAGAAACAAACACATGGGGTTCAGCCAAGATACATAAAAGGCAGAATAATTGAAGGTCTACAGGACACAGAGGGTCTCCTAGCCTGCTGATGCCTCTGCCCTAAGTCCTGGTTAGAGTTGAGCTTGAAATTCCCTTGGACATTATAAAATATTTCTGATGAGAAACACCATCATCCAATCACTACCTTCATTTGCGCTATCTGGAATGTCCATTTTTGACAAAAAATGCTGCTTCGTTTTACACTTATTTTCAAATGGGAAAACTGAAGTTTAGAGACGTTGTGGCTTGCCTGAGACAAGCACCTACTAAGTGTTGGGCTACAAATAGAACAGCATAAGGGACTATAATTCCCATGCTCTTTTCCACCCAAAGCCACAAGTTCTTTAGGGTACTCGGGTCGATTGTATCATTGTTTAGCTCATATCTAGTGCCTCCCCTACCCACTTTATGGGTGATACATTCCTCATTTAGCCACTGCTCTGAGGAGCTGGGGAAATACACGGAGTAGACAAAATCAACATATAGCTGGCAGCAAGCCCAGCCCAACCCAGTTTAGATCAGATGCACTCCAGACAACTTGAAGACATGAATAAGAAATAAAAGAGAAAAAGAAGTATCGTATATTAACATATGGAATCTGGAAAAAATGGTCCTGAAGAACTTATTTGTAGGGCAGAGACAGAGGTGCAGATGTAGAGAACAGAACTGTGGACACAGAGAAGAAAGGAGAGGATGGGACAAATTGAGAGAATAGCATTGACGTATACACACCCTCATGTGTGAAATAGATAGCTAGTGGGAAGCAGCTGTATAGCACATGGAACCCAGCTTGGTGCTCGGTGATGACCTAGAGGGGCAGGATGTGGTGGGACAGTGAGAGGCAGGGTCAAGAGGAAGGGGATATGTGTGTGTATATATATAGTCATTGTACAGCAGAAACTAACACAGCATTGTAGGGCAATTATATTCCAATAAAAAAGAAAGCATACTAAGTTAAAAGGTAAAATAAGACCAAAAGAAAAGGAAGAAAAAAAAATTCTTACTTTTGTAGACCGTGAAACCTTGGGGTGGTTTGTCACAGAGAATATATATGTACACACACACACACACGTATATTTCTGTATAAGATAAAGATATAGATACAGATACCTTATACAGGAACATAATCTGTCACCCTCCGAGTAACAGTTTTACCAAATGTTCCTCCACTGAATAAGTGAGTCACCAAGAAGTTTCCTTGCTGTGTAACACTTAACCTGGAAGCCAGCAGCACACGTTGTAGGCTTGCTGTTGCACTCCAGGTCCAGTACCAAGATTTTTATTAGTTGGCATTAGTCATTTATGTTGCAGCAGTAAACCACCCCAAAAAATCTCAGTGGCTTACAGCAGCAAAGTCCTACTTCTCGCTGATTCACACTGGCTGCGGCTCTTTTCAATGGATCTTCTTCATCTCGAGATACAGGCTGAAGAAGAAGCCCCTCTCTGGAACATATTATTCTTACAAAAGAAGGAGAAGATCAACAGAAGCTGGTGATGCCTTTTAAGGCTTCTGCTCAAATGTAGCCCACATTTCTGCTCACATTCCGTGTGGCAAATGCAAGTCACATGGCCAAAGGTAACCTGTGGGGTGGGTGTGTGTAATCCACTCAAATAGGTGGAGAGTAACTAATTGACAACAACAGCACTGCAATACACACAGCACGACAACCACGTCATCATCCTTCAGGAAGCAGCTCAAAATGTCAGCTTCTCGTTGTCGCTCTGTGGGGACGCCTCCCTGTCCTTTCTGTCCTACAGCAGATCTTGCAACATTGAGATGTGTGGAAAAATACCCTCAGGACAAGGTACTGTCTCCCTTACTACTTAATAAGCCCTTTGAGGGCAAGGAATATCCTTTATTCTATTTTCCCAGTATGTAGCACAGAACTTGAAACTTTGTTTATTGATATGCTTTTAAAATTTATATAATAATACATGGAACCAATTATGAGAGTCAAAAGATGGTAGGAGGAAGTTATATAGGAAGAGAGGGAACAAGACTAGCAACTGAGTTTTGCACTTTTAAAGTAGATATCTAGGTCTAGATCCAGATACAGATATAGGTTTAGGTATAAAATACATATACAAAGGGAAATGTAGAGTAGACCACTGAATTTATAAACCTAAAGTTTGGAAGACGTGAAGGGTGGACCTACAAATTGGCAGTCAGTCATCAGCACATGCGTGCATGCGTGCTAAGTCACATGGACTATACCCTGCCAGGCTCCCCTGTCCATGAGATTCTCCAGGCAAAAATACTGGAGCAGGTTGCCATGCCCTCCTCCAGTGGATCTTTCTGACCCAGGGATCAAACCCACATCTCTTATGTCTCCTACGTTTGCAGATGGGTTCTTTACCACTAGCGCCTCCTGGGAAATCCCCCACCAGCACGTAGATGATATTCAAAGCTTTGAGAGATGGTGATGTCTCCTAGGAAGAAAATGGAGAAAGAAAAGATGTCTATCATGTTTCCCATTTCTTACTTCAGTTCCTAACCTGCCTGACGTCAGAACTTGAACAGGCTGATTGGTATCTCTTGAATGAGTCTCCTCTACTTAATAAGCCAATCTTGAGTGACTGTAGGTATCTCACTGAAATGGGAGTATATACAGTCTCAAAGCTCTGATTTCATTGTACCCTTAGGTTTACTTCAGCATCAGGCTGGACTGTTTTTTAGGACCATCAAAGGGCATTCCCTCTCACCTTTGACCTTGACCTTGATTCCAGCCACATGTGTCATTTCCACATATGTCTGTAACTTCCTTCCCTCCTCTTCCCCCATTTATCATGTTGGGAAAAGGTCAAATTTGTGCTGAATGTGTAATGTGTCAGAAACAATAAGGTATGCTTTGCATATGATATCTCATTCCATCCTCACCATAACTGATGAGATAGACATTGACCCAATTTACCAATCGTAACTGAAGATCAGAGAGGTTAGGTAGAGTGACTTAAGTCACAGCTAGTGAGGAGCAGGATTCTTGAATTGGCTTCTCAGTGATGAGTCCTCATCTCTATATGAGCCACTGAGCTGTCTCAAAAACAAGAAACATTTGGGAGCTGATACTCGCACTTTGAAGATAAAGAAATGTACATGGTAGGTAGATAGATAGATAGATATTCAGATACATAGATACATATTTACATGGATAGCATATAGATTGATGAGACAGAGATATATAGAGATATTTGGAATTTTTAATAACTCAGTAGATAATTTCCTACTTTTTTAAATAGGAGATGATGAACAACATAATTTGAACTTTCCTTCATACATGTATTTTATGCTCATTCTGTGCTCAGCATTGTGTCAAAAGCAGTGTTTTTATTTCACAGTGCCTTTTTGTCCTCTAAAACTCCCTGATGCTGGGAAAGATTGAAGACAGGAGGAGAAAGAGACGACAGAGGATGAGATAGTTGGATGGATCACTTACTGAATGGATCACTTACTGGATGGACATGAGTTTGAGCAATTCTGGAAGTTGGTGATAGAAAGGGAAGCCTGAAGTGCTGCAGTTCATGGGGTCACAAAGACTCAGACACAACTGAACTGAACTGAAAACTGTCAAGTGTCTATAATCTAGTTGAAGAGGAATTAGAAAGTTTTAAGTATTCCCATATATGGACATAGAGAAAGATCATATTGTGAGAAATAGATAAATTTTTTAAGTGTTGAAGGCTTTCTAATTTGCAAGACATTTTCCCATGCATTATTTCATTTGACCCTCACCATAATGATCACTATTTTACAGGTGAAGAAGCTGAGGCATGGAAAATTTCAATTGTTGATGATTACCCAAATACAGGCTAAAACTGAGGAATGAAACCCAGGGTCTCATCCAATGTTCTCACTAATACTGGGATGCTAACTCAGCACTGTCTCAAGTGTTTTGAAATAAAAACACTGCTTTGGACACAATGCTGAGCACAGAATGAGCATAAAATACATGTGTGAAGGGAAGTTTAAATTATGCTGTTCATCATCTCCTATTTAAGAAAGTAGGGAACTATCTGCTGAGCTTTTTAAAATTCCAATTCAGCACACGTATTACAAAAGTCCCTTCTATTCTTCAAGACCACCAGGGAAAGAGATGCCACTCCTTCCTTCCATCACCCAGGACTCAGCTCCTTAGGAGATGTTGAGTCTCGGTGTTTGTTTCTGTTAAGCTGGGCTGTTGGATTTGGCTGGGTGATGCCTGAGGGAGAGGGTGGCAGGCGAGAGAATGTGTCTGCTTTGCAGCTCTTGCCAGCCTTGGAGAGCTAGCATTTTCTAAAAGTATGCTGGGTTCTCAGAAACACTATTGATAATAAGGTTGCTCATTTTTAAAATAATGTAACCAGATATTCTATGAAAACAGACCTGGTTCCAGGAGGGCCACTGTGGGATTTGGGTTTAAGGTTTGAGGTGGTTGTTTAAGATGAGCTTTCAGCTGGCCTGCAGACCTGCCACTGGGATTGAAAGAAGCTTGCTCAATCAGACCATTGTGGTAATGGAGAAAACTCAGGGCTCCTCAGAGCCTAAACCTGGCACATCCTAAGGTGGACTTTTCACCTCCTGGGACGCTGGTGAAAATGAAGTGTATGCATGCGTGTGCCTGCGTGCGTGTGTTTCAAATCAGAGGAAACCAGCTCAGGGATCCCCTCTAGCCTCAGTCAGACTTGGAGAACAATGCAAATACACTTGGACTGAAGAAGAAAACCTGAGGCCAACAGGAAATAGGGTGGCACAGAGCAACTTGCCAGCCTTGGCAAGGATGCAATTTTCCAGGAGGCAGAGTTTTGATTTCTGTTTCTACCCCATGCAGGGCAGGGGGCTCCACAGAGAAATAAATGAAGACTCACACACGACGGACAAACCTCTATCTCTGCTTAGACAGCCATAGATTCAGAACTGAGTGGGTCTTCAGTAGATCATCCAGCCCAACTCCCTACCTCCTGGACCACTTCTTTCCATCATACCTTTCACACTGTATCTATTTTCTTAATATTGAATGAGACAGGAAATGAATGCTTACTACATTTAATTATATGCAAGGTGTTTCACTTCGTTCATGAAGAGAACAACACAGTCTGATGATAGCTGATATTTATGGAAAGCCTACTAGGTGCTGGAGTGGGTCTAAGTGTTGGACACACACTAACTTATGTTTAATTCTCATAGAGTCCTGAGTGGTAGGCTGTGGCAAGTGTCTTCAGTTTATAGATAAGACAGAGGCACAGAGAAGGACTCTTGGTTAGTAAGTAGAGGAATTCCAGAGGCCTCCACTTAACCCAAAGACAAGCCTCTAGGCTGGATCCAAACCAGGTTCTCCATCCCCAACCTAGACACCTGGCCTCTCATTGAGGTCATGCTGGAAAGGTTTCTTCCTCTTCTTCTTCCATCTTCTGTCCCCTCCACGGAGCAGACCCAAAGATGACCATCCACTCTAGGGCTTGTCAGAGTCTCCAAAGACCACTATCTCCTAACATTCCATTACCAAGGACTTTAAAAACTTGCCAATCCTTAAAAGTTCACCAACCTAACAAGTTAGTTGACATCCGGTGGTAACAATGTTGGTTATATCTCTGAAAATTAAGACATGTTTTATCCAACAGATCTATTTGGTCTCGGTTCTGTTTACATTGGTGTTTATTACTCTGCAGAGTCTAATTTAATGAGTCATTTCTGCAGGAGCTATGAATGTTAACTGGTAAAACGCAGACCCAGTTCTTGAGATGATGATGAGTGATAGCTAAAGAAAAAAAGATCTTCCCACAATGCAGCCTCAATCATAGTAACCTCTAGCTTACAGTGTACCTAGGTTTTCCTTTTAACCTTTGGAGATCTTGTTTCTTACTATCTTGCTACTCTCTGCCCCCTTGCCCTGGAGATTCCAAGAACAGAATCTCAGCAACACAAATCTTCTTTAGGAGACTGCACACCCCTCTCTGAACACACTTTCTTAGACCTCCCACTCCAACCCCTCTACCCTGCTAATCTTGAAAACATCATCACCTCCTCCAGAATCCCTTCCCCAGAGGATGTCTTGGAGGTCAGGTACACTTTGTGAAGGCTCTTACCATATCTTGAGCTATAACCACATCATCTCTTCATAATGCTGTTGCCAGAATCCTCTAGCCATGTGGGTTCCTTGAGGCAAGGACTATGTTCCTTTTACTTTGTATTCTCAGAATCTGACGTTGTTCCTGGTATATAGCAGATACTCAAAAAGTACTTGGTGAGTGAATGAGTCACTTTTATAAATCCACTAGCTTAAATGTGTTTTAAGGCTTTGAATGGGCTAAGGTTTGTAGGCCAGACACCTTAGGTCAAATATGACATTCACAATGAGACAGAAAGAGGGGCTCCATTAAACTAATTGGGATTAATATCTGAAGACTATTCTTCACTTTCATTTTAGTTTTTTGTATTAAGTAGATTTGTATTGGGATCATGTTTCGAAGTATCGTGGTATAATGTTCAGCACCATAAAGAACAGAACTAATTTTAAGCATTTAGAAGGCAGAAATTCAGACTGGCTGTAGGTCACTGCAAGTGCAGGCATGTAGAATGTACATCGACACAGAATGCAAACACTAAGCTTTTATGTAAATGAACTATATCTGTAGCTATTATATAGATATATATAGGTATGTGTTATATGTTAAGGTGCTTCAGTCATGTCCAATTCTTTGCGACCGTGTCGACTGTAGCCCACCAGGCTCCTCTGTCCTTGGGATTCTCTGGGCAAGAATGCTGGAGTGGGTTTCATGCCCTCCTCCAGGGGATATTCCCCACACAGAGATCAAACCCAAGTTTTTTATGTCTCCTGCATTGGCAGGCAGGTTCTTTACCACTAGTGCCACCAGATTCTTTATCATCTGAGCCACCAGGGAAGCCTTATATAGATAGGTAGGTAGATACAGTTTATTGTTAAATAAAATACAGAAGAAAGCCTTGAACTCACTTTTAACATTGGAAACAGTGACAATAATTAGCAAACTCATGAATCAGAGCCATGTTTATATAATTCCTGACAATTATAATCATGTATTTGTTTGAACTGAGCTCTCATAGTTTTATTACGCTTACTGCCCCCCTCCAGAGTGTGGATTTAGATTTCAAAGGCTTTTGTTAGCTTTTGGAGACTCCTCTGGTCTAGCTATTATTTTTGTTCCTTTGATTCCTTACTGACTATTCTGTATTTTTACCCTTTCATGTGTAGAGTTAGTGCATCCATGCAGAGGGGGACCAAGAGGGCTGAATCTAGACAAAAAAGGACAGGAAGTTATCACATCATTCTCTTTGGAAGCAGAAAATTAGCAGTAGAAAGGGATTGTGTGTGTTTGTGGTGTGTGTGTGTGTTTTTGCA
Source organism: Budorcas taxicolor (assembly GCF_023091745.1). Taxonomy (NCBI): domain Eukaryota; kingdom Metazoa; phylum Chordata; class Mammalia; order Artiodactyla; family Bovidae; genus Budorcas; species Budorcas taxicolor. The sequence goes on from NC_068911.1 coordinate 150,024,078, forward strand.
TGTGTGTGTGTGTGTGTGTGTGTGTGTGTGTGTGTGTAGAAGAGAGAAAATAACCCAGGAGCAAGAAGCCCATTACCTCCCTCCCTCTGCCTCTCTGGCCTTGGAAATTCTGTGTAAAATACAGCTGGCAGTCACTTCTTATACACTGAGCTCCGTGACCTTGGCTGGTATCCAAGTCTAAACTGCATCTATGGCATCCAAATAGCTAATTTGGTGTTGAGGAGGATGGGGAAGGCAGGTAGGAATTAAGGACTGTGAAGGAAAAGAACTGCAAAAGTTAAATTTCCTGCCAGGTGGCTTCCAAATCATCCAGCAGCTTTATTCAAGACTTTGAAGTCTTGGGCCAACAGTTCCAGATCTGTAATATTTACCCTGCAGTCTCCAAAAACAAACGTTGACTGTGTTCCTTGAAGTCAATCTCACCAGCATTTCAGGGTGACAGATGGGAGAGGCTGGAAAAGAATGATTGGATGACCTGGAAACTCCTCAGACTCTTCAGTATGCTTTTATTATGCCTCAGTCTCTCTCTCTTTCTCCTTCCCTCTCACTAACCTTGCTCTATTTCCACTATGAATTCCTGCCCCCTAACCTAGTCACCTGTTGCATTATTCATCAAGTGTGTCAAGAACTTATCCTGAAACGGCAATAACTAACTAAATTCTAGATCCCTCTAGCCTGGTAGTTGAATTCTGCCGCTTGTATCCATGAACTAAACAAGTAATTACAGCCAATTCTGTATAGGAGGCAGGATCTCTATCCAGCTAAGAACTTATCTAGGAACTTACCCTTGTGGAAGGGAAAAGGATGATGGGTGTATACAAAATTCTAAAGCTAAAACATACTCAGGAGGCAAAGGCTATCCCAATCCAGCCTAGATGGATGCTTCTCACTTACCTTTCTCCTTTGCCCCTCCAAATCCTACTCATCCTTTAAGATTCTCTTAAATGTCACCACCATCACACTCCCTCAACAAATATATATTGAGACTCTACCATGTGTCAGGCACTGTTCCAGGCCTGAATGAAACAAAATTCTTTCCTGTTAGAATTCATGTTCTGCTGGTAGGGATAAATAACAAATACATAAATAGTGCTGCAATGAACACTGGGGTGCATGTGCTTTTTTCAGTTCTGGCTTTCTCGGGACATATGCCCAGTAGTGGGCTTGCTGGGTCATATGGTATTTTTATTCTTAGTGTTTTAAGAAATCTCCATACTGTTCTCATACTGGTTGTATCAGTTTTCATTCCTACTAACAGTGCAAGAGGGTTTCTTTTCTCCATATGTGAAATAGATTGCCAGTGGAAATCTGATGTATAATTCAGGGAACCCAAAGCTGATGCTCTGTGACAACTTGGAGGAATGGAGGGGGGAGGGAGGTGAGAGGTGGAGCTCAGGAGGGAGGGAACACATGTATATCTGTGGCTGATGCTTATTGATATTTGGCAAAAACTGTAATGATCTTGTAAAGTAGTTATCCTCCAATTAAAATAAATAAATAATTACAAAAATAAAATTAATGGTATATCAGATGGTGATCTGCACGGTGGATAAAAATAAAGCAAGATGAATAGGATAGAGGTAAGCAGGAGGAGGGACATTGTTTGCTGTGTAGGCAGAGACCTGAAAAGGGATGAAGGAATAAAGAAGAGGTTGTATGAGAGAAGAGCCTTCCAGCAGAGCCTTCCAGCCTTTGTTGGAGCAAAGGCCCCATGGGAGAAGAAGAGACAGCAACAAGGTCAACTGGCTGAGCCATGTGGGAGAGAGGAAGGAGATGAGAGAGACAGACAGCAAGAAGCGGGCTCACAGAGGGCCTGGGGAGGCCATTGCTTCAACTCTGGGTGAGATGAGAACCATTGGAGCATTTTTAGCAAACAAGTGATATTATCTGACTCTGTCCGATTTTAGGCTTCTCTATTGAGAATAGGCTATTTTCGGGGAAGAGCTGAAGCCCCAGGGTCTCTTTCATTCATCCAGAAAAGAAAATGGTGGCTTAGACCAGGGTGGCAGTGCTAGAGCCTGAATTCTGAATGTGTTTAGCAGGTAGAGCCAACTGATGCAACTGCCGATAGGTCTGGAAGTGAAGAATAAGAGACAATGATGTTAAGGCTAACTTCCCAGTTTGGGGCACGAACAACTGGAAAAAGAGACTCCCTCTTCCTCTGGGCTCCCATGTACTTTTATTAACTTCAATATTATAAAACTCTAACAACAATTGTGTGTGTGTATATCTCTCCCTCTAGGTGCACTGTCTCTTAACTTTCAGGTCATAATATGCTGAAACTAATGAAAGTTATGGGCTTTTGCCCATGAGGGGAAAAACGTACACACAGAAATCCATACTAGCTTTTGTATTTAATTTCAAAAGGTTTATTTGTCTCCTGAAGCTCATCCAATTGTCTCTGGATGGTTCATGTATCCAAGATTTAAAACTCCAGGGACTAGGTTTATTTATTCTTTTGATAAATTATTACTGAGCACCTGGGACTCTGAAGACATTGAGGATTGGATGGTGACCAAATAAGACAGTGTTCCTTTTCATGGAGATCACAGTGTGATGTGGGAAATAGGCAAGATGCTAGTGTAAGCAAATAGACAAGTATATAATTATAACTTGTGAAAGAAACTAATATGAGGAAAGGACAAAGCAAGGTTATACAATCTACTATTACAGGGTGTAGGAGGACAAGGTCTGATTAGGAAACAGGAGTCATCGAGGTGTCATAAACAGAGGGGATTTAATACAAGGAGTTGTACACACGATGGAAAGAAAAGAGGACAATGAAAACCTTTAGATATTAGCAAAACAAGAAGTTCACTACCATCTGCAGGACTGAAGAAGCCAGGAGAAGAGGTGGTACGAGAGCCCAGAAGCTGGAATCGCAGAAGAGGTGCTTCCCCATGGAAATTAGGACTTGAAGTGAGGGTTTGTCTGTCAGAGATGCCAGCCAAGATAGAGAGCAAGAGAGAAAAGCACCCTGGCTTCTCCCACATCCCAGGGTTCCACTAGTGTCTTCCCTGGGCCAAATCTGGCCCCAGTTAGTTCTCTTGGTTTGGAGTGGAACAGGAAAAGAACAGGAATGGATTGATTGGATGAGAGAGCAATCAGGAAAATGATTGAAATCTATTTAGAAAAAGCAGTTAAGTAGACTACTTGGAGAAGCCAAAATTTAAGTTGAAACAAGCTAAATCACAAGATGACTACCAAGGAATGAGAGCATTCCCAGCAAAGGGGACTGCAATGGAAAGTTTCCGAAGTGATAAAGAACCCTTCTTCTTTGCGAGTGATGGGGCCTTACCTAAGGCCAATCTGGCTAGCCATAGTTATAGCATTCTCTAAACAATCAGAATAGAGGGCTAGCCAAATGGCTCCTCTTCTACAACCATGTGCCAGGTGGCATATTGCAATGGAAGCAAGCCTCAAACCAAATTCCACCAGATGCCAAAATATTTCTTACTGAGAACACTAAAAGATAGCTGTACAAAATGCTGTCTCCTTTGGGGCAACCCACAAATACCTTGTCTGAAATATTCACCCTTAGATAGAAGCAACAGTATTCTGACAGCAAGAATTTGCTCTTTGGGCCCTCCACTAAGTGGGGGCATACAAACCAAATGGAGTTCTAGAATAAGGAGGTCATTTAGAAAGTGTTGGTTACTGGGCCTGCTAGATTCTCATACTTCAAGCAAAGTTGGAGATGCTGTACCACCTTCCAGCCAATCACATATCTTAAACACCACTCATTTAATCACTGAAGAGTTATTTGAAGAATTTCTTATACTAATTAATATATCTTCTAATGCAGATTTAGGAATTGATATATAAAGCACTTGCTGAGGCCATTTCTAGAGCATAGCATTTTTTTCGGAGAAGGAAATGGCAACCCACTCCATTATTCTTGCCTGGAGAATCCCAGGGACGGGGGAGCCTGGCAGACTGCTGTCTATGGGGTCACAGATTCAGTTCAGTTCAGTTCAGTTGCTCGCATTTTTTTAGGGTGATTTAAATATTACCTAGTTTCACAGATGGCTCAGTGGTAAAGAATCTGCCTGCAATGCGGAAGAGGGTGGTTCAGTCCCTGGGTCAGGAAGATTCCCTGGAGAAGGAAATGGCAACTCATTCCAGTATTATTGCCTGGGAAATCCCATGGACAGAGGAGCCTGGTGGGCTACTGTCCATGGGGTCGCAAAGAATTGGATAACTTAGCAACTAAATGACAACTACCCTTTAGAATGTAGATATACACTAAGCTACACTGTCAGTTATCATGTACATCACACAGTTGATATGAAAGGCTAATTACAGACAATGAAACAGATGGGATGAAAGGCACCCAGTGTGGCTCAAGTCTTGCTAGCAAATCGGGGAATATATTGAGATGAGGCTGCTGGAGTGGGAAAGGGCTAAACCTCATAAGCCACCTTAAAGGGTTTGCATTTATTTCACACTACACTGAAGGGTTTTAAAACAAGGAGGTAACTTAATCGGATTAAGAGTTCCTGTTGGCTGCTTTGTGAAGAATGGATCATAGAGAAGGGAGAATGGAACCAGAATATTCTAGGGGTTCAGATCGAAGTAACAGCATCCACCTACCTCGATGGCAGTGCAGATGGAGAGAAGTGAGCTCTATTTTGAAGATAGAAACACAATAATGATGACTAGATGAGAGTCTGGAATGGGGGCAAAAGAGAATTTGGAGTCAAAAATGATTACAGAGTGATATATTTCACTAAAGACAGAAGAAACTAAGGGGAAAAGATATAGTAATAGAGTGGGGAAAGAAGGTAAAAGAAAGGTTCCATTGTATATTTAAAAGCAAGGAACATGAGCTGGTCTTATTTATTTGTATATACACCAGCGTGACCTTGGTGGGTGCTTAATACCTGCCTGAGGATTGGAAAAGAACAGATACGCTACTATTTTTGTCATTTATCTCGGGTTTCACCTCTCACTCCCCCCTCCCCCACTCCTACTCCCTCTCCTCCTCTTCCTTCTCCTTCCTCTCCTCTCTCCTGCCTCCTCGCCTCTCTTTCTCTTTCTCTCTCTCTCTCTCTCATTCTAAATGGTGGCCCAAATAAACACAAAATGAATCAATAACCTAATACACTTCAGATATTCTTTAGGTCATGAGGACTTGGGCTTGAGTTGGTAGTGATATCAAAAAGGAATTGAAATAAGCTCAGGGATCATGTTTGGAGTCTGCATAAAAGATGTAGCCCATGAATTCCCAGGTTTCTGAGATGGCCTTCCATTGCACCTGAAGTTTCCACCTGCTCTTTGCAACTCTGATAGAGGACATCGTTGTGAATATTCCCAACCCTGTTGGTGGGTGTGATGATGGTTTCCTCCTCTGTAACATGCAGGGATTGGATAATCCCAAAGACTTGAAAGGCTCCTTTCAGACCCATCACATCTTCTGTTATTTGCAATGCAGCAATACAACAGTACCAGCTGCAGAGACAGCTCTGGAAAGGCTTCATCAAATAAGCTGAGTAGCACCAGACTTTGCTGTAAAAATGACGGAAGTTGAGGGGAAGCAGAAAGGATCTTTATTTATATATCATTTCTACAAAGGAACCTGGAGAAGGAAATGGCAACCCACTCCAGTGTTCTTGCCTGGAGAATTCCATGAACAGAGGAGCTTGGTAGGCTATAGTCCATGGAGTCGCAGAGTCAGACTCAACTGAGTGACTATCACTCACTCACTCTACAAAAGAAGAAACTCTTATTCTTGCTTTCATTAGGAAAAAAAATATTACTCTCTTTTCTGTATTTCTTTATATTTCAACAAAGGGAGAATAGTACTCCGTGGTATACTTAATTCTAAAATATAGTTTAAGAGTTTTCAAGAAAGAAAAACTTACTGAAAGCCTCAAAAATAAATTGATAGAGTAAAAAAAAAATGCTATGTCTCATAACTTAACAGCAGATTTCCCAGAGCTGTCTACCATATTAAATTATATATAAGACTCTTTGCCAAGGAAATAAATACAGTCCATTACCAGAAAGAAAAAATTTTACCCTGAGAAGATTATATATATTCATGCAGTTCAGAACATCTCAGAAAATATGTTATCATATTCCTTCACTAAATCACTAATCTATCCACAGTTAAAACTAAGTCCAATTTCGCACCAGGCCTCCTAATAGCTAATGCAAAACAAACAAAGAATCAGCTACTAAATATTCATTATGACATAGAAGGAGGCATATCATTTTGGAAAGGACAGTAGGTATTTCCTTTAAATGGTGTGAGGCTGCGAGGAGCAGTCAGTAACTGCTTGCTTCAGCTGGCTGTGACATTTTGTATGGCTGTACTTCTCACCAAAAGTCAAGGGCATCCTGTTTAAACACAATTCAGTGAAGGGTTAGGGCAAAACAGACCTTGAGTGGTGCCACTGAACCCAAGGATAAAAGCAAAAGACCTAGAATGTCTGATACAGAGGCTATGCTCCACCTGTGACTTGAAATGTGACTGGTCTGAACTGAAATGGTCTGTAAGCCTAAAATACACACTAGCTTCTGAAGTCTTTATACAACAAAAAAAGGAACTATATCTCAACAGTTTTTACATCAATTGTGTGTTGAAAAGATATGTTGAATGCAGAGTTAAATAAAAAATATGATTAAAATTAATTTCACCTCATTATTTTACTTTTTAGAAGACATGGCCACTAGAAATTTTAAAGTCCTAGAAGTGGCTCACATTTGTATCTTGCATTGCATTAATATTATCATTAGAAAGTGCCAAGCTGGAGGCATGATCGTGCCACTTCACCCTGGCTGTGTTGCCTCTTGTCCTCACTCATCTTTCTCCTTATCTGTAAACTGAGGAATCCTGATACCCATTTCCAAGGGCTAAATGGGCTGGCTTGTATAAAGTGTCTAACATGATGCCTGACATGTTGTAGGAACACACAGGGTTTTGCTTCCCTACTTTTCAGCCCCAAAGCTTACTTTGGGGGCTGAAAGTGGGAAAACGACATATTCTGGTTTCTAAGGTAATCCTGTTAAACGATCTGCCTAGAAGCCTCCCTGCCTGAGGTCTGGGACTATTTTTCTCTGCCTTGAGGAAGAGCAGGACTCTGCGATTTCAGTGCCTCAAGACAGATAACTCTGGCCCCTGTGGAACAGCCAGGGTGATGACAGAGAGGGCCTGTTTATAGAAGAGAGGGGTCGAACACTACTCAGGGACTTTGTTTAAAATTCTTCTTGTAACCACACAGCTCTCTGTTTGGGTTTGCTGTTCTCATTAAATAAATATCTGGAGAGTCTTCAGGGATCATCTCAGATATGTGTGACCAGGGTTTTTAAGATAAAGAACCACACTCTTGAGTCAAACTCAGTGGATTCCCAATTTGGCTCTTATGAGTCATTGAAGGATGGTCAAGAGGGGTTGGCGAGGGTTGCAGTGAAGTTCTTCACCACCAGACCAAGAGAAAATGACCCTTGTAAGGTTCTACCCAAAGTCTTTGCCCACCAGCTCCTCACATAAATTCTTACACACAGTGTCTAGGTCAGCAAGAAGGCACAGGGAGGAGGAGAAGGACCAAGACGTTATGATCTGAAAGGATCGAATTGGAGGAGCAAGAACATCTTGTTAACTTGAAGTCGGCCTGAGACTCGGCTTCATGGTTTGAGTGAACATGGGCCAATTATTTGCAATTAGCACAGGAACAATAAGTTGATGCGTTTTTAAAATAATTTGAAATGTTGGTGATGCAGGAATATTTGGTGATCTAGATTTGACCCTCAGTAAATAAAAGTCACTTTTAACTCAAATCCTGAAGGGAGATAGAGGAAACAGGGGGAAATACTGGAGGTAAAAGGAGTTTTTTAATTAATAAACTTTATGTTTCAGAATTTATAAAAAAATTTCAGAGTTCATAAAAAAATTGAACAGAAAGTACAGGGTTGCCCTATATTCCCACCCTCCCTCTATTTTTAACACCTTTGCATTAGTGTGGTACATTGAATAATAATATTACTGCATTATTTTCAACTAAAGTCCATAACTTAAATTAGGGTTCACTTCATGTTGTAATGATTCTATGGGTTTTGATAAATGCACAATGTCCTGCTCCACCAATTCGTACATAACATTCACAGTCAAAAAAATTCCCTGTGTCCCACATATTCATCCTTCTCCTCTTCTACTCCAAAGCCACCAGTCTTTTTTTTTTTTTTTTTTTTTACTATTTCTACAGTTTCTAGAATGTCATATAGTTGGAATCATATAGTTTGTAGCCTTTTCAAACTGGCTTCCTTCCCCTAAGTTCTTAATGGTTCCTCCAGGAGGAGTCTTTAAAACATCAAGAACATTGTGCCTTTCCAGAGAAATTAGGGGGCATGAGAATAAACAAAAGGAAAATTTTAGGAAAATTTTGTGCTATTGTTTTTGGCTTCTGATATCTGAGAGACATACAGGACAAACTCACTCTGGAAGAGAAGATTCCAGGATAAAAGGAGTAACCTTGGCATGAAGTGAAGGGTATGAGCACAAATAAACACTGTGTACACACCATGGGAAGACACAGCTGTGAGGCAGAGGGAGCTCGAGTGTACTCACAAAGAATAGAACTCAGTTGTCCAATGGGAGGGAAGATACAATTTCTTCTGGGGGCAGGAATATGGCACAACATGATCTAGAGCTATTATTCTGTTATGCTGTTTTTTTCTTGTCTAATTTAATTCAATTTTCAATCATTGACTCAAAGGATAACTTGACTCTACCATGAGTCAAACTGATTATTTTTCTAGGCAATTTTTTTTGATCTGTTACTGTCTTTTTCTAGAGCCACATATTCCAGCTCATTTCATTTGTGGATCCTCACTGTAACACAGAGGGATCTGCCTTCAATATATCTTAAAGACACAAACCTGAAACAATGGTAACATTTTCTTAAGCAAAATTTAATTTGGGTTTTTTCATGTCAGGGAATCTTTAACAGGCCAATGTTGTTAGAAAGCATGGGTGAAGGAGACCTTTGGACTGGAGATTAGTATGACCTGTGAATAGGAAGAGCTGCGGACATCTGTCCTACCACCAAACAGCTGTCCATCCTTGAAGATGCAATCCTCAGGAGAGGGCCATCAGTTGACCGCAAGCTATCAACTATTCTGAATTTCCAGATCACTCTATATAGGTTACACATATAGCTTACATGCATAGGTTACATGGAGGATACAAGAATCTTACCCCACTGGTAATGCCACTCATGCCCTTAGCCTCTACTGCAGTCTTTCATGGTTATTCCAGGAGAAAAGCTCATACTCCAAAGTGTCTTTGTTTCAGTGAACCAGTGATGCACAGTCAGATCTCCTCTGAACAATGTGTTCAGGTAGTCATGGCCTGAAGGGAGAAAAATTTCCAATCTTCAACCCTTTAGGGTAGTGTCAAATCTGGAGGATGAGGCAGGCCATCTCACTAAGTGTCATCAATGAAACAAAATATCCTGGCAGTGAGAAAATAGAATTTACCAGAGCTCACCTCAGGAAGAGTACTGTAAGTATTGTAAATATTTAGAAGGCATACTAAGGCACCTAGGAGCAAGGAGGTAAGACTCTTCTTCCTCCAAGGATTAGGCTTAAGCAACCTTAGATAATTACTAAACAAGGAAGATGAATCTATTTAACTGCAGGTCTTCCACTTGTTGAGTGAAGTATGCAAGTTTGGGGCCAGAGCAGAATTACCATGGACAACAGAAAGGGGTTGAGTGTCCCCACCTGGGGTCCCTCTTCTCCAATTCTCCCCTACCCCCACATCACTCAGCCTTCTCTTTAAATGAACTGTGAGCAAGCATTTGAAGGAGTACCAGATTATTAACTCATTCAGAGGGCCTAATCAATGGGTTTATTTTCCCAGGATTCCTTAATGTTTCTGTCTGGCACTGGGCAAAGTCAAAAGACCATGTCAAGGTCCATCTCCCTAAAACGCAGTGCCCTTCAATGCAAGCAGCAACCTGAAATCAAAAGGTTGCTTCTTCTAGCTCCTCCATTTGGAACTTTTCTTTTTCTATCTTCCATATCTGCCTGTCTACACTCTGCCCAGATCCAGCTCAAATGTATTTCCTCCAACAGGCTTTATCTGGAATTAATTCATGCTTTCTTTGTAAACTCATAATTACTTGTTTGTAGAAATGAAAGAGGGGCTTCCCAGGTGGCACAGTGGTAAAGAATCCCCCTGCCAATGCCGGAGATACAGGAGATGTGGGTTGGACTCCTGGGTTGGGAAGATCCTCTGGAGTAGGAAATGGCTACATGCTACAGTATTCTTGCTGGGAAAATTCCAAGGACAGAGGAGCCTGGTAGGCTAAATCCACTGGGTCACAAAGAGTTGGATACAACTAAGCAACTGAGCATGCATGCAAAAACAAAAGAAGCATTATGCGACTTTAGAATAAGATAGAGCGCAGTTTCTCTCACTAGAATGTAAGTTCATCAATTCAACAATATCTTCTTTTTTTATCTTTATGTAGGACTCATTCTAGGTACCAAAGGCCACACACAAAATGTACTAAATAGACATCTGTGTACTATTACCTTTGTTGATTCAGGGGTTACCTAGATTGCATTCCATCCTCCAAATTCATTCTTTAGGAGCAAAACCACAGTCCACTGCTCTATGATCCATATCAGGCTCCAAAAAGCCACTTTGTGATATGAGGAGTTCCAGAGAGACCTGCTCTGGTTGATTACCTGTCACGACACCATACAGTGGATGTCTGGCTAGCATTCATCTTTCTTCTGGTAAGAGCACCCTGGTTTGCCTTTGGCAACACTCCTATTCACTCTTAATCAAAGTGGTTCCAAGGTCATTAACTCCACATCCCAGTTGGAGAGGTAGAAACATGACTCAGATCTCGATAGCATTCCATCCCTTTGTTTACTTCCCAGTTAACCACAAGACCCAAGCCAGGTCAATGAGATGCATCCCTAGGACTTTTGCTAGAACCCTTGGGACAAGGGGCTCTTCTTCCATTGTTCTTGGGCTCTGAGATGTGAATCTAGGGTTTCCAGCTGTCATTCCATCATCTCATGGCTAGATTCTTCCAGACATTAATGTTAACAGGAGGAGGAGGAGAAAGCTGATGTAGGATGTCAGGTAGAGATAAACTATAGGAAGCAATATGGGATGAACTTATATTAAATTTTTTTTTCTGTCTTTAAAATCAAATTTAACTAGATATCCTGTATTTTTATTTGCTAAATATGACAACTCAAGCAGCAGGAAGCCTGTGTCTTGGTGACCACTTTTGAACGTCTGCATTTCTCTACATCTCTGGACTCCTTAGCTGTGTGAAGCATCACCTTCCTGCTTTCGTTTAAATTAGTTCAAGCTGGTTTGCAACACAAAACTTGCTCACCAATGTAGAAGTTCTGCCATCTTAAAGATGCATAGGTGTCCTTATCAAGAAGAAAACATTCTTAGGAAAGAGTCATAGGCCAGAGAGATTAACAACAGGACAAAGAACTTCTGCCAGCTGTTTAGGACATGAAAGGTACTCTAATCTGAGTAATACTTTATGCCTGGTGGGACTAGAAAATAAGTCAGTGACAGGACCACGTGGTCTAGGACTAATAAGCTGCATGGACTGGGATCAAAAGTGTGTTACCTTCACCAGTGCAATCAGCTCAGAGCATTCCTGATTGCACCCCAAGAACACCTCACCTCCAAAGACTGTATGCCTACCTTAACTTCTGGGCTATTTACAGGGAACAAGGGTAGACTCAGATCTCCAACATGAGCCCTAAGTGATGGAAAGAAGCCAACATGTTCTTGCATTTTGAGGGGCTGGGGGAAGAAAGAGAAGGGAGGAAGAAGAAAGATTCTTTTCAAAACAGCCCATTGCTTGCCACTCCCACCGAGGGGAAGGACAAACTGAGGGCAGTCTGGGTGGGACAGCAAACAGAAAAGTGTCTCTCTGGCACCTGGAAGCAAGCAGTCTGATCCGAGGGCCCCAGAGACGGAACTTGAGGACAGAGCTTGTGGGGGTGGGGGGTGGTGGGGAGGGCAATGAGTTGGGCAGATTCCAAAGCCTTCCCCGCCCTGCCCTGTCTCCAGGCGCCAGCGCGTCAAGTCACTGCAAACAAACAGCATAGGGAAGACTGCCAGGAGAAATGACAAGGGTGTTTGTGAGTTCAAGAGGTTTCCACCAATCAGGCTGGGCAGGGCCATGGAAGGTCTCCCTCTTCCTTACTTGGATTTCTGCTGGGTTAACCACTGTCTTAATTAAGCAACTTCTGTACTGGGGTGCTGGGCCTGGGAGTCATTTAAATTCACCTGACAAACATTTTTCTGATTTTCTTGCACAGTCTTTTGGAAAAATAAGTCAAAGCTAGCATCATTCCTAATTGTGGGGACAGGAAACTGAGCTAAGGATCCCCTTAGATCACACAAGGCATTAGTGCAGAGGAAGAAAGATCTCTACATCTGTGTCATCATTCCCAAGGCAAGACCATCTTCTCCCCAGGAATCAACACGGCACTTACAGGGAGACACTGGGGAACCCAATTTGTAACAAGTGTCTGTATAATTGCCTTCCAGGGTGGCTCAGTGATAAAGAATCTGCTTGCAATGTGGGTTTGATCTCTGGGTCAGGAAGATCCCCAAAAGTAGGGAATGGCAACGCACTCCAGTATTCTTCCTGGAGAATCCCATGGACAGAAGAGCCTGATGGGCTACAGTCCAAGAGTCAGACACGACTGAGTAACTAACACTTTTCTATATAATTAAGTACAACAGAACCAAATTTTTATTACTGCTTTCAAAAACTAAAAGCTGTAATATGGAGATAATGTTGAACCCCACAATTAATAAAGAGGTCACTAAATGCTTTTGTCAATAGAATGTTTCATTCAAGTTTGGGCAAGTTCAGGAAATGTCACCATTTATTACTGATTTTGGCCTTCTGCATAGCCTATACTATTGGATGAACTCCGGGAGTTGGTGATGATCAGGGAGGCCTGGCATGCTGCAATTCATGGGGTTGCAAAGAGTCGGACACGACTGAGCGACTGAACTGAACTGAACTGACTGATAGCCTATATTTGTGTGGTTCTTTGAATTCTCCTTCAAACCAGTTACACCTCCTTGCTGGTTCCCTCATTAATTACTGAGTAACAGAAGATCTCTGATATGTGTTCATTTTATAATGCCTAAGAACTGTGGCTTTACTCTTTAACAATGACTTCGCTAAAGAGAAAGCACAAGACACAATACATCCACAGTCCTCACCATCAAAGCAGATTTCTCTCAAAATTATGAAAAAATGAAAGCTTTGCTTCTGCACCATCACATAGCATTTTCTTCATCTTATCCTAAGATGAGCCTGATTCCTGGCTCTCTCATCCTTTTCTTATTCCTCTGCCTGCCAACCCAGTCAAACAACTTACCCCTTCCCTTGCAAAATTAAATTTATGTAAAAACTCATACTCACCCTTATTCAAGTGTAACTGAGAAACCAGCAGTTAACCTGAGTCCTTTCCTACAGAGCTTTTCCATTGTTTTCAGGGAGCAAAGCCTGATGTTTAAGACAATAATTTCTAAAGGTTGAGATTTCTAGGAGGAAAATCTCAGACCATTCTCTGGCAAAGAATAAAGGCTTTTCAGAGGCCCTGAAATTAGAATATGTCACTCTGTCCAAGCCCTCCTCCATCCCATGCCAAAAAAAGAATAATTTTTGAGTGATCACCTTGAGATGGGCTGTTTGCCTATAGAGTGATTACAAGTCCAGAAAATAATTCTGAAATATGGGGTCCTTAGTGCTGGGAGAATTTTATTTGCGGTATAACACTATCTTAAACAAACAATCAAACATCAGACACACAGAATACACATGTTGAAAAAAGAAAAACTTCTATTACTTCATTCACAATAGCCATGTATTGTGTGTGAATGTGGAAAATGAATGGACAGCAACAGCAAATGTCCATTGTTGCCCACTCTAGGAGGGAAGATGCTGGGCTTTCAGAAGACCACTGGCTTCCTACCCTGGCTTACTGTGTTCTTCCATCACCAATATTATGTCTGACTTTTGCTGTTTCTTGCTCAGTTGCTAAGTTGTGTCTGACTTCTTTGTGACTGCATGGACTGTAGCTCACGAGGCTTCTATGTCCATGAGGATTTCAAGGCAAGAATACTGCAGTGGGTTGCAAGTTCCTCCTCCAGAAGATCTTCCCAGATCAAGAGTCAAACCTGTGTCTCCTGCGTTGGCAGGTGGATTCTTTACTACTGACCCACTGGGGAAGCCCTGGTGTTTGCTTGGCTACCTTCAGGTAAATCTTCTGAGTTTTCCCACTGAGCTCACACGGGAAAGACAAGCCACATTTTCTGAGACATGTATAATGAGAAGGCTTGATCAGATCAACAGAGATGCTCATCCCAGGTGCTTCTCCTGATGTGACTCCTCATCGCTATGTATCCTGCCTACTCACATCCGATCTACAGTTAAGTTGCTGAGACAGGCTTTGGGGCTGGCACCAGAAGTCCTCAGAGTGCAGTGGCATTGTAGATCAGACTCACCTTCACCAAGTTTAAATCGGGGAAACTGTCTCCTTATAGGAGACTTCCAGGCGTCTCAGACTAGAACCAGCCTGTGAGTATCCAAGCTGGGGTCTTAGATGTGATGAGCTGTAGCCAACAAGAACTCAGTCACCAGCAGTTACCAGATCTATCCAGACCTATGTCTCTATTTATTCCCGCCATCTCACTGTTGCCAGTACTCCCATGGACTTTGTGCAAGACTCATTGGAAAAGACTCTGATGCTGGGAGGGATTGGGGGCAGGAGGAGAAGGGGATGACCGAGGATGAGATGGCTGGATGGCATCACGGACTAGATCGACATGAGTCTGAGTGAACTCCGGGAGTTGGTGATGGACAGGGAGGCCTGGTGTGCTGTGATTCATGGGGTCACAAAGAGTCGGACACGACTGAGCGAATGAACTGAACTGAACTGAAGGCTATGGGAAAGAGCCAAAAATCCCGTCATCTGGGGCTCTGCCTCCACAACTCTGAGAACTAAGTACTAGAGATGATCTGCCTTTCAGAACTTATCAGCCAATCTTTAAAAAGAACCTACAACTGAATGGCAGTTATGTGGTTTCACCTTCTCCCACCCCCCACCCCCCACCCCCCCACTGCCTCTGCCATCTCACCTTCAATTTCCAGATACGGACAGGGTTCATGTCCCACTTCTGGAACACAGGTGGTTGTAAAGTCATCTTTAAACCACATCACTTGGAGATGATTTTGTTGAATTCCATCAGAGAGCAAAGGGCAGGCCAACAAGATACCTGATTGGATTGTTGTCAGAACCAGAGCTAGAACACAGAGCTGGAAGAATGAAGAAACTCATTCATCTGGAAATCTGTCTCTGATTCCTATCCAGTTTATCTCCATTTAAAATAATTTAGGATGATGTATATAAAAGTGCCATTAAAATATGGAACATGTATTCAGTTCAGTTCAGTTCAGTTGCTCAGTCATGTCTGACTCTTTGTGATCCCATGGACTGCATCATGCCAGGCCTCCTTGTCCATCACCAACTCCTGGAATTTACCCAAACTCATGTCCATTGAGTGGGTGATACCATCCAACCGTCTCATCCTCTGTTGTCCCCTTCTCCTCCCCCCACCCACTGGTCAAATGCTTTACATGAATTAACATATCTAATTCTTGAAGCTGAGGCTCAGCAAAGTTCAGAAATTTGCCCACAAACACATCTATCAGATTCCAAATCCTCTGTTTCAACAGGGCAGCTATATATTCCCCAAGCTGTTCACCTGGGGTGTTCACCTCTGATAGCTGATCTAATGCTTCCAGCTTTAGTTCTGGCTCTCTAGTTTAATATGTCTTAATGAGGTTAAAAACAACTCCACTCTATCCCAACACAAACTCCTTCATACGCCTCCATGCTCCAGAAAAAACAACTGCCAACAAGGAGAGGGTGATTCAGTGACAAGGTGGGTGGCATTGTGTGAATAAGAAGGAGCAAGGCTCTTGCCCAAAGGGTATTTATACTCCTCTAGCTCCAGTGCCTGTCAACTCACTTCCTTTCAAATACCACCCACTTTCAAAAATGTGTCACCGTGCATGGGCCCCGCTAATTCTGAGTCTCCATTTCCCAACCAGACTGAAACAGTGGGTGTCTAATTATTATTTTTATTGTTTCCTATATGTGAGCACTTTGATAGATGTTTTCAAGCAGCTCATTTAACACATTAGCATGAACAAGCAAAATAGTACCCCCATTCTGTTGATATGAAAACTGAGTCCTACAGAGATCCAACCTTATATATTCTATATTCCTGATTAGAACCACTAACCAAAATGCAGAGGCAATGAAAAACCTGACTCCTTTGCCACCTGGTCTAAGTGTTGGCAACATGTGTGTCTTGGTCAATGGCCAACCGATTTGACCTGAGTGCCTTCCTGGGTATTGAAAGAAGATTCTACATGCTTGTGGCTCCCTGAGCAGGTTGCACAACATTTCTACCCCATTCTAACAAGATGCTGTCACTTCTCTGAGTGATGCTTTGTGGTGTGTGAGAGGGTTATATCGCGTAACTTCTAGGCATCTATTATTTCACTAGGTAAGTATTAGGGTAAAAAGAATTTCAGGGGTCATTTAATATAATAATAGCATGCATTGAATAATTGAGGCTTTATAACACTTCATCTTTCCTGAGCACTTTTATGTGCATTAGTTCGTTTGATCCTCATCACTCTAGAAATTGTTCCTACCTCAAAGACTTTCATAAGGATTCAATGAGAAATGTACAAGCACCTAGCATAATGCCTGGCACATACTACATGCCAATGTTGCCTGTTATTACTGTTAACTCAAGTTGGTAGGCAATGTAGTCCATTTTCTATCACAACTTTCAAGGCTCTTCAGAGGAGGGAGAATCTTGAGTTTTCTTGACTACTCATTGGCCCTCATTTCGCTTGTGTTGCATGCTTGTTTCCAGATAGGTAAAGCTCATGTTGTTAAGTCTGACATTCCCTAGTTAGACTTACATTACATTAGGATGATAAATCTCTCTCCAACTCTGAAAACTGGGAAAGGCTGACAGATCTGAGAAGTTGACATTTGAGTTTGTTGTTCATTATGGCCTTTAGAATAACCAGCAGTTTTACAGTATTGGATCAGGTTGGAGAGTGGGGCGGTCCACTGGAATGAAAGCCAGAAGCCAGGAGTTAAAGTTTTCATCTTCTTCTGCTGAGTTACTGAAGACCAAAATCAAGACATTAGCCCTTCCTACATGAATCATTGCCTGCTCAAAATGACCTGCTTTTGCTTCACTCTTGTGTAATTATAAAGTTTCGCTGCATACAGTTACAACTTTTTTAGGGGAGGTAGGCTTGAGATACTTATTTCCAGGCACTTTAAATACTTGGCCAATCACATGGTAAACAAGATCATGAATTAACCTTGTCAGTTAAACCTAAAGAAAGGATTTCCCTGTCAGTCCAGTGGTTAAGAATCCACCCGCCAAGGCAGAAGGCGCAGATTTGATCCTTGGTCCGGGAAGATTCCACATGCTGCGAAGCAACTAAGCTGTGTGCTGAAACTACTGAATCTTGAGTGCCCTAGAGCCCATGCTCTGCAACAAGAGAAGCCACCCCAATGAGAATCCCACGCATCACAACAAAGAGTAGATCCCTCTCCCACAACTGGAGGAAGCCCAAGCACAGCAATGAAGATCCAGCACAAAACAAAAAAACCTAAAAAATGATCCAAAATGTATTTGGAGCATGGGTTTGGAAGCTCTTACCTGCTCATGTCCCTGAACTGTTGGGCATTGATCGGATACTTGGACACAGCAAGGTCCAGAGACCCCAGTCTTTGAGGACTCAAAGCACACAGCAGCAGATGCTTCCTCAGAGCCTTCCCTTCTTTTGTCCCCTAGATAGGGTTCCAGTCTAAGTCTAGTCTTAGTCACTCAGCTGTGACTGACTCTTTGTGACCTCATGGATTTTAGCCCACCATGCTCCTCTGTCCATGGGATTTCTCTGGCAAGAATACTGGAGTGGGTAGGCATTTCCTTCTCCAGGGGATCTTCCTGACCCAGGGATCAAATGTGAGGCACCTGAATTGCAGGCAGACTCCTTACTCTCTAGGCCACCAGGGAAGTCCAACCCAACCCAACATAAATGCCCAGCAGAGTAATTACTAAGTTGAGACTTGATTTACATTGTGCCCATTTTCCTGTTGGTATGGATGTGAGGCTTCTTCTTCACCCGATGAAGTCTGGCTTTATGTTCATAATTCAAGATTGCTCCCAGGGAAACTCAGACAAGAGCCCAAAGCTGGTTATTTATGCAGAAACTGAACACATACACAACCTGAAGGAAAATGCTGTACTTTTCTACTAAGCAGATGTACTGAGGGGAGGACTTGTGTGCTCGTGTATCTCATCTTCTCTCTTTCTGTCTTTTTCTCTCTCTGCCCCCCACACAAACATATGCACACACATACACACTACTCATCTTAATTCAAGGGAATATTTAATATAAAAAACACATGTTGGTTTAAAGACCTGAGTTGAAAATAGAACCAAAAGGGATGGAGGAACTTAAAGGAGTCCGTAGTCATTTTCATGACTCACTACCAGTGACCCGCTCTGCCAACTGTGACATGACCCAGAAAGTCCAGTGGAGTGGAAAGGATGGTAGGAATGGCATTATGGGTTGGATTTTTCCCCCTGACTGTTCACATGTTGAAGTCTTAAACTTCAACTACCCAGTAAGTGACCTTATTTGGGGATTGGGTCTTTACAAAGGCAACTGAGTTAGAATAAGGTTGTTAGGGTGGATCCCAATCTGATGTGACTGGTGTCCTTTATAAAAAAGGGGAAATTTGGACACAGAAATACACATAGAGGGAAGACAACGTGAAGAGACATAGAAAAAAGATGGCCGCCTACAAGCCAAGAGAAGAAGCTTGAAACAGATTCTTCTCTCACAGGCCTGAGAATGAACTGGTCCTGCAGACACCTTGATCTTGGACTTCTAACCTACAGAGCTATGAGACAATACATTTCTGTTGTTTGAGGAACTCAATCTGTGGTACTCCGTTATGGCAGTCCTAGCATGAATGGAGGCAGGAGTATCTTTCTAGCCCACAGAAGCAAGGGTTCCTGGGAATTTAAAACACAGACCCTCTCTTTACTCTGACCAGAAGCACAAGCTACTAAAAAAGAGCCACATTTTGTGAACAGGCTTCCATAGCAAGTTACGCACTATTGATGCAGAGGGTTTTAAGACTCCTTCTCCTAATTCCTTCCCCAATATGCACTTTTCTTAGCCAGGAATGTAAATGAACAATGGCATGTATACCATGGAAAGTTCTGTGGGTTTTATTCTCTCACCATGAATCTGCATATGTTTATCCACATACAGATGTTTGAACTTTATTTTCTGATCAATTATGAGCTCCCAAACAAAGTTCCAAGCACCAGGAAACTTAGAGCTGATCTGATCCCATACTTTAATTTGCTAGGTAAAGACAAAAAGACCCAGAGAGTACAAAGAGAGAAAGCAATTCACCAGGTTGATAGATCCTGACAGATGTCCTAACTGCAAGTCCTGAGCTGCATCCTATACACCACGTTCATTTTCCTTCGTGGAAATAATTTTAGTATGGGATATCTGATTAAATTCTCCCTTGCTCTATATAGGAGTTCCTTTATTTACTCCCTCTTTGGTAGTTAAGGAAAAAGATAAGGCCTTGCCTTATTATGAGGGACTCTGAGGTCACCTAATGTCTCTACAATATTTATATCAAGTGGTTTGCCAGTCTCTGATTAAACACTTTCAAAGATGAAAAACATGCTATTTCATTTGACAGTTCTAATGATGAGAAATTCTTTAAAAGTGAACCAAAAATATGCCAGGATCTAGAAGGCAGAGACATTTTTTAAAAATTGCTTAGCTTGAGCTTATGCCCAGGGCTTTTGGTCTGCCAAAGTCTCTGTGATGATCACAATGGTGACATTGGTTCAGATGACACCTCCTTCCTACTGGGGATCACAGCAGAGCAGAACTCCCTTCAGGGTGGTAGAACTTGGTGCCCAGCTCAGAGGACATTAATGATGTCTGCTATTTTGGAAATCAAGACTTGAAAAGAATAATGAGGAGTAGTGATTCCAAAGAATCTACAAAGTGTTTTGATTTGAAGAGTGGAATTCTGCCCCAAGGAAAAGCATTAGCTTATTTTGTGAGAAGAAAGTAAGGGGACATGTAGGTCATAGTTGCAGCCTGCTCAACTTTGCTCCATCCTATGTGCTGAAAGCTACCCCTGATCCTGGCCACTGAGGGAGTGACACTGCAGGAGAAGAGAGCAATGGATCAGGTGCCCTTTTGTAGCTTCCATACAGAGAATTTCTTGTGGGTACCATCCCCTCCTCCTTTACAGAGAATCATCAGTGGTCAGGTAGGGATGGAGTTCTAAATTCTTTAAGGGTGGCTTGCTGAAATCAGCAAACCTGATGTTACAGTCCCAACCTTGTGAATTTGGACAGGTCACTGAATTTCCATGGATATCGTGTTTCTCATTGGTCTAATGGAAAGACTGAAGTTAGAGGAATAGTTGAGCTCAGAGAACTTGTCATTCTATAAGGATTCATGTTAAAACATATCCACTTCCACACAGTCTATCTCTTACCATTCAAGAAATTCCTGATAGATAAGTTAGTGAGACTTGGTTGAAATAAAATAAATTTTTTCACTGGGAAAAGCTGGTTTGGACTGTTACTTTTAACAGTAAATAAAACAGCTACCATATATTGGGGCTTCCCTTCTGACTCAGCAGTAAAGAATCCACCTGCCAATACAGAAGACATGGGTTCGATCCCTGGGTTCAGAAGATTCCCTGAAAAGGGGCACAGCAATCCATTTCAGTATTCTTGCCTGCAGAATCCTATGGACAGAGGAGCCTGGCAGGTTATAGTACATAGGGTTGCAAAGAGTCGGACATGACTGAAGCACTTAGCATGCACTCAAGCAGCACTGAAGTGCCAGGCATGCTCATCTCAGTTAACCCTCCAAAGTTCCTATGATGTAGGTAGCTATCACCAGCCTAGAGGGTGAGATAATCAAGGTTTAGAGGAGTTAAGTAATTTTCTCACTATTACTAGCTGGTAAGTGTAGAGCAAAAATTACAATCTAGCCAGTGTGACTTCAGAACCCGGTCACTTACTCTTTGTAGGACACTGTGCCATGTTGAGTAATATGTGTATGTGTGTATATGTATTTGCACATATCCATAAAATCCACTTATTCAGATCCAGAAAATCCCAGGGAAACATATATGGATAGAGAGATATATTTCCCCTCAAAAAGAATCTGCTTTGCATTATGAAGACCGCATCCTACTGCTTACATATGTTGGAATTCATTTGTTCCAGGCATAGATTCTTGAATTAAGAAAGAGAGAGAAAGTGAGGACCAGATGACCCTTTGGTAATAAATAAATGGTCTCAAAGCACTATTTAGACCTAGAACAGTGTACTTCTCAGTAACATTATTCATTCTCAAACTTACAAATACTTTTAAAATATCAGAGAATAATAAAGAAGAAAGCCATGTTTCATGAACTCACCACTCAGATAACACATGGCATTTTTGAAAATAAAAATAATGCATGTACATGCCTGCTGCTGCTGCTAAGTCACTTCAGTCGTGTCCGACTCTGTGCGACCCCAGAGACGGCAGCCCACCAGGCTCCCCCATCCCTGGGATTCTCCAGGCAAGAACACTGGAGTGGGTTGCCATTGCCTTCTCCAACGCATGAACATGAAAAGTGAAAGGGAAGTCGCTCAGTCGTGTCCGACTCTTAGCGACCCCATGGACTGCAGCCCACCAGGCCCCTCCGTCCATGGGATTTTCCAGGCAAGAGTACTGGAGTGGGGCGCCATTGCCTTCTCCATGTACATGGCTAGAAAGTACAATTACAACAGAAGAGAGAAAATGAAACGTGAAGGCCTCTCCCTACTCCCATGTAATCTTTACATTCCCTGTACAAAGACAATGATAGGAGCACCTAAGTATATAAAACAAATACTATAAGGGTTTCCCAGGTGGCTCAGTGGTAAAGAATTTGCCTGCCAAGCAGGAGATGCAGATTCAATCCCTGGGTCAAAAAGATCACCTGGAGAAGGAAATCTCAACCCATTCCAGTATTCTTGCCTGAAAAATTCCATGGACAGAAGAGCCTAGTGGGCTACAGTCCATGGGGTCTCAAAAAGAGTCTAACATGACTAAACAGCAACAGTAGATAAAAAGGGAGAAACTGACAATACTACAATAAGAGCAGGAAACTTTAATACCCTACTTATAGCAATGGACAGATCATCCCGAGAGATAACCAGTAAGGTAAGAGTGGTCTTAAATGACACAACAGACCAGCTGGACAGCAGAATACACTCTTTTCAATTGCACATGGGCTGTTCTCTAGCTAGATCACATCTAGACCACAAAAAAACTCAACAAACTTTAGAGGATAGAAATTATATCAAACATTTTTTCCAACCCAAATGACATGAAACTAGAAATCAATTACAGAAAGAAAAATGGGAAATGTACAAACATGATATACAGACTAAACAGTGTGCTACTCATAAACAGTGGGTCAATGAAGACACCAAAGAGGAAATTGGAAAATACCTTGAGACAATAAAAATGGAAATATAACACCCCAGAACTGAAGAGATGCAGCAAAAGCAGCTGAGAGGGAAGTTTGTAGCAATACGAGCCTTCCACAAGAAACAAGAAACATCTCAAACAGCCTAACCCGCCACCCAAAGGGATTAGAAAACGAAGGAACAAAGCCCAAAGTCAGCAGAAGAAAGGAAATATTAAAAATTAGAAATGAAATGGAGATTGAAAAAACAGCTAAACTTCAATGTTTTACATTTTGCAAGAATATATGCAAAGGACTTCCCAGGTAGCACTAGAGGTAAAGAACCCGCCTGTCGATGCAGGAGACATAAGAGACATGGATTCAGTCCCTGAGTCGGGAAGATCCCCTGGAGGAGAGCATTGTAGCCCACTTTAGTATTATTGCCTGGAAAATCCCATGGACAGAGGAGCCTGGGGGCTACAGTCCATAGGGTTTCAAAGAGTCAGGTACCACGGGAAAGCTGGTATGTGGGTGTAGAAGGGAATGAATGAATTCATGAACAAATGGTGGGAAAGTAGCAGGAGGTAGAGAAAAGTATTGTCAAATTTCCTTTCAAAAAGTAATCACATTTACATTAAAACCTACAATATAAGAGAGTGGCCATTTTTCCATGCCATTTAAAGTAGTGAATGTTATTGCACTTTGAAATATTTTTTCCAAGCTGATAATTATTATCAACTTTTTTTCCAGTCTGATACTTGGGATTGCATTTTTCCATTATGAGTGGGGTTGAGCTGTTCCTCTGTCTCTTTCTGTAACTCAGGATACTGTACACTGCCAGAAAGGTCTTTTACTCTTCAGGGGGCTGACAGATTCACCAGGGCTGCCTTAGAGATCAGCAGGTCTTCTGCTATCCACAAGAATGTCATGTGGCCTGTAGCCACACAATCCAGAATGAAAATGAGTGTGGGTGCCATGGTCACCTCCGAATGCTCATCTCAGCTCTGAAATCACCGACTAACGACTGGTGACCCCACGACCTCCCAAACCAGGAACCATCTGTGCTTCATTGGTAACCTCAGCTGCATGTTCATCACATTTCCAGCACTGTTTTAAATTTACTCACACTTAATGCATCAAAAAGCATTACGCTCTCTGCACTGAGTTACTGTTGTGAGGCTGTTTCCAGGAGCCCTTTTTGTTTAGCTGGGCTTTTTTTAAACCTTCCCTTCCACCCTTCCTTCTTCTTTTTTTTTTTTTTTTTTTTTTGGCTTTTCTTGGAAGAAGTTGATTTTTTGCCAAAATTAAATGAAACTCTGGCTCCAAGTTCAACACAGAATTTACTAGCTGATAAATTGGAAGTGGGGTATGCTTTGTGAAGGTGGGGGAAAAGTAGATGGGGGAGGCAGGATTTCATCTGGGGGCAAGTTCAAACTTGGAATCAGAAGCTATTAAAGTACCTACCTGATTTGTGCTGAGTCATATGGGGGCAGAAGTCAGGGGATGATGCTGGCTAGCTGCCAGGCACACACACTGCCCAGGTTGATGAACAAGTCTCCAAAGAAATTACAAGGGGATTACAATTTCATCAGCATTTTAAATATATCATTAGAAGCCACATGCGTAACACTGAGGCATGCAACCCTCCGGGGTCTCTTGTGTTCATCTGTCCTTAGTTTTCCTCTTTCTTTCTTGGACCCCATACTCTCATTCAATTTCTTTCCCAGATTTCACCCGGTATGACCCTTCCTCTTACCCCCCTCCCTCCTCCAGCTGAGTCTTTCTAGAAACTTCTCATTCAACAGGGGTGAGGTGGAGCCATGGAGAAGATTCTAAGCTCTGATGAGTTGAGAGGAGACTTTTTCCTAAGAATAAGAAGATAATGATGATGATATTAACTCATCTAAATTGAAAGCAGTCTTAGAAGCTAAATAATGTTATCTCTATTTTTACAAAGAATCAAAGCACAGAGAAGGTAAGTAGCTTCTCCCACGTAACAAAGTTAGTGAATACAGAGCTGGAATATGAATCTAGGATGTCTGTGCTCTTAGCCTACAATTTCTACCCTTCTTTCAAACACTCTCATCTCAGTACAGAAGTACTCACCTTCCCAAAAAAAATAACTTCTCTCTCATGTTCCTGAGCCTTGGCACTTGCTGTTCTCTTAAAAAGCAGAGAAGTAGAGCAAAGAAGAGGTCTTTCCAGGTCTTTAGTTGCTTCCGTGCCATTTCTTTGCTCCAGTTCTACTTCAAGGATCATCCGAACAGTCATTCGCTTTTTCCTCCCAACATTGTATTATGAAAATTTTCAAGCATGAAACACCCATGTACATACACCCAGATCTGTATCCACCATCTAGATTCTACAATGAAGATTTTGCTGTTTTTACATCATATCTGCCCATCTCTTCATACCTTTTATTCATCTCCCTGATCCATCTAATTTTGGGGGGTGCTTCAAGGTAGTTGTAGACACCTCTAGCATTTCTGTGTTCCCTGCTTTTTTTACTTCATACAAGAATCACAGCTAACAATTACTGAGTACTTACTCTGTCAGGCCTTGTGCCAGGCACCTTCTGTGCATTACCTAATTTCATTCTCTTAGTAATCACATGAGGCAGGTGAAATTACCACCCTCATTTTACAGATGAGAAGAACTGAGTAATAGAGAACAATGGCTGCAGCCAACATTTATTTAGTGCTTTCTATGGACCATGGGCCATGCCAACTGCTTGTCATCCATTATCTCATTTAATCCTTACAACAGCCATATAAGGTAAATAGTATTCCAGATGAGGAAATTAAGACTTGGAGGCTAAGGTTCCCAACCTCCTAAGCATGAGAACTTGGGTTTGAATTCATTCTGACTTCACTAGGCTCCACTTGCTCCCATTTGCTCAAATCCCTTCTGTCACCTTTCTTTCCCCACTATGATTTAGTTTTTTGCTTCCCTTTATAATTTCCATCAGACCATGTTCTCTCACAGGAAAAAGTCACATTTTAGTGCTCTCAGTTGCAGGTGCTCAGTTCAGTTCAGTTCAGTTGCTCAGCTGTGTCTGACTCTGCAACCCCACCGACCACAGCACAAGAGGCTTCCTTGTCCATCACCAACTCCCAGAGCTTGCTCAAACTCATGTCCATCGAGTCAGTAATGCTATCCAAACATCTTATCCTCTGTTGTCCCCTTTTTCTCCTGCCTTCGATCTTTCCCAGCATCAAGGTCTTTTCTAATGAATCAGTTCTTCACATCAGGTGGCCAAAGTATTGGAGCTTCAGCTTCAGCAGCAGTCCTTCCAATGAATATTCAGGACTGATTTCCTTTAGCATTGACTGGTTTGATTTCCTTGCAGTTCAAGGGACTCTCAAGAGTCTTCTCCCATACCACAGTTCTTCAGGGCTCAGCTTTCTTTATAGTCTAACTCTCACATTCATACCTGACTACTGGAAAAAACATAGCTTGACTAGACAGAACTTTGTTGGCCAAATAATTTCTCTCTTTTTAACATTATGCCTAGGTTGCTCATAGCTTTTCTTCCAAGGAGCAAGTGTCTTTTAATTTCATGGCTGCAATCACCATCTGCAGTGATTTTGGAAAATAAGGTCTGTCACTGTTTCCGTTGTTTTCCCATCTATTTGCCATGAAATGACGGGACCAGATACCATGATCTTCATTTTTGAATGTTGAGTTTTGAGCCAGCTTTTTCCCTCTCCTCTTTCACTTTCATCAAGAAGCTCTTTAGTTCTTCTTCACTTTTTGCCGTAAGGGTGGTGTTATCTGCATATCTGAGGTTATTGATATTTCTCCCAGCAATCTTGATTCCAGCTTGTGCTTCATCCAGTCCAGTGTTTCTCATGATGTACTCTGCATACAAGTTAAATAAGCAGGGTGACAATATACAGCCTTGACGTACTCCTTTCCCGATTTGGAACTAGTCTGCTGTTCTATGCCCAGTTCTAACTGTTGCTTCTTGATCAGCATACAGATTTCTCAGGAGGCAGGTAAGGTGGTCTGGTATTCTCATCTCTTTTAAGAATTTTCCATGGTTTGTTGTGATTCACACAGTCAAAGGCTTTGGTGTAGTCAATAAAGCAGAAGTAGATGTTTTTCTGAAACTCTCTTGCTTTGTCTATGATCCAGTGGATGCTGGCAATTTGATCTCTGCTTCCTCTGCCTTTTCTAAATCCAGTTTGAACATCTGGAAGTTCTTGGTTCACGTACCACTGAAGCCTGGCTTAGAGAATTTTGAGCATTACTTTGCTAGCTTCTGAGATGAGTACAATTTTGCGGTAGTTTGAGCATTCTTTGGCATTGCCCTTCTTTGGGGTTGGAATGAAAACTGACATTTTCCCATCTTGTGGCCACTGATGAGCTTTCCAAATTTACTGGCATATTGAGTGCAGCACTTTCACAGCATCATCTTTTAGGACTTGAAATAGCTCAACTGGAATTCCATCACCTCCACTAGCTTTGTTCATAGTGATGCTTCCTAAGGCCCACTTGACTTCACATTCCAGGATGTCTGGCTCTAGGTGAGTGATCACACCTTCATGGTTATCTGTGTCATTAAGATCTTTGCCATATAGTTCTTCTCTGTATTCTTGTCATCTCTTCTTAATATCTTCTGCTTCTGTTATGCCCTCAGTCTCATACAAATAGACACTTTGTAAATGATTCCTGAATAGATTCAGAACAATGGATAGTAGTAACTGAGCCCCATGTCTTAGAACCAGTAGAGTAAAACAGTAGAGTACAAATTCATGACTATTCTAGAAAAAGCAATGGAAAGCTTGAAAGATGACTCAGATGTTACCGCTGATTCCCTGTAACTTTCTTTACAACAGTAGGAAATGCATCTCCTCAAAAGACATGATTTCATGCAATCTAGGTGATATGAAGGATAGGTGGGCAGCCTGGACCATATGAGTGTCCTTGCTTGCCAAGGTTGGAGCACACATTTGTGCTGTTTGGTTCCTTAGGCATCTTTTATGTGCCCCATACATGGAGGACACCAGGCTATATGCTGGGGAGGACATAAAGGTAAAACATACAAAGACCTACTTAAGAGTTCCTACTCTAAACAAGGGGCAGTAAAGATAAACACATTCACCACTAGAAACGAATGCTATAATTTCATACATCCTAAGAAAGAGACAAATCTAGTTGCAAAAGATTTCCAAGGAAGGACAAATCAGATTCTGGTGTGAGGAGGAGACTTGGGGAAGGCCTGCTCAATAAATTTTGTCATTTGGCATGGGCACAGTTTTCAACAGGCAGAAACATGGCAGAACCAAAGGAGTAGGGTGGGAAATACAATTCTGTGATGCTCCAATCGCCAAAAAAGGTGAAAACAGACCCAGAAAGGCCACTTAGCCCATGCAGGGTTGGAAAACAGGAAATACTGAGCCAAACTCAATCACCATGTATGTTTATTACCAAGCAAAGCAGTATCACAAACAGTTTAGTTCAGTCACTCAGTCATGTCTGACTCTTTGTGATCCCATGGACTGAAGCACACCAGGCCTCCCTGTCCATCACCAACTCCTGGAGTTTACTCAAACTCATCTCCATTGAGTTAGTGATGCCATTCAACCATCTCATCCTCTGTCATCCCCTTCTCCTCCTGACTTCAATCTTACCCAGAATCAGGGTCTTTTCCAATGAGTTAGTTCTTTGCATCAGGTAGCCAAAGTATTGGAGTTTTGGCTTCAGCAGCAGTCCTTCCAGTGAATATTCAGGACTGATTTCCTTTAGGATGGACTGGTTGGATCTCCTGACAGTCCAAGGGACTCTCAAGAGTCAACACTACAGTTCAAAAGCATCAGTTCTTCGGTACTCAGCCTTCTTTATAGTCCAACTCTCACATTCATGCATGACTACTGGAGCAAACGTAGCTTTGACTAGAGGACCTCTGTTGGCAAAGCAATGTCTCTGCTTTTTAATATGCTGTCTAGGTTGGTCATAGCTTTTCTTCCAAGGAACAAGCGTCTTTTAATGTCATGGCTGCAGTCACCATCTGCAGTGATTTTGGAGCCCAAGAAAATAAAGTCTGTCACTGTTTCCACTGTTTCCCCATCTACTTGCCATGAAGTGATGGAACAAGATGCCATGATCTTAGTTTTCTGAATGTTGAGCTGTAAGCCAGCTTTTTCCTTCTCCTCTTTCACTTTCATCAAAAGGCTCTTTAATTCTTCTCTTTCTACCATAAGGGTGGTGTCACCTGCATATCTGAGGTTATTGATATTTCTCCCGGCAATCTTGATTCCAGCTTGTGCTTCTTTCAGCCCAGCATTTCTCATGATGTACTCTGCATATAAGTTAAATAAGCAGGGTGACAATAGACAGCCTTGACATACTCCTTTTCCTATTTGGAACCAGTCTGTTGGTCCATGTCCAGTTCTAACTGTTGCTTCCTGACCTGCATACAGATTTCTCAAGAGGCAGGTCAGGTGGTCTGGTATTCCCATCTCTTGAAGAATTTTCCAGTTTGTTGTGATCTACACAGTCAAAGGCTTTGGCATAGTCAATAAAACAGAAGTAGATGTTTTTCTGGAACTGTCTTGCTGTTTCTGTGATCCAACAGCTGTTGGCAATTTGATCTCTGGTTCCTCTGCCCTTTCTTCTCTCTTTTCTAAGTCCCACTAATGTAACAGGATGCCAAAGATCCTACCTGGTAATGAGATGTAACAAAAGGCACAGTGTGGGAAGAGAAGAGCCTGAATGATCACCTCAAATGGTATGTTCCAGGCATCAAACACAGGCTGTGCTATGTTCAAAGTTCTTTACTATATATCTTTTGATACTTCATCTGATGCCCAAAAAAGATGTGACAGCTGTTATTTCTCCTAGCTTTTCAAATTAGGAAACTGCAGCTAAGAAATCTTAATGACTCACCCAAAGTCAGATGACCTGGGAGAGATGAACTATTAACTCCAAACCTAGTGTTCTCCATGTTAACTCTCAGGATGAAATAGAAAGATCATGGTTTGGGGAATGAATATGGCATGCCAGACATAATTTCCTTTCTCCCAATCTGAGTACTTCACAGTCAGTCTGTGTTATTAACTGCCTCTGCTGGGTTTATTGAGTAAAATTTTTAAAAATCTAAGAATTTTGAGAAGTTAGTCGAGCCTGACACTAGTCTAAACTAACCACTCAAATGAAGTTTATTCAAGAGTGTCTTGTGATAAGGCTTTGTGGTCACGTGTGCAAGCTCTGCAACCAAACTGCCTGAATTTAAATACCATTTTACAACCTACTGATTGTGTGACCTTGCATAGTGACCTAGACTTTCTGTGTTTTAGCTTCCTCATTTGTGTAATGAAGACAATCCGTGTACCTACATATGAAGTTGTTGTTAGGATTAAATGCTATTCTACAAATTTTTAAAAATCTAGGATAGAGCCTGGTACATGTAACTGTCCTATGCAAGTAGCTTGATATGCCATTTATGTTGCATTTTTCAACTTTTTATTGAATCATACTCTACGTGTTTTTATTTTATTTTATTTTATTTTGGTGCAGTGGCATCCTGTTACATTAGTGGAATTTAGAAAAGAGAGAAGAAAAGGCAGAGGAACCAGCAATCAAATTGCCAAGAGCCATTGGATCATAGAAAAAGCAACATTGCTTTACAATGTTGTATTAGCTTCTGCTTTACCAGGAAGTGAATCAGCTTTATGTATACATATGCCCCTCCACCTTGAGCCTCCCTCTGACCCTCATCCCACCCCCTAGGTCGTCCCAGAGCGCGGAGCTGAACTCCCTGTGATATACAGCAGCTTCCCACTAGCTGTCTACTTGATACGTGGTAGTGTAGGTACGTGAGTGGCGCTCTCGTAATTCGCCCCACCCTCCCCTCTCCCCTGCTCCCCAATGTCCTTATGTCCTTTCTTTACTAGATTTCCATTAGGAGCTTTAAGGTTTCAACGAACGGAGACCTGTCCGGATGACCTCAGAGGACTCAGGTTTATTATAAAGATACGTGGCATAAAAGAAGTCCAAGAAACTCTACAGCTGCATGGCCAGGCCTCAGAGATCTGGAAAATCACTCTTCACCTTTCAGGCTATTGCAGCCATAACCTGTCATATGGCCAAACAGTGTTTGTCTGCCTGTCACCAACTTCTTTACTCCCTGCTCCTTACTTTTTTCTCCTTTCCATCTTTTTCTCCTTTTGTTGGTTCAATAAGTTATGATCCTTAGACTCTGGCTATTCTCTATCTTGTTTTCATTTTTCACTTTTATCCTTCTTCCTGCATCCTAGTCTTTTTCCCCACCACTGAAGCAACCACTCTGATTCGAGTTTAGTGTGTATCTTTTGGTTGTATGTGTTCTTGTAAAATGTGCTCTTTTTAAATGCACGTACTTTTCTTTTTTTTTTGGATA
Organism: Budorcas taxicolor; assembly: GCF_023091745.1. Classification (NCBI taxonomy): domain Eukaryota; kingdom Metazoa; phylum Chordata; class Mammalia; order Artiodactyla; family Bovidae; genus Budorcas; species Budorcas taxicolor. The sequence continues at coordinate 150,055,087 of NC_068911.1, forward strand.
GATAATTTTATTTTTTCTAGAAGAGACAGAAATCACTCTGCCACGAGTGGAAGGGTATTAAAGAAGTGGAAGGGTATTTAAAAGGGTATTAAGAAAGAAGAGAGCTCTCTTTCCAATAGTTTAATAGATTTGAATTTTTAAAAAAAATGAATTGCACCTTCAGTTCAGTTCAGTCGCTCAGTCGTGTCCGACTCTTTGCGACATCATGAATCGCAGCACGCCAGGCCTCCCTGTCCATCACCAACTCCCGGAGTTCACTCAGACTCACGTCCATTGAGTCAGTGATGCCATCCAGCCATCTCATCCTCTGTCGTCCCCTTCTCCTCCTGCCCCCAATCCCTCCCAGCATCAGAGTCTTTTCCAATGAGTCAACTCTTCACATGAGGTGGCCAAAGTACTGGAGTTTCAGCTTTAGCATCATTCCTTCCAAAGAACACCCAGGACTGATCTCCTTCAGAATGGACTGGTTGGATCTCCTTGCAGTCCAAGGGACTCTCAAGAGTCTTCTCCAACACCACAGCTCAAACGCATCAATTCTTCGGAGCTCAGCCTTCTTCACAGTCCAACACTCACATCCATACATGACCACTGGAAAAACCATAGCCTTGACTAGACAGACCGTAGTCAGCAAAGTAATGTCTCTGCTTTTGAATATGCTATCTAGGTTGGTGGGGTCAAAGAACAATTTCATTAGCAAGGGAAATGCTAGCCATTCCTTATGCTGAAAAGAGGGAAAGAAGTAGGAAACAGAGATCAAATGAGAAAATCACAAATTAAAAGAAGAAACCTGGGCTTCCCAGGTGGCACTAGCAGTAAAGAACCTGCCTGCCAATTCAGGAGACCCAAGAGACTCAAGTTCAATCTTTGGGTCAGGAGGATCCCCAGTAGGAGGACATGGCAATCCACTCCAGTGTTCTTGCCTGGAGAATACCATGGACAGAGGAGCCTAGCAGGTTACAGTCCATAGCGTCACAAAGAGTTGGACACAACTGAAGTGACTTAGCACACACAAAAGCACTTTGCAAATGCTACTTTGTTGTATATCTCTTTCTATGTATTACTTTTTTCACCCATCACTGTAAGCTCATCCATATTATTAGAAGTTCCTCTGGGCTGTTCATTCTGTTGCTTAGTTCTCCATGACATATACTGACCATATGCTGCCTGTCTAATCTCCACTGATGTATTTCCAGATTGCCACCAACTGCCAGTCACTACAAACAACACAGTAAGGAACACCTTCACACACATTCCCTTATGGACCTACGTGAGATACACTTGGGAAATATAAGTCATGTTGATTTTAATTTGACTAAGCTGTGTCAGACTGCTCTTCAGAAAAACTGTTATTGGCAACACTCCCAACAGCATTGCATAAATCCACCTCAAAACATAGGTGTCTTATAGCTTTCTAACTAAATAAATGACTTCTCAGTCATTTCCAAATTTCCGCAGTTCTCTTCTCTCTCTTGGTGCTTCTGCTTTCTTCCTCCCTGTCCTCTACTCTGCTCTCTGCCCCCTTGCCCTAGGCTACCTGTTCTTGTTCTTTCTCTCATCTCCTGTCCCCTCTTCCGGTTTCTTCTTACTAGCGGTTTCTGCAGCTTTCTGAAGCCACAGTGTCTCTTGGCCTCCTGTTTGACACTCTGTTTGACACTGTTCAGTTTCTGTTGACACTGACTGGCTCCCTCAGTCATTATCCAGCCCCTGGGCCACTTCTGATGACTATCAGTGGCTCAGACACATACCCCTGGTCCAATAGGATGACTCCAAGTCACCTGGTACACACCTTATTGACCACTAGAAAATGGAAGGGCTGTTGCAGACTTTTTCCATTGGTGTGGGTTATGGATATGGCAGGCATTCAGAGTTTCACGGACTGCCCAGTATAAAAACTGATTTGATATTTTATTAAATTATCCAAAATTTACCAATTGGATGTAAGGTAGCTGCAATTATTCAGACAGATCATCAATCTTAAAGGTTATTTTCCATGTAAACACAGTGGGAAATGATCTTCTAGTTGTCCCTTGTTTATCTTGGGTTCCACTTCTTCTTCTCCTTACATTCCTTCCTCCAACCCATACACGTGTTATTAGAGAAATCCTATCTTAATCCAAAGGACATATTATTCCCACTGCCTGGAACAGTTTCCCTAGCTCCTTTTTTGGCCTGGGTAAAGCAATTCCACTCTTGAGCAGAATTAAATTTCTCTTCTCCAATAAGATCTTTACTGACCTCTACTCTGGACTAAAATCTGCGGCTAGATGTCCTGATCCTCTTTCATCACACTCATCACACTTTATTATAATTCTGTATTGTTTCACAAGACATGAGCAACTTGAGAATATGGATTGTACCTATCCCATTCACTGACACATTTCTTTCATTTTAAAAATAGTACTTTGCATCTAGTTTGTGTTCAAAAAATATTTGAGTGACTTTGTTGAATGATAGAGCAGCAACACCTCCAGGGACTGAATTTAAATACCAGTCCAGTTATCAGGTCTGTAACAAATTGCTTTTCTTGTTTTATCTACCTTACAAAGCTTTATATGGCTTTCCTGGTGGCTCAGACAGTAAAGAATCTGCCTGCAATGTGAGAGACCTAGGTTTGACCCTTGGGTTGGAAAGATCCCTTGGAGGAGGAAACGGCAACCCACTCCAGTATTTTTGCTTGGAGAATCCCCATGAACAGAGGAGCCTGGCAGGCTACAGTTCACAGGGTCACAAAGAGTTGGACATGACTGAGTAACTAAGCACATAAGCGTTATATATGAAAATGATTTTTCACATTGTAAGGGTCTACAAAAATATGGCAAGGGCATTGAGTGGGTTAAGGTCATGTTATGTTTATTAAGTGCCAATTACTTGAGTAAGAGAATAAAGTATACTCTGATCCTAATACCATTTCATAAAACAAAGGGACCCTGGAGTTTGTCTTGTCTAGATACCTTGTTTTAGTGGAAAGCACATTAATTCATAATCTATGTGACTTATCACATAGCTACATAGCAACAGGACTTAGAAACAGGGTCTTCCAGTGCTGTCTCTCACATACCCCAAGGCATGCGCCCTTGTGGGAGGACGCACCATTCAGCTGCACGTGGTCTCTGAATGCTTACAGCAGCCAAGCAGCCTCCTCTTCGGCTGCTGCCAAGCCGACCGTGGATTCCAGCTTCCCACAAGCCATTATTTCTTAGAATCATGGACTCATCAAATTCTTAGTGTTTTTTCCTTTTCTTTTCTCTGTGCCTCTTACTAATCCAGTTCTTCTCACTGACCCATGAAGGAGTAGCAAAAAGAGGTATACACTGAGTCAGAGCTTTCATGTGCTATGATCCACTATGTACCCCACTTCCCACCATCCCGTGTTACTGGCTGTGGAGTTATCTGGGGAATTCAATCTCTAGACCTCTGATTTCCAGGCAAAGTGAAGTTGCTCCCTAACATACACATGGCTTCCCAGTAAGAAGAATTTCAATATTTACATTTTTTGTAGTTGCTACAGGAATTACAAGCAGTGACCAAAAAATAATCCTAATAAGGAGTCCTTTGTGCCCAGCTGTTATAAAACAGGGTTTTTCACAAGTATTTACTCTCTCTGCAGAATGAAGCATTGAAGTGCAAAAGTTCACCCCAAGCATGCCTACTGCTTTTCTTTAAACCTTCCAAAAGACACACAAGCCTCTTATTTTTCAGGGCCCATCTGGCCATAAATTGAATCGACGTTAATTTATGAAAACAAATGACACCAGCCTACTCCACGACATTTTGAAATGGGAGAATTAGGCAGGGCAATAAAGCAGGAGTAAAATAAAAACACTCACTCAGACCCCAGAGCTGCCCTGGCAATATTCCAAGCCACACAAAGACCCTGAGTATCTCTATTCCAACACATTTTGTTTTTACAAAGTTACAGTTATTTGATCACAAGACATGGAATTAGCTTTTTGTCACAGACAGTGGCAGGAAACTAAGCATATCCAAAGTTTTCTCCCTGTGACCTGAACCCCATTCCATCTGCAGCATATACATCAGTGGTCAGAACCACTGAGAAGAAAAAAAAAAGGGGGGGGGACCCTCAGCACTGGCTGATGATGTAGCTAGTGGTTTAATCCATTTTCTCCAGGACCTGGAAGACTTACCTGGGATGATTGTCCAAGATTTGGGGAATGGAACTCTAAGTAGAGTCAAGAGTGTGGTTTACAAGTATGCAGAAGGAATTGAGGCAATTTTGACCTCTTTATAATGGCATCTTTATTTTCTAACATTAAGCAGACAAAATGTCAATATATTGTGCCAACTAAAATACCATAGGAATAATGTGAAGAGAAAGGGCTTGACAATGTGTCTATGACTCTATTCAAGGCAGCTGACCTCTCTGGGTCTCCATTTGTTTGGATGCATGAACCTTCCACTTCTGAGTTTTTCAGTCATGAACATTAATGGTAACAAAACACACACACACACACACACAACAAGAATATTTAGAGCTCTGGGAGATTATCAGTTGGCACAACTTTTAAAATCATTTTCATTTAAAAGGCTACATTTAACATAAAACATGTAGATGGAGGCTGGAAGAGCAACTTGGATTTCTTCTTCTAGGCTCTGCCCCAGTGAGAGAAAATATTTAAGGTTTATGAGACTGAAATGGAAGTCAAAGGACCAGACTCTTCATTGGTGAAGAAAGTATCCAACCACTCTGAGAAGGTAGGATTTGTAGACAACTTTGGAGAGCAGGACTTAGACTTTAAGCTTAATGGGGCTTCCTATTCCAACTACCCAAATCTTGATCTTAGGAGCCATCTGTTTGAATAGCTGATCTGTGAGTCTGACATGAACCCATCTGCCTAGCTAGTTTCAAGGACAACAGGCCTGTCTCTACAGGCCTGTCCTGGAACAGCTAGAAAACAGAGAAAGAATGGAGGTCCTCCCTTCCCTCTCCATACTGGGAGACTTTTCTCAGGGAAACTTACCACATAAAATGACCCAAGACCATGAGCCTTCAATTCCCAGGAGAGAATACAGAAACAGTACCATGTGTAACCTGTGGGCAGCATTTAACACTGTCACTCCTCCCACTAGTCACTGTGATTCAATGAAGGTCAAGCTCCAACTAGTCAACTTCACCATCCCCCGCCTTTAGGGAGGAGCAAAGAGGCAGTTTGAGGGATAAGATGGAAGTATTTTATTCCTTCTGTATGAGCCAAAGAGCAAATGTGGGGTGAGGAATAAAATTGTTTCTTCCCTGAGCTATCAGGAAGGATTTTCTAAGAAGGAATGGAGGAAAGAGAAAAATACCCAGAAAAAGGAACTTTAGAAAGACCTTTCCTCAGAATATTTAAAGACTACGATAGAATCATATCATTCTGTATCTGAGAACAGGAACATCCCCACTGGAACAGAATTCATAATTTCCCCTCTTGAAATGGTTCCATCCTGGCAACTCATGCATGGTAAGATTTCTCTGATCCCATCTTGCAGTCTTCCAGATTGGTCCTGAAGGATGGGCAAAAATTATGAAAGCTGAGTCTTCCCTTATCTTCTACTGCAAGGTGAAGCAATAGTTTAAGGTACCTGTGATATGGACCCTGAGAGAAGGGTCCTGATCACTGAGAGAAAAGACAGAATGCTATCTAGACTTTCCCAAGACTGACATGAGAGAAATATTCAAAATGTGAATCATTCACTTGAGGACAGCACTGGAAGAGCCGGTGAAAGCTCAGAGGAACCCAAGGGGAGAAAAAGTACAGGAAAAGATTTCCAGAGATAGAAAGAACAATTCCTCAGTGAGCCAGCTTGGAGAAAGCAATTTAAGGGAAGCACGTCTTCAGCTTGTCTTTCACTGACGTTTACTAACTCACTATGGTCCTGGAGCCAGCTGTGGCTGTAATAGGGAACATTTTCCATCACAGATCCTTTGTGATGAAAAAGAATAAAGTTGAAAATGTATGGCACCAGATTGTGTCCATGATTTATCATTCTAGTCTTGTCACCAAGAATCAAAGAGCCCCATTCAGCAAGGCAAGAGCAAAGGAAAAAACAAAGAAATATATTTGATATGAATCAGTTATTTGAGGTCAATCTGGAAAGTTTCTTTAGAATTTAAAAAAAAATCATTTAAAAGAAAGAAAGAATAATCCAGTGATCTCTTATGGCAAGCTTTCAAGAATAAAGAATTTAATTTACTAAGGATGTATAGCAGCACATTCTAAGGATGGAACAGTATCTCCACAACTTAATAGGGATAGAATTCTTGGGACAGCAAATCTTCTCCAGAGGTTATTTTATCCATTACGCTGACTCTAAGAAGAGCTGAAGTCAGGCCAAATATGGAAGTCCTCAGTCCTTATGGCTATTACATGTTCCTGTACTTTGTAGATTTAGAAATAGCATGCTTCGATGATAAAATTAAGTCAAGTTTTCTTTTGCCTCTTGCCTTCTTAGATTTTTTTCTTCTTCTCTCCTGCTTCAGAGCTTTTATATTCATTGTTCCTAAGCCTGCAATGCTCTTGCTTCTACTCTATCTAGCTGATTCCTTCTTACCCTTCAAAATTCAGTAATAAGAAAGCAAAACAACAACAATAAAAATAGGCAAAAGGTTTAAACAGACATTCATTACAGAAAATGTGTGACTGGCAAATAAGCATATGAAAAGGTGCTTAACATCACTGTTTATTGGGGAAACGCAAGTTGATGACGATGAAATACTGCTCTACGTTTGTTGGAATCACTAACACTTAATACATTGATACATACCGAATAGTAGAAAGGACCTGGGGCAATGTAATGTTCGTACATCTTTGGTAGGAGTGCAAAATGGTATATTCACTTTGGAAAATAGTTTGAGAGTTTCATATAAAGTTAAGTATATATAGTTACAATAAAACCCAGCAATCTCATAGGTTAAATATCTATCTTCACACAGAAAACCTATAGATGGCAATTTGATTTATAATTGCTACAAACTAGAAATGATCCAGATGTCCTTCAGTGGGTGAAAGATTAAACAAGCTGTAATATATCTTGTATGCATAATGATAACAAAAAGAATTATTAATGTAATTCATAATATACATGAATCTCAAAATAATTGTTCTGAGTGAAAGAAACCAAACCTCCCCCCACCCCGCCGCAAAAGATGCCATCATCAGGTTGAAAAATATACAATGCTCTATTCCAACCAGCCAATGGGATTCAGATTGTTTTTGTTTGTCAGTTATATCCACAACATGAGACACTTAGAATAGGTCAAAACCCATAGCACCTGATTTTGCTTTCAGACCCTAGATTATTCTCTAGTGTGCATTTGGGATCACATCTTTTTACTGGCCTACCCATCTTTTTCTTGGGTAGCTGACGTTTCTTTGAACACCTCTTTCCCCTTCTACCACTTCTTATCTACCACAAGGTAATCTCGAGTTGTAACTCAGAACTTGGGAGCTGATAGAACCATACTCTAGCATTCGATGGTACAACCTTTGAGTTGCCACTTTGATGCTTCTTTGTAGCTGTAACTGGTGAAAATTTGATCATCTAAAGATGATCCACAAGATAGATCAAATCACTGACCTTAGAGTACTCCTACTAGAAACCTCTAAAGTCAAATTCTCCAGAGATGGAACCTCATTCTATATCGTGACTCTTTTGTCTTCGTTACTCTTTGCTGAGAATTAGAAGCATGGAGATCCGCTCTTGTCTGGTGTGGACAAGTAGGTAGGTATACGGCAGTGAGTCTCTACCTTATGCTTCTGCCTTACCCCTGCAATGTGGCCTATGGGTTGTTTTCTTCTAAAACCAGTCTTAATTTCTAGTTATATTTTTTAATCTTCTACTTAACAATTTTATGACTGGTTTTCCTGTTAAAACCCCCAACTAAATTTATCCCAGGGGAATCTGTGGCCTGCCTTTATGGGCAACATCTCCCATTCCATCTGTCACATTCTAATGAGGGAATCCAACCACACAGCAGTGGTCCTGAGTCTCCCATGCCGCTATGCACCCTCCTTCTCTGAGTTTCTTAAGTTGCAGGAGTTGCGCACCCACACGTACTACAGAGTGTTTCGAACCAACTTATAGGAATTCTTTATACCTCCTCCAGCCCAAGTGGTTGCATGTAAGGTACATATTCTTAAAAGCATTATCACTGGCTAGACCATCTGTCTCCAAACTCTTCTCCCAGTAGTCTCCAATCCCTATCACTGCCCTCAAATTCAATTCACTGGTTTCATTGTCTGCCCTCAACCATGACTGGGAAAGTGAGAGTGGGAAGTTCTGGGTTGTAAGCTACAGCCTAAGTGAGTGGGAGCAGGACTTGAATACAGCCTGTTAGCACCTCAGAGAGTTCGTGAACCCCTGAGGAACCAGAAAAAAGATGTAATCCTGTGACTTCTCAATAATGCCAACACAGCAGTTTGTACTAATGCTGCATTCTTATTGCAGAAGCACATTAATAGAGAGGGACAAAGAAAAGAATAAGAACCAAGAAATAGGTGGGGAAGGCAGGATGTTGACTTCTCCTTTTCTACTTTCCAGGATTGTTTGAAAACCAAGAGTTCTAAGAAAGTTTAGTCATGAATCTCCAGCTTTGCCCATCACTGGATTCTTTCTGGGTTACCACTGCCAAATATTTCAAAATTTTTGAGATTATTTTTATGGAAATATGGCCAAAAGTTTCAGGGAAGCAGACAAGCTTCTAAGAAGTTGGACTTCAAGAAAGGGTTCAGTGTGAGTGGAAAGGAATATCTTAAAGAAATATGGTACTAAGACCTTGGATATATTCAGGAATGACTAACAGCATTTAAGAACTGGTGAGAAAGAGACCAAGGGATATATAAATGTATTTATTTAAAAGATGAAACAAAGTTTCTTAAGTGTTGATAGAGAACTAGCCTGTTTTGATAGAACTATTCCCCTTTTCTTTTTTCTTTCTCGTTTCAATTTTCATTTTAATAATGTCTGTGGCATGATAATCCACTCCCATTAACTTTCCAGGCTGCAGTAGTCAGTCATCCCAACCATGGGTCCAGGATTCCATTCGCTTCTTGGCAACAGTGTGGCCCCCATGGAGGTTCACCTGTTAGAGTGTTGGCCAAAGATCCTGAAAACCCACTCAAAGTTACAAAATGACTCACCACTGCATTCCCACCTCATTTTCTTCTTGCTCAGCTGTGCTTCCATCTATATCTCTTCCCTTGATGACTAGAATCTCTGCATTAGCAAGCAATGAGCACAGCCGTGAAGATGGACTTCACTTTTCCTCTACTTATCTCACCTCCAAACATATGTTTTTTCTATTGTGGAAGATTTGACTCTAGTGTGCCTTTTGGGCCTGACATTCCTAGATATCAAGCATCCTATGTTTTAGGCTTTTATGTCCCTACTATTTTTCACAACTAAGAGTATGCCATAAATAAAACAGAAGAAGAGTCCCCAGGGAGTTTGTTTTATCTGCTCGAAAGTGGCTTCCTAATTTTGTTAGACCAAGCCCTCTAAAGAGCTGCTGCAGGAGAAGGAACATAGAGGGGAAATTAGAGAAAGCAAGTGGACATTCAGGAGCATTTCAGGGTTCTCTGTGACACTCAGGCACAGAATGTTAGAATTTGGAAAGAACTTAAAATGGTGATTCAACTCCTGCCAGTTTCACCAGTTGAGGAGTCAGCCAGGTGAGCAGGGACACTGTTTGTTCTCTCTGGGCTTCCTTGAGTGACAAAGCCAGATCTGGGGCTCAGGTTTTCTGAATCCATTCTTCCACAAAGATTTCTGAATTACATTACCTAGATTTAATGTAACATGCTCACGCTTTGACACAAAGGAGAAAGACAATGTTTCCATCTGAGATAAGCATAATACCCTTATTGAAAGTGTTCTGTCTTCACAGCTTCAGCCGTGAATGGTCAGGTCAGCTTAAAAGGGCCACCAGAAGAGAGGCTCCAAGTCATTCATACAGCATCCACTAGCAACTCTGAAACTTCCAAGGAACAGCAACCCTCTTGGGAGAAATCAGCACTGGCCATTGATTTCCCTTTTCTAGAAACAAGTTTTCAGTGTCAAGTTTCCTCCCAGCCCCAAACCCCAGCATCAGCTCTGGGAAAGCAGGTCTTCCTTAAAATAGCCAGCTCTTGACCTTCCTCACTAAGGTCTAAACAGCTGGTCATTCATCATGGAAAATTTCCTAGGCAAAAAGAATGCATTTATCTTAATTCTACCCTTATGTTTATATGATTCTTTACAGGGGATTTCTACTCTTAACTGAAAGGAGAGAAAGAGAAAAAAAAGAAAATCTTTGAAGAACACACTTTATAGGTCCCTGTGCATAGATCATCCTGATAAAATCAACACTTTTACTAGGCTTGAGAGCAGAGATTTAGGTTACCATCATCTAGCAACCAGGATCATGTGGTTAGACCATTTCCAAAGGGCCCACCTGTTTTAGCCTGGTAAAATTGCCTTGAAATTCATCTAGTTCTCAGGATGTTAGCTGGACTCTGAAAAAGGTTGTGCAACTATTGAGAAAGAGACAAGAGAAAACAAGGGAACTCCAGAAAATATCTACTTGCTTCACTGACTATGCTAAAGCTTCTGACTGTGTGAATCTCACCAGCCCTGGGATTTCTTTGGAAGGAATGATGCTAAAGCTGAAACTCCAGTACTTTGGCCACCTCATGCAAAGAGTTGACTCATTGGGAAAGACTCTGATGCTGGGAGGGATTGGGGGCAGGAGGAGAAGGGGACAACAGAAGATTAGATAGCTGGATGGCATCACTGACTCGATGGACATGAATCTGAGTGAACTCTGGGAGTTGGTGATGGACAGGGAGGCCTGGCATGCTGCGATCAATGGGGTCGCAAAGAGTCGGACACGACTGAGTGACTGAACTGATGGGAAATTCTTAAAGATAGCAATACCAGACCACCTTACCTACCTCTTAAGAAATGTGTATGCAAATCAAGAAGCAACAGTTAGAACCAGACATGGAACAACAACTGGTTCAAAACTGGGAAAAGAGTATGACAAGGCTGTATATTGTCACCCTGCTTATTTAACTTATATGCAGAGTACATCATGTGAAATGCTGTGCTGGATGAATCCCAAGCTGGAATCAAGAATGCCAGGGGAGAAATATCAACGACCTCAGATATGCAGATGGTAATACTCTAATGGCAGAAAATGAAGAGAAACTATAGAGCTGCCTGATGAAGTCACCCTCATCAAGAGGAGAGTGAAAAATCTGGCTTAAAATTCAACATTCAGAAAACTAAGGTCATGGCATCCAGTTCCATCACTTCATGGCAAATAGAAGAGGAAAAAGTAGAAACAGTGACAGATTTTATTTTCTTGGGCTCCAAAATCACTGCAGACAGTGCCTGCAGCCATGAAAATCAAAGACACGTGCTCCTTGGAAGGAAAGCTATGACAAGCCTGGACAGTGTATTTAAAAGCAGAGACAGCACATTGCTGACAAAGGTTCATACAGTCAAAGCTATAGATTTTCCAGTAGTCATGTTTGGATGTGAAATTTGGACCATAAAGAAGACTGAGCACTGAAGAATTTATGCTTTGGGATTGTGGTGCTGGAAAAGACTCTTGAGTCTCTTGGACAGCAAGGAGATCCAACCAGTCAATCCTAAAGGAAATCAGCCCTGAATATTCATTGGAAGGACTAATGCTGAAGCTGAGGCTCCAATACTTTGGCTACCTAATGCAAAAAGTTGACTCATTGGAAAAGACCCTGATGCTGGGGAAGATTAAAGCAAAAGGAGAAGGGAGAGACAGAGGATGAGATAGTTAGATAGTATTATTGACTCAATCCACATGAATCTGAGCAAACTCTAGGAAACAGTGAAGAACAGGAAAGCCTGGTGTACTGCAGTTCATGGAACTGCAAAGAGCTGGACCCGGTAAGAGAAAAGAAGAGTTAGTATGAAACAGTAATTTAAGTTATACAATCAGCAAAAGTTTTCCAAGGAGTATTTTAAATGCTAGAATAGTTTTAAATCTCTATGAACAGTTTAAGATTTAGGTTAAGCCAGGTGTAGAATAAAATAAAAATAAAATAAATGACAGAGATGCTTATCTAATTCATTTTCCCATCCATGAGTACTCTGAGATGCAGGCTAAGGATAGATGCTCAAAAATCTGTACAAGGCAAACTTTCTAAAGGGATGTTTTTCCCTTCTTGTTCTCTATGCTATCCTTCCTTTTGGATTTTCTCTCTCTCAGTACAAAGCACCGTAATATCCTCATGTCCTAAATATGTTTTGTGGATTAGTCCCTTTCTAGCATTTACTTTCCTTTTCAAGCTCAACTTCTGACCTTTGAATTTTGAGGCTTTCTGGCTACCTCATTTAACACACACGAGACTCCCTCTTTTGACCTGAATGTCCACATCTCAGACTTGCATCTCCACCATCTTAGCCCTCAAATCACCAAGAACCAGTGCCAACCAAAGATGGTGAGATAAGGCAAGCCTGCTTTCTGAGCCCTCAAGTTTCCCCGGCCCCCGCCTCCTGATCTTTGGAAGACTTAACGATCTATACCTTGTATTAACGGGCTTCCCTGGTGGCTCAGCTCCTCTCAGGTGACTCAGTCGGCAGAGTCTGCCTGCAATGCAGGGGGCCCGGGTTCAATCCCTGGGTTGGGAAAATCCCCTGGAAATAGAAATGGAAGCCCATTCCAGTATCTTGCCTGGGGAGTTCCATGGACAGAGGAGACTGGTGGGCTACAGTCCATGGGGTCACATACAGTCAGACACATATGAGTGACTAACACGTTCACTTCACTTTCCGGTGGCTCAAACAGTAAAGAATTCTCCTGCAATGAGGAAGACCTGGGTTCGATCCCTGGGTTGGGAAGATCCCCTGAAGGAGGGCATGGCAACCCACTCCAGTATTCTTGCCTAGAGAATCCTGATAGATGGAGGAGCCTGACGGGCTACATTCCATGGGGTTGCAAAGAGTCAGTGAGTGACTAAGTGTAGCACCTTATATTAACATATGAATTCCCAGCATCTTCATGGAAAAGACTACTTTTCTCAGGATCTAGCTCTCTGGAATTTCCTGTTTCCCTTCCTTAGGAATCTGCCAATAGGTAAAGATTTGAAAACAAAAATTTAGAGCCGGTCATGAGTGCCTGAATACTGACCTAGGGTGACTTGACAGAGCTCTAAGGATAACAGCGCAATTTTCAACTCTGTGGCCTCATACCATTATCAAAGTCATCCTGTGAGGTAGCACAGAAACATATTGCAGACAACTGTGGCCCCAGTTTAAAACAGACTCATCTAAGGTGACGCTAATACCTGTACACCCCACCTAGAATATGAACCAGTGCCCTTAGCATGGCTACAAGGGCCTGCGTGATCTGTCCTACATCTTTCTCTGCAACCTTATCTCCCACCATTCGCTGACGCTTCGTTTACTTATTATACTTTCTGCTAACATGTAATTTTCCAAAGCCTAAAAACATCAGGAGAAGGCAATGGCACCCCACTCCAGTACTCTTGCCTGGAAAATCCCATGGGTGGAGGAGCCTGGTGGGCTGCAGTCCATGGGGTCGCTAAGAGTCAGACACAACTGAGTGACTTCCCTTTCACTTTTCACTTTCATGCATTGGAGAAGGAAATGGCAACCCACTCCAATGTTCTTGCCTGGAGAATCCCAGGGACGGGGGAGCCTGGTGGGCTGCCGTCTGTGGGGTCGCACAGAGTCGGACACGACTGAAGTGACTTAGCAGCAGCAGCAAAAACATCATTTTAATAAATATATAAAATCAACATGTCAAATATTCAACTCACTAATTAATAACAATCAGAAAGCTCTTAAGATTGGTTCAAAAACAAATTTGAAGAACAGAGATATACATATATATAGACTATCAGAAACAATGAAGCAGATTTGTTAATAGATACAAAACTGGCTAATATTATATAAGACAATAAAGTATAATGTTTGCATCAATAAAGTTGACATATAAATCAGGAATGAAACAAGAGACATACTACCAATCTTATATAAATAAAAAGATTTATAATGGAATACTATGAACAATTGTAAACCAAAAATTAAGATAATTTACATGGAATGGGCAAATTCCTAGAAATACATAACTTATAGAAACTTCAAGAGATACAGAAAATATAAATAGATCTATAACAAGTAAAGCAAATGAAATAGAAATTTAAAAATTTACCAAACAAAGAATTAATAACATCCCTTCAAGAAAAACCTTTCAAAAAATACAAAAATAGAGAACATTTCTCATTTCATTATTTGAGACCATTATTACAGGGTCTTCACACACAAAGACACCAGAAGAAAATAAATTGACAGACAAATATCCTTTATGAACACAGACACACACACATACACGCACACACACACATAAAACCTCCACAAAACACTCAGCAAAAATCGAGTCAAGTAAGGTAAGAAAGGATTATACACCAAGACCAACTTGGATTTCTCTCAGAAATGCAATGTTAGTTAAACAACTGAAAATCACTTAATGTATGTATACCGCATTAATAAAATAAAGGACAAAGCTATATGGCTATCTGGAAAGATTTAAAAAGTGATGAAAATTTAACACTCTAGATGATAAAAAAAAAAATTCAGTAAACCAGAAAGAAAGGAATTCCCTCAATGTAATAACAACCATCTATGGAAGACCCACACCTATCATATTTAATATTGAAAGACTGAAAGCTTTCACCATAAAATCAGGAACAAGACAAAAAGGTCCAGTCTTGCAACTTCTTCAACCTCAATATAAAGGTTCTAGCTAGAAAAATTAGACAAGAAAGGGGAGCCATTCAAATCTGAAAGGAAAAAGTAAAACTATCTGCATATAGCATGATTTTTTGTATAGAACCTTTTAAGAAATCCACTAAAAACTATTAAAACTGACAGATGAGTTCAACAAGGTTGCAGGTTATAAGATCAATATACAAAAGTCACTTGCATTTGTACACATTAGCAGTGAAAATTTTGAAAATCAAATTAATAATCATTTCTATTTATGATAGTGCCAAAAGTAATAAAATACTTAGTAATATATCTAATAAAAGCAAGACATACAGGGAAAATTACAAAACATCATTGAAAGAGATTAAAGAACATGTTAATAAATGGGAAGATATTCCATGGTCACACATTAAACAATTTACTATTATTAAGATGACTTTACTCCCCACTTTGATCTACAGACATGAAACCATTACTATCAAGGTACCAGATGCCTTTTTACAATAATTGACAAGGTAATCATCAAATTTATATTGAAATGCAAGGAATCCCCCAAAGCTAAAATAATCTTGAAAGAGAAGGACAAAATTCGAGACCTCATTTTCCAATTTCAAAATTTACTATAAACCAATGCAGAAGATATTAAGAAGAGGTGGCAAGTATACACAGAAGAACTGTACAAAAAAGATCTTCACGACCCAGATAATCACAATGGTGTGATCACTCACCTAGAGCCAGACATCCTGGAATGTGAAGTCAAGTGGGCCTTAGAAAGCATCACTATGAACAAAGCTAGTGGAGGTGATGGAATTCCTATTGAGCTATTTCAAATCCTGAAAGATGATGCTGTGAAAGTGCTACACTCAATATTCCAGCAAATTTGGAAAACTCGGCAGTGGCCACAGGACTGGAAAAGGTCAGTTTTCATTCTAATCCCAAAGAAAGGCAATGCCAAAGAATGCTCAAACTACTGCACAATTGCACTCATCTTACACACTAGTAAAGTGAAGTGAAGTCTCTCAGTCATGTCCGACTCTTTGCAACCCCATAGACCATAGCCCACCAGGCTCCTCTGTCCATGGGATTCTCCAGGCAAGAATACTGGAGTGGGTTTCCATTTCCTTCTCGAGGGGATCTTCCCAACCCAGGGATCAAACCCGGGTCTCCTGCATTACAGACAGACGCTTCATCCTCCTGGCTTCAGCAATATGTGAACCGTGAACTTCCAGATGTTCAAGCTGATTTTAGAAAAGGCAGAGGAATCAGAGATCAAATTGTCAACATCCACTGGATCATTGAAAAAGCAAGAGAGTTCCAGAAAAACATCTATTTCTGCTTTATTGACTATGCCAAAGCCTTTGACTGTGTGGATCACAATAAACTGCGGAAAATTATGAAAGAGATGGGAATCCCAGACCACCTGACCTGCCTCTTGAGAAACCTATATGCAGGTCAGGAAGCAACAGTTAGTACTGGACATGGACCAACAGACTGGTTCCAAATAGGAAAAGGAGTACGTCAAGGCTGTATGTTGTCACTCTGCTTATTTAATTTATATGCAGAGTACATCATGAGAAACGCTGGGCTGGAAAAAGCACAAGCTGGAATCAAGATTGCTGGGAGAAATCTCAATCACCTCAGATATGCAGAGGACACCACCCTTATGGCAGAAAGTGAAGAGGAACTAAAAAGCCTCTTGATGAAAGTGAAAGACGAGAGTGAAAAAGTTGGCTTAAGGTGGGTAAGATCATAGCATCTGGTCCCATCACTTCATGGGAAATAGATGGGGAAACTGTGGAAACAGTGTCAGACTTTATTTTATTGGGCTCCAGAATCACTGCAGATGGTGATTGCAGCCATGAAATTAAAAGATGCTTACTCCTTGGAAGGAAAGTTATGACCAACATAGATAGCATATTGAAAAGCAGAGACATTACTTTGCCAACAAAGGTCCGTCTAGTCAAGGCTATGGTTTTTCCTGTGGTCATGTATGGATGTGAGAGTTGGACTGTTGAAGAAGGCAGAGCACTGAAGAATTGATGCTTTTGAACTGTGGTGTTGGAGAAGACTCTTGAGAGTCCCTTGGACTGCAAGGAGATCCAACCAGTCCATTCTAAAGGAGATCAGTCCTGGGTGTTCTCTGGAAGGAATAATACTAAAGCTGAAATTCCAGTGCTTTGGCCACCTCATGCTAAGTGTTGACTCATTGGAAAAGACTTTGATGCTGGGAGGGATTGGGGTCAGGAGGAGAAGGGAACAACAGAGGATGAGATGGCTGGATGGCATCACCAACTCGATGGACACGAGTCTGAGTGAACTACAGGAGTTAGTGATAGACAGGGAAGCCTGGCGTGCTGCAATTCATGGGGTCACAAAAGTTCAGACATGACTCTGCAACTGAACTGAATTGAACTGATGTTCAACAATAGGGCAAGACAATCCAGTAGTTACAGAACAGGCTTTTTAACAACCAATGGAGGGCCCCCTGGATATTCACAAGCAAAAGAATGAATCTGGACCTTTGTCACACAACATACACAAAATTAACTCAAAATGGATCATGTATCTAAATGTAAGAACTAAAATACTAAAATTCTTACAAGAAACCATAGGAGTAAATCTTCATGGTCTTGGGTTAGACAATGGTTTCCTCAAAATAACACCAAAAGCCCAAACAACAACAGAAAAAATAGACAAATTAAACTTATAGTTTAAAAGTTTTATTCTCCAAATGTACCATCAACATACTGATTCACAATTTTAAAGGTTATGTTTCAACATATAAGCTTTGTGGGTTATATATTGAAGGTTACATTTTAAAATATTGACTAATAGTCTCTATGTTGTACAATGTATTCTTGTAGCTTATCTATTTTACGCATAGTAGTTTGTACCTCTTAATTTTCTACTCTTATCTTGCTCCTCCTTTCTTCCCTCTCCTCACTGATAACCACTAGTTTGTTTTCTCTACGTACGAGTCTGTTTCCCTTTTGTTATATTCACTAGCTTGTTTTAGTGTTTTTTAGATTCTATGTGTAAGTGATATCATACAGTATTTGTCTTTCTCTGACTTCTTTCACTCAGCATAAAACCCTTCAAGTGTATTCATGTTGTTCCAAATGGCAAAATCTCATTCTTTTATATGGCTTAGTAGTATTCCATTATATATATATATATATATGTGTGTGTGTATATATATATATGTATATACCGCATCTTCTTTATCTTAGACATTTAAGAAGCTTCCATATCTTGGCAATTATAAATAATGCTGCTCTGGGCATTGGGGTGCATGTATATTTTTAAACTGGTGTTTTTGTTTTTTGCAGGTATATACTCAGGGGTAGACTTTCAGGGTCATATGGTAGCTCTACTTTTAGTTTTTTAAGAACTCTCCATACTGTTTTCCACAGTGGCCATACCAATTTACATTCCTACCAACAGCACAGTAAAGCTCCCTTTTCTCCATATCCTTTCCAACATTTGTTATTTGATAACAAATGATAGCCATCCTAACAGGTAAGATGTGATATCTTCTTGTGATTTTAGTTTGCATTTCTCTAATGATTAGCAATGTTGAGCATCTCTTCATGTGCTTTTGGCTGTCTATGTGTTTCTTTAAAAAAAAAAAATGTTTATTCAGGTTTTCTGCCCATTTTCTAATTGGGTTGTTTGTTTTTTGGTGTTGAGTTGTCTCAGCTGTTTATATGTGCTGGATATTAACCCCTTATCTGTCTCATCATTTGCAAATATTTTCTCCCTTTCTGTAGGTTCTCTTTTCATTTTGTCAGTGGTTTCCTTTGTTGTGCAAAAGCTTTTAAGTTTAATTAAGTTCCATTTGTTTGCTTTTGCTTTTTTTTTTTTTTTAATTTTTTTAATTTTAAAATCTTTAATTCTTACATGTGTTCCCAAACATGAACCTCCCTCCCCATCACATCTCTGTGGGTCATCCCCATGCACCAGCCCCAAGCATGCTGTATCCTGCGTCAGACATAGACTAGCGATTCAATTCTTACATGATAGTATACATGATAGAATGCCATTCTCCCAAATCATCCCACCCTCTCCCTCTCCCTCTGAGTCCAAAAGTCCATTATACACAGCTGTGTCTTTTTTCCTGTCTTGCATACAGGGTCGTCATTGCCATCTTTCTAAATTCCATATATATGTGTTAGTATACTGTATTGGTGTTTTTCTTTCTGGCTTACTTCACTCTGTATAATCAGCTCCAGTTTCATCCATCGAGATGAATCAGTTCTGCTTTTGCTTTTATTTCCTTTGTTTTAGGAAACAGATCCAAAACCTATATGGCTTATGATTTATGTCAAAGAGTGTTCCATCTACATTTTCTTCTAGGGGTTTTAGGTTTCTGATCTTACATTTTAGCTCTTTAATCAATTTTAAGTTTATTTTTGTCTATGGTGTTAGAAAATCTTTTAGTTTCATTCTTTTACATGTAGCTATCCAGTTTTCCGAGCACCACTTATTGAAGAGACTGCCTTTTCTCCATGGTATTTTCTTGCCTTCTTTGTTGCAGATTAACTGACCATCAAGATATACGTTCTTAAAATACAAAAGTGAAGGACAAACATTTTAATGGGAAAAATATTTAAATAGATGTTGCTCCAAGAAAAATGTTAAAATTATCAATAAGTGCATGAAATGATGTTCAGCATCATTAATCCTTAGTGAAATGCAAATTAAAAATCACAATGAGATATCACCTCACACTAGCTAAAATGTCTGTAGCCAAAATGACATATGATAATAGGTGTTGATAAGAATGTCAATAATTTAGAATCCTGATACATTGATTAAGGAAATATAAAATGGTGCAATCTTTGGTTAAATAGTTTGATAATACCTCAAAATACTAAGCATGTACCTACCGTGAAAGTGAAAGTGAAGTCGCTCAGTTGTGTCCAACTCTGCGACCCCATGGACTGTACCCTACCATGCTCCTCCATCCATGGCATTTTCCAGGCAGGAGCACTGGAGTGGGGTGCCATTTTCTTCTCCAGTACCTACCATGCTGCTGCTGCTAAGTCACTTCAGTCGTGTCCAACTCTGTGCGACCACATAGACAGCAGCCCACCAGGCTGCCCCGTCCCTGGGATTCTCCAGGCAAGAACACTGGAGTGGGTTGCCATTTCCTTCTCCAATGCATGAAAGTGAAAAGTGAAAGGGAAGTCGCTCAGTCGTGTCTGACCCTTAGCATGGACTGCAGCCTACCAGGCTCCTCCATCCATGGGATTTTCCAGGCAAGAGTACTGGAGTGGGGTGCCACTGCCTTCTCCGGTACCTACCATATGATCCAGCAATTCTACTGCTAAGTATACACCCAAAAGAAATTAAAACATATATTTATACAAAAAATTATATGTGAATGTTTATAGAAATACTACTTATGGTATCTAAAAAGTAGGGGAAAAACCCATATACCCATCAACTGATGAAGAGATTAACAAAATGTGTTATATCCATACAATTGAATATTATTGTATTAATAAACAATGAAGTGTTAATATATGTTACAACATGAATGAACCTTGGAAACATTATGCTAAGTGAAAGAAGCCAGTTCCAAAAGACCACACATTATATGGTTACATTTATATGAAATTCTCAGAACTGCCAAATCTACATAGACAGACCATAGATGTGGTTTCTTAGGGTTCCTGGAGGAGGAGGGGAAGGGTGGTGGGGAATATGGAGTTTCTATTAGTGGGTATAGCGTCTCTTTACAAGGTGGACAAAAATTAGATAGTAGACATATTTGTACAATCCTGTAAATATACTAAAAAAAACTGAATAGTAAATTTTAAAAGAGTGAGTTGTATGGTATGAAAATTTTATCTCAATAAAGCTGCTTAAAATATGTTGTTTGCGGCCATCTTTTCTACAGGGTAGAATCCAGTTGTATTTCTTTTGGACAAAATTAATTATAATGCTTTGGAAAAGAATCACTTATATCACTCTCAGTTTTCTACAAGTTGAATTCTGCCTCTACAGAATTATAAAATAACTTAGGTAACAGAAATTCAGCCAGAGGGAAATATCTCAGTATAATCAGATAATTTCCAGAAAACACCCTAGAAAATTCCCAGCTCTCCACTGAAAGGATATTCAGTGTTGTGCCCTTGGAAATTCCAAGCACGTTTCTAACACAAGGTCTTTCCAGGTCTATTCCCTCTGCTTCAAATTTTCTCTCTTTTTTAATTAATTAATTGATTTATTTTACTTTACAATATTGTATTGGTTTTGCCATACATTGACTTGAATCCACTATGAGTGTACATGTGTTCCCCATCCTGAACACCCCTCCCACCTCTCTCCCCATCCCATCCCTCTGGGTCATCCCAGTGCACCAGCCCCGAGCACCCTGTATCATGCATCAAACCTGGACTGGTGATTCATTTCACATATAATATTATACATGTTTCAATGCCATTCTCCAAAATCATCCCACCCTAACCCTCTTCCACAGGGTCCAAAAGACTGTTCAATACATCTGTGCCTCTTCTGCTGTCTCACATACAGGGTTATGGTTACCTTCTTTCTAAATTCCATATATATGTGTTAGTATATTGTATTGATGTTTTTCTTTCTGGCTTACTTCACTCTGTATAATAGGCTACAGTTTCATCCACCTCGTTAGAACTGATTCAAATGTATTCTTTCTAATGGCTGAGTAATATTCCACTGTATATATGTATCACAGCTTTCTTATCCATTCATCTGCTGATGGACATCTAGATTGCTTCCATGTCCTGCCTATTATAAACAGTGCTGTAATGAACACTGGGGTACATGTGTCTCTTAGTCATAATGCATGTCATAATCCAGCTCCCTTTCTCATTCTAGTTTCTGCTCAACTATTACTTTATCAGAGAGTTTCCTAAAGTGCATACATTAATTATCTATTGCTATTTAACAAATCATCCCCATAAGCTACGGCTTTAAACAGCAAGTATTTAGTATCTCACAGTTTCTTTCACCAGGAATCCAGGATCAGCTTATCTGGAGATTCTGACTGAGGGTCTCTCATTCAGTTGCAGTCAGAATATTGGGTGTGGCTACAGTCATCTGAAGGTTTGACTGGGACTGGAGAATCAATTTCCATGGCTGCTGGCTAGAGACCTCCGGTCTTTGCCACATGAGCTTCTTAAGCTGCTAGAGTGTCCTCTCAATATAACAGCTGCTGCTGCTGCTGCTAAGTCGCTTCAGTCGTGTCCAACTCTGTGCGACCCCATAGATGGCAGCCCACCAGGCTCCGCCATCCCTGGGATTCTCCAGGCAAGAACACTGGAGTGTGTTGCCATTTCCTTCTCCAATGCAGGAAAGTGAAAAGTGAAAGGAAAGTCACTCAGTTGTGTCTGACTCTTTGAGACCTCATGGACTGCAGCCCACCAGGCTCCTCCACCCATGGGGTTTTCCAGGCAAGAGTACTGGAGTGGGTTGCCATTGCCTAACTTCCCCCAAACAAATAATCCAAGAAAAATCAGAGAAGACACAATGACTTTATTTTTCAAAGTCATACTCCTTCTTGTAAATCAACTATACATTTTATTAAAAAATCCTACTTTCTCACTTCAACTTCATTATGTCATTAGAAGTTGTGGCTTGCGGTCTTCTCATTGCCGTGGCTTCTCTTGTTGCCGGCTACAGTGTATAGGGTAACAAGGAGTTGGACCTGACTGAGGCGACTAAGCATGCACACATGCAAAGAAGAGAGCATAAAAGAAAGTGTGGGCATATTTTAAAGCATCATAACACACTCTTACAAACACACCTTCTTGTATGGTATGCTCTATTGCTTTATTCAATTTATGTCTTCTTCATAGCATTTGATATTATTACATTATATGTTTGCATGGCAATTGTTGACTTTCCCTACCACAATATAAGACCTATGTAACAGGAAATTTGCATTATCCTACACTGAAAACTCAGCACCTAGAATAAAAAGCATGAAAAGTGAAAAGTTGAGCATGTTAATCATTCAGTCATGTTTGACTCTTTGCAACTCCATGGACTATAGCCTGCCAGGCTCCTCTGTCCATGGAATTCTCCAGGCAAGAGTACTGGAGTGGGTAGCCATTCCCTTCTCCAGGGAATCTTCCCCACCCAGAGATCAAATTCGAGTCTCCCACATTGCAGGTGGATGCTTTACTGTCTGAGGAACCAGGGAAGCCCAATACGAAGCATATAGTAACTCAATGACTATTTTGTTTCCTAAATAAATGAATGTATGGATGAGGTTTTTAGTTACAAGGAGGAAACCAGGCTTAGAAACTAGGAATTATGACTCCTAACCTAGTATGTTTCCCAATATTTTACTTAGAAGGATTCCACTAGTGAACTGTAACTTAAACTGTGGTTTGTGGGAAGGAAAAGAAAAGCCCTCCCAGTCCTCCATGAAGTCACTCCAATTGAGCCCTCCTCCATCAGTCCAGATCCAAGACAAACTCTGCTGACCAAAACTAGGGAAAGTCTTTCTCTGCTCCATACGCACAAACAAAAACACTCCCATCTTTTAAAGTCAGTGTGGGGTCTTGGTAGGGGCCAGAGGGCCGTGAGGATGTCTGAGAGCCCCACATTTCCTCCCCTACTTATAAAAGCAAAGTTGGGGAAGCACTGGAGCGACCCTGGAGCCTAGGGTTGAAAACAAGCATTGCCTCTGATTTAGGTGTAAGAGATCTTGAGGATTACCTTGCATATTCTCTTTGGTTTATGCAGGATTTAGTAGCATTTCGGAAGCCAAATGTTGATGCTCCCTGGCTCTGGAGAATAAGGAAATCCACATGCAGTTAGGAAGCAGATAGTAACAGAAAGTACACAGAATTGGTGGTGCACTGCTAATTTGCTTTAAGTGTTATTTTCTGCAAAATGGTAGGTGCAGTTGGGGAGAGCATAGATAAGTTCAAGTTCCTATTCAGGTTTTCATATTTATATCAAGTTCAGAGATGTCTTAATATCCCCTGAATAGCTTTTGCCAGCTTTTTACCAGAAATTTCAACAAGAATCATCATGGGATGCATTTACACTTCTCTCTCCTTTCCCTAACAGCCTCTAGATGTAGTAAGATGGGACCACACATACATACACACACCACAGTATATAAAAAGCAAAAATGTTGCTTCATCATAATTCTTGCAGAACAGAGGAAGGTGACGGAAAGTACTGAAGACAAACTCTGTCATTCACACTGGAGGGTACAAGGTAATATGAAGGATATGCCAACTTTGGGAAACTGGAGAATGAAAGTCCAGTTTCTTCCCTATCACCTCCTAGCCAAGTGGAGCCAAGAATGAAACTGCTCACAGGTGGAGAGGAGGGAGTTATTTCAAAAATGCTGGTGAGTTCACCAGCTCTCAGCAGGTGTACCATCTCACCATTCCCCTTGGTATTCCTTCAGTGAAGCTTCTAAATTAAGACTAAAGGAGCCCTGGTCCTCAGGGCAACACCAAGCCTTGGGAACCACCTCACTAAGCCTGGTGTTCTGGCTGAAGAGATAGAGATGAGCCTCGAATGAGAATAAGGAATTGATATTCACACTGTAGTTAATTTTCAGCAAGGAAAAATGTTTTAAAACTTCCCATCAATGTTGTCTGCCTCTACTGAGTAAAAGAGCAGCACCCCAAAACAATAAGAGCATCAGTAAAAAAGAAAGCAAGCACCCCAAAACAATAAGAGCGTCAGTAAAAAAGAAAGCAATGGCAACTCCTCTCCTGCTGTGAGGGCAGAAGGAAAGGACACAGGACTGTCTCCATCGAGAATGTCTGAGAAATCATATTCTGGCTAGAAGTTTGGTTCCTAGTGTGTGTGTGAGCTCAGGCATGTCTGAATCTTTTGCGACCCCATGAACTGTAGCCCGCAAACCTCCTCTGTCCATGGAATTTTCCAGGCAACTAATACTGGAGTGGGTTGACATTTCCTTCTCCTGGGGTTCTTCCCAACCCTGGGATCAAACCTGCCTCACTTGTGTTTCCTGCATTGGCAGGAGGATCCTTAACCACTTGTGCCTCCGGGGAAGCCCTGAGGTCCTAGGGCTGCCACATTATAATCGAAAGCTCCTTTAGCAGGGTGGAAGAGGAGGAAGAATCAGTCGTTGGGAGGTGGGGAATGAGTGAAATGGAACGAAATTCAGATTTTTACTTTTGGAGACTGTGATATTTGCTGGCTGACAAATGAAGAGATACCAGAGCTGAAAAACCTCTCAGTGATGTAGTCCACTTCCCTAGATTTAGATGAAGAAATGGCAAAGATGTTAAAGGACTTGTTTCATAGTTGCATTAGTGGTAAGATCAGGTTATGAAGTTACTGTTAAAGTTGCAAACAGGACTAAAATAATCTGAAGAATACAAGAAACAAGTGAGAACCAAGTCAAGTTTCTGGCTTCAGCTGATTTTTAGAAAGGGTGATCAACCATGCTTTGTGAATCTTAAGGAAGATTACAGAAAAGATGGAATCTAGGATGTTCATAGATTGTTGCCTTGAAGACTGCATCCACAATGTGACTTATACGATGGGAGACACAGGAAAGGGAACAGGTCAAGAATGCGAGACTCTACTTCTTACCTGAGAGAGAAATTCAGTCTCAGTGTCCAGTAGGCAGTTAGGCTTGAAGCTCAGGAGAGACATTCAGATTTGAGGGACAGCAGCATGTAATGGATGCTTTGAGAACAAATTTGTAACAGTGGGAGGAGATTACAGCCATTGAAGAACGTGGAAGCTTGGGAGGAAGAGACAGAGAAAAAAGCACCTGAGAAAACGGATCCTGGAGGGGGCGAGGAGAACTCAGTGGAGTGTGAGACCTGCAGGCAGCTCACTGCAGCATCCAAGGATCACGGGGCGGCCCACGTGGAGGTTTAAAGAAAAGGGGCGAAGAGAAAGAGTAGAGCAGGGAAAATAGATCAAGGAATAGCAAGAAAAAAGCAGTTAAAACCAACATCTAAATAGAAGTCTGTGCTTTCAAAGACTCAGTTTCTCTCTTAATTCTGTAAAGTGTCCTTGTCCCTACTGAGGTGAAGTTCTTCGATGACAAGGCATGAGAATAATACGATTGGGAATCAAAAAAGAGAGAGAAAGCTTGAATCCCAGGAAAAGAAGAATAGGTTTTGAAAGACAAATATGATCTTCAGAATGTGAAGTTAATGTAAATATTTTAGATAACAGCAATTTTAGGAGAGAAAGCAGAGCAGAGAAAGAATGAAGACTTGGTAGGAAATCCTAGGCTTTCATTTTCACTAGACAATTTTCATTTGATTAGGATAAGACTGGGGGCCCACTGCAGGTCTTCTGTTATTTATGAGACTCATAGAAGTTTTCTCTTAGGAAAATTGAGAGTGAGTTATTCTAGATGCTGCTAACCCATAAAGTGGGAGACACTGATTTGATAGGCCGTTCAAGAAGCTGTTTCATCCACTTTTCCAATTCATGAATCTTCTAAGGGAGGATTGTAGCAAACTAGTATCCTAGGTGTCTGAACTATTCTAATAGCCTACTTATAAGTTTAACTGGATACAAGCAAACTGAGAACAAATAGGGCATTCTCAGGAGAGGTCAGTGCCACACTGCTTAGTGTTAAGAGGAGATTTTGCCACTAATTTTGTTTGTGTTATTGTTTTTTAATAATTGAATGTTTCTCAATATTATTCAGCAATTCAGTCTCATTTGATCAGAAACTACTTACAGTTTTAACATTCCTTAGGTGCAGAGGTCATGTCTTATTCATTTTTGACCTCACCAGTGTTTGGTGTCAATTAGGAGCACATGGTGCTACTGGTAAAGAACCTGCCTGCCAATGCAGGAGATGTAAGAGATGCAGGTTTGATCCCTGGGTCGAGAAGATGCCCTGGAGGAGGGCGTGGCAACCCACTCCAGGATTCTTGCCTGGAGAATCCCATGGACAGAGGAGCCTAGTGGGCTATGGTCCAAAGGGTTTCAAAGAGTTGGACATGACTGAAACAACTTAGTACACACACAGCAGCATAATGCATGTCCTATGAATGAACAAGGATCCTAATGTTAACTCTACTAGAAAAACCAAGCACAGGGACTTCCCCGATGACCCAGTGGCTAAGACTCTACTCTCCCAATACAGAGGGCCCGAGTTCCCTCGCTTGTCAGGGAACTAGATCCTGCATGCCACAACTAAAGATCCCAGTCAGTTCAGTTCAGTCACTCAGTCGTGTCCAACTCTTTGCTACCCCATGGACTGCAGCACACCAGGCTTCCTTGTCCATCACCAACTCCCAGAGCTTACTCAGGCTTATATTCATCGCATCGGTGATAACATCCAACCATCTCATCCTCTGTCATCCCCTTCTCCTCCTGCCTTCAATCTTTCCCAGCATCAGGGTCTTTTCCAATGAGTCAGTTCTTCATATCAAGTGGCTAAAGTATTGGAGTTTCAGCTTCAGAATCAGTCCTTCCAATGAACACCCAGGACTGATCTCCTTTAGGATGAACTGGTTGAATCACCTTGCAGTCCAAGGGATTCTCAAGAGTCTTCTCCAACACCACAGTTCAATATTGTAAAGTAATTCGCCTCCAACTAAAATAAATAAACCTTTTTTTTTAAAGCGTCAATTCTTTGGCGCTCAACTTTTTTTATAGTTCAACTCTCACATCCCTACATGACTACTGGGAAAACCATAGCTTTGACTAGATGGATCTTCATTGGTAAAGTAATGTTTCTGCTTTTTAACATGCTGTCTAGGTTGGTCATACCACATGCTGCAATAAAGATCCAAGATCCCACTTGCCACAACTAAGACCTGGCACAGCCAAATTAATAAATAAAAGTAAATATTAAAAATAATAACAACAACAAAAAACAAGCACAAATACTGAAATGTTTGGTATAACAGTTTGAGACTGAATACCCAGCTCCTTCAAGCTTCGTGGAAAGCTATTTTCCTTGATTATCCTGGCCTTGCTTGAACTGGCTTCTCCAAGTTCAGGCTCCTTCCAACACATTTTAAGAATGAGTAACCATTCTTGATGCTAACTGTTCATTTTTTCAAAATGAAAAGTTGAACAAAGTATGCGGACAAGCACAGAGGTTTGCACTGATTGCAAGAAGTCAGGGTTGTCCCAAGGTAACTACCCCCATTATTTTCCACTGTGGGTTCCCAGACAGGTTGGATAAGGCTCAGTACACTTCAGTTTATTCCTTGCATTGCCCAGCCACCTCTTCAGGAGGTCTGGAAAATGAGAATGTCCAGCATGCAACTTGAGGGCTGTGGACTGTGGATTTTCCCCACATCCAACCTTCATCCCTAAAAAGGTCTGCTCTGCCAAAGACCCATCCTCTTGATTTCATCTTAACAATCTTGCCTGCCCTGGCAGGACATGCTCCCATCAAGCTTGGATAAAGTGGTGTGTTAGTGGAAGAGGAGGATTAAAAATACTTCTCCTTGTTTCTTCTTGCCCTCCCTCAAACACTCAGCTGGATTCTGATATTTTGCTTGGTGAAGAATTTTATCCTAAAGCCATCTGGCAAGACAGAATTTTTTTTTTTTTAATTCTGCTTTCCTTGGGAGTACTAGGCCAAGATAGACCATGTTTGTCCCACAAAGAGGAGATGATTGTGGCTTCTTTGGATAGCTTGCTGTAGGGCAGTGAGGTCAAGGGGGTGGGGGGAAAGATGGGAAAGTAGGGTGTTGCTCTGCTTCCACTCATCCCTAGCTTGGAGATTTTTTTATATACCAACCTCTGATGACTCATTTTCTACATGGACAAATTTAGAGTAAGACCTGCATCTATCACACCAGTTTATTGCGGCCAAAGCAAGAGAGGAGTAGTGAAAGTTTAAGCAGTACTAACATGGAAATTGTGATCAATAAGGTTCTCTATTAACAGGCTCTTGACTGAGTTTTATAGGTTTATTTATTTATCTAGTGGAAAGGGCACTCTGGTCTATCTATAAGACTCCTCTAATGACTTGATCCCAGGTATTCAACACAATCCTCCTTCAACTCCTTTTTCTCACCTTTCTTACTTCTACAGAACACAACATATTTCAATACATAACTGCACATCAAATAAAATTTAATTGAGGGTACATGGCATCTAATCAAACTTTGAGTCCTTGGCCAGGAACCTGGAATGTATGAAACAAGAGTCTGGCTAAACAAGTTTATATAACACTACAGAGTGAAATATAGTAGTGCCAATAAGGAATTTGAGTAAGCCTTTGGAGCTTCTTATCCGGAGCTACATTCACCTGTAATGAAAAGAGAACATGCGTTAGTGGATCACTCCGGTGGTGACCAAGAGACTGGGTACTGCCTTTGCTTTCACACTGTATGAGTGATCTCTCTGGGCCTAGGCTGTGGTTCTGTAGAAGCTGCCATGGCCTCATGGCAAGTTCTACCGCTCTGAAGATGCTCCTACCTCATCCTTACATATTTTTCTTTTACTTTTGTAAATTTATATTCATTTATACACCTCCTCTTCTGTCTTGGTGGGAAGCTCATTTTGTGATGCACAAATTGAATCACCTGGAGTGTCCATTAAATTACCAGCGATATGTATGAATAGACTGGATTGATATTTCATACACAGTAAAAGAGAAACGGTCCTGAATTAGAGACGATGTGCAGAAGAAAAGAGATCAGCTACCCTTAGACTAAGGAAACACTAATATCACACAGATTCCTACTTCCTGTTTTAGGTTTAATTCCCAGCAAAGTATTTTTTCCACTTTACATCCCAAACTCAGGTAAATCAGATGGGAAAGGTTAATGCAACTTAATGAGAGCATTGAAGAGAATGAGGTCTGTCAGTCTGGCCCCCTATCTGACTAGCTTGCTGAACCTCCATCCCAGCTAAGCTACTACAAACCATAAAAGAAGAGTCTCAAGATGTCAAATAATTAGCTCTAGGCCCATGTCCCTTCTCCTTGTTTTACTCACGCCTGGCTGCATAACACAGAGAAAGTCACTTCTCTCTGAAATTTTCCATCTATAAAATTACTTTACAGTCAAGGACTGACCTACTAGAGGGCAAGAGAGTGGATTTCAGCACCTCAACACCCTCGTGTTACATTTGAGTTGCTCAACCTAAGGGTCATGACGCATGAGTCTGGCCACGGAGCATAGTTTGTGTGGCTACAGCTTCCTTCTAAGCTTCCAGCCTAAGGCCAGGAAATCTCCCTTCTGCTCTTTGTTGACTTTTTGTTTATATGTGTTGTTTGTTTTCTTCTTTGTAGGTTATGAAGAATTAGGGTAAAAGAGGAAGACTAGTGAGCTAGAGACTTTGGGGGAACTGGATTTCAGTTATAAATCGGAGCACTTGGTTACACCAGATAAAGGTGTTATTTGGGTGTTGATGGGTGGGGAAGAGTGTGTTTCTGGCAAGAAAAGAGGAATAGGCAAAGCAGAGAAGGTAATACTGGGTGACAGACACAAGGATGGACCTTCCTTAGGGTCCCAGGACTCCCGCAGAGGGGCCCGGACCTACACAGATCCCGTAAGGGAATTTACCAGTAAGGGCACCAGTAAGGGAATTTACAAGGGGCAGTTGGTCCCTCACTCCAGGGACTTCCCTTTATGGTCTGGCAGCCAAGTTCCCGTGGGTTCTCCAGGTGAGGGCTCTGAGAGCTGCTGTCCAAGCAGCAGTGGAAAGCAAGGCTGGCAGACCCCCCAGATTCCCAAGATTTCACCACTGTCCCTGGTATGTTGGCTGGGCCTGCCTCACTTTTTCCCCTCCTTCTGACTCTCAGAAAGGGATGCCAGCCTGTCTGCCCTGTCTGGGAGACTTCTGCTGCATTTCTGAGAAGTCCTGGCTATTGAGAAGCACCTCCAAGCCTGTGGTACCCCTCCAATTCAATCACGCTGCAGGAAGGATGCGTGTCCCCTGTTTGCACCTTGACAGGTGAGAAACCACTCACCTGCTCCTCTGCTCTCCTCGGTCTCCTCTCCCACTCCCTCTCAAAGCTCCCTCAGCCTAGGCTGGAGTGACCGCCTGACTTTGCTAGGGCCAGGACCATTCTATTCAGAAACAAGGGGATGGATGACTGAGACTTGGATCTTTCTGAAAATTTCATAGTGTGTTTTTGCTGAGTCATGCTTAGTTTTCTGGTCTCCATGTTTCCTCACATTCACTACTTCCATGCCCTCTGTTGGGTCCTCATTCCATTGGACTCTGATACTGTGGGAACAAAGGCACGGAAATACTGCTATCTCCACCACACACACACACACACACACACACACACACACACACACACCCCTTATGAAAGCTACAGGGAGAAGCCATGGCTTTCAATTATTCCTCAAGACATTGTCTAGTTTTTTCTCCCTTTTTAAAGAAAATTATGCCACTTCTGAGGAAAACAATACACAGTCTTTATTTTTAAAATCACACAAAACTGAAAAGTACAA
Organism: Budorcas taxicolor; assembly: GCF_023091745.1. Lineage (NCBI taxonomy): Eukaryota > Metazoa > Chordata > Mammalia > Artiodactyla > Bovidae > Budorcas > Budorcas taxicolor. The sequence goes on from NC_068911.1 coordinate 150,086,229, forward strand.
AAAAAGTGGAATAAAAAGGTCTACTAATATTTCAATATCAAAATAGGCCTCATGTTAGGTAAGAATTGTTCTCTCAAAGTATGGAGACAAGTATAATTTTTTAAAATAAGATATTACTTACTTTCTATTTTTAAAAAATCAAAAGTATTAATTTTGCTTGAATATAAAATAAGAGAAAGGCTATTATGAAACTTAAGAAATTGCTGAATAGCAGAAAAATGTTTCTTTTCCACATGAGACTTTAATTCCTAAAAGAACCCCTTTGTTTATGAAGATGGGAAAAAGGAGCTGCTAAATGTTATGATATGAGAATCACTATCTTTTAAAACTCTTATTTATTTTAGACTCTGGCTTTTCAGGCTAGAGCTTGTATTTTACATGTGTTTTAAGCTATGTTCTTTAAAAATAAAATCAGGACTCACCAAGTGTTTGAACTATTATTCACATTTCTGCTTTGAAACTTTTGCATTGTGCTTGCTGTCTAAGTAGCACTAAAACTCCCCTGGCACAGCTACACAGTAAGAGAAAAGGGTGAGAAAGAGACTAAAAGGATCAGATCTCTGGAGAAAACCCAGTGGAAGGAAGGTAGTCTGGCTCTTTGCCTAATTCCCTGTTTTTTTTAGCAATAATAACTTGCTTTAGCCAGGCTTCTAGAAAATTAGTCTCCTCACCAAAATCTGTCTAGTACCTTGTGACTTTTAAAATATTAACCCTTATTTTATTGGCATTTATTTATGTGTGTATGTTTTAATAAAATTACCTAAAACCTGAAGGAGGTAGTTGTCAGGGTAAGTAACTGTAATAATTAAAAAGCTTTCAGGGAAATGGGGGTGGGGGATAGTTAGGGAGTTTGAGACTGACATGTACAAATTGCTATATTTAGAAAGGATAACCAACTGGGACCTACTGTGTAGTTTCCTACAGGGAACTCTGCTCAATGTTATGTGGCAGCCTGGATGGGAGAGGGTTTTGGGGGAGGTGAATACACGCATGTGTACAGCTGAGTTGCTCTGCTGTCCACCTGAAACCATCACAACATTGTTAATAACCTATACTCTAGTATAAAATAAAAAGTTTATTTTTTTTTAATGCATTCAGTGCTAAAGCAGTATTGGGTTCAAAACACTACAGCTACACAGGTCTTCCAGCCTTTACTCACATCTCTCTTAATATTTCAGGAGGTTTAAGGAGATAGACCAAAGTTGCTTTTAAAATCCTCACCTTCTCCTGTTTACCATTGCAAACGCCCTCACGCCTCTTGCCTTCTCCCTCCAGAGAACTTTCCCTTCATCCATGCCACTTTATCCTGCCATCTTGGTCTCTCAATCCTCTCGCTGCCATTTTTCCCTCCTGGTGGGGCAGGGGAAGGGCTCAGGTATTGCCAGGAGCCCCTGCTGCCTGCAGCCCCTTCGCTCTCAAGCAAGTGCTTGTCCATTCTCTTATCAGAGAGAGGAGGGAGCAGAGAAGATGAGCAGACAACATCTAAATGTCCTCTCATAAGAGGAGAGAGGCAGAGCCCTGACCCCAGCCAGGCTGATGATTTGTGTCTGGTGACACTAGCTTTGTGGTTGGAATCTTGGGAGAGGTGGTAATAAAGGGTGGGAGGCAGATTGTCTGAAACCTTATCATCTATCTCTGTCTTGTTGATTTCTCTACTCCTGGGAGCAGGAAGAGTGGGAAGCTACTTTTAAATTAGTGTCCCCAAATATCAGAAAGAGCAGATTTTCCCAGCATTGCCAAGCTTAGAGTAAGAGTCTTTTTAAAGATTGTCCTCTGTGTTCGACCAAGTTTTCTTTGTTAATCATTCTGGATTTGATTCCTCTCTCTCTCTCTCTCTCTCTCTCTCTCGGTGTGTGTGTGTGTATGTGTGTGTGTAGTAGGGCTTTGGTTGGGGGTTGAATGGAATAAGAAAAAAAGAAAAACAATGAAAAGTATGTATTAGGTGCCTTAAAAAAAAATCAGTCCAAACAAAAACAGCCAAGGGATGTCTGTGGACAGTAGGCTGGCTGTGAGCAGAAATGGAGAGAAGGCGCTGCCTTGAGGGGCTGCGTAGCAACAGAACTCTGATTGGCCAGAATTGTGCAAATAGGCCCAGAGCAAGATCCCTGAATCCTCCTCCTACAGGCAGCTGAACTGGAGCAGGTCCAAGCAGGCCCTGCAAGGCTGTACTCAGAGCACTTTAGAGCACAGCTGCTGGCTGACAGCAGTTGTGAGTCCTCAGGGTATTTGGCATTGTTAGCACAGCACTTACCACAACAGCCTACTGCCTCTGCCTGGTGCCTCTGCTTGCCATGGGTTGAATTTGTGTCCTCACAGACTGCAAACTATTTGAGACAGGGTCTTACCAACCATGATAACACAGGCAGGGAATGTCTCTGAAAGAACATCAGCTAGGAAGTCCCTGGCTTCTAGCTCTACCCCAATGTTAATCACTGTATTTATTGCTGATGCTTAGTCACTAAGTCATATCTGACTCTTTTGCGACAACGTAGATGGTTATAGCCCACCAAGCTCCCCATGAAATTTCCCAGGCAGGAATACTGGAGTGGGTTGCCATTTCCTCCTCCAGAGGATCTTCTGGACCCAGAGATCGAACCCACGTCTCCTGTACTGGCAGACAGATTCTTTATCACTGAGCTACCTAAGAAGCCCGTAAAGGTTCTGTTCATTTAATATTAATGAAAGGAGATATTGCTGCTGCTTGTTACCTAATTGCTAAGTCATGTCTGATTCTTTGCAACCCCATGGACTGAAGCCGGCCAGGATCCTCTGTTCATGGGATTTCCCAGGCAAGAACACTGGAGTGGGTTGCCATTTCCTTCTCCAGGGGCTCTTCCTGACCCAGGGATCAAACCCCCCTCTCCTGCTTAGCAGGCATATTCTTTACCATTGAGCCATCTGGGAAGTACCAATTATTGTATGCTGCTGCTAAGTCGCTTCAGTCATGTCCGACTCTGTGCGACCCCATAGACGGCAGCCCACCAGGCTCCCCCATCCCTGGGTTACCATTTCTTTCTCCAATGCGTGAAAGTGAAAAGTGAAAGTGAAGTCACTCAGTCGTGTCCGACTCTTAGCGACCCTATGGACTGCAGCCCACCAGGCTCCCCCATCCATGGGATTCTCCAGGCAAGAGTGCTGGAGTGGGGCGCCACTGCCTCCTCCCAATTACTGTATACTTTCCTATTAACACAAGGCTCACACACTGAAGGAGACAGAAACAATTATCCCATGTTCCAGATAAGGGAACTGAGTCAGAGAGAGGTCCAGGGATATGCAGTCAGCCAGTGTGTGGGGCCCATGTATGTGCGCAGATACCTGCTAGTTGACAACAACTTGCAGGACAATTAGGTAACAAAGTCTTCTAGCCTATTTTGGCCTGAAATGAAAGATTAGGATGAGCCAGTAGTTCCTGTTATTTAAAATAAAATGCCAGGAGAAAAGATGGGGGGGGGGGGAAATCTGAATATTTTTCAGTGAGAAGTTAATAAAAACTACATGATAGATTCACAAATTGAACACTTTCAATCAGTTTTAAAAGAATGAACTGGGCTCAGCAGTAAAGAATCCGCCTGTCAATCCAGGAAATACATGAGAGGCAGGTTCAATTCCTGGGTGGGGAAGACCCCCCTGGAGTAGGAACTGACAACTTACTCCAGTATTCTTTCCTGGAAAATTCCATGGATGTGGTCAGTCCTAAGAGAGAGTTCAAAAAGGCATTTAAGAGAAAAGAAGCTTGATTTGGATAGGTGAACAGAAAGTGGCCAGGTTGGCAAGGGGAGAAGGACCTTGTAGATAGATGGGGCAGCATGAGTGAAAGCATGGTGTAACAATAGTTTCATGCAATTAATTTGTGGGAGCAAAAAGTAGTTTGAAATGTCTAGAAGTTAGAGTTAAAGGACTGTAGTAGAGAGAAAGATTAGGTTGGAGTAGATCTTAGTACTCAAACTAGTTAGGGTTTTCTGGTCAAGCTGAGAAGAGTGGATATTGTCTTAGAAGGTATAGAAAATTCTTGAAGGGGTTTTTATTATGAGAGCGATACATTGAGATTTTCATTGCTTAAAGCTCACTCTGGTGGAAAATGGATTAAAAAGGAAAAGGCTGGAATTAAGAAATTAGGAAATCATTGCAGTTATTCACAGTGGAATGGTTTAAGGCAGGAACAGTTGATTGGATCATGGGATATGTTTACCTAAGCTAGACCAATCAAGTTTCTCTCTTTCTCAGTCAGCCAGTCTCTGTGTGTGACTGGAACTGTGGAGTAGCATGTTACATCACATGTAAAGAGAAGTAGAGAACTGCGTGTCCTTAGAAAGAGAAAAAACTATAAAGAAATATAGAGAGAAGCAGAGATGAGAGAACATATGGACTGAGGGGAGAGAGAGACAGAAATAAAGAATGAGAGAGACACACTTTAGTTTCCAAATAGTCTTTAGGGCTTTGTCCCTCCTTTGAAGTTTAAGAGAGAAGAGAATTATAGGTCACTAAGCATTCATGGAAATAAGGAATCATGAGGAAGAGTCAGCAGAAACAATAACCAATACATTTAGAGCTATATGGACTACAGTATTAAAATTTTCAGATACATAGACGATCTGTATGTTAAATGTTTGAAGACATGAAGCATGGATTCACAAAGATGGTTATGCCACCAGAGACTATAACAAATGACAAATATTTTAGTTTATTTATTTTGGCCACATTCCATGGCTTGCAGTATCTTAGTTCCCCAACCAGGGATGAAATCTGGACCCATGGCAGTGAAACTGTGGAGTCCTAACCACTGGACAATCAGGAAATTACCAACAAGACATATTTTTTAGCGCAAACAATTGAAATTTCTGTAAATGAAAATATAATTGTGGAAACTGATATAATTGATGGACAAACACTTTAGAAGAAATTGAAATAACATTGATGAGCCAGAAGTTGAACTAAAGAAAATGCCTAGAATTCAGCACACACAAAGAGAAACAAGATAGGAAAAATATTATATATATATATATATGTGGAAGATAAGATGAGAAGGTCTAACATATATTTAAGTTCCAGAAGAAAGACTAGAGAACATGAAAACTGGACCAAATTGAAGGATAATGGCTGAGAACTTTTGAAATTGAGGAAATTGAACTCATGTTCATGAGTTCATATGTTGAAGAAGCATTGCATACCAAGTAGCTTTTTTTAAGCTGTTCATGATTAGATGCATCAAAATACAACAATTCATGACTGGACACTGTGCAATACCAAAGGTAAAAATATATTTAAAGCATGGAAAGAGAAACGAGACACCACATAGAAAGAAATGACAACCAAGCTAACTATGTATTTTTAATAGTAACAGTTGGAAGCCAGAGACAGCAGAGTAATTTTACAAAAGTGTGAGAAAAAAAGAATTGCAAAATTTTAATTGTTTACCTCCCCCAAATTATCCTTTAAGAAAGAGTGAAATAAAGATTCTTTTCAGATAACTTAAAAAAATAGATAATATAAAAATGTAGTCCTGCAAGGAAAGGTCTAAGGTTCAATAGGAAATGCAGCTCTCTGAATATGAGGGGAGCTAGTAGGCTGCAGTCCATAGGGTCGCTAAGAGTCAGACACGGCTGAGCAACTTCACTTTCACTTTTCACTTTCATGCATTGGAGAAGGAAATGGCAACCCACCCCAGTGTTCCTGCCTGGAGAATCCCAGGGATGGCGGAGCCTGGTGGGCTGCCGTCTATGGGGTCACACAGAGTTGGAAACGACTGAAGTGACTTAGCAGCAGCAGCAGCAATTTGGGGAATATAGAGAATGACAGAGCAACTTCAGTATAATATATCCAATTACAAATGTTGTAAACACAAGAAGGACAATAAACATTACAGTTATGCAAGAAATAAGGCTATTGGCTTTTTATTTAGAACAACATTCAATGTATGAGGTTTACTGATATAACAATTATTTAATCCTCCTTTCTTGAACAGATAAGTTGTTTTCCATTTTCCTTATTATAATTAAAGGTATGATGACCATCCATATGGTTAAATCACTGAAAATACATATAATTATTTTATAAGGTGAATTCCTAGCAATAGAAGTGCCTGGAGAGTGGGTATATACATTTTTTTTTAAGTTTTTGATACATTTTGTTAAATGTCCTACAAAAACATACTGTTATACTTCTATCAGGAGTGCATGAGAATGCTTGTTTAACATTTCATTTATGTGTTAATGTTAGTTAGAATGTATCTTCTCTAAGACTAAGTAATCTTTTTCTTTCAGATATATTTCTCTTATTGTTTTTATTTCTTTGAATACATGTGAGAGAATATCATTTCATTCCATATGTTTTACTGTTCATTTGTATTCTTTGTCAATTGCCTATTCATGTTCTTTGTTCACTTTCTATGAGATACTTAACTTCCTCTTACTGATTTGTTCAAACTACATTCAAATCATCCATTTTTGAATGAAATTAAGAATTAAATGAAATACATTATTTAAAAAATTATCTGAAGGCTAAGTGACAGCAAGTAAACATTTCAAATATGAGTGAATAGATGTATGTGTGTATTATATTATTCTCTAAACATTTTTAAATTTAAAAAAGGGAAGTCCCTCCTGCAGGCATCTTCATTCATGCCACCCTGCACACGTGATGCCTAGAAACTAATCCATGGGGCTGTTGATCCTGGGAACTTCCTAAAGGACCATAAGGGAGACTAAGAGATGAAGATATGTGAGCTATTTTGAAATTTAAAGAACATAGGAACAGTTAAGAATCCTGTATTTAGGAAAGAAAAGAAACTTGTAGAAATCTTAAACAAGTTACTTCATGCTATCTGACCTCCTCTTGCTTCCCTTCCCATCCCTTCTCAGCCAGAAAACAGACTTTATTAAGCTCCTTATCTGCTCAGGGATCCAGCCAACCTCAAGGGTCTGTATATGCTAATGCAATTGCTATATTTTTCTTAATATTTCAAAAGCATTCTTATCCATTCATCTGCTGATGGACATCTAGGTTGTTTCCATGTCCTGGCTATTATTAACAGTGCTGCAATGAACATTGGGGTACATGTGTCTCTTTCAATTCTGGTTTCCTCAGTGTGTATGCCCAGCAGTGGGATTGCTAGGTCATATGGCAAAAGCAATGTACACTTATCTTTGAAAACAAGTTCTCATTCTTTGCAACATGTTTGCGTTTATGTCTCAGAAAGTTAGAATGGGTAAAGAATATCCAAGATGGGAAGAGGGTAGAGGAATTTTCCAAAAATATTGTACCCTGCAAAGCGAATAGAAGGGAAATTAACTGCATGTTCCAAGCAGAGAAAAGAAAGACAGAAGCAGGGCAAGGAGGTCAGGCTTGTGTGTCTTTGTTTTCCACTCCTGGGTGAACCCAAAGGCCAGAAGAGGCATGGTGGAAATTTTTAGGCAGATATAGAAGGAAGCTGAGAACATTCAGGTAGGCGACCAGGGCCACTCTTTCTCAAGCAGAGTCTGGAGGAAAATGTGAGCCTCTTGACAGAACCTCACAGAAAACCCTAGTCAGTGTGGCGCAGGCAATAGCTTAGCAGTGGAACAGGGAAGTGCCTAGTAGGCAAACACATAGCATCCTCTCTTTCCCACTACCTAGAACCCTGGTGGTGAACAGTGTACCCAAAATTTCACAACTGCTCCAAAGTGGCACCAAGGAGGTATTGAAAGGGCTAAGAGAATTGAGAAGATGCCACACTGGCCCCATTGGCCACTTGAGACCTGTGGTCACCCATCCAAGAATCAGAGCAGACCATCCACTCCACAGTGGGGATTAGTGGGAATACAGACGATGCTATTTTGGCTCAGAACACCCTTTTTGCCTTCCACCATGCTTCCCTGGTTGTTCAGATGGTAAAGAATCTGCCTGCAATGCAGGAGACCTGAGTTCAATCCCTAGGTCAGGAAGATCCCTTGGAGAAAGAAATGGAAAACCACTCCAATATTCTTGCCTGGAGAATTCCAGGGACAGGGGAGCCTGGCAGACACAGTCCATGGCATCACAAAGAATCAGACACAACTCAGCAACTAACACACACACTTACATGAAGTCTGTTTTAGTCCCCCTTAAACTCCAGGTGGTGCTACCCTGGAGAAGCACAAGGCAGGGAGGAGAATTCCAGACAACTCTGAGTCTCTCTGGGACATGCTACTTAACTGGAGGAGGTGGCGCTATCATCACGCGGCAAGATTGTTTTTCCACCAGCCAGTCCAATAGGGACTCATATTAGATCAGTCATAGAAAATTTTTAAAAGCTATATTGAGCCACATTTCCTTCGTATATTTGAATGCAGTGTGAATCTGTTAGTAACCATGATACATAGTTCAATTTTGTCCCATGTTATAGAATATCCGGGATCCTAATCAAGGAAGGTACAGAGAAGGAAGACCTTTCTAGGGCTGTTTTGTTGTTCAGTTACTCAGTCATGTCCAATTCTTTGTGACCCCACAGACTGCAGCAGGCTAGCCTTCCCTGTTCTTCACCATCTCCCAGAGTTTGCTCAATCTCACATCCATTGAATCAATGATGCCATCCAACCACCTAGTCGTCTATTATTCCCTTCTCCTCCTGCCTTCAATCTTTCCCAACATCAGGGTCTTTTCTAGGGCTGTTTAGGAATTTAAATTATCCGTGTCTGTCTCATTACCTCTTTAAATCCTCAATTATTGTGAAAACATTTATATTGTTTGTTTGAACTCAATGTTTTGGCTCAAAAGGCTGTTGTAGAAAATACGGAGTTCAAATTTGGAATGGAGACTATGGTATATACATATATGAAACAGAAATATGTTTTTAACTGTGTATGTGCACACATGCAGAATACACATGTTAACCAGATATGTGCTCTGATATTTAGCTGCTGGGCAACCCTTGTGGCTCAGCTGATAAATAATCTGCCTGCAATGTGGGAGACCTGGCTTTGATCCCTGGGTTGGGAAGATCCCCTAGAGAAGGAAAAGGCTACCCACTCCAGTATCCTGGCCTGGAGAATTCCTTGGACTGTATAGTCCATGGAGTCGCAAAGAGTCGGACACAACTGAGTGACTTTCACTCTTTCACTCACTCAATTACCTAGACTGTAGGATCAGCAAGAGTCCAAATCCAAAATTAATCAGGCAGTTAATGAGCTTGGTATCCACCATCCCTGTTGCTAAGTCACTTCAGTTGTGTTCGACTCTGTGCGACCCCATAGACGGCAGCTCACCAGGATGCCCCATCCCTGGGATTCTCCAGGCAATAACACTGGAGTGGGTTGCCATTTCCTTCTTCAATGCATGAAAGTGAAAAGTGAAAATGAAGTCGCTCAGTCGTGTCTGACTCTTAGTGACCCCATGGACTGCAGCCCACCAGGCTCCTCAGTCCATGGGATTTTCCAGGCAAGAGTACTGGAGTGGGCATACCATACTAGTGTCCCTGTAATTCTTTGATGAAATGAAACGTAAAATAGTGCCTAAAAGAAGTTTGGCTCCAAACAGGCAAGGTCTCCTTCATTTGCCTGGTCTCAGGGGCTCTCTCTTGCAAGGGCAGCCCACCCCGATAGGACAAGCCTTGCAAACTCAAGCAGTCTTGCCAATGGTGTAGGCAGAGACCACGACTCAGTCTCCTTGCTACTGAGGAGGCTCTAGAACACCTCTAGCCCCACCCCTTTCATTGACCTGGGCAGTGGGAGCTCCAGGCCATCAGATGAGCTCCTTTCTCATTTCTGACCCAAGGAATGTCCTAAACTGAACTCTGCTCAGCTCCAAACCTGCTGCTCCCTGCTCCCTGCAGAGAGAGCCTGCCCCTTGCTGGCTCAGCCTTCCACTGCTGTATTTGGTTTAAATTACTTCTTTGAACCTTGGTCTCATTATTTTTGGACCATCATTTGGTCTGGAACGTTTTCTTGCCACGGGTTCCTTCTGTTCTCCCTCCTTTTCACCCTCTTGGATGTGCTTCCCAAAGCCTCTTTTCACAGTTCCTTTGGGGTGGTTTTTATTACCTTCATGCATCTTAATCTGAGTAGGAAGCATTGTCATCCCCCAGCCTAGATTCCTGCTTTTTTAGTTGTTATGGGAGCTGTTCAGTTTAAAGAGCTGGGGGAACTCTGCTTCTCTAGCACCTCATAACCCAGTTCACGGTATGATCTTTTTTAGTGTGATGTAGAAAACCAAGCTCCACAGTCATCCAGCGATGCTACAAACCACTCCCTACTCTCAGGGACAAAACCATAGGTCTGGGGCTGCCCTTCAATGGTCAAAGATACAATAGCTCCATGTCTTTCTCTCCCCCATATTAAATAGAAAGAGTTTAATATGGTAGTTGAATTAATTTGTGTGCTTTGAGCAGCAATTACTATATCTCAGCTGGTTTGAACAGTTACAAAATCATGTTTATTTCCCATAACAAAAGTCTTTGGGCAGGGAAATTCCAAGGTTGGCTAAGTCAGAGCTCAATGACATCAATATGCTTCCGATTCTTACCATCCTTCTAGTCTACCACCCTGACTGTGTGAACTCATCCTTGGGCTAATTTAGCTATAGGAGGCTACCACAGTCTTACCCAGACACCACAATGCCCAACTAGTTGTGAATGTTTGCAGGTTGCTTTGTCTTTGGACCTTTATTTTCTCATCCAAAACAACAGTAAATGATAGTAACCACCTATATGGTGATTCTGGAGGTAGTCATAGCAACCCACTCCAGTATTCTTGCCTGGAGAATCCCCATGGACAGAGGAGCCTAGTGGGCAACAACTAAGCGCAGCATATAGTGATTATATACCAATCAGTCTTCTAAGACTGCACACATGTCTCTGCCCTTAATCTACACTAAAATGCAGAGCTGTTCTTAGTCGCTCAGTTGCGTCCAACTCTTTGTGACTCCATGGACTGTAGCCCGCCAGGCAGCTCTATGAAATTCTCCAAGCAAGAATGCTGGAGTGGGTTGCCATGCCCTCCTCCAGGGGATCTTCCCAATCCAGGGATCAAATCCAGGTCTCTCGTACTGCAGGTGGATTCTTTACTGTCAGAGCCACCAGGGAAGCCCAAGAATACTGGAGTGGGTCGCCTATCCCTTCTCCAGGGGATCTTCCCAACCCAGGAATCGAATTGGGGTCTCATGCAATGCAGGCAGACTCTTTACCAGCTGAACTACCAGGGAAACCCTAACAATGCAGTGAGGTAGATACTATTATTCTTCTCACTTTGAAATGAGGAAAATAAAGCACAGAAAAATTAAGTGAGCCGCCACAGTCATATAGCTCACAAGGAACAAAGCTGTGATCTAACTCGTTAGCGTTCATGACCAAACCGTGCTTTTTACTGCCTCTTAATGAAACAGTCTATAAAAAATAATGCTTACCTTTCCATTGGATGAACATGATTAAATAAGATAATACAAGTCAATCATTTAGCAGATTAGCAGAATCATAACAAGTACTCAATGAACACTAGGTAAAAAGTCTGCAGTCTTCAAGAGTATGGTTAAGAAAGTTAAATAGCCCCTTACTGATTTTCCCTTAGAGCAAATATCTCTCTTGCCTACTTCTTGTTCTAAACTAACCCTTAGTTTACTTTTAACTCACTCCTTATACTTTCCTAGCTCTTTAAAGACTGAGGGAAAACCTCCATAAGTATAAATAAAGCTCCTTGATCTACAAAATCAGCCTGTATCTAGCTGGCTGTGACCTTGGGAATCCTTTCCAAGTCTTATCTTGAGTCTAAGGAAATTCCCCATTGCCTTTAACCCATCAGTTCAGTTCAGTTCAGTTCAGTCACTCAGTCGTGTCTGACTCTTTGCGACCCCATGAATCGCAACATGTCAGGCCCCCCTGTCCATCACCAACTCCCAGAGTTCACTCAGATTCATGTCCATCGAGTCAGTGATGCCATCCAGCCATCTCATCCTCTGTTGTCCCCTTCTCCTCCTGCCCCCCAATCCCTCCCACAGTCTTTTCCAATGAGTCAACTCTTCGCATGAGGTGGCCAAAGTACTGGAGTTTCAGCCTCAGCATCATTCCTTCCAAAGAAATCCCAGAGTTGATCTCCTTCAACCCATACTGGTATTAAATCTGGTTCTGCAGATTTCTTCTACCCTTCAGTGGTTTCTCCTTAAAAATCACGTGATATTGGGACTTCTTTGGTGGTCCAGTGGTTAAGACTCCATAACTCCACATTTCCATTGCAGAGGAAACAAGTTCAACCCCTGTTTAGGGAACTAAGATCCTGAATACTGCGTGATGGAAAAAAAAAAAATCATGGTATATTTCACAATAGATAAAATCATAAAGAATAATACAAGGTACATGTACTTGCACCACAACATGTACTGTTAAATGTTAATATCATTGTGTATTTCAGGCCTTTTAAAAATAAATAAAACATTAAAGATAAAACTGAAGCCCCCTTATCCTCTTTACCTTCTCCTTTTTTGTAACCACACTCTTAAATGTATGTATCCCATCTGCATAGGTTTTGATTTTTTATTACATTTTTATACAAAGCATTTATTATTTTGTGTGTTCAGTAACTTTAAAAATAAATGGTATCATATTGTATGTAAGATTCTGGAGCTTGCTTTTTTTTAAAAAAAAATCAGTGTTCATTTTGACTTATTTTGTATTTGCTCTTTTCATGCTTCTTTTTAAAAATCCTCAATTTTTTCTTCCTCCTTGCCTTCAGTTATATTAATAGAGCTGTAGTTATTTTTCCCTCCTCCACCACCTTTTCTCCACTTGGCTTCTGGTTTAGAAGTTAGGTTGTATTTCTGTTATTCTAATGGTCAATCATACACTTTTAATACACATATTTAATATACACATTTTTTCTAATATCTAGATTTATTCATTATCTCTAGCACCGCCTGAGACAAGATAAGGATGTCAGTGTGTTCTAACTGCTCAGCCCTCCCATTGCCAACATTCTTTGGTGTTTATTGTCTAGACTTGCTGCTGCTGCGGTTAAGTCACTTCAGTCGTGTCCGACTCTGTGTGACCCCATAGACAGCAGCCCTCCAGGCTCCTCCATCCCTGGGATTCTCCAGGCAAGAATACTGGAGTGGGTTGCCATTTCCTTCTCCAATGCATGAAAGTGAAAAGTGAAAATGAAGTTGCTCAGTCATGTCTGACTCTTCTTGACCCCATGGACTGTAGCCTACCAGGCTCCTCTGTCCATGGGATTTTCCAGGCAAGAGTACTGGGGTGGGTTGCCATTTCCTGCTCCAATTACATTCCCACTTTTTAAATGCACATTTTATTTTTATACTGTTAATAATTAATGGACTTATTGAAATACATTGCAACTATTTTATCTTGTTTCCAATTCTTCACTCTAATTTCACTTTCCTCTTTTTTGACTCATGTACATGGGTCCATGAGTAGTAAATTTCTTTGTTCTTCATAAAGCTGATTGTGTCCCTGTTTTGTCCTCACAATTGAATAATAATTTTTAGCTGGGTATGAAACTCTAGGTTAACTTTTTTCCCCTAGTGCTTTGAAGATATTAACTCAGTTACACAGTGGTCTATGTGGCTAATGATCATTCTTTGTCAATTTCATTATTTCTCTGTAGGTTGTGGTTGTTGTTGTTTAGTTGCTAAATCATGTCTGACTCTTTGCAATCCCATGGACTACAGCATGATAAGCTCCCCCATCCTTCGCTATCTCCTGGAGTTTGCTCAAGTTCATGTCCATTGAGTCAGTGATGCTATCTAAACATTTTATTGTCTGCCACCCCCTTCTTCTTTTGCCTTCAATCCTTCCCAGCAGCACAGTCTTTTCCAGTGTGTCTGTTCACTGAATAAGATGGCCAAAGTATTAGAGCTTCAGCTATAGCATCCAATAAATATTCAAGGTTGATTTCCTTTAGGATTAACTGGCTTGATTTCCTAGCAGCCCAAGAGATTTCCAAGAGTCTTCTCCAGTACCGCAATTTGAAAGCATCAATTCTTCAATGCTAAGCCTTCTTTATGGTCCAAATTTCAATCCATACAGGGCTACTGGGAATATCATAACTTTGACCAGATGGACCTTTGTCAACAAAGTGACATCTCTGCTTTTTAATGTGCTATCTAGGTTTGTCATAGCTTTCCTCCCAAGGAGCCAACATCTTTTGATTTCATGGCTGCAGTGAATTTTGGAGCCCATCCACAGCAATTTTGGAGCCCAAGAAAACAAGGTCTGTCACTGCTTCCACTTTTTCACCATCTATTCTCCATGCAGTGTTTGGATAGGATGCTGTGATCTTATTTTTTTGAACGTTGGATTTTAAGCCAGATTTTTCACTCTTCTGTTTCACCCTCATCAAGAGTTTCTTTTGTTCCTCTTCACTTTATGCCATTAAAAAGGTATCATCTGCATATCTGCAGTTGTTGATATTTCTCCCAGCAATCTTGATTCCAGCTTCAGATTCACCCAGCTGAGCATTTCGCCTGATGTACTCTGAATAGAAGTTAAATAAACAGGGTGACAATATACAGCCCTGACATACTCCTTTCTCCATTTTGAAACAGTCCATTGTTTCATGTCCAGTTCTAATTGCTGCTTGTTGACTCACATACAGATTTCTCAGGAGGCAGGTAAGGGGACCTGGTATTGCCATCTCTTTAATAATTTTCCACAGTTTGTTGTGATCCACAAGTCAAAAGCTTCAGTGTAGTCAATGAAGCAGAAATAGATATTCTGGAATTCCCTTGCTTTCTCTATGATCCAGCAAATGTTGGCAATTTGATCTCTGGTTCCTCTACCCTTTCTAAACCCAGTTTGTACATCTGGAAGTTCTCAGTTCACATATTGCTGATGTCTCACTTGAAGGATCTTGAACATAACCTTACTAGCACATGAAATGGGCACAATTGTACAGTAGTATGAGTATTATTTGGCATTGCCCTTCTTGGGGATTGAAATGAAAACTGACCTTTTCCAATCCTGTGGCCACTGCTGAGTTTTCCAAATTTGCAGACATATTGAGAGCAGCACTTTCACAGCATCATCTTTTAGGATTTCAAATAGCTCAGCTGGAATTCCATCACCTCCACTAGCTTTGTTCCTAGCAATGCTCCTAAGAGCAACTTGACTTCACATTCCAGGATGTCTGGCTCTAAGTGAGTGAACACACCATTGTGGTTATCTGGGTCTTTAAGACCTTTTTTTGGATAGCTCTTCTGTGTCTTCTTGCCACTTCTTAATCTCTTCTGTTTTTGTTGGGTCCTTACTATTTCTGTCCTTTATCATGCCCATCCTTGTATGAAATGTTCCCTTGATATCTCCAGTTTTTTTGAAGAAATCTTGTCCTTCCCATTCTTTTGTTTTCCTCTATTTCTTTGCATTATTCATTTAAGAAGGTATGTTATTCTCTGGAACTCTCCATTCAGTTGGGTATATCTTTCCCTTTCTCACTTACCTTTCACTTCTCTTCTCTCCTCAGCTCTTTGTAAAGCCTCCTCGGACAATTACTTTGCCTTTTTGCATTTTTTTTTCCTTGAGGGTAGTTTTGATCTCTGACTCCTGTACAATGTAGTGAACCTCCATCCACAGGTTTTCAGGCACCCTGTCTGCCAAATCTAATCCCTTGAATCTATTCATCACCTTCACTGTATAATTTTTAGGTCAGCTTTTAGTATTTAGTATTTCTACAGTTTCACTACAACAAATAGATGTGATTTCATTTCTACTTGTTCTGTTTGAACTTCATGTGAACTTTCAACCTGAGGATTCATGAGTTTATTTCTCAAAATTTATATCATTCTCTGTTCTCCCCCTGCCTTGGAACTTCTAATAAAACATATATTGTATGCTCTCAGTCCATTTCCTATGCCTCTTAACTGTCCATCATATGTTTATATATGTATACATAATTTCTTATTCTATCTGTATTTTGTTTATATCTCTGAGTTTTATTTTTCCACTGTATTAGTCAGTTTTCCAGAGAAACAAAATCAATAGTAAGTAGGTAGGTAGGTAAATAGATAGATACATAGATAGATGGATGAAGAGAGAGAGATTATAAGAAGTTGGTTCACACAATTATGGACACGGGTAAGTCCAAATCCGCAGTGTGGGCCAGCAGACTTGAGTCTCAGAATAGCCAGTGGTGCAGATAAAGTCCAAGGGACAGTCTGCTGGAGAATTCCTTCTTACTTGGGAGAAGGTTGAACTTTTTTTCTGTGCAAGCTTTCAACTAACTAGATAAGGCCCACCCTCAATATGGAGGAAATTTGTCTTCCTCTACTGATTAAAACATTAATTTAATTTAAATCCCTCTCATGGAAACATACAAAGTAAGTACTTTTGACTGATTATCTGGACATCCCATGGCCCAGTCAAGTTAACACATAAAATTAATCATCATACCCATGATACTAAGAATGCAGCATTTATAATATTGAAAAAATTACTCAACAAATGGAAAAAACTGTAAGCTACATACTGTCAAGAAGAGAGCAATAATATAAAATGCCACATTTTTAGTATCATAGTTTACTATTTTTTAAATATTCTCTTACATGCATCTAATTTTTGCTTCCTTTGTTTCATTATCCTTTTAGTATTTTTCTTATTGTTGCTATTATTCCTTTATCTCTTTGAAAATCCTAAACAGACTTACTTTTAAATTATTTCAGACTGCCCTATTATTTTAACTTAATTTTCATTCATTTTCTTATTTTCTATTTTGTTAGATACCTATCTTTTTAATATTATTCATGTATTTCAGAATTTTGGTTTACCAGTTCACTTTGTATGAGTCCATTTTAAAACCAGGTTGTGTACGGAAAGCTCGGAATTTCCATCTTTGTGTGAATTTAGGGTTATTATAGACTTAATCTTAAAGCCAGCAGGCATCTTGACCCAGGTCTTAGCTCAGTCCTGTCTTCTGCTTCCCTCGGCATATAGCTTTATATAAGCTACAGACTCAGGCTGTGCAATTTTCTCCCACCTCTTTATGACTTGATAACCAAGGCAGGGATAAGGTTCTCTGTTCTCATTACTACCGTGACAGGATTGACTCTGCAGCTGCCCCTGCCTGTTTTATGACCTGTGGCCTCACAGGGCTGGAGATTCAGCCATATCTACATGTCTGGTATTTTACTGATCACTGTGATGTGTCAGAGCAGAGCAAATGCCTCAAATGTGAACCAACAATACCATTTTGACTAAAATTCCCCCATTTCTATTGCTTTTCAAGCTCTACTGTTTCAGTCTTTCTAATATACTTGCTCCATGTTCTTATCATTCTCTAGAGTCTTATAATGAAAATAAAGCCTTAATCACCTCCCCACCTTTTCCAGTTAGGTCCCCAACAAGAAACAGATGGAATACTAAAATAGGATAATTCAATCGAGTTTAACAAGGGTGTTGTCAAAGTTAAGAGAAATCAGAAAGGGTTGGTGAAGCTCCCAAGAATAGCAACAGCAGGAACCCAATCCCACCTAGGCTTAAAGAAGCAGAGAGAAAAAAAATCTACTAACCGAACTAGTAGAAAGTTAGAGCTGTGGCTACAGGAGAGAGCTGCCCAGAATGAGTTGTGAACTTTGACAGAGAATAATGATCTATTGTCAACCCTTAGCCAGGCAAAGACAGGGGCAAGGAAGCAGATACCCTGCACTCCTTCACCTTGTCTCTGATCTCCTGTTGGTGCTTCCCATTGGCCAGACCCAAGTGGCAGCTGGATTACAAGAGGCCCCTTAACGTCACAAACGTCAGCTGCTCACAGAATGGAAAAGGGTAAAAAGTGGATCTGGATGTTGCAAATAGAGAATATCCAAAATACCACCTATCCCAAGACTACACATTTCTCAAGTCATATCCAGGTCCATCTGTGACATACAAAAAGAAGTCTTCCTTTTTCACATATCCCTATTTAGCTTCTGCCTTTTTGCCCTTCTTCTTTCCCAAATCATTTCTTGAAAGAGTTGTCTAAATGCAGTTGGTAATTTATTCTCATTCACTCTCCAGCTTCTATAGTCCAGTGAATGACTTTTAAACCCTGAAATTTCTCCCAGAGAAATTACTGATTTTCTGCTGAATTGTCAACTCAATCCAATCTTCTTAACGACTTCATTGAGGCACTTCTGAAACCCCCTCCCTTCTTGGTTTCCGTGTGACCACTTTCTCCAAGTCTTTCTCTTATGGGACTGAAGTGGCAGCATGTAGGAGGAGCAGGTACTGGGGCTGAAGAAGCAGCACTTTTGTAAGACCTGAAGGCTTCAAGACAGAGAGGACTGCCATGGCTAGGGGTGTGGTAAAGGGGTGAGGGTGGAGAACACATCCCAGAAGAAGCAGCAGTGTGTGTAATGGCCATATCTCCTTGTTTGCCATCAGTGAATGCTAAGTCACTTCAGTCGTGTCCAACTCTTTGCCACCACCAGGCTCCTCTGTCCATGGGCTTCTCAAGGCAGAAATACTGGAGTGGGTTGCCATGACTTCCTCCAGGAGATCTTCCTAACCCAGGAGATTGAACTGGTGTCTCTTGTATCCATCAGTGGCTACAAAGTTGACCACAAAACTTTACAGAGTCCTTCTTCAGGATGAGAAAAGCTGAACTGATCTGGAAGGAATGGAATTTTCTATAGCAAAGACATATAGTATCTGAGAGGTATTTGTTTTCAAAAGTATGTAAACCCTAGCTTTCCATCAGCACTCTGTCTATCTGATAGAACTTCTTCACCCAGAATATCCCCTCTTCCTTTCAGTGCCTCTGAAGCAGTATGAGCTGACAGCACCCTGTCCCGCAGGGCATCAGGACTGCAGGGCCCTAAGCAAAGACAGGGCAGTCAGAAAGTCCTATCTCTAGTTGCCCCTTCATTCTTCTGACATATGAGAGAAGTGAGAAAAGTAGGGTACAAGAAAAAGAGGCTCTAAAGACTGAGCAGGCAGGTGGAATTCAAAGTGCTTTTACCCCCAAAAAATTAAAGAGACATTTTCTCTGCCAGGGCTTCTGGACCTTGATACAGCAAGAAGTCAAAGAGAAGCATTCATCTCCTTGCAAATGGGACCCACCTCTCCACCTTGGAGCATGGACCAAATACAGCTGAGAGCTCCAATGGGAAAAACTGAGTGTGGTTCTGCAGACACATACAGGCCTTTGCCTCTAGATCCCCTTGAGGTCACTCCCCAGGAGCATTCGACAAATATGCACAGCTACGAGGCTGTCCAAGGAATGCAGCCGTCTCAATCATTCATTACCAAGGCTCAAAACCACTGGGCAGGAAGAGCAGACAGAGAGATCTGGGCAGGATCTGTCTCTGATGAGGTTTGGAAACGGGAGATGCCCCTGACTAGGCAGGCTGAATTGATGTGGTCTGGCCTAGGGGCAAGGGAATGGACAGAATGACCTTCATAGCTCTTGGCCCAGCCCGGTGGGTCTATGAAAAGAGACGTTTGATTCATTCTCAGGCTCTACCCAAGTGACTCTGAAATATTCCTAGACAGTTGCCAGGAGAGTCAATGGTGGGTGAAACAAAGATTCAGGAGCCAAGATTCCCAGTTTCCAGCCATTCCCTTCAGTCCTCTCCTGTGTTTTCCTTTATGTCTGTTTGCTGGCTTCCCTTCTCTGATAAACTGTAAGACCCCTGAGGGCAGAGGCTCTTTCTCTTTCTTCCTCCTCCTGCCAAGCTGTGCTGGGTTGCCTTAAGAAGACTTACTGTTTAACTCAAGGTCATTTCTCTGAGTGGCAACTTGTCAGCCACAGGACTATGGAGAGGATGAGCTGATCAGCAGTGGTGAGAATGACGAGGAGGAAGAGGCTGGAATCATGACGATTACTCATTTATGGTCTTCCTATTTATTTCCACTCTGATGTCCACTAAAGAGAAAAGGAATTAGTTTTAAAAAAAAAAATGCAGACATGTTACCATTCCAGACTCAGAAAATCAAACCTCTTACCCAGAAGAAAACTTCATCAAATGAGAAGGTTAAGCGGGGACCCAAAATCTGATCCTCTTCCACATCTGGCACATTTGTACCCTGTTGAGATAGCTCTGTGCAGCCAGATAGATAGGTTGCAGATATCACTGAGTTAGTCAAGGCAGGGAAAATCAAAGAGCAGGAATCAGGAAAGCACTCCCACAGGATGAATTTTTGAGTGTGGATTTGTAGACAACAAGGAAGACATAAGGAGAGGCCAAGATGAAGCTCTAATACTTTGGTCACCTGATGCAAAGAGCCAACTCATTGGAAAAGACCCTGATGCTGGGAGAGATTGAGGGCAGAAGAGGGCAACAGAGGATGAGACAGCTGGGTGGCATCATCAACTCAATGAACATGAGTTTGAGCAAACTCTGGGAAATGGTGATGGACAGGGAAGTCTGGCGTGCTGCAATGCATGGGGTCACAAAGAGTCAGGCATGACTTAGCGACTGAACAACAGCAAGACAGTTCTCTGCAGGTCCTTGTGTTGGGCAGGGAATGGAATGCATGGGACTGAGGCATGCAGGCAAGGACCAGGAAGAGTTTTAGGAGAGCTGCAAATTGTGGGAGATGGGGACATGGTGAAACTGGGCTGGGGAAATGAGGCAGACAAACCTCTTAGAGCTCAAATTTAAGAGATCAGATTTAATAACAAGGGGACTTATGCAGCCAAATTGGAAATCCACCCAAACATCTGTGGAGGCATGCAAGAAGTTACAGTTTCTTAAGGAGAATCATGAGGAGTCTGCTGGTGCCTGAGGGTTTCCAGTGCAGGCAGATCAAGGGGAGAGAAGTGCTTTCTCAAAAGAGCTCAATCAGGCAGAGGTGGGATTAGCGGCCAGCAAGTGAGAGCATGTACCTCTAATCAAGCTTTTGAAAGAGATCTTTCCTATCCTAGAAATGGAGCCAAAAAAAGAAAACAATCACTCTTTGGGTGGGAATGGATATAAAAGGGCTTGCTTTAATATCTGTGAGTTACATCTGATATCTCAAGTATGCAGGAAAGAACACTGGGAAGGAGGCAGGTAGAGGGAATTCACTGCATAAGGTCCTTTACTTACTGACACTTAAGACTAAAAGTTAGTATGAGAGTTGGCCATTTGCTGTCTGATGACCACCCTATACCCACAGCACAAACAACCCATAGTATAGAACAGACTCATTTCAAAAGTTTATTTTCTCCAGTTCTCTTTAGTTCTACAAGCAACTTATGGATGTCTGTGTCAAAACAGACACAGTTTTGGGCACTGAAAAGCATCAAGATGGTACCCTATAAGAGATCCTTGCATTCTAACAAGAGAAATGGAAACTAAGCTAGAAAACATATGAATAAGATGATTTCCACTGCTGCCAATTACTATGAAGGAAAGAAATTGTCTAGATTAATCAAGGAAAGAAGGGGGCCTTGCTAAAGAGTGGTGGGCAACATGCAGGTTGGGATGATGGGCAAAACTATGCCCACAGAGTTAGTGTTTATTCAGAGACTGGAATAGCACAAACTGAACAGCCAAAGGACCTAAGGAGAGCCTTCCTGGAAGAAAGAACAGGATCCTCAAAACCTTAACCTGAGGCTGGGATTTATAAAAAGAAAATTAATAAGGTGGTAGTTATTGCTAAGTGTTCAATGTCCAGAGAGACGGCTGTGTCTAAGATATCACACATACAGATGGAAACAGAAGAGAGAAAAGTAAGACATTGAATGCTTCTATGGGACTTAACAGAAATCAAGATTAAGAGAGAGATAAAGAGAACTGGACAGCCGGCGAGCAGCATGTTTCCTGTGTGTGCTACTGTCCCAATTAATTAGCCTGGGCTCATGGAGCCTGTAAGAGGACAGTCACACAGCTCGCGCTTGAATGCCACACTGGGGGACTGAATTCTAAGACTCTGAGCACCAGCTGAATCTGTCTCCAGGAAAGCAGTTTAGAGGAGCAGAGAAAAAAGCACAATGAGCAAATGCCTGGGGCCTCCTCCTCTCCAGGGCAGTGATCATTGCCCATGCTTTTAAGGTCTATCTTTTCACAAGATGGTCAGAGCTTGGGGGCACATGGCTACACTCAGCGTATATCCACAATGTAGCCATTGTGGCCACAAGGAGGAGAGCAGGGATTCTCTTCACACCCTCAACATTTGTTATTATTTCAAATAAAGGAGATAGGAAGATGGCTGGCACTGACACCGAACTCATTTCTAAGATTTCTGGGCTCCTGGCCGGGCTGTCCCACCAACTCTCCGTATTTCTTTCCCTCTGTGCATTTTGATTTACCATATATAAAGCTAGGAGTCTGTGTGTTAATTTCTAAGGGCTCTTCCAGCTCTGACAGTCTCATAAAATATGGAAGTTTTAAAATTAGAAGAGATATCTGGGAGCACATAGCAGCTACAATATAGCAACATCAAAAACCAAAAGGAGCAAGGAGATCAGATACATTGGTTAGGAAAGATTTGGCTGCAAGTAACAGATAATGTAACAATAGCTTAAGTTAAAGGGGGTTTATTTTTCTCTTATAACAATAAGCTGAATTGTTCTAACACAGGGTCTAGGCTTAGTAGGAAAGAAGTAAATTTGGACCAGAGGGGACTGGTGATTTACTAGCGTATTTGAGGGAGCAAAGAAAGGTAATGCCATCCAAGACTTTGCTCAAAGAGCAAGAGCAAAGGAAAACAAGTTGTAGTCAGAGAGGGGAGTGAGTGGTTTTAATGTCAGAAGAAGAGCTCTGGGAGACAAGAACACTCAGAATGTGGTCTTGAGAAAAGGCTGCTAAAGTGCAGCGAGAAGAGACAAGGCACTGATGATCGCGTTTCTGGGCCTTGATCCTTTCTCAGCACCCCCTAGAGATTCCATCTCCTGGCTGGCTGCAGCACACCCTCTTTGTGCCTTACCCAACAAATCACATCTACAACAATAAGAGAGAGGAGGTGGGAAGTGATGAGAACAAAGGAGAAAGACCATGGGTGACAGCTGGCCCGCAATGTAGGATAACCAAACAGCAGATGCCGAGCTGAGAAGGAAAGCAAGCTGGCAGAATTAAATGTTGATATCTCTCAGGAGGTAAGGGGTGGTAGGGAAATTGCAAATAGTCTAGAAGCAAGAGTGAGGAGCAGGGATAATCCTACCTTCTTCAGGAAAACAAATAAGCAAATCTAGATGCTTCCTGCCTGCAAAGGGCTTCACTGTGCTCCAAGGGCCACTTTCATCCTGGCTTCAGGAAGCTCTTTGGTGCCTTGCTGTCATGACTTGTCATGTCATGATGGCTTCAGAGGTCATTCCTCCTGGTTTTCCCCCTTTGGAGATCTTAACTGCCACTGCCTCTGTCCCTGCAACTATTGAATGCCACAAAAATCTCAATTTTTAGAGAGCTCCAAATGGGGAGCGCTTACTGTCAGCATTAGAGCACCCCTCAAATATGAGCACATAAAATATACACTCTGTGAATCTTCATGAAGCATTAGCCCACTGGAACAAAAGCATTATAAGGGGTCAGATTTTGTCATTTGCTCACTTGTGGATTCTCGAGGATAAGATCATGAGATCAAGTCCTGGCACATAGTAGGTATCTAGTTAATATTCTTTGAGTGCTGAATATGAGCAGCTGTGTCAGAGTACATTTGTGTGTCTGTCTAGTGTTACACCCCATAATAACCCTGTCAGTGATCAATCATCCTGCCAAAGACCAGGTACCTTGACCCTTTTCTGCTTTAGATGGATTTTCTGTCCATTCAGACTGAGGGGAGCTCTCTTGCTTTTCATGGCCTGACACACAGGAACCCTACCATTTAAAGGACTTGTCCTGATTTTCCCCAGAACTACACAGTTCTCAGGGGTCCGCCATCCAGCATTCAAGTGCAGCACTTCCCTCTGGGTCCTGGGAGGCAGGCACACTTGCCACCGGAGGTCAGAGCGTCTTCAAAGCCTCCCAGAAGCCAGCACCTGGGTTTTCTCCAGCACTCTCCCCTCTGCCACTCACTTGTGCTTTGCACAGACACTTTGGCCACGTCTCATTTTGTGAGGCAGAAGGGGTCAAGGGAGGAGGGAGCCGAGGGTCCTAGGTCCACAGTGACTGGGCAACTCAGGAGGAAGCGAAGTCCAGGCAGAAAACCATCATCTCCTCCAGCACTCACACTCCCCCTCTTCCTCATGGAAACGAAGCAGATATGAGGTGAAACATCTGTTTTGCTTTCAGTAGACTTCATTTGTCTTTTCTCTCTCTCCTCAGCTTTAACCCTCCCTCTGCCTGGTGGCTCAGAGGTTAAAGTGTCTGCTTGGAATGCAGGAGACACGGGTTCGATCCCTGGGTTGGGAAGATCCCCTGGAGAAGAAATGACCACCCACTCCAGTACTCTTGCTTGGAGAATTCCTTGGAGGGAGGAGTCTGGTGGGCTACAGTCCATAGGGTCACAAAGAGTCAGACACAACTGAGCGACTTCACTCACTCACTCACTCACTCACTGCCGTCGGGAAGCCTGTCTTGTCCTCCACACATAATCCACTTCCCACAAGGGCAACCAAGGTAGTCTCTTTGAAGAGTGTTGCCTTGTTTACAGACTACCTGAGATCAGTTTTCATTCCAATTCCAAAGAAAGGCAATGCCAAAGAATGCTCAAACTATCGCACAATTGCACTCTTCTCACATGCTAGCAAAGTAATGCTCAAAATTCTCCAAGCCAGGCTTCAGCAATACGTGAACCGTGAACTTCCAGATGTTCAAGCTGGTTTGGGAAAAGGCAGAGGAACCAGAGATCAAATTGCCAACATCTGCTGGATCATGGTAAAAGCAAGAGAGTTCCAGAAAAACATCTATGTCTGCTTTATTGACTATGCCAAAGGCTTGGACTGTGCAGATCACAATAAACTGTTGAAAATTCTGAAAGAGATGGGAATCCCAGACCACCTGACCTGCCTCTTGAGAAATCTGTATGCAGGTCAGGAAGCAACAGTTAGAACTGGACATGGAACAACAGACTGGTTCCAAATAGGAAAAGGAGTACGTCAAGGCTGCATATTGTCACCCTGCTTATTTAACTTATATGCAGAGTACATCATGATAAATGCTGGGCTGGAAGAAGCACAAGCTGGAATCAAGATTGCCGGGAGAAATCTCAATAACCTCAGATATGCAGATGATACCACCCTTATGGCAGAAAGTGAAGAGGAACTCAAAAGCCTCTTGATGAAAGTGAAAGAGGAAAGTGAAAAAGTTGGCTTAAAGCTCAACACTCAGAAAACGAAGATCATGGCATCTGGTCCCATCACTTCATGGGAAATAGATGGGGAAACAGTGGAAACAGTTTCAGACTTTATTTATTTGGGCTCCAAAATCACTGCAGATGGTGACTGCAGCCATGAAATTAAAAGACACTTACTCCTTGGAAGAAAAGTTATGACCAACCTAGATAGTATATTCAAAAGCAGAGACATTACTTTGCCAACTAAGGTCTGTCTAGTCAAGGCCATGGTTTTTCCAGTAGTCATGTATGGATGTGAGAGTTGGACTGTGAAGAAGGCTGAGCATGGAAGAATTGATGCTTTTGAACTGTGGTGTTGGGGAAAACTCTTGAGAGTCCCTTGGACTGCAAGGAGATCCAACCAGTCCATTCTGAAGGAGATCAGCCCTGGGATTTCTTTGGAAGGAATGATGCTACAGCTGAAACTCCAGTACTTTGGCCACCTCATGCGAAGAGTTGACTCATTGGAAAAGACTCTGTTGCTGGGAGGGATTGGGGGCAGGAGGAGAAGGGGATGACCGAGGATGAGATGGCTGGATGGCATCATGGACTCGATGGACGTGAGTCTGAGTGAACTCTGGGAGTTGGTGATGGACAGGGAGGCCTGGTGTGCTGTGATTCATGGGGTCGCAAAGAGTCAGACACAACTAAGCAACTGAACTGAACTGAACTGAGACAATTTGTCCCTCTTCCTCTCTTTGGCTACTATGTGTTCGAACTGAGTTTAGAGAATTAAACAATGTCTGCCCACTTCATTCATTAAACAATTGTCAAAAGCTATACTTCCATAAAAACCAGAAAAAAAAAATCAGCAAAGATTAGAGAATTTCCATTGGTCCTCAAAGACCCAAGAGATACATACAAGATGTCTTTGCACACTGAAATAAACCTGATATGCTCTGTACTATTTCAATGACCTAGAAAATAATAGATGTATGAGAAGTATATTTTGATGAAATAAATTATATATTTTACAGAGGGAAGAAAAAGAAAAACAATTGTCTACTGGGAACAAAGTTCCTGCCCAGCATTATGCTAGCTACAGACCATGGTGACAAGCAGGACAGACATGGGGACAGGGAAGGGAGTCAGTCTGTAAATAA
This sequence comes from Budorcas taxicolor, assembly GCF_023091745.1. Taxonomy (NCBI): domain Eukaryota; kingdom Metazoa; phylum Chordata; class Mammalia; order Artiodactyla; family Bovidae; genus Budorcas; species Budorcas taxicolor. The sequence goes on from NC_068911.1 coordinate 150,112,452, forward strand.
ATGTCCATCCAACCTGTGATAAGTACTTAATTAGGCAATAACTGAAGTGCTGTGAAAGGAAATAATGGGGTCAGAGTCATGGGAGGTCAAAGAGGTCATGGAAGTCCAAGAAGGTCACATCAGGCTTTTTTGTAGAGAAGACATTTACACATATTGAGGATGACATGGAGATAGGAAAAAAAAAATGGAAAGAAAGAAGTGAAGAGACTTGGAGAAGAAAACAGAGAAACAGCTCTGAAAGACAGAAAAGAGCTTGCAGTTTTCTAAGAATTGTAGAAAAGACAAAAATTATTTTGACATAAAACAGAGCCTCCAGTCCTTGCAGAATGAGGCAGAAGACAGTGATACAATGAGATGAGAAAGCAGGCAGCCTGGAAAGCTTAGATTTTATTCTAGGTGCACTGGGGAATCACTGAGCAAGGTTGTGTGTACCTTGAGAGAAATTCCTGTGTTGTTCTAGGGTGACTCTGAGACCCAATCCAGCACCAGCCCCCAAACACCATTCTCAATTCCCACTCCCATGCCCAGTTCCAGTGGCCAGAGGGAGCTGTGATCATGTTAAATTGTTTCACAGATTCTTTACTCCTCTGATAGAGGCAATAAAGAGATACGGTTCAAATCAGTCCATTTGGCGACCTCTGAGAAACTGGAAAGTTTGGTCAATGATCAACACTCAGCAAAAATGAGATTTTTGAATTATTGTTAGAAGCTTCAATGATTCAGCCTCTCCCTGTCCCCCATGACTGTGAATAATCCCAACTCTGTTATAGGACAGTACAGGCCTACTTAGGCCAGAGGATGTTTGCCAGATATTTCTGCTCTGGGTGGTTACAGAAAACAACATCTAACAACAACTCAGACCTCTTGTGGTCAGAGACTCACACTACGCCCAGATGTGCTGAGCAAGGGTAGCTTTATGTCTCTGTAACTAATATGATCCTCCCCAGAGGCCCACATGTGCTGAGAAAAGAAAAAAGTAAATGTAATTCAATTGGGTCATTTCAGTCAAATACAATAAGCAATAATAATGCTTTTAGGTAAAATGCTCAGGTTCTCAGACTTTGACCTTTTCTTATTCAAATGTGGTTGATTTACCACCCTTATGGCAGAAAGGGAAGAAGAACTAAAGAGCCTCTTGATGAAAGTGAAAGAGGAGAGTGAAAAAGTTGGCTTAAAACTCAACATTCAGAAAATGAAGATCATGGCATCGGTCCCATCACTTCATGGCAGATAGAGACAGAAACAATGGAAACAGTGTCAGACTTTATTTTCTTGGGCTCCAAAGTCACTGCAGATGGTGACTGCAGCCATGAAATTAAAAGACGCTTGCTCCTTGGAAGAAAATTTATGACCAACCTAGATAGTATATTAAAAAGCAAAGACATTACTTTGCCAACAAAGGTCCATCTAGTCAAAGCTATCATTTTTCCAGTAGTCATGTATGGATGTGAGAGTTGGACTATAAAGAAGGCTGAGTGCTGAAGAATTGATGCTTTTGAACTGTGGTGTTGGAGAAGACTCTTGAGAGTCCCTTGGATAGCAAGGAGATCCAACCAGTCCATCCTAAAGGAAATCGGTCCTGAATATTCATTGGAAGGACTGATGCTGAGGCTGAAACTCCAATACTTTGGTCACCTGATGGGAAGAAATGATTCATTGGAAAAGACCTTGATGCTGGGAAAGATTGAAGGTGGGAGGAGAAGGGGACAACAAAAGATGAGATAGTTAGAATGGCATCACAGACTCAATGGACATGAGTTTGAGTAAGCTCTGGGAGTTGGTGATGGACAGGGAGGCCTGGTGTGCTACAGTCCATGGGGTAGCAAAGAGTCAGACAACTGAGTGACTGAAGTGAACTGAACTGAGTTGATTTACAATACTGTGTTAGTTTCAGGTATACAGCACAGTGATTTGGTTATAAATATATATGTGGGTGGGCTTCCCTAGTGGCTTGGTGGTAAAGAATCCATGTGTGATGCAGGACACACCAGTTCAATCTCTGGGTCAGGAAAATCCCCTGGAGAAGGGAATGGCAACCCATTCCAGTATTCTTGGCTGGGAAATCCCACGGACAGAGGAGTCTGGTGGGCTACAGTGCATGGGGTCCCAAAAGAGTTGGACACAACTTAGCAACAAAACAACAATGATTTATTCTGCTTTTCCATTGTAGCTTATTACAAGATATTAAATATAGTTCACTGTGAAAGTGAAAGTGAAGTCGCTCAGTCGTGTCTGACTCTTTGCGACCCCATGGACTGTGTAGCCTATCAAACTCCTCCGTCCATGGGATTTTCCAGGCAAGAGTGCTGGAGTGGATTGCCATTTCCCTCTCCAGGAGATCTTCCTGACCCAGGGATCGAACCTGGGTCTCCCGCATTGCAGGTAGACGCATTACCATCTGAGCCACCAGGAAGATCTAGCTCACTGTGCTAGTAAATCCTCGTTGTTTAATCTATTTTATACATGGTAGTGGGCATTTGTTAGTTCCATATTCCCAGTTTATCCCTCCACTCCCCTTCCTTTTTGGTAACATTTTTTTTCCTGTGTCTCTGGGTCTGTTTCTGTTTTATAAATAAGTTCATTTGTACTACATTTTTAGATTTCCCTGACTTGATGGACATGAGTCTGAGCAAGCTCCGGAAGTTGGTGATGGACAGGGAAGCCTGGCATGCTCCCGTCCATGGGGTTGCAACAAGTCGGACATGAGTGAGCAACTGAACTGAACTTAAATTCCACATAAAAGTGATATCTTACAAAAGTCGCCTTTCTCTGTCACACTCATTTCATTTAACATGCTAACCTCTAGGTCCATCTCAGACTTTGACTTTGTCTCCTGCCCTTTCCTTGCCCAGTAACGCTTATGAAGATGAATTGATATGCCCCCAAATCAGTGAAGAGAGAACAATTTCTAGAATCCACATAGTGTTCCCTGAATCCATACTGACCTAAGAGGTAGAGAAGGACCTTTTCGGAAGATTGTTCTATTGTGGGCCAACTGCTGGAATTGGCTATTCAGAGCATTAGCTGGTAGACCTCATGGTTTAGCCTCTTTCAGCCCAGAATCCCTGGCCTGGTCCTACTTGAGCTCCTACTGTCTCTAATGATGTTGTTGAGGTCTAGCTGGAAACTCCTCTGATTTTTGAACCAGAATATGTTTTCAGATAATCTGTTCCAAGAGGTTCCCAAGTGGCTCTAGTGGTAAAGAACCTGCCTGCCAATGCAGCAGACGTAAGAGATGCAGGCTCAATCCCTGGGTCAGGAAGATTCCCTGGAGAAGGAAATGGCAACCCACTCCCATATTCTTGTCTGGAGAATCCCATGGACAGAGGAGCCTGGAGGGCTACAGTCTATGGGGTCATGGACATGGCTGAGGCAACTTAACATGCACACACAACAACCTATTCCACAGCTACAAGGCTCTTTAGCCCTGTTCCAGAAATCCACTCTCATGCCCTCAGTAAGCTCCTTTCCAGCTTCTCAGCCAACTTCTCATTCCCAATTACAAGCCCAGAACGTTCACGTCCTGTTCAAGTTACACAGGAATCCAGAGCATGTTGAGAGAGCAAAATTCAGGCCTTCTCACTGTCGGGCATCATCAGTTTGATTTTACTGTGGCCACCTCCTGGTTGGTGCTTCTCAGGTGAGCCCCTCAGAAAGACAGGAAACAGATTTCCCTACCTTCAGCCTTTATTATGGTGCATGTGTGCTCAGTGGTATCTGACTCAATGAGACCTCATGGACTATAGCCCCACAGGGTCCTCTGTCCATGGGATTTCCCAAGCAAGAACACTGGAGTGGAGAACCATTTCCTCCTCCAGGAGATCTTCCTGACCCAGGGATCAAACCTGTGTCTCCTGCGTCTTCTGCACTGCAGGTGGATTTTTAGCACTGAGCCACTGGGGCAGCACCTATATCTACATATTTGGGATGCCTAAGGCCTGTTCCGCCTACCACCCCATCTGCTCAGCATCTCGCTTCTCTTCTCTCTCTGTCCTCCCTTCTTTTGCCACAGTCCCTTGATGAGCAAACACTGTTGATCACTTTCCACTCTCTGTATTCCTTTGACCTCAGTTATCTATCTTAGAATCTTCCAGGATTCTTTGCTTGTGTTCCTCCCTTTGTATCACAATGTGTGGCATAAATCTGCATGAGAGTAAGTCTAGAAACAGTATCTATTGTGTCTTGAGCCTTGAAGCATTTTCTTTTCAGTGACAGCAGACATCTTCTGCTCTTTCTCTGTAGGTCCAAATACACTACAAGTTCTGGAGGAAATAGTATTTTGCCGATCGGTTTATGGATTTTAATATTCCTATAAACATTGAAAAAAGTGTTTTTAAGTCTTATAGTTACAAAACAGCATGCAAATGCCACAAACCTACAAATCTTAAAAGGATGGTGTACTGGACAAATGCCCTGGAAAGATCCACAGATACACACACACACCCATATAACCCTTTGTATCCTTTTTTAAATCACAGAATGAATTTAGTCTTCCCATTATTTATTTTCAGTTCAGTCGCTGAGTCGTGTCCAACTCTTTGTGACCCCATTGACTGCAGCATGCCAGGCCTCCCTGTCCATCACCAAAACTCAAAGTTTACTCAAAGTCATGTCCATTGAGTCGATGATGCCATCCAGCCATCTCATCCTCTGTCGTTCCCTTCTCCTCCTGCCTTCAATCTTTCCCATTTATCCTTTATTTATTATTCCTTTTAACATTGAGATAGCTTTAAAATGACCCACGGGTAACAGGCATGGAGAAAATGCAGGGGTGCTGGAAGAATTTGAGGACTTCAGACACCTTCAGAGGTTGAAAGGTCAGAAAAGGCCCCACAGAGGAGGCGAGTTGTATCTGGATTTGGCAAAAGTGTCCCTGATAAGAACATGACATTCAGCTGCTTGCTAAGGAAAGTCTCTAGTCTCAGGCTCAAAATCTGGCATTTGAGGGTTAGTAAATTCAGACCAATCTTCGCCTTCAGCAACAGTACTGTGAGGGGGAGACCCCAGATTCAAAACAGGACTGGAAGTGCCCAGTCAGCAGGCTTGACCTTCTGCCTGAGCAACCAAGGTATGAGGGAAAGGGTGTGGTTAGCAGCACATGCTCCGAACTAAACTCTTCATGAGGCAGTGTAATCAAATCCTACAGTTTTCAGAACTACCACTGCTGGTTTGGACTTTTATGAGTTCCAATCCTTTTTATTATTTTTCCAGCCTCTTTTTCATTCTTCTTTTGCTTTTGGTTTCACAACATACTTTGGCCTTCCCCCCATCTCTCTGAGCCAGTTCATTGTTTCTCAAGAGAAACTAAGAAGTGATTGCTCTCTGGACATGAACACTTTTCATGGAGTTTCCTTACCTGATTACAAGTTCTCTCCTGCTTCTTTACGAAGGGAGAAACCCTGCTCAGGTCCCCATTTTGAATAGGACCAGGAAGAGGTGCAGAACTCTGGAGCATTTCAGAGATCTACCCTGTCTCTGCATAGAGCCACATCATCCACCTCACAGGTCATTCCCAGAAGTAGTGGAGCATTACACTTCCACACTCAGACAGGGAATATTTTGATTCAATTATCTCAAGGTACATGTAAAGGAGAAGGAAACCAGTGACTAAGCCAACTCCCAAATATCTAGAAGAAGTTAGATCAAGACTAAAGTCCTACATCGAGTACAGAACAGCCATCCCCCACGCCTACTGCAGAGTGTAAACCATGCTCCTGTTCCACTGTAGAAAAGCCCTGTAGGCAGCTGATACATGGCCAGTGAGTCGTACAAAGAGAGGTAACATGATGTTTAGCCATCATCAGTCACTGGCAGGCTCACCCTTGATGGCAGATCCCATGCCATGGGAAAGGAGACACAAACTAAACTGGAAGAAGCCTTAGAGGTTATGTAGCTCAACCTCCTCATTTTACATTTGAAGAAACTGATTCCCAAGTCTACCATTGTCATTGCAAAGTTAATTACTGGTGGGAACCTGTAAATTGGCTTCCACATCAGGATGTGTTCCATAACATCAGTTCACAGAAGCCAGCCAGCTTAGGACTAGAACACTCAGGAATGAGGGTCTTATGACAGAGTCAGGAATTTCAGAAAAGATGAAGGTACTTTATCTGTTGGGAAGGATGAGGTAAAGGGATAGGTGTTTCAGTTACTGATGTGTAAGACACCACTCCAAAACTTAGTGGCTTATAATAACACTTACTTTGCTCCAGGTCTAAAATATGGACAGATCTCTGTGATGACAGCTCATCTCTACTCCATCACACTTCAAGTGGGGCAGCTGAAAGGTTGAGGCCATCTGAAGATTTGTTCATTCACTTGACTGTTGATGCTCACCATCAGCTGAGACATTGGATGGGGCTGTGGCCAGGACCCTAAATGTATCCGTTTCACATGGTTTACTCAGAGCATGGAGTCTGGGTTCCCAGGGAGAGAGAGACACAAACACAAAGCAAATCATGTTATATAGCCCACACCTAGAAGTCACACAGCATAACGTATGCCATTATTCTGAAGTCACAAAGCTGGACCCATCTTTGAGAGAGGGGAATTGGGCTTCACCTTAGAGGAATAAGTTGGAATGAGGACCAAGTCAACATGTCAGTCATCCAATGTGAACCCTGAAGTTTGAAAATGGGGATGTGGGGAAGATGGAGAGAATACGTGAGAGAGAAACAGAGAGATAGCAAAGAAGAAGTATTAATAGAAGAGAGAACACAAAAAGAAAAAGAGGAGAGGGAGCCGAGAAAGGGAAAGAGCGTGTGTGTGTGCGTGCCTGCGTGCCTACACACGCATGCGTGAGTGTGATGTGAATGTGTGTGTGTAGGTGGATGACACAAGGGGAGAGAGAGATGAAAACAAATAGGAGAGAGAGAGAGAACTAAGACAGACTAGAAAGAGTACAGGTATTAATATGTGTGAATGTATAGGTGTGTGTGTGTGTAAAAGGATGACAAAGAGAGAAGATGGGAGGAAGAGAAAAGAAAGTTGACGCTTGAAAAGCCTTTCCTTATGTTGAAGCCACAGTAAATCAGAAGATAATGAAATTCTGCACAGATTTAAATGCCTGATAGAAAACTTGGAAGCAAATGAGGAGCTGTATCAGAAAACCTCAGTGTCATGTAAATCTCACTGAACAGGGAAATCAAAATGTTAACAACAATTACATTCTTCTTATAACAAAATTGGTTCTGAAAATGGAAAAAAGAAGAATGGAAACACTTCTGCAAATGATTAAAGGGAGAGTAAAGATCACGGGTTGGGGGAGAGCTGGGGAAGGGAGGGAGGGGAGTGCTGGCCGTGATAAATATAGAACCATAATTTAAGAGACAGTAGGAAACGCTTTGTGTGTGTTAATTGGAAATGCATCCTATACGATGCAGTTTGTTCACCATGAGTGTCGTGACCTTGGGCTCCTCGAGGGAATGTGGGCTCCACCCTGTCCCCATGGTGAAGGGAAGAAGCAAGAAACCATGTCATTCAATGGATGAAAGAGGTTCCAGTTTATATGGTGGAAAGACCCATTTTTTTTGTTTTGTTTTTGTTTTTCTGTTTCATTCTTTGGATTAAAGAGAGAAACACTGTGGGATTACAGCAAAGCTATCTTGTTTGCCAAGAAAGAGTCTCAGAGATGGGATAGTTTGAGAACAGCCTCACCCCATGTTAGAGTGACAAGATGGATTCTTTTTTCTGCTCTTTGTCGCCAAAGATCCTGGTTAATCAAATGAGCATTTGGCCCAAGGGAAATGAGATGTTGGGAACTGGCTTTGAGAAGAGAATTCCTCTTGCTTATCAGAGACAGTTCCTCTTTCTTCAGGGACCTGGCGTTGGCAGTGACAATGGTTCCTGGCTCTGTGTCTCAGAACAGAAAAGAATGGGTCAGATTGGCTCTGGTGAACAGTGAACTGCAGACTAGAGATCTGTTTTGCATTTGGGCTGAAAATCTTGGCTTTTGAATGAGCGAAGTGGTAAAGGATAATCCTTTGATAAATTTCTGCCAGCTAACTTGCACTTCATCACTTGTTTTTCAGATCACCCTCTACTTTCATCCCTTCTCACACATCTTGCAACACTGTAAGAGCATTTTAGAGCTTAGGCCTCTAAGATGAGCTGGGACTGTGATGCCCAAGCGGTAGTTATACCCCAGTTGCAAGTGAAGTGTGTGGAGAGCCAGGATAAACCTAAGAAAAACCGAGGCTCCAAAGTCTTCCCAGATTTACCTAATCAGCATCTCTGGGGGTGATGGGACCAGGAAATCTACATTTGTAACAAGCTTCCAAATAATTCTCATGTGCCCAGGCTGGCCCCCAGTCTCCAGACAAGAAATTGGAGGCCACTGAACACCAAATCCTTTATTATAACCATGTAAAGTGAGACTCAAGAGAGGGAGGTCACTGCCAAAGGCCACGTGCAACTGAGACTAGGACTCGAGTATGTCACCTCCCAGTCCAGAACCCTGACTGGGCCTAGACGTCCCGTTAAAGTCAGGCCTAAGTTTACCTTTAGGTATACCACGTTTGTGATGGTTATAATGATGGTGACAGTGATATGATGGGAGCGGTCATGATAGCTAATATTTACCCAACATTTACTAGGTATTTGACCCTATAGAATAATTTATTTAATACTCAGAACAATCCCATGAGGTCAACACTACAATCTGCCCATTTCATAGCTTGGAGAATTGAAGCATAGAAAGGTCAGGGAAGTTTTGCAAGGTCACACAGCAAGAAGGTAGGACTGGAATTTAAGCTCAGGACTGGCAGAAGGCAGGAAGTGCCAAGATCCTCAGCATTTTCTCATGTGCAATTTAGCACTTCACCTTTGGGTCACAGAATACTTTCCCTTTGTAAATTACCTCTCTTGACCTGAAGTCTTCCCCATACTGACCTCTGCACCTGCTTATAGGTACTACAGAGAATGGCAGGATTATCCTGGAATGAAGGAGAAACATTCAACAAAAACTCTATGCCAGGAGGGCCTTTTAGGAGTGGGTCTGTGAGCCTGGCATACAGCTAATTATTGTCATACTTTCGTTCCCCCTCCCCCAGTTCCTTACAAAATTGAAAACAGGCCTCAGATGATGATCAAAGTAAGCAATAGCTTTGTTCCCTTGCCCTCAAATAGAGGGGTTCTGGTTTACTGTGTTGGAGGACGTGACTCAAATCTTCCTTGGTTCAAAAAGTTCTACAGGAAACATCCTTTCCACCGCCATCTCTACCCCTTATAATCCAGACACAAAGATCTATCTTGGGAAAAATAGAGAAGGCAGAGCAAATTTTGCACCAGTTACTATGAGAGAAGAGCCACCAAAAGCAGTGGCCTTGGACATGATCTCACCAATCAGATGAGTCATTCTTCCTCCTTGCTTGTTGGAAATGGAAACAGGCAATAGGTAAGGGTTATGGGGGGTTGGGAAGAAGCCAGCAATGTTCCTCCAGCTCTATTCCCTCCTGCATGATGTAGCAGAAATCCCTTCTTCTCTACAGAAGTATAAGTCAAATAATGGGTGCTGTCTACTAATCCCAGGTCTTGTCTCTGATCTACTCCAGAACTGTCTATGTACTAATAATTCCACAAGTGCAGACTCTTTGAGCTTTATTTCCCTAGTGGAGCTTATTTGCCTTAAGTCATTCCTACTCTCTTTATTCCCTTCTTGTGACCAAGGGAACCTTGAATCATAGAATAAACTCAGGCCGATGACCTAAGCAATGCCTTTGAGCACATATAGGTACGTTAACTCAATACTGTTCCATTGCCTCTGATCAAAACAGAGAGTTCAGCTCAAAGCATCAACCCAATATGACAAGACATGTGGTTTTCCTCACTTGCTCAAAATAAGAGCAAGTGCCCTTGACTGGAGAGAGAAGTAGGACAGGGAAATGAGAGAATTCTCTTAGGGAACATTGAGAATCGTCACTACCGCTTGAGACTAGAGCTCAGTCCATGGAAAGCACTGCTTATCTCTAGGGATGCTACATCTGCCTTCCTGCAGCATCTCCAGCAGGAAGCTCTTAACTTATGATCCGCCTCCGCAGCCCCCTGGGAAAGCTGGATCATGAGCATTTGGGATCATTTCATATTTCATAAATGGGCTTAACTCATACACATGAGGTCAACTGGAAGGCCTAACTGGATTTAATTATGCTGGAAAGCAAGGCAGCCAGAAACATCTCCCATGGAGCAAGAGAGAAGCAGCCGGGAGAGAGTGAACAAGCTAAAGGAGACTTGATGGCTGTGAGTCATGCTACTCAAAATGAGGGGCTAAAACCATGCAGCACCCTAGGGAAACAAAACAGCAATCCTTGAGCCAGACAGAATCCTAGGTGATCCTTGTCCCAACCCTTCCCCAGTAAGGCTTTGTGAAACTAGTTGGGTTTATACCACATTGATGAGTGCAAACTAAGCCATGTAAAATGGTGCATATTCCTACATCCATTTCCTAAAAAAAAAAATTGTGGTAAAGCTACAGAAGAGGTCAATACCACTTCATATCTTTCTCTTATGCTACTTGTTCTGAGTTCTTAGTCTACAGTAGGAGGCTCATAGATTTCATATAAAGTTGAGTCATGGAAGAATTTGGTGGGACAAAGAACAATAATTAATGTGAAAGCATGGTGAAGCACAACTGACAAAAAGTCACAGAGATATAATGAATGAGGAAGTGTTGATCCTCAATTCTCTGTGAAGATACAGATTTGTGGAACAATGGAAGGAATAGTGATTAAACCATCACTGGACAATAAGATAGGTAAGGATTGGGTTTTTATTAACTGCTGTGGCAAAGACTACTCATTGTTCTCCAATATCTCTTCTCACTTTCTTTTTTAATAAGATTTTTGGCTGAGAGTACTGGTGGTCATAATAAAGATAATTTTCCAGACTCTTTTGTAATGTGTGGCCGAAAGGCTAACTTCTTGCTTGTGGGATAGAAGCTCAAGTGTCATGCAGCAGCCCCTAGGATCTCCCTTAGGAGGCAGGTGTGCCCTCTTATTTACTTCTTTATCCTCCATTTCTCCATGTGTTACCTTTACTATAGATGGGACCATATTGGCCATGTTGACAATGGCCACATCCCAGGGACAGTGGAGTGATGAGCTCAATGGAACCTTGGTCCTCAAGAATGTTATGGAGCAGAATTATCACACTGGTCCTAAAAATTTCACCTTCAAACCTTGTGTTTATTCTTAGAGCATGACAGCCTATCCTCTGGAATGGATGACTGTATATTTAGGGCCAGTTCTAGCTGCAAGTGGCAAAAAAATCTAAACTAACTGTCATGTAAATATTTTATTTCTCTCTCACATTAACCAAAGTTCACCTCCTGCATTTTAAATCCTTTTCTTGTTTCTCTAAATATAAAGATCATTATCAGGTAACATAGTCAATCCTCTTTCCTCAGAAGTAAATGATCCCAAATTGACCAATCTTCTTCAACTGTAGGCTTCCTTTCACCCTTGTGTCTTGGCATTGTCCCTTAATACCTGCCTTCCCACTCCTTCCCATAGCCTTTATGAGTTGGGGAGTCTAGAAGATTCCAGTCAGAGGCTCAAAGTGCCTTAAATCAAAGCAAAACTCCAGGAAATCTATAGAATCAGCCAGATGACTTGACTGTGGGGCGAGCAAGCCAGCAGAGGGGCAGCCTGGCTTAAAATCAGCTCAATGCCCAGCTCCCTGGATATGACCCTAAAGGCAGGGCAGCCCCAAGGAAAGAAGAAGAGAAGAAGTGGGCTATCAACCCCGGGAAAACCCACATGCTTGAGCAACCCTGCAGGCCCAAGGCCAAGATGCCCACCACCCCAGCTGCCTCCCAACCCTGTATGACTTGGGATCCCCTGAACCCCCTGTGCTTTTTCATTACCCAACCCAAAGGCCTTGGAGGCAAATAAAGTTCTTCATGTAGGGTGAAGTTATTGAAGCGAAAAATAATAAACTTTCATGAGCGTGTTTCAATTTTCACTTGTGTTTATGGCCAAAGGTGTTTTTTATTTTAATAATCGCTGCTGGAACCAGGGCAGGCCACATGCTGCTAACTTGTTAAAGAGAAGGGGAGGGAGGAGAGAGAGAGAGTGAATGTGAGTGTTCGTGCTCAGCTGTAAATTTCCCAACAGCTCAGCTCGAATCCTCCCAGTTTACAATCCCACCCTAAAAACCATAATGATAGAAAAAGGGATAAAATATTATCTGGACCATGCTCTGTTGACAGCTTGCCCTGGCCTGATTTTAGTCATGACAAGCAATTTTAATGTGTATGTGTGGCGTGTGCGTGCGCACGCGCGAATCTACTTTACGAGAGAAATATCAGTGTTCTATGAGTCCTGTTTCATAATGGAGAGTGTGTAAAAGGGAAGGAATTTGGAGGAACCAGGCTCCTTCCAGTTGGACATCCACTTGACCGTTGTTTTCAGCTCACTTTTGTCTGGCAGAGTTTCTGTTTGCTTTTAAATGTCAGAAAAGGTTAAGAAGGCTTTGAAATCTGCAAGAGATTTCCTAGACTTCTGGGGAGGATGCCTACCCTATAACAGCAGAAATTGATTACCCCTCCCCACCTTTGAAATTGCTTTTTAGAAAGAACATATCTGAGGAACCAAATGAGAGACAAAAGGATTAAAATACATGTTCATTTGTGGGTCTGAGTATTTTACTGCACAATGACTGTAACTAGAACTATTCAGATGTTATATTTCTTTCTGTCTTTGTCATCTGTCCTGACTCACATTTTCCCAAATCATATAGATTCAAGGGGACATATCATAACTAGGAGAGTATTAATATTTTTTGTCCTAGGCCCTAACTCTGAAGTTTGCCGCAGCAAAAAGGGACTTAAGGCCCCAAGCAACCATGGAGCCCCCCTCTAAATCTAGAATGGGCTCAATTTGGCATAATAACTGCTTAACAAAGACAAATGGACTGATCAATTGGTCACCAGCTCTCTGTAGGCTTTCTTACACAGTGTGTGCCTACTTGCAGGCCACCATCAGGGTACATGGGAAATAGACCCATTTAAGGGGATAATAACAAAATTCATGTGCTTACACACAATCCTTTTAAGAATCTTGCCCATTACCCAAGGCAGAGACTATGTTTAGAGGTTTACAGAGGACAAGGCCCATTCAGTGAAAGTGAAAGTCACTTAGTCGTGTCCAATTCTTTGGACCACATGGACTGTAGCCTGCCAGGTTCATCTGTCCATGGAATTCTCCAGGCCAGAATACTGGAGTGGGTAGCTATTCCCTTCTCCAGGGGAATCTTCCAACCTACGGATAGAACCCAGGTCTCCTGTACTGCAGGCGGATTCTTTACCAGCTGAGCCACCAGGGGAGCCCCGAGGCCCATTTAGACCTCAGGCAATTGGTCTGCATGAGTATCTGTATACATACTCATTGAACACTTGGTCACCCACCAGTGGCCATCCATCCAAGCAATTTTGTTGACGTATGTCCCATTCTGCTATCTCTGTGCCACACTGAGACTTCGAAAAATCAGGAAGACATCTTCTGCTGAGACTCACAGTGTAGACATTCCTAACCTGAGGTTCAGTCCTGGAAGCAAGGCCTCTCTTTCCTGTACAAGCAAAGGTAAGTCTCATCATTTTCCCATCCATTTTCTTCTCTGCTTCTGCCTGGAGTGGGGTTGATGGTGGTGTATTTTCTAGCAACGATTCTCACAAGCATTTTTTACTATGCTTTGAGTCTTCTCCATTTCCCTATGATTGTGGATTTTATAACTATGTATGGTGATGGATAACTAGACTTATCATGGAGATCATTTCTCAGTGTATACAAATGTCAAATCATCATGTGCACACCTGAAGCAAATATAAGGCTGCATGTCAATTACACCTCAACTTGGAAAAAAAAAAAAACAAACTAGAGCTACAGATAGTTCATTTCTGTTCTCTGGCACCCCCTTGGCCTTACCTTGACCCCAAAACATTCCACTAGGTACAAAAAGTTGTGTGTATGTATGTGTGTGTGTGTGCCTTCACATACACACACACACACACACACATGCAATGGATGGATTAAGCTATTGAAGGGGAAAAGTCAGTATCTTGAAACTTTTCTACTATGTTTATGCTGCTACTGCTAAGTTGCTTCAATCCTGTCCGATTCTGTGCAACCCCGTGGACTGCAGCCTGCCAGGCTCCTCCATCCATGAGATTTTCCAGGCAAGAATACTGGAGTGGGTTGCCATTGCCTTCTCCTACTATGTTTATAAAGGTACCCAAAAGGTGATAAACTCTCAACACCTTTAGCATTAAGAAAATGACTATAGAAAATTGTCATTTTCAGGTCTTAGAAAACAATTAGATAAACTGAGTGGTATAGATACTTTATTTCTCTGAAATTGTTCCAGCTGAGTTAAGACATATGCATGGATTCAGCAAACTGGCATAGAACTAGAATGGGAAGAACCCTTGACTTTCTCATGCAAGCCCCCATGAAGGCACTAGAGACACTCATCCTGAAGTAACCTCAGGAGCACCACCCATAGGACTTCCCAGCCCTCTGCTCCAGAGGTCAGGCCACATCATTGTCCCAGGAGTAGGTGGTGGTGTGCCGGGTTGGGTGGTCAACATAAAGAGCAGCAGAAGGGTGTGGTGGTGCTGTGACACTAAGGAGTCACCAGTGTTCCAAACACCAAGTCCTGCCCCAAAGCAATAGGGCTAATCTCGCAACTTGGCATCAGCAAAGGGAAAGGCACGAGTCAGAGTAGCCTCACAAAGCCATGAGGTGCCAATTTCCACCTCATCACTCAGTCATAATCCTCCAGGCCTTGGATCACTCCAGCCAGCCACTCCTGCCAGCCCCAGGCCTCCTCCCAACCCCTTGGTCCCAGCACAATCCAAGACTCCTACTAGAACATGCAGGATGACAGGCCAGGGCTGTGGGGTGGGAGCCGTAGCTGGTACCACGTAATTTATATCTCTAAGCAGAGCAAGCCTTTGTAAAGTATTGAGTCCCTTTAAATCTAAATGTCTCCAGCTCTATTTGCCCATAATCCTTTCTTTACTCTATTTCTTGGCGTCCCACCTCCATATAAGATCAGAATATTCTGGCTCTCATCACTTCCAGAAGATAGCTGTGGGTAAGCAGAGGCTGAACTTGAAGTCTTAAGAATTGCGTTGGATCCCAGACACCGTCAATAGCTAGATGATTCTGGGAAGCTTGTTAACTGGCACATGGGAGACTTCCAATAAATAACTGAACAGCTGAATCCATGGAGGATCCCAGAAAGATTCTGTTATTAGTTATTTGCACCTCAAGCACCTACTTGTTCTAGAGCATGGCTCCCAACTTTTTCAAAGTATGAAGATTATTTTCTAAAGCCAAGAAATTTTATAAACCACTATCTTATGATTAATATCTATCAATTAAGAGAATACCTCAGAAGACAAAGCTGTATAAACTCAGCACTCCTCTGAATATGAGTTGTAATCATTAACCACAACAGCATCTACTGAATTAAAAGTCATAGTATACCTATGTGCAAAGTTTACCAGCCGTTCAGTCGATGTAATTTTTTCCTGGACCCAATTCCAGGAAATTCTAATTCAATGGTTTTGAAAGTAGAGTCCTGGAATCTGATTTTAACCCTCAGCATGCTTTTAAAATGGTGGTTGTTTCCTGACTGCTCTTGAGGGATACTGTCCTAAGGGGACTTACATTTGAATTGCCTGTCTACCAACTGTGGCAGCTCTTCATAATTTAACTCAACAGCTGTTGTCCAATTTAGGATTCGCTTTGCTTGTCATCCATCCTTAATGGCTTCTGAGGTCTTTGAAGGTAACCATAGGAAATATTGACCTGATGGCTTGGTCATCAGGCTGGGGACTGGCTAAATGATTGAATTTAGTGCCTCATGAGTATCCGTTAAAGTACATCATTTCCAATTGTCTTTCACAGTAACATTCAAAGCCTCAATCTTGATTTCTAGCCCTGCAAAGAGAAATTGAAAGAGGTTTGTGTTACTTCTTATTGGCTCCATATCAATTTTACAAACTCAATTTTGGCCAGAGTTATTCCGTTAATTGTGTGTCTTCCAATTCATACAATCCAGAGATCCATAATTGGACAGCTTGTGTAGTACTAGAAATTTAGCTTCCCTTCTACAATAAACATGGGGATGACCATGGCGTCACTGTTCTTGGTCTGGGCATGGCATTTGGCTTATCCGTCCAAGAGTCCATAGTGAATATGGATGGTTTCAGAATCCATCTTGTCTTTCAATGCCCTGGAATTTCTGATCTGATTATTAACAGCTCTGATGAATCCAGTTTAGGCTGGGTTTCTGGCCCACATTCTTTGAGTTTGGGATTCCTCTAGAATTCATCAAATCTACGTCCCACACTGACTCCAATTTCTATGTTATATTGGAGATCTGAGGAGCACAGCAAGAATCTGATTTCCTAGCCCAAGTTTCCATTTAACTGAGAAAACAGAGCTCTTAATTTATATTTCCCTTGACAAACAATGGTTTAACTTACAGGGGAAAGGCGTCTCAGGAACTTGGACAAACTTGAGAGGAGAACTAAATTAGAGGTTAGATAAATCTCAGCCTTCCCACTTTAGCCAGGTTCTGCCATCTCCAGTTACTATAAACAATTGTGATTTTGAAAGTGCTGAAAAAATACATTGACAACTTCTCTCAAAGGAGAAAGGAATTATAAGAACATTTGGAGCCTCGGTGATGCTCAGTAGTGATATGGTTATACAGGGCAACCTGAGCCCTATACAAGCAAGGGTGCCTTAATACTGTTCCACTGAACCCTTGGAATGCAGCATAATAGTCCCAGCATAATTTGTCTGGTAAGTCTTATTATGAGATGCATAGTGAATTCATACCATAGTAGGCAAAATCTTCTGGAACTCACCATCTTCTCTTCCCACCCCACATTCCCCACACATGGGAAAGGTAGATTTTCAATCCATTTTGCAAGCATTTGAAAGTATCTACCTTGTGCTAAGAATTACATGGACAAACATTTTGAAGATAAGGCCTAGCCTTTTTCTTATATGATGTTTAATATAAGATCCGCTATACAGCAATAGAAACCCAAGCCCATCCTTTTTGTATGTTTCCTATGAAAGAGGAGACAACTATTCCTTTTTTTCCCAACATCTACAAACCAGAGAAAGCCCTGATTGGCATTCAGTGGCTGAGGTGTAGCTCTACATTCTCTTCATTTCTGCAAAACAGCAGTGACCATCATTTATCCAAATTTTCCAACTTGAGGAAATTCCTTACTGCCCTGCAAAAGCCCCTATATAGAAACTTTCAAGGACTCCTAAAGGCAATTTGGACAAAGGTGTTTGTGTGCATGCTAAGTTGCTTCAATCGTGTCCTACTCTTTTCCACCCTATGACTATAGCCCACCAGGCTCTGCTGTCCGTGGGATTCTCCTAGTAAGAATACTGGAGTGGATTGCCCTGCCCTCCTCCAGGGGATCTTTCCGACCCAGGGATCAAACCCATGTCTCTTACATCTCCTTCACTGGCAGATTCTTTACCACCAGTGCCACCTGGGAAGCCCAGGAAAAAATGGGAGTGTGCTTTTCTCACCTATGACTTTGGTCAAATCTATTCCCCCCACCCTGGGTCCTTTGTTCCCCGACTGCACAGAGAAGAAGTCAAACCAGACCTCTAAAGCCCCTTCCAACTTGGGTGGTCCTCCAGTCTTCAGTCCCAGCCCTCATAGCTCCCTTCTCTAACTTGTGGTAAGACTCTGAGTCCTCCCTCCTGCTTCTTGGTTTCCCACCCAGGCCTCCACATTCTCAGAGGGAATGAACTAGAATAACTAATCTGCACTAAAAAATCAGAGTCTTGTTCTCATTTGGGTGATGTCTTCTGGTTGGGGAGTGTCATCATTTTTGCATTTTATGAAGTCCCCTTGGATTTCAACATCCATCCAGCCTACTGAGGAAATGAAAGGAAAAGGCAAGTGTAGATTTCTCAGAGACCTTTAGCTCACACCTTAAGCTTCAATCCTTGGAAGAAAAGGTAGACAGCATATTAAAAAGCAGAGACATTACTTTTCCAACAAAGGTCCATCTAATCAAAGCTGTGGTTTTTCCAGTAGTCATGTATGGATGTGAGAGTTGGACAATAAAGAAAGCTGAGTGCTGAAGAACTGATACTTTTGAACTGTGGTGTTGGAGAAGACTGTTGAGAGTCCCTTGGATTGCAAGGAGATCCACCCAGCCAATCCTCAAGGAAATCAGTCCTTAATATTCATTGTAAGGACGGATGCTGAAGCTGAAGCTCCAATACTTTGGTCACTTGATGCAAAGTACTGATTCATTGGAAAAGACCCCGACGCCAGGAAAGATTGAAGACAGGAGGAGAAGTGGATGACAGAAGATGAGATGGTTGGATGGCATCACCAACTCAGTGGACATGAGTCTGAGCAAGTTCTGGAAGTTGGTGATGACAGGGAGGCCTGGTGTGCTGCAGTCCATGGGGTTGCAAAGAGTCAGACATGAGTGAGCTACAGAACTGAACTAAGCTTCAATGTGCCATTTTTATGAACAAATGGCTCTGGACAGACTTGTTTCACAGTCTAGGGAAGGAGCCATAGTCTAGAATGTCAAGAGAGAAACAAGTGGGAAAAAAAAGACTGGTGGGAATTACCACAAAAGGAAAGATTGGACAAAAAGACTACTGGTTAGGACATGCAGGGCAAAAAGAGCTGAGATGAACAGGGATGGCAAGCGTGTACATAGCAGGCTGCCAGCCCTGGAAGACTTGGCTAAATGATGAGAGCTCTCCCTGCTGTCTCAAATTGCTTCTCAATGCAGCTCTGGGAGCTGTCACCATTGATCTGTTGGTGGAGGATGTTGAGCTTTCTTGCCATCCATTAGGCTATACTTAGCAATTTGTGTTTGAGACCCTGGCAGACAAAAGTTAGAAAGAAGCCGCAGAGCTCCTCTGACAACTTGAGGGTGACAAGAAAGAGCTACCCTGATGTCAACTTACCAGAACCACTACCAGAGATAGAAATGCATGAGCCATGGTTACCTCAATTCTACGGAGTCAGAGCAGTGCAGTGCTTTTGCTGACAGTCCAGATGGAAGCCACCTCTATAACCCACCAGGTTTCCATCTAGTCGCTCCTTGAGAACTTCCGGTAGCAAGCAGCTCATTCGTTTTGAAACTGCTTTACTGTTAGAGCACTCTATTATTAATTGAAAGGTTTCTTTGAGTTGAGAAAAAGTTACCTCTTTGTAACTCGTACCTACAGACACCAAGTCAGTCCTCTGGGGCCACACAGGAAGGATAGGTAACTCCCTTTCTTGTTCCAGTTTTTAAAGCTTGGTGTCATCTCTCATGTCTCCCTCCATCTTGCCTTCTGTAGACCAGGCATTCCTGGGTCCTTCAGCTGTCCTCCATCCAGCATGGTTTCCAATCTAACCTGGGACGATAAGCTTGTGACTGTGGAGAATTGCTTGTATTGTTTGAATCAGAGACAAAGGATAATTCCCCCCATTTTGATTCTAAAAGATAAAACTTTTGCTATGTCACTAAGCCATGTGATCTTGGGCAGGGTGTATTCTCTCTCTGAACTGGGAGGAGTTTGAACTTCATGGACCTGCTCACTTCTGCAAATCTAAGAAAGAAAGAACAGGCATCACTTGCTAAGCCCATACTCTTGAGGGATCTTCACCAATGAAATGTGAAGGGTGCTTCAGCCATTGCAGGAGAAGCATAGGACCCTAGTGCTGGAGGTGTTAGTCTCGCCAATGCTCCCCTGTACAGAACTCCGTCCCTGCCCTTCCAGTCTTCATGTACATCCTCCGAGGGCTCCTCAGCAACTCCGTTCTCCTTTATGGCAGACTTCATTCTCTATATTTCACCTGTCTGTTTCAGAGAGAAACATGGGGAAGCATCTCAAGAAATAGGCTACAATGCAAGCATATGAGCTTTAATAGCTTGGAAACTGGGGTTGCTTCTCAGCCTTTCTTCTGACTACAGTGCAGGAGGCCCAGGTTCAGTTCCTAGGTCAGGAAGACCCCCTGAAGAAGGGAACACTACACACTCTGGTGTTCTTGCCTGAAGAATTGCATAGACTGGAGAACCTGGCGGGCTACAGTCCATGGGGTCACAAGGAGTCAGAAATGACTGAATGACTAACACACACTCAGCCTTTTAGCTAAGATCAATTGTATGATTTGTCCTTACCAGTTTAATACTGAGGAAATTTGATAAAAATCCTGGAGATAATGTTGAGTGATGGGAGTGCTGGGAGACACAGGTGCTCAGTTTACTAACTGACCTGGGGCTGCTTAAAGTCCTTGTTGAAGGTCAAGAAGGCAAGTCCCAAAACCTAGGATAGCCCTTGGATAGGGCAAAGCAGCCAGGATTATGGGTATTACAAGATGCAATCCTGAGCATAGCCAAGGAGTTCTCAACAGCCAAGGATATCAAAAAGCAGGGGGAAAAGGTTACCTTTAGGGTCAGTGCTATTATCCTCATGGATGATTTTTCTGTCTCTTCTCATTGCCTATTACAAGGCCTGTCCTGTATCAGGTGCTCAATAAATATGTGAAATGAATGAATCTTCATTAATAACCTTATTAATAGCTCTAGTTTTGTATCTTTCAGTTACACATTATTCAGCAACTTTGGTATACTGTGTTAGACACAAGAAAGTTTATAAATAAATTTGACATGAGCTCAGAGCTCACATTCTGGCAGGGTAGGAAAGATTTTTACCCAAGTGGCAATAAATGCACTAAAAAGTGATCAAGATAAGACAGTTCAGCTCAGTTCAGTTCAGTCACTCAGTCGTGTCCACCTCTTTGCGACCCCGTGAACCGCAGCATGCCAGGCCTCCCTGTCCATCACCAACTCCCGGAGTCCACCCAAACCCATGTCCATTGAGTTGGTGATGCCATCCAACCATCTCATCCTCTGTCATCCCCTTCTCCTCCTGCTTTCAATCTTTCCCAGGATCAGGGTCTTTTCAAATGAGTCAGCTCTTCGCATCAGATGGCCAAAGTACTGGAGTTTAAGCTTCAACAACAATCCTTCAAATGAACACCCAGGACTGATCTCCTTTAGGATGGACTGGTTGGATCTCCTTGCAGTCCAAGGGACTCTCAAGAATCTTCTCCAACACCATAGTTCAAAAGCATCAATTCTTCGGCACTCAGCTTTCTTTATAGTCCAATTCTCACATCCATAGATAACCACTGGAAAAACCATAGCCTTGACTAGATGGGCCTTTGTTGACAAAGTAATGTCTCTGCTTTTTAATATGCTGTCTACTTTCATTCCAAGGAGTAAGCATCTTTTAATTTCATGGCTGCAATCACCATCGGCAGTGATTTTGGAGCCCCAAACAATAAAGTCAGCCATACAGAGTGGACACTATATCTGGGAAGATGTTATAAAGGTGGTTAACAAAGCACCTTCATGCAAAAGGACTCACTTCAACTTGTCTTACTTGTGTTAGGTGTGACGCTGGATATTCCCTCCTCAAATACAAGAATTCAGTCTTGTTATTCAAACTAATATTCTTAGACATGAATTTCCAGGCAGAGCAGGAGGGAGAACTTTTCCCATGGAGGGTCCTTGTGGCTGGCTCACTCTCCACCTCCTGGCCAGGCATCACTTGTGACTCACCCTATTGTAAACTTCTGCCTGGCAGCTCACTTTCTCCTTGGACTTACAATCGGGAATCTCATACCTGGCTGCAGCCAAAAGATTTCAGGAAATGGTGTTTTGGAAACACATCTTTAAAATGAAAACAGATAAAGTAGCTGGCAGTGGAGCCAAAGAAAACCCTTTCTGAGACGCCTGGAAACCTACCTGCCCTAAGCCAGCACCACATCTTTTAATAAATGCACTAGCACACAGAGACACGTGTACGTACAAACACTGAGCAACTGGACTGCAGAGCACACCCTTGAAAACCTGAGAAGTGTTGTGGCTGTATTGTTCTTTGGAGGGCACCACGGCCTCTGAAGCCTGCAGCCCTTCAAGGCTCTAACCTACAATGCCTGAGTCACATGTTTCCCTCTGGAGAAACCTTTGTGGCTTCCTCCTTCACACTGTAGACAATGTAAACTAAGCTGAGTGGAATTTTTGTAGGCATTTCTACAAAAAAAAAAAAAAAAAGCACCTTTTAACAATCTTCAATGATTAGCCCTGATGGTTTTTTCCAATTTAGCAAAAGGAAAAATAAGTGAGTTGGGACCATTTCATCTCATAGGGCAGCATTGGTAAGCTGATCCTCCCATTTCCCTCCCTCCCTCTCCATCTCCTCCTCCCTTCCTCCTTTCCCTCCCTCCCCATCTTCCTCCCCCTCTCCCAGTGCTCACCACGCCTTCTGCAGGCCCCTTAACACACTCTATCCACATTCTCTTACCATGGCCACCCTTCACTTCTTGATCCCTATGTCTGACTCTCTAGGAGGGCTCAGACTGGAGGTCTGAGCTGCATGGGAAGCACTGGCTAGCTCTAACATCACTTGACAAGCTGTAATGATAGACACAACAGGGGGCCACAATTCTGGGAGCATATCATCAGCAGGAATGCACCAGGGCATGGACATTGTTCTCCAACACATCATGAAGACCAGCCCCATCTACACTGAAAATGGAGGCTCACAAGGGAAGGAAGAAATCTTCTGACCTTTGCTGAGCTGATAAGATCCAAGAGTTGTGGTCTCTGGCAATTCACAGGACAAAATGCTGACATTGTTCCCTTAAAGGAAGATGAACAGAGAGCCAAGGGAAGAGAGTATTTTCTGAAAGGTCAGTATGGAGACATCCTCAAGAGAAGGTGAGCCTTACAAAGGTAAGAAAGGGATTAACTCCCAAAGTGTCCAAATGCTGGAGAACATTGAAGCTGCTTGGGAGAACTCAGTGGTCCTGACCTGCCCCTGCAACCTGCTCATGTGAAAACACGGCAGAAAGCAGCAGCTTTTATTTTCTTAGGATTAGTCTGTGAATCCTGCATTGCCTGTCTCCTCTGCTTCCCATCCACATGGTCAGTTGCTTGAGCACAAGTTCTAAAACATCTTGGTAACCTCAGCCTCCAGTACAGTGTCTGAAGTCCTAGAAAATGATAAACAAAGAAACAAATGAAAGATAAGAACAAAAAGAATGTCCCTGGTCGCTTTCATTTACGAATGGGAAAGTTCCCATCTTGCTACAAAATGCGACGGTCCCTGATTCTTGGAATCAAGTTTGTGAAGCTATATCAGAATTGTCAGTGTCTTACAAAGAGTTTTTGTAACTTAACCACTCATCACTCTAGAATGGATTGGGGAGCCAGATTCTAGGGACTTATTTGGGCTTGTAGAGTGAGCTTGGAGGGCTTCCCTGGTGGCTCAGATGGTAAAGAATCTGCCTGCAACACGGGAGACCTGGGTTTGATCCCTGGGTTGGGAAGATCCCCGGGAGGAGGGCATGGCAACCCACTCCAGTATTCTTGCCTGGAGAATCTCCATGGCCAGAGGAGCCTGGTGGGCTACAGTCCATGGGGTCACAAAGAGTCAGACACAACTGAGCAACAAAGCACACATAGAGTGAGGTTGGACTGGGGACTCTAGGAAATCAGTGAGACTACCACTGAAGGTAGTGGTTGTCCCTTCAGGGATATTATTATTAGAAATATGACTAGTCACTAGGATGGTGATCTGTCTGTTATCAGATTCATTGCCAGGCCTGCTCTGTACTGTTCTGCATCATAGGAGCTGACCCCTGCCAGCTACATTCTCACCAACTCCTGTTTCAAATGGCTTCTGATTAAGTTCAGCTAATAGGAAGCCTCAGAAGAACACTGGAGAAAGGAAAAAGCCCAGGTACTCCCCTCAATCCATGTTTTAGGAGACATTGTAGCAGCAGCTTTGTCTCCTCTGGGGCTCCACACCTGCTGGGAAACCTCTCCCTTAACGATTCTAATTCTGAAACTCTGGTAACACCAGCTCCTCTGTTTGTCACCAGCCCTAGAGGCAGAAGTGGCTTCCTGCTTATCTAGGACTCTCCTCACTCATTTGCCCTTTTAGTTCCATCAAACATAATATACAGCTATTTACATATTATTTGTATTGTATTGTTCAGTCGCGAAGTCTTGCCCAACTCTTTGCGACGCCATAAACTGCAGCACACCAGGTTCCTTTGTCCTCCACTATCTCCATGAGTTTGCTAAAATTCATATCCATTAAGTCAGTGATGCTGTATAACCATCTCATCCTCTGCCACCCTCTTCTTTTCCCTTCAATCTTTCCCAGCATCAGAGGTTTTTTCTAATGAGTCAGTTCTTTGCATCTGGTGGCCAAAGTATTGGCGCTTCAGCTTCAGCATCAGTCCTTCCAATCAGTAGTCAAGATGGATTCCTTTAGGATTGACTGTGGTTTGATCTCCTTGCTGTCCAAGGGACTCTCAAGAGTCTTCTCCAGCACCACAGTTTGAAAGCATCAATTCCTTGGCACGCAGCCTTCTTTATGGTGCAACTCTCTCATCCATGCATGACTACTGGAAAAATTTACCTATTTACATGGTCCATATTAAGGTACCTCATAGATAGGTTCTGTTTTTCTGACTGAATCTTGACCAATAAAGCTATCATTTTATATGAAGCCTTTTCAGCCCCTACTCCTTGGTATACATTATAAGCAATTAAAAACTATGTATAAGTTTAATGATGAAGGATCTTTGAGTTCAACCAGCCTCCTAAATGGGATCTTCCCTGGTGGTTAAGACTTGACCACTTCCAGTGGTTAAGACTCTGAGCTTCCACTTTGCAGGGAGCATGGGTTTGATCCCTGATCAGGCAACTAAGATCCCTCATGACTTGGGGCATAGCCAAAAAAAAACTGAAAATGTTTCCATGGGTCCCTAAAACTATTGTGGGCCCTGAGTACCTCCTATTCCAGAAAGATAAGCAAAATGGCCTATACTTAGCTCACAGCAAGATGTGGCAGTACCTCTATTGTAGGTGTACTGGCAATTCTGTTCTTCCTCTAGATTCATTCTCAGGCAAAAGGCTGACCACTAGGAATGGCATTGCCAGGGCTCCCTTGCCCTTTCAGTCTGGCCAGTAGAAAACAACAGGAAAATGGAAACTGACAAAAGATGGAGATGGAGCATTCTCCCAGCTCCCCTTGCCAGGCTCATGTTGGCAATGATTGGCATCCCAGGTGATTCAGTGGTAAAGAATCTGCCTGCCAAGGCAGGAGATACAAGAAATGTTGGTTCTATCCTGGGGTTGGGAAGTTCCCTTGGAGTTCAGTTCAGTTCAGATGCTCAGTCATGTCTGACTCTTTCAACTCCATGGACTACAGCATGCCAGGCTTCTCTGTCCATCACCGACTCCTGGAGTTTGCTCAAACACATGTCCATTGGGTCAGTGATGCCATCCAACTATCTCATCCTCTGTCATCTGCTTCTCTTTCTGCCTTCAATCTTTCCAACCATCAGGGTCCTTTCCAATGAGTCAGTTCTTCAAATCAGGTGACCAAAGTATTAGAGCTTCAGCTTCAGCATCAGTCCTTCCAGTGAATATTCAGGACTGGTTTCCTTTAGGATTGACTGGTTGGATCTCCTTGGAGTCCAAGGGACTCTCAAGAGTCTTCTCCAACACCACAGTTCAAAAGCATCAATTCTTCAGCATTCAGCCTTCTTTATAATCCAACTCTCACACCCATACATGACTACTGGGAAGACCATAGCTCTGACTAGACAGACCTTTGTCGGCAAAGTAATGTCTCTGCTTTTCAATATGCTGTCTAGGTTGGTCATAGCTTTTCTTCCAAGGAGCAAGTGTCTTTTAATTTCATGGCTGCAGTCACCCTCTGCAGTGATTTTGGAGCCCAGAAAAATAAAGTCTCTCACAGTTTCCACTGTTTCCCCATCTATTTGCCATGAAGTGATGGGACCAGATGCCATAATATTCGTTTTCTGAATATTCATAGCAACCCACTTTAGTACTCTTGCTTGGAAAATCCCATGGACAGAGGAGCCTGGAGATCTGTAGTCCATGGGGTTGCAAAGAGTTGGCCACATCTGAGCACACAAGCATGAACTCAGCCTCCTAAACTAGGTAATAACCTGGTTGGAGGAGCTTAGATGATGGTGTGCCAGTAATTGTATAACAATGGGTTCTCTGAGGGAGAAACTCTGATTTACAGCATTTGCCAGGTTCCCTGGTGAAAATACTTTACTATGGTGAATTTAACAGGTAGATAGCATACTCCTGGGAGCCTACACTTTCCTTGGACAATAGCCCACTCCCTACTCCACTGCAGGGGTAAGAACTGGGGCCCACGCCTTTCTCCTGAACTTTGACCCTCCCCTCTGTCACTTGCCTTGCAGTTTGATTTTCTGACATTGTGGGGGGAGACATTAAAGCTTACTTTTGCTTTCGTGTAGAGCAAGTCCATCATATTATGCTTCTTAGTCAATAATCCCGTCATATTATTTTCAAATATTAACTGAAACCAGGTTTATATTCAGTTCCCATGACCCCTCCAGACCTTAACTTTAGACAAAGCAAACACCACCACTGCATCTCAGACAGACTTGCTACCAAAATTTGGATCTATTTCCTTTTCCTTTTCTCTAAAATGGATGCATTCAAGCCAACCTCTGTATGAACTTAGTGGTAAAGAAAAACAAATAGCCCACTTGTAAATGCTCTGGATTTCTTCCTGAAGCACCACTGGAGAGCCGAGTTCTATAATTCCATAGTTAACATTGTGATATCTTCTGTGAGAAATGTCTTTTTCCAGAAGGACAGAATTCTAGTCCACTAATACTTTTGGCATATTGCTTGAGCTCCTTCAGACTCAGTTTCTCTCCTTTGCAAAATGGGGTAAATAATACTGTCTAGTCGATGGCACCATAGGAATAATTCCTAAAACACTTTTGTTCACTTTGACATCAGGGACATCCACATTTTTTGTAATTTTCTTTCAGATTAAATTACTTCAACTAGAGGCAGGAGTTTCCCTGGTAGCTCTGCTGGTAAAGAATCTGCCTGCAATGCAGGAGACTCCAGTTTGATCAAACTGGAGTCCCAGTTTGATTCCCTCCAGAGGAGGGCATGGCAACCCATGCCAGTATTCTGGCCTAGAGAATCCCCACGGACAGGGGAGCTTGGTGAGCTATAGTCCATGGGGTCACAAAGAGTTGGACATAACTGAGCAACTAAGCACAAGAGGCAGGAGCTTTAAAAAAATCCAAGAGGAAAATCAACAAAGATGTGCATACAAATCACAGTGCTTCTTCTTGGAAAATGGTATCACTAAGCATTGTGATGCCAAAGATAAGTACTTTTCATCACTAATTTTTAAATGTGCTGTGTCTTATTTTCCTGAGGCTCGTGGATGTAAGAGGCTAAATAGATGGGAGCTGCTGGTGTCTCTTTAGAAGTGTTTATTTCCTTTTTCATGCTTCCCAACCCTAACTGGTGGCTCAGCCAGTAAAAGATCTGCCTGCAATCCAGAAGACCACCTGCAATACAGGAGACGTGGGTTCGATCCCTGGGCTGGAAAGATCCCCTGAAGAAGAAAATGACAACCCACTCCAGTATTCTTGCCTGGGAAATCCCAAGGACAGAGGAACCCAGTAGGCTCCTCTGGGATTGCAAGAGTTGGACATGACTTAGTGACTAAACCACCAACAACCCTACCCAAGGTCACTTGTCATTGAGATGAAACTTCATGGAGAGGCACTCAGGAGCAGAACTCTCTGAGAGTATGGAAGTTTTTCAGGATGTCAGGAACTGGAGAATGTGTATGACTGAAGAATGACACCCATCTGTATTAGAGAAGAAGGCTAAAGTTGCAAAATATGCCCTGGAAAAGAAGACAGCGGATGTTATACCTTCACTACTTCACTGCTTTGAAACCAGAAGACACCAATCCAGTCCCTCTGAGCATTCAGAATTCTACTCACAAATTCTCCTCCCTGATTACCCTCTCTGATTCAGTTAATCAGATGTTCTAGAAACTAGCCCTACTCCCATCCCAATTCATCAGACTTACTGGTTTTCATGTGAAAGGTATTGATTCAGAAACTCCCAATGTCTCCCTGCTAAACCATTGATTTGCATTAATCATCCTGCCCCTTCATGCATTTGACAGATCCCAGAATTCTGTTCTCTTGTGTTCTTTTCCATTTTCTTCATTGTAAGGCCCTCCTCTCTCAAATAAACCCTAACTTGGGTTTAAGACCTTCCTGGAAGATGATTCTATAGCCTCCCCTTCAAGACCTTCCCAACCCTCCCTCTCATTCAAATGAAAAAAGCACTATAGGTCCCCTTGTCCTTGTCCCCCAGCAGACCCTCATAAATCCACAGGGAAGTTGTTGTTTTTTTTTAATTAAAGCGTCTAAATAATTAATGATCAACTCCATTTGGGCCATTGAAAACCCAAATGTCACACGGTTGAAAAGACCCAACCAAATAATTCAGTGTACCCTATAAAGCCTTAAAAAAAAAAAGCAGAGAGCCCAAGAGGCCTGCATGACTGGTTTCTGTGCTGTCTGAAAAGCTTGGTTGGGTTTTGGGGCACTTGATTGGATTCCAGGAATAATGTGCCCTGAGCACAAAGGGCTCTTTTGATATGTCTGTGCCATAACTCCACCCCTTCCCTCCTCACTTTACCTGGGATACACATTCTCCTTGTCTCCCAAGTTGGAAAAAATAACCCATGGAAGAGAGGAAAAAACAGCAGAGGGAAAGTTGAGGGTGGGGGTTGGGAGAAACTGCAGTTGCTAGTCTGAGTTTGGTTACTTAAGTCTAGTTATTCCAGAGGAATAGAAGAAATGAAGTTTATACAATGTCTGTGACCAGACACTGGAAAAATGTGATGAAAAGATGCCTTTTGCTTGAACTTGGTCCCTTGAGCTATGGGTAATGAGTGAGTCTCCTAGCAAGGCCATGCTACTTTCAGAGTCAGAAGAACTATAGATTACCAACCCTGGAAATCAATGTGGAATTACATGCTCAATTCAGGCAGAGAGTCTCATAGACAGTAAGTTCAGCTTGATGGTTTTTCATGGGTACTAGAATACTCCAGGGGCTTCCCAGGTGGCACTAGTGGTAAAGAACCTACCTGCCATTGCAGGAGACATAAGAGACTCCAGTTCAATCCCTGGATGGAGAAGATCCTCTGGAGGAGGGCATGGCAACCCACTTCAATATTCTTGCCTGGAGAATTCCATGGACAGAGAGCCTGGCAGTCTGCAGTCCATAGGGTTGCAGAGTCAGAATGACTGAAGTGATTTAGCAGGCACAGAATATTCAAGAAAGATGGACAGAAAGCAGGCAGAGTCTCCAGTGCTAGTATGCTCTGATAAAAATGACAGAGCCAGCTCAAAGTCAGTATGAGGCCTTGGCCCTGGGAGGAAAAGAGTGTGGTACTAGCCCCAACCATAGAGATGCCTAAATTGGCAGCAAAGGTCAGCAAGCTGGTGGTAGAAGAGGTCTACTAGAGGTCTTTCTGGGTTAAGTTGAATAAGCTGTTGGACCCTTCTAGTTTTATTTTCTTTGCTGCAAAAAGATGAACTTCAACCATATCAGCCCTGAGATTTTGTTTGAGGAATCTATCGCTATCCCCAAATTAATGAGGAGATAGCAATCTGCTATGTAACAATCTGCTTTTGTAGGAATTCTTTATTTCAATAATGTTTTATTTATATATATATTTATATATACATATTGTATACATATAAATTCGTTCCATTTACTCCAACTATTTCATATTTTGATGCTATCAAATATGTTTTTAACTTTATTTTTAAATTATTTGTTGCTAGTATATAAAAAGATTTTTATATTAATATATATTTAAATAGTATATATAATATACTAATATATATTAATATATAAATATATTTTTATATAAAAGATTGATTTTTGTATGCTGAATTTGAACACAGTAACTCCACCTATCATTTCTTAATTTTAACAATTTACCTGTTCAATTTGTCTTCTCCTCACCATCAGCTATCAATTGGTAAGATCACAAAGAAAATACTTGATATATTTGTTAAGCTTCTTTGGGTTTCAAGCAGCAACAGTGACTCTGGAAAGTAGGATTTACTTACCTTAAGGCTACAGGATAGCTCTGTGAGTCACAAGAGAAAAATTAACTACCAGACCTCAGGAAAGAACAGGACCCAGAAACAGCATGCATGCTTAGTCGTTCAATTGTGTCTGACTGTGTGAACCCCTGGACTGTAGCCTGCCATGCTTCTCTGCCCATGGGATTTTCCAGGCAAGAATACTAGAGTGGGCAGCCATTCCCTTCTCCAGGGTATCTTCCCAACCAAGGATCGAACCTATATCTCCTGTGTCTCCTGTTATTGGTAGGATTCTTTACCACTGAGCCATCTGAGAAGCCCTCAGCACACCACTAGGGAACTAATCAACTCTTCTTTCAGGATGCTCCATCAGGATGAACTCTAGACTTCCTTTGTGTCACTCTTTTTAAGATTTAAATTCCTCATAATGCAAATCTTGTTGCCCCTATTGAGATCCAACCATCGACCTACTGACTAAATTGACAGGCCCCTAATACTGCAGTTTTGGAGGAGTGGGACCCCCAAGGGAAATTCACCATGGAGTTAAAAGAAGAGAGAATTGATACTGGAAAGGCAAGACAACACATGGCCATCATGCACAGTATCTAATTGAATCTTTCTGCCACTTAACCCATTTATCAGAGTACGCAGATTAGCACTTAAATTTTGATGATGACGCTGGTAATGGAGAAGATTACTGTTATACAGCCCTGACTTGCTATCTAGCCATCAAAAGCACTTGGAACTGTCGATGACCCATGATATTCATTTATACATGAAAGTGGATCCTTTACCTAGCTTGCTTCCCTGGGTTTCAATCAACCTCCTATCTTTTAATATGCATTGTGCCATTGAAATAGGTTTGATTAATAACCAAATGTATGCGTGTTCTATCCTGCCTTCTTGCCTCTATTTTCTGCCTCTTTCTATGGGTGGTGAAGTGTTTGTTTTGCTGTGGTTACATTAGAATAAGAGACCTAGTATTTATGCTGATACAGTCAGTATCTACACTGAAGTCTATCTGCTTGTTGAACTGCTGACTCTCAGCTTGAGCACACTTAGTGCATAAAAGGTGCTTCTGGAATTCATAGGTGTTCTTAATCCACAAGAAAATGGATCGAGACTATCATAATCAATTTCCTTAAGGATAGAATTATAGTGAAAATGAAATGAGCTTAAAGGCTCTTATCTTTGCCATCATTCATCTCCACCTTTATGTATTTCCCTCTCCGGTTTTCATTAGCATGCTGACAACTGGAGCTCCAGTCATTTTCATCCACACTCCAAATACTGCCCTGATTTCAGTTCCAAGTTATGAAACCTAATCTGAACCTTAGAAGGGAAGTTACAAGCTATAACTTTAAATTTCAGTTTACAGAGTTCCCCAGGATGATTCCAGGAATTGAGCTGGGAGAGATCCTGGGAATCAGAAACCAAACTACTGCCTCCTTCCTCCCCTAAAAGGACCTGAGGACATTAGAAACAAAACTCATAAAATACCGTTTTCACAACATCTCAAATAAGAATTGCAAGAAAGCATCTCATCCATCCCCCTCCCAGTAACTGCTCCTAACTAATCCCAGACAAAAGGAGGTGTCTCTTATTCTTCAAAATCACTTGAAGAACATTTCACAATGCCCCCTGGTCACCTGTTTCAAAATAAAAGAACTGGGTGCCAGGAAAATCTTCCTCATACTCAAACACTCATTTTTTTTTCTTCAATTCAGACCATTTGGATAATTAAAGTATAAAATTTCAGAACTGGAAGGTACTTTAAATACCATCTAGTCTAGAGGTTACAACTGGTGACCCAGGGATTGAGACATATTTTACTAGGGTCACAGAAAGTTTAATTTTTGAATTTTTGAATTAGTTGACCATGCTTAGATATTGAGATATTTCTTTTTTAAAAATCCATAGAGCTATATCTCTAGAAAAAAGATCAGAAGGTCTGGAAGCACCGTGATCTTCATTCCCATGGCAACATCCAGAATTGTGCATTCCTCTTTACACTGCGGTAGTAGAGAGAAAATTAATTCTAGTACATCACAAATCCAACCAGGCCTGTTTGTCTCATTTTCTCTAAAATACTAGCCCCTATAGGCATTTCAGTTTGTGATCCCTGATTTTTACTGACAAGAAAACTGAGAGTCAGAAACATGTATCAACTGAGTTCATCAGCTGAGTTCTTCATGTAACAAGAACTAGAACCCAGGACTCATCCCTCTTGGTCCAATGCTCCTCTCCTGTAGGTCACTTCTTTCAGGATGTAGCCATGTTGATCTGAAGCAGCGGAAGAAAAATAATTATAGAAAATGAGGAATGGACATAATAAAAGACAAAAACTACAATTTTCATCTTTCTTGTCACTATAGTCCTCGGATCAGCTCAGCAGTATGCTGATAGAGATGTGCCCTATGACCTCTAAGGAAGAGACCTGGCTGACACCCAGGGAATAGCAGAGGAAAGATTCAATGGAAAAACTCAGAAGAGCCAGGCTCATTTTTATGTTGAATTGTGTGTGTGTGTGTGTGTGTGTGTGTGTGTGTGTGTGTGTGTCTAAGGGCTGGTTCTCAGTGCTTTTAATGCAGAAAAAAAAAAGAAAGAAAAAAAGAAAAGTAAAAGAACGGTGGTATGCCCATTTCCAGCTCAAACATAGTTTGGAAAAGACAAAGAGAGGACTTACAGAGATTGTAATATTGGGGGAGGGTTGCCTATCAAGAATATAAAAAATAATAATTCCAATCTAAGTGTATGTTTATAAGAGGCTGTTAAACTTGGAGGTCAATTCAGCAAATGTAGAAGTTGAATAATATATTGCTCAAGAGATTTCCTGAACTAGTTTTTTCGTACTAGGTAGATACAACATACGGAGAAGGCAATGGCACCCCACTCCTGTACTCTTGCCTGGAAAATCCCATGGACAGAGGAGCCTGGTAGGCTGCAGTCCATGGGGTCGCTACAAGTCGGACACGACTGAGCGACTTCACTTTCACTTTTCACTTTCATGCATTGGAGGAGGAAATGGCACCCCACTCCAGTGTTCTTGCCTGGAGAATCCCAGGGATGGCAGAGCCTGGTGGGCTGCCTTCTATGGGGTCGCACAGAGTCGGACACAACTGAAGCGACTTAGCAGTAGCAGATACAACATAAAACAGTCTTTTAAGCCTTTGAAGAGAGAGTGATCACTGGGAAGAGTAAGAATTTTGTGTTAACACTCTCCTGAAACATGAAAGAAAAAACTAGGTTAAACATTAAGGCAACATAGAGAGCCCCAAAGTACCTGTTCATTACAGTCAGTTCAGGCGATGAATAGGTT
This sequence comes from Budorcas taxicolor, assembly GCF_023091745.1. NCBI lineage: Eukaryota > Metazoa > Chordata > Mammalia > Artiodactyla > Bovidae > Budorcas > Budorcas taxicolor. Next base: position 150,145,807 of record NC_068911.1, read on the forward strand.
AGTTATCACTTGGTCAAAACAGCTGAAGAATTAAGTGCATCATAACAGTCACCAGCTGGTTTAGTCAAGTATCAGTTTGTCCTTTGAAACAGTTTCTGGCTGTGAATGTGGCTCAACATGGAGAAACATGGCCAAAAGAGGCTTTCAGATTTTCTTGACATACCTCTTCACTCATAGCCAAGAAGTGCTGGAGCCCTTTATCCCAAGAGCAAAGACATGACTTTAGCTTGAGATATTTGCGTTTAGTTTAAGTTTGAAGTTATCTAAATCCACCTATTTCCACTGAAACATTCATAATTGGCATTCATGTGGAGAATAGCTTTTGCTAGTTGGGGAAAGACTAGCCAAAAGCTCTCTCTCAGGGTGAACTGATTTTTAATAAGCTTGATGTTCTTTGTGGGTTACAAAACTTATTAACATCCATTGCCTTCCAGAGCTCACCAACTAAAAAGACTGTATTTACCAGTTGACCAGGTCCTCTCCCTCCTTTAACTTCTTTCTTAAGAAAATAGGAAATAAAAGAGCATTCTGGAATGCCAATTCAGTGCCTGGTGGTCTTAATAAAATCATACACAGTTGACTTGTCCTGTCTTTTGGTATCAGTTGAATGCTAGACATGCTTCTTGAATGGAAAATGTCTTTCCTCTGATGATGAAGAAGATTTCTCTAATGAAACAAGAGGAAAGTCATATTAAGAAATACAATATAGGGAGAATTCAGAAGATGGCAGAGGAATAGGACAGGGAGACCACTTTCTCCCCCACAAATTCATCAAAAGAACATTTCAACGCTGAGTAAATTCTACAAAACAACTTCTGAATACTGGCAGAGGACATCAGGCACCCAGAAAAGCAGATCATTGTCTTCAAAAACAGTGAAACTCTCTGGGTGTCCTTCAATGTGGAGAAAGTTTTCATTTTTAACCTAGATGTTTTATCATCAGTGCTGTATAGATGGAGAAGTCTTGAGGCTACTGCAAAAATAAAACTGAAAACCAGAAGCAGGAAGCTTAAATCCAAATCCTGAGAACATCAGAGAACTCCTGAATCCAGGGAGCATTAATCGATGTTAAGGAGCTCATCAAACTCCTCCATACCTACACTGAAACCAAGCACCACCCAAGGGCCAACAAGTTCCAGAGCAAGACATACCATGCAAATTCTCCAGCAACACAGGAACACACCCCTGAGCTTCAATATACAGGCAGCTCAAGTTACTCCAAAACCATAGACATCTCATAACTCATTACTGGACACTTCATTGCACTCCAGAGAGAAGAAATCCAGGTCTACCCACCAGAACTCCGACACAAGCTTCCCTAACCAAGAAACCTTGACAAGCCATTGATACAACCCCATCCACAGCGAGGAAACTCCATCATAAAGAGAACTCCACAAATTCCCAGAATACAGAAAGGCCACCCCAAATGCAGCAATATAACCAAGATGAAGAGACAGAGGAATACCCAGCAGGTAAAGGAACAGGAGAAAAGCCCACCAAACCAAACAAAAGAGGAAGAGATAGGGAATCTACCTGAGAAAGAATTCCAAATAATGATAGTGAAAATGATCCAAAATCTTGAAATCAAAATAGAATCACAGATAAATAGCCTGGAGACAAGGATTGAGAAGATGCAAGAAAGGTTTAACAAGGACCTAGAAGAAATAAAAAAGAGTCAATATATAATGAATAGTGCAATAAATGAGATCAGAAACACTCTGGAGGCAACAAATAGTAGAATATCGGAGGCAGAAGATAGGATTAGTGAAATAGAAGATAGAACGGTAGAAATAAATGAGTCAGAGAGGAAAAAAGAAAAATGAATTAAAAGAAATGAGGACAATCTCAGAGACCTCCAGGACAATATGAAACGCTCCAACATTCGAATTATAGGAGTCCCAGAAGAAGAAGACAAAAATCATGAGAAAATACTTGAGGAGATAATAGTTGAAAACTTCCCTAAAATGGGGAAGGAAATAATCACCCAAGTCCAAGAAACACAGAGAGTTCCAAACAGGATAAACCCAAGGCAAAAAACCCCAATACACATATTAATCAAATTAACAAAGATCAAACACAAAGAACAAATATTAAAAGCAGCAAGGGAAAAACAGCAAATAACACACAAGGGGATTCCCATAAGGATAACTGCAGATCTTTCAATAGAAACGCTTCAGGCCAGGAGGGAATGGCAAGACATACTTAAAGTGATGAAAGAAAATAACCTACAGCCCAGATTACTGTACCCAGCAAGGATCTCATTCAAATATGAAGGAAAAATCAAAAGCTTTACAGACAAGCAAAAGCTGAGAGAATTCAGTACCACCAAACCAGCTCTCCAACAAATGCTAAAGGATATTCTCTAGACAGGAAACACATAAAGGGCGTATAAACCTGAACCCAAAACAATAAAGTAAATGGCAATGGGATCATACTTATCAATAATTACCTTAAATGTAAATGGGTTGAATGCCCCAACCAAAAGGCAAAGACTGGCTGAATGGATACAAAAACAAGACCCCTATATATGCTGCCTACAAGAGACCCACCTCAAAACAAGGGACACATACAGACTGAAAGTTAAGGGCTGGAAAAAGGTATTCCACGCAAATAGAGACCAAAAGAAAGCAGGAGTAGCAATACTCATATCCGATAAAATAGACTTTAAAACAAAGGCTGTGAAAAGAGACAAAGAAGGCCACTACATAATGATTAAAGGATCAATCCAAGAAGATATAACAATTATAAATATATATGCACCCAACATAGGAGCACCACAATATGTAAGACAAATGCTAACAAGTATGAAAGGGGAAATTAACAATAACACAATAATAGTGGGGGGGCTTTAATACCCCACTCACATCTTTGGACAGATCAACTAAACAGAAAATTAACAAAGAAATGCAAACTTTAAATGATACAATAGACCAGTTACACCTAATTGAAATCTATAGGACATTTCACCCCAAAATAATGAATTTCACCTTTTTCTCAAGTGCTCACGGAACATTCTCCAGGATAGATCACATCCTGGACCATAAATCTAACCTTAATGAATTCAAAAAAATTGAAATCATTCCAAGCATCTTTTCTGACCATAATGCATTAAGATTAGATCTCAATTACAGGAGAAAAACTATTAAAAATTCCAACATATGGAGGCTGAACAACACGCTTCTGAATAACCAACAAATCACAGAAGAAATCAAAAAAGAAATCAAAATATGCATAGAAACGAATGAAAATGAAAACACAAAAACCCGAAACCTGTGAGACACTATAAAAGCAGTGCTAAGAGAAAAGTTCATAGCAATACAGGCATACCTCAAGAAACAAGAAAAAAGTCAAATAAATAACCTAACTCTACACCTAAAGCAACTAGAAAAGGAAGAAATGGAGAACCCCAGAGTTAGTAGAAGGAAATAAATTTAAAAGTTAGGGCAGAAATAAATGCAAAAGAAACAAAAGAGACCATAGCAAAAATCAACAAAGCCAAAAGCTGGTTCTTTGAAAAGATAAATAAAACTGACAAACCATTAGCCAGACTCATCAAGAAACAAAGGGAGAAAAATCAAATCAATAAAATTAGAAATGAAAATGGAGAGTTAACAACAGACAACACAGAAATACAAAGGATCATAAGAGACTACTATCAGCAATTATATGCCAATAAAATGGACAACGTGGAAGAAATGGACAAATTCTTAGAAAACTACAACTTTCCAAAACTGAACAAGGAAGAAATAGAAAATCTTAACAGACCCATCACAAGCACGGAAATTGAAACTGTAATCAGAAATCTTCCAGCAAACAAAAGCCCAGGTCCAGACGGCTTCACAGCTGAATTCTACCAAAAATTTAGAGAAGAGCTAACACCTATCCTACTCAAACTCTTCCAGAAAACTGCAGAGGAAGGTAAACTTCCAAACTCATTCTATGAGACCACCAGCACCTTAATACCAAACCCTGACAAAGATGCCACAAAAAAAGAAAACTACAGGCCAATATCACTGATGAACATAGATGCAAAAATCCTTAACAAAATTCTAGCAATCAGAATCCAACAACACATTAAAAATATCATACACCATGACCAAGTGGGCTTTATCCAAGGATTCTTCAATATCCACAAAACAATCAATGTAATTCACCACATTAACAAATTGAAAAATAAAAGCCATATGATTATCTCAATAGATGCAGAGAAGGCCTTTGACAAAATTCAACATCCGTTTATGATAAAAACCCTCCAGAAAGCAGGAATAGAAGGAACATACCTCAACATAATAAAAGCTATATATGACAAACCCACAGCAAACATTATCCTCAATGGTGAAAAATTGAAAGCATTTCCCCTAAAGTCAGGAACAAGACAAGGGTGCCCACTTTCACCGCTACTATTCAACATAGTTCTGGAAGTTTTGGCCACAGCAATCAGAGCAGAAAAAGAAAGAAAAGGAATCCAAATTGGAAAAGAAGAAGTAAAACTTTCACTGTTTGCAGATGACGTGTTCCTCTACATAGAAAACCCTAAAGACTCCACCAGAAAATTACTAGAGCTAATCAATGAATATAGTAAAGTTGCAGGATACAAAATCAACACACAGAAATCCCTTGCATTCCTATACACTAATAATGAGAAAGTAGAAAAATAAATTAAGGAAACAATTCCATTCACCATTGCAACGAAAAGAACAAAATACTTAGGAATATACCTACCTAAAGAAACTAAAGACCTATATATAGAAAACTATAAAACACTGATGAAAGAAATCAAAGAGGACACTAATAGATGGAGAAATATACCATGTTAATGGATCAGAAGAATCAATATAGTGAAAATGAGTATACTACCCAAAGCAATCTACAGATTCAATGCAATCCCTATCAAGCTACCAGCGGTATTTTTCACAGAGCTAGAACAAATAATTTCACGATTTGTATGGAAATACAAAAAACTTCGAATAGCCAAAGCAATCTTGAGAAAGAAGAATGTAACTGGAGGAAACAACCTGCCTGACTTCAGGCTCTACTACAAAGCCACAGTCATCAAGAGAGTATGGTACTGGCACAAAGACAGAAATATAGATCAATGGAACAAAATAGAAAGCCTAGAGATAAATCCACACACCTATGGACACCTTATCTTCGACAAAGGAGGCAAGAATATACAATGGATTAAAGACAATCTCTTTAACAAGTGGTGCTGGGAAAACTGGTCAACCACTTGTAAAAGAATGAAACTAGATCACTTTCTAACACCATACACAAAAATAAACTCAAAATGGATTAAAGATCTAAACATAAGACCAGAATCTATAAAACTCCTGGAAGAGAACATAGGCAAAACACTCTCCGACATAAATCACAGCAGGATCCTCTATGACCCACCTCCCAGAATATTAGAAATAAAAGCAAATGTAAACAAATGGGATCTAATTAAAATTAAAAGCTTCTGCACAACAAAGAAAACTATAAGCAAGGTGAAAAGACAGCCTTCTGAATGGGAGAAAATAATAGCAAATAAAGCAATTGACAAACAACTAATCTCAAAAATATACAAGCAACTTATGCAGCTCAAGTCCAGAAAAATAAATGACCCAATCAAAAAATGAGCCAAAGAACTAGATAGACATTTCTCCAAAGAAGACATACGGATGGCTAACAAACAGATAAAAAGATGCTCAACATCACTCATTATCAGAGAAATGCAAATCAAAACCACAATGAGGTACCATTTCACACCAATCAGAATGGCAGTGATCCAAAAGTCTACAAGCAATAAATGCTGGAGAGGGTGTGGAGAAAAGGTAGCCCTCTTACACTGTTGGTGGAATGCAAACTAGTACAGCCACTATGGAGAACAGTGTGGAGATTCCTTTAAAAATTGCAAATAAAACTGCCTTATGACCCAGCAATCCCACTGCTGGGCATACACACCGAGGAAACCAGAATTGAAAGAGACACGTGTACCCCAATGTTCCTCACAGCACTGTTTATAATAGCCAGGACATGGAAACAACCTAGATGTCCATCAGCAGATGAATGGATAAGAAAGCTGTGGTACATATACACAATGGAGTATTACTCAGCCATTAAAAAGAATACATTTGAATCAGTTCTAATGAGATGGATGAAACTGGAGCCGATTATACAGAGTGAAGTAAGCCAGAAAGAAAAACACCAATACAGTATACTAACACATATATATGGAATTTAGAAAGATGGTAATGATAACCCTCTATACGAGAGAGCAAAAGAGACACAGATGTATAGAATGGACTTTTAGACTCTGTGGGAGAGGGAGAGGGTGGGATGATTTGGGAAAATGGCATTGAAACATGTATACTATCAGGTAAGAAACGAATCACCAGTCTATGTTCCATACAGGATACAGGATGCTTGGGGCTGGTGCACGGGGATGATCCAAAGAGATGATATGGGGTGGGAGGTGGGAGGGGGGGTTCAGGATTGGGAACTCATGTACACTCGTGGCTGATTCATGTCAATGTTTGGCAAAATCAATACAGTATTGTAAAGCAAAATAAAGTAAAAATAAAAATTAAAAAAAGAAATACAACATAAAATCAGTGGATAAAAGGTGCTGAGATAATTGGTTATTAGTATACAAAAAAAACTTTGAATCCATACAGCTCTCCTTAAACAAAATTGCTTTTAATGTTGATTAAATATATAGACAAGAAAAACAAAAATTAAAGCCTTTTACAAGAAGGTATAGCATATTTAATATCAGTAATAGGAAAGAATTTTTTAATCCATGATATACATAAAAAATATTTTTAAGCAACTAGGAGGCTTAGTATATTTACCTATATTAAAATTAATACAAAACATATATTTTAAATACACTAAAAGGTGAAAGAGTAGCAACGACTGGAAGAAGATGTTTGCAAACATATAACTAACAAAATATTAACATTCACATCATATAAAAAAACTCCATAAATCAATCGGCAAAAGAAAAACAACCATCAAAAGGTCTAAAATCCATACTATTAGACTCTCTAAAGGAAAGGAGACAGGGATTAGGGCAAAAGAAATATTTGAAGAAATAATGACCAAAATATTCCCAAATTTGGTGAAAGAAAAAGAAAGCAGCTCAGCAAACACCAATCATAAATTTGGCAAATTCAAATAAAGTTCTACCCACACACATTATAATCAAACTGCTGAAAACTATGAATAAAGAACAAATCTTGAAAGTAGTTAGAGATAAATGACACATCACATCCAGGAGAATAATGATTCAAATGACAAGGGATTTCTTAAAAAGAACCATGGATGTGAGAACACAGTAGAATAACATCCTTTAACGTGCTGAAAGGGGTTTAAAAAAAAGAGCTACGCATCCAGAATTTTATATGCAACCAAATATTCTTTAGAAATGAAGGTAAAATAAATACGTTTCCAAGTAAAGAAAATCTAAAAGAATCACTGCTAACAGTCCTGCACAACAAAAAATACTGAAGGAAGTTCCTCAGGCTGCAAGAACATGGTACTAGAGTAAAACTGCCTCTTCAGGAAAAGACAGAGCATCAAAAATGGTAAACGTAACTATCGGGTGTATAATTCATGGTTCAACCCTTTTATAGACAGAGAGATAGGGATGGACACGGACATGGAGATGGAGATAAACAAGGAGAGAAAGAGAAAGAGAGAGGAGGGAGGAAAGAGAGAAAGGATTACTGGAAAGAATTGGTTTATACAATTACAGGATCTGGCAAGGGCAGAAGATCAAGAAGGATAGAGAGTGAGTAAGTTAGAACCTTGCAGATTTGGAGTCTCTACATTCAGGGAAAGCCTAAGCCCTGTTTTAAAGGTCTAACCCAGGATAATATTCCTTTTTAATTAAAGTCAACTGGTAATAACTGAGGGCTTTAGTTATATCTACAAATTTCCTCCATAGAAGTAGCTATATCCATATTTGACTAAATAGCTGGAACTGTAGTTCAACCTACCCAAGCTGACACACCAAAAAGCCACCACATATGGATAAATCAGTTCAGTTCAGTCACTCAGTCATGTCCAACTCTTTGCAACCCCATGGACTACAGCACAACGCCAGGCTTTCCTATGCATCACAAACTCCTGGAGCTTGCTCAAACTCATGTTCATCAAGTCAGTAATACCATCCAACCACCATATTTTCTGTCATCCCTTTCTCCTCCCACCTTCAGTCTTTCCCAGCATCAGGGTCTTTTCCAATTAGTCAGTTCTTCCCATCAGGTGGCCAAAGTATCGGAGTTTCAGCTTCAGCATCAGTCTTTCCAATGAATATTCAGGACTGATTTCCTTGAGGATTGACTGGTTTGATCTCCTAGATGTCCAAGGGACTCTCAAAAGTCTTCTTCAACACCATAATTCAAAAGCATCAATTCCTCGGCTCTCAGCTTTCTTCACTGAATTTCTCCAATTCTCACATCCATACATGACCACTGGAAAAACCATAGCTTTGACTAGACGGACCATTGTCGGCAAAGTAATGTCTCTGCTTTTTAATATGCTGCCTAGGTTGGTCATAGCTTTTCTTCCAAGGAGTAAGTGTCTTAATTTCATGGCTGCAGTCACCATCTGCAGTGATTTTGGAGCCCCAAAAAATAAAGTCTCTCACTGTTTCCATTGTTTCTCCATCTATTTGCCATGAAGTGATGGAACCAGATGCCATGATCTGAATGGTGAGTTTTAAGTCAACTTTTTCACTCTCCACCTTCACTTTCATCAAGAGGCTCTTTAGTTTTTCCTTGCTTTCAGCCATAAGGGTGGTGTCATCTGTGTATCTGAGGTGAGCCACCAATATGTACTCTGTATTTATAAGAATAAAGAATAAATAAAATTAATTTCTTTTCTCTTAAGCCCTTTAAAATATATATAATTGCTTAAACTACAAATTTTTTTATTTGTGGAATTTTCAATGTTTGTAAACATGTGACAACTGTATCACAAATCATAGTGGGCATGCAATAAAGGGAACCATAAGATTGTCCCTTTATCCTTACAGATACAGAGTACACATTGGTGGCTACCAAACATAGAGGATGGGGTGGGCAAAATGAGTAAAGGAAATTAAAAAGTACAAATTTTCAGTTATAAAATAAATAAGTCATGGATACATACATAAAGGAAAAACAAAGCAGGAAAGGATAACAGAACGGCAAAAAACAAACAGCAATATAATGAAATAGTAGACCTAAATTCAACTATATCACTAATTACATTGTGTTAACGGTCTAAGCATTAAAAGGGGGAGATTGCCAGAATAGATTTTTTAAAAGATCCACATGTGCTGCTCCCAAGAAATGCACCTTAAATATAATGATACAGGTAGTCTGAAAGTAAATGGATGGAAAAGCTATAACCTGCAAATAGTAAGCATAAGAAGATGGGAGTGACTATATTAGCCTCAATTTAAAAAGTAGAGCTCAGGACAAAGAGTATAGACAGGGATAATTTTTAGAAGGGGCAATTCACCAGGAGGACAATAATTATAAATGTGTTTGCACCTAATAAGAGAAGCACATAAATCAATACTTGACAGAAATAAAGAGGAGAAAAAAGGACAATTTCACAATCAGAGTAAGTTTTAACACCTTTCTGTCATCCATTAAAGAACAACCAGAATATCTAAACATTACTACTAACCTTCCTGATCTAATAGATATTTTCTGAATTCTATCCAAATACACATTCTTTTTAAGCACACATAGAACATTCGCCAGTTTAGAGTACATACTGTGCTATAAAACAAATGTCAATAAGTTCCGAGAACTGAAATCATGTAGAGTGTGACCTATGATCACAGGAGAATTCATATCATATCTCTAGAAAAATCCAGTTATTCAGAAATCAAATGACATACTCTAAATAATTTATGGGTCAAAGACAAAAATCATAAAGGAAATTAGAAAACATTTTGAACTGAATGAAAAAGAAAATACAGAATGAAAATTTGTAAGATAGGACTAAAGTAGGGCTTAGAGGGAAACATAGCTTTAAATGCAAAAGAATAAAGGTATAAAAGCAATAGCCTAATTTACTTTAAAAAGTTCTAAAGAGTGAAGTAAGCCCATAGTTAGTAGAAATAATGAAATAAATATGAGAATAGAAATCAGTGAAATTGAAAATAGTTTATAGAGAAATCAACAAAGCTGAAAGCTGGTTCTTTAGGGAAAAAAATTACAAACTCCTAAACTCATCCCAAAAAATGGGAAGGGGAGGGAGTAGGGGAGAGAAGGAGAGAGGAAAATACAATGTCCCCGATGTTGGGAATAAAAATGATTTATTGCCACAAATCCCACAGACTTTGAAAGGATAAGTGAATTTTGGAACACTTTTGTATCATCATACTTTACAACTTAGGTGAAAAATGAATTCTTGAAAAATAGAACATTAAAGTTGGTACAGAAACAGAAATGATGAATTGCCATATTTGAAATAAATTGATGAATTATCAAAAACTCTCCAAAAGAAAAACAATCAAGTGGCAAAACACAGGAACAGACAATTCACGAAAGAAAAAATCTAAACTGCTCCTAATTCTATGAAAAGATGCTTGATCATAGGAAAATGTGAGTTAAAATAACATGAGAAAACATTCCAAATTTATCAAATAGGCAAAAGTTAAAATCCTAATGACAACAAATATTGGCAAGAATACAAGAAAAACAAGAAATTTTGATAAACTTCTGATGCATACACAAATTGGTACAAACACTTTAGAGGCAATTTGACAACATCTAGTAAAGCTGACAAAGCATATACCCAATAATCTGGCACCTCCACTTGTATACCTTTAGGAAAATGCGCATGTGTTCACAGGAAATGTGTATAAGGATGTTCATGCAAGTTTCATTTGTAACAGAAAACACTGGGAAAGCAAGCTAAATGTCCATCAATAGGAGGATAAAAAATACATTTTGATATAGCCATGTATGGAAATTTAAACAGCAGTTAATATGTAAGAACTAGAGATATATATCTGATGCAAATGCGTATCAAAAAGTTATAGAAACCAAGCAGCGGAAGGATACACAAATGAGGCCTTTTATTTAACATGTAATATATGAAAACAATGCTACATAACTTGAAGGATACAAAGTGGATATAAAAAGGCAGAGATGGGAACGATAAAAACCAAAATCTAATTTTTGTCTCAACTGAGAAAGGGGGATGGGATCAGAGATTCAAACATATTCGTAACGCTTCCTTTTTAGGTTGATTGGTGCAGATAAGGGTATTCACTCTAGTAGGCATTGCACCTTTTTGTATGTCTGAAATATAGTGTAATTTTAAAAATCAGAAAGGAACTGGAGCCCCAAATATGGCTGCTTGGCAAAAGATGGAGTTTTCAGTTGTAATGGGGGAACAGACGCCCTTGCTGAATGCCCTCAACTGTTTTGACTTCTGGAGGGGCGGGTCGTGATTACAGCTGTGATTAGGTGACTCACCATAATTATGTTTTGTTGAAATTGAATTTATTGAAGCATGAATCATTCTGTCCAAGGCCTACCTAATTGCTCCAACCCTGGATGGGAAGGATGGCGGAGGAGTTTTCCGTGGAGGTCACCGCAGATGACTGTGCGCGCGTGTGCATGTGCATGTGGGGGCATGCCTGCACACACGCGTGCCATGCTTGCCCTGCACAGAGCCAGCTGCGTGGCTTCCTTCTCTGTAATGACGGGATGTTGGCAGGAAATGTTTACAGGTTAACTGTGGTTTGTTCTGCCTTCCACCCCCTACTCAAATTTGTGAGCAGTTCACTACTTGGCTATTTGGCCCCCTGGGAGACAGGGTTCTCAGACTGGCTTCCCTCTGGCCGTTGTCTGGTTCCTCAAAGCTGCTGAGTGACAGATTTTATCCATGTTCTCCCAGCTCAGACCCCCCTCACTGCTCAGTGGTATCTGAGGGATACAATGGCTGCAGAGCTGTAAGTTAAATCCACATGAGTGCTCTGAGGGGGTGAACAGCAAGCCCAGAGTGACAGAACCCCCAGAGCCTCTCTCTCTGTGGCACACTTACAGGGGACACTGGGGGATAGGGACTACTTGGGCTCTTGCACACTGTGAGTCACCCACAGGCCCATACCAGCGAAGGGCTAAGAGCCTTTCTCCTGACTCCTCGAACTGTGAAGTCGGGAGACCTCAAGTCACCCAGTGGTTGTCCATCTTTGTGTCATGCCCATGGAACAAATGAAATGGGATTTGCCTATAGCAGACTGAGTGTAGGATAGACATGAGTGAGGACAGTCTGATGAGCACTTTTTCTGATGGCAGAGGCGATTGTGCATAACAAGGACAGTCCTGAGAGCAAACGCTTGTAGACCACTCAGTAGGAACCAGGCACTGTCCTAACCACATTTTGACTCATTTATTTTTGACAGCTCTGTGGCGTGGATGTCTTTACCAGCACCACTTTGCCAAGGAGGAAACTGAGGCATGGGAAAGTAAACTAACCTGCTCACAGTCACTTAGCTAGTAAATGAGGGAGCCCAGACTAACTTAAACTGTCTAGCTCCAGACTTCCTTCTCATAACCACTCCTCTGCATGCCTTGAATATAAGCAGGCATTATGCTGGGTGCTTTACAAAGTCACCAGACTTACTCCTCAAAACAATTCGCAGTTGACCAATTTGAGGAAACTAAGGCTGAAAGAGACAAAGTACTTTGCAAAGATTATACAAATAATAAGTTATATAATTAAGATCTGAAGCTTTTGGTTCCAGTGACCTGCTCAGTGCTGAAGCAGAAGAGAAATACACAAAACAGGATGGTCATGAGCAACAGTTCATGGGCCAGAAAGCTGGATTCTATCCACCTGCCCATTTGCAGGTGCTGCAGGCATGCTTCTGGACTCCTTCCTCCTCCTCTGATTCAGACTTGGATGTGATCATGGCAGTCTCTTTCCAATTACTGCATCTTCTCCTGCAACCATCTCCTCTGTGCCATTATTAAACACTAATAAAACTACTGCTGCTGCTGCTGCTGCTAAGCCGCTTCAGTCCGACTTCAGTCCGACTTCAATCCACTTCAGCCGCATCCGACTCTGTGCAACCCCATAGAAGGCAGCGCACCAGGCTCCGCCATCCCTGGGATTCTCCAGGCAAGAACACTGGAGTGGGTTGCCATTTCCTTCTCCAACACATGAAAGGGAAAAGTGAAAGTAAAGTCGTTCAGTCGTGTCTGACTCTTTGCGACCCCATGGACTGCAGCCCACTAGGCTCCTCTGTCCATGGATTTTCCAGGCAACAGTACTGGAGTGTGTGGCCATTGCCTTCTCCTAGCATTTTAAAAATCCATTGGCTTATTTTTTTAATCCTTAGCTTCTACTTACTAGAATCAATTATTAAAGAGTAAGCACTCCAGGGAGAAAGTAATGTTGAAAACCCATATTGACAAACTTTTGAGTGAATTGACTGATGGTCATTGGCAATCAGGAACCCTGGGTTTAAGCTCACAGTGAGCATTTGGAGAATCAAAGAGGCAATAATATTAATTAATAGAGAAATGGAGAAAAGTGAATCAAAACTACAATGAGTTATCACTTTGTACCAGTCAGAATGGCCATCATCAAAAGATCTACAAATAATAAATGCTAGAGAGAGTATGGAGAAAAGAGAACCCTCCTATATTGTTGGCAGGAATTTAAATTAGTATGGCTTCTATGGGAACAGTATGGAGGTTCCTTAAAAATCTAAAAATAGAGTTAAGATGTGATCCTGTCTTGTGCATTTCTCTTGTGCAAATCCCTTTCTTGAACATACACCTGGAAAAGATGAAAATTCTATTTGTAAAAATACATACACCTCAATGTCCATAGCAGCACTATATCCAATAGCCAAAACATGGAAACAATCTAAATTTGCATTGGCAGATGAATGGATTAAGATGTGGTACAGATATACAATGGAATGTTCAGTTCAGTTCAATTCAGTTGCTCAGTCTTGTCCGACTCTTTGCGACCCCATGAATTGCAGCATGCCAGGCCTCCCTGTCTGTCACCAACTCCCAGAGTTCACTCAAACTCACGTCAGTGATGCCATCCAGCCATCTCATCCTCTGTCGTCCCCTTTTCCTCCTGCCTTCAATCTTTCCCAGCATCAGAGTCTTTTCCAATGAGTCAACTCTTCGCATGAGGTGGCCAAAGTACTGCAGTTTCAGCTTTAGTATCATTCCTTCCAAAGAACACCCAGGACTGATCTCCTTTAGAATGGACTGGTTGGATCTCCTTGCAGTCCAAGGGACTCCCAAGAGTCTTCTCCAACACCACAGTTCAAAAGCATCAATTCTTCAGCACTCAGCTTTCTTTACAGTCCAACTTTCACATCAATACATGACTACTGGAAAAACCATAGCCTTGACTAGAGGGACCTTTGTTGGCAAAGTAATGTCTCTGCTTTACAATATGCTATCTAGGTTGGTCATAACTTTTCTTCCAAGGAGTAAACGTCTTTTAATTTCATGGTTGCAGTCACCATCTGCAGTGATTTTGGAGGCCAAAAAAATAAAGTCTGACACTGTTTCCACTGTTTCCCCATCTATTTCCCATGAAGTGATGGGACCTGATGCCATGATCTTCGTTTTCTGAATGTTGAGCGTTAAGCCAACTTTTTCACTCTCCTCTTTCACTTTCATCAAGAGGCTTTTTAGTTCCTCTTCACTTTCTGCCATAAGGGTGGTGTCATCTGCATATCTGAGGTGACTGAGATTTCTCCCAGCAATCTTGATTCCAGCGTGTGCTTCTTCCAGCCCAGCATTTCTCATGATGTACTCTGCATATAAGTTAAATAAGCAGGGTAACAATATACAACCTTTACGTACTCCTTTTCCTCTTTGGAACCAGTCTGTTGTTCCATGTCCAGCTCTAACTGGTGCTTCCTGACCTGCATATAGGTTTCTCAAGAGGCAGGTCAGGTGGTCTGGTATTCCCATCTCTTTCAGGATTTTCCAGTTTATTGTGATCCACACAGTCAAAGGCTTTGGCATAGTCAATAAAGTAGAAATAGATGGTTTTCTGGAACTCTCTCACTTTTTCCATGATCCAGTGGATGTTGGCAATTTGATCTCTGGTTCCTCTGCCTTTTCTAAATGTTACTCGGCCATAAAAAGAGAATGAATTAATACCATTTGTAGCAATATGGAAGGAGATTATCATACTGAGTAAGTCAGAAAGAGACAAATATTATGTGGTATCATTTATATATGGAATCTTAAAAATGATACAAATTAACTTATTTACAAAACCAAAATAGACTCACAGATATGGAAAATAAACTTATGGTTACCAAAGGGGAAAAGGAGGAGAAATAATTTGGGAATTTGGGATTAATAGATACATACTAATATATATAAAATAGAGAAACAGCAAGGTTCTACTGTTTAGCATAAGGAACTATAATATATACAACATCTTGTAATAACCTATAATGAAAAAGAATCTGAAAAAAAATTATGCATATACATTTATATATAATAAAGATATATTTATATATAATCATATATAACCATATAGCCACTGAGGTGTGAGTTTTCCTGGTCTCCAAACTGAAAGAACCGAGTGGTATCTTGAGCCCTGGCCACTGTGACATTCATGTCTGCAAGAATCTTGTGAGTTGCTACTCATCCACCAGCTTTGAGTCTGAGGCAACAAACAAGAATGGAAAGGACAAGAGCACAGACTTTTCCCAGGATAATTAGGCAGTGAGTTGGGGAATCCCAACTCTGATCTCACCTCCATTCCTTGCTGCCTCTTTGAATTTTTTTAAAAATTTATTTTATTTTCTTTTTTAAAGGTTTTTTTTCATTTTTAAAAAAGAAGTATAATTGCTTTACAATGTTTCAGGTATACAGAAAAAATGATTTAATTGTATATATATATATGTATATATATTCTTTTTCAGGTTGTTTTTCATTACAGGTTATTATAAGGTGGTTCAGACAGTAAAGAATCTGCCTGTAATGCAGGAGACCCGGGTTCAGTTCCAGGGTTGGGAAGGTCCCCCACAGAAGAGAATGGTTACTCACTCCATTATTCATGCCTGGAGAATTCTGTGGACAGAGGAGCCTGGCTGGCTATAGTCCATGAAGTTACAAAGAGTCAGACATGACTGAGCAACTAACACACACACACTGGACAGTATCAGAACAAGTAATAAAACTCAGAAATAACGTCCCAAGAGAATCAATAGCCCTAAACAGCTAAGGAAGGGGCAGACAACCTCTGACTTCTCTGTCCTTTAAAGGCCCATTCTTCTTCAGTAGCACCATGGAAATGTCCTTCTCATGAAATAGTGGAAGAGATGTGTGGTAGAGAAAGAGTAAATGTGCAGTCATAAACTCTACATTCCAGGTCCATCTGTGATACTCACAACATTTTACCTTGGACAAGGCACGTCCATTCAAACCTCAGCTTCCTCAACTGTCAATTGAAAAAAAAAATCATCAAAACTTTTTCACTGACTTTCAAATGCTACCTTTGAAAGTATGGGGCCTAGCCTCTGGTCCTATCCTAGCACATGTTCTCCAAGCTTTGCAGCCTCGTGAATGCTTTGTCACTGTACTTGACTGGAGGAGAACTTAGGGTCTGTAAGCAACTTAGTTTGCTTTCCCACCCAGTGGATCATCAAGTCCTTGCCTTTTTTCTTAATTCACAACACTTTACAATTGTGTCTCTCTTCCTGTTACCTTTGCTTTTTTCCAACCTCTTAGTTTGGTATCATTCTCAGATGTAACAAATTTATTATCATGTTTACCATCCAGAATGCAGGGATGGTTTAACAATCACTTTCCATTTCTGAGTTTTCTGGAAGCTCACTTATCACACCCCATCTTTGACCTCTCCCAAGTAGACCCCTGTTGTGCAGCCATTCATACACCTACCTAAGACCAGAGTTCTCACTTTCTCATACTATTTATTGGTCAAAATGCCTGCTGTCCTGATGATCACTTGAAAGTTATTTCATCCTAACCTTCCTTATTACTCTTTCCTATTTTTCTTCTCCTTTCTTTGATAGTCTTCAATTTCTCCAGTTTCTCTTCTTAAATTAACTTCACCTATTAATCACAGCATCACTCAGGTTCAGTACATTTTTGTAACCATTTCCATAACCACAACAGTGGTAACCTCACTCATTTTTCCTTATTTGGAGAGATATTTGAAAATAAAGTGCCATCTCATCAAGGAACTCAATCAGGTCTTATTTGAGTAGTCATTTTAAAGTGATTACTAAGTCTTAGCCTGGAGAATCCCAGGGATGGCAGAGCCTGGTGGGCTGCCGTCTATGGGGTCACACAGAGTCGGACACGACTGAAGCGACTTAGCAGCAGCAGCAGCAGCCCTGAATATGCATACGGAAGTATTATCACTCTGTATAAGTAGGAGATTTATACCAGATCACCTGACTTGCCTCCTGAGAAATCTGTATGCAGCACAAGAACAAACAGTTAGAACTGGACATGGAACAACAGACTGGTTCCAAATTGGGAAAGGAGTACGTCAAGACTGTATATTGTCACCCTGCTTATTTAACTTATATGCAGAGTACATCATGAGGAATGCTGGACTGGCTGAAGCACAAGCTGGGATTAAGATTGCTGGGAGAATTATCAATAACCTCAGATATGCAGATGACACGACACTTGTGGCAGAAAGTGAAGAAGAACTAAAGAGCCTCTTGATGAAAGTGAAAGAGAAGGGTGAAAAAGTTGGCTTAAAATTCAACATTCAGAAAACTAAGATCATGGCATCTGGTCCCATAACTTCATGGCAAATATATGGGAAAACAGTGGAAACAGTAACAGACTTATTTGGGGGTCTCTAAAATCACTGCAGAGTACATCATGAGAAACACTGGACTAGAAGAAACACAAGCTGGAATCAAGATTGCCGGGAGAAATATCAGTAACCTCAGATATGCAGATGACACCACCCTTATGACAGAAAGTGAAGAGGAACTAAAAAGCCTCTAGATGAAAGTAAAAGACGAGAGTGAAAAAGTTGGCTTAAAGCTCGACATTCAGAAAACGAAGATTATGGCATCAGGTCCCATCACTCCATGGGAAATAGATGGAGAAACAGTGGAAACAGTGTCAGACTTTATTTTTGGGGGGCTCCAAAATCGTTGCAGATGGTGGTTGCAGCCATGAAATTAAAAGACACATACTTTTTGGAAGAAAAGTTATGACCAACCTAGAGAGCATATTCAAAAGCAGAAACCTTAATTTGCTGACTAAGGTCCGTCTAGTCAAGGCCATGGTTTTTCCAGTAGTCATGTATGGATGTGAGAGTTGGACTGTGAAGAAGGCTGAGCACCGATGAATTGATGCTTTTGAACTGTGGTGTTGGAGAAGACTCTTTAGGGTCCCTTGGACTGCAAGGAGATCTAACCAGTCCATTCTGAAGGAGATCAACCCTGGGATTTCTTTGGAAGGAATGATACTAAAGCTGAAACTCCAGTACTTTGGCCACCTCATGCGAAGATTTGACTCATTGGAAAAGACTCTGATGCTGGGAGGGATTGGGGGCAGGAGGAGAAGGGAACGACCGAGGATGAGATGGCTGGATGGCATCACTGACTCGATGGACGCGAGTCTGAGTGAACTCCAGGTGTTGGTGACAGACAGGGTCGCAAAGAGTCAGACATGACTGAGTGACTGAACTGAACTGAAAATCACTGCAGATGGCAACTGCAGCCATGAAATTAAAAGACCCTTGCTCCTTGGAGGAAAAGCTATGACCCAAGCAGAGATGTTACTTTGCCAACAAAGGTCTGTCTAGTCAAAGCTATGGTTTTTCCAGTAGTCATGTATAGATGTGAGAGTTGGACTATAAAGAAAGCTGAGCACTGAAGAATTGATGCTTTTGAACTGTGGTGTTGGAAAAGACACTTGAGAGTCCCTTGGACAGCAAGGAGATCCAACTAGTCCATCCTAAAGGAAATCAGTCCTGAATATTCACTGGAAGGACTGATGCTGAAGCTGAAACTCCAATACTTTGGCCACTTGATGGGAAGAACTGACTCATTGGAAAAGACCCCGATGCTGGGAAAGATTGAAGGTGGGAGGAGAAGGAGATGACAGAGGATGAGATGGTTGGATGACATCACTGACACAATGAACATGAGTTTGAGTAAACTGGAGTTGGTGATGGACAAGGAAGCCTGGCGTGCTGCAGTCCATGGGGTCTCAAAGAGTTGGACACAACTGAGTGACTGAACTGAACTGAACTGATGGATTTGGTGGAGGGGAGCAGTGAAGGCCTAATATGAATATTTTATCATTGTTATTAAAATTAAAGAAAGAAGCAAAGTTCCATGTTTTGGTGAGTGGATAAAAATATAGGGTATACCAAGGAACAGAGAGGAATAAGAATCCAGGGATGTAAGATGTTAGGAATGAAAGTGACCATAGAATTTTAACTTGCTAGGATTTTCGCTGTACTATCCTAGCCATAACAAGGAAGTTGCACTTTTCTTAGAAAGTAGCATAGGGATTTAGGACTACATCATCTATTTATATGATTTAAATTCCAACAGTTTTTTAAACTAGCACCAGAGTGCAGACAACTCCAAAATAAATATTCACTGCCGATATTGTCTTCAAGGCACCATTTTGGTCTATCATCACCTCATCTCCTTTCTTCATCTCCAGCAAGGACACCTCAATCCACCCGACAGCAGACTTATAACTTGGAAACATCTTTCTCCTTCACCTCCCACCCCATTTGCACTTTATATCTAAACTGTGGCAACTCCACAGTGGGTGGCCAGGCATGACCACAGTAGATTCAGACGTGATCATTCTGATGTTGCAATATACCAAGTTTAACCTAGGAAAATCCAATCCACCTGTAAAAAGGAACAATAAATTCCCATCCTTATTTTTCATCATGTAAATTAGCCAAAACAGATTGGTGGAACCGTTTGTTCCAATCTGGTTGCCACAGGATATGTAGAGTTAGCATCATCCCCCAGGTCATCTTCTCTCTTCTCTCCATGTCTTTACCACCAGATGCCTCGATTAGCCTCCAACTTATATCCATGTATCTCCCTCTTGTTCTAACCACTATAATTAAACTGATGTAGATTTACAGCCAGAGGCATTGAGCCACGTTTTCACCATTTGTTGGTCTTACAAGATCAACAAATAATGTTTAGTATGCTTATCACATGTAAAGAGGAGACAAAGAAAGTGGTTTTGATCTAAATATTTGAGACATGGGTTTTGGTAATTATGAACTCTCTTCACCTTATGACAGCATACATTTGAAGAAACACTGAAAGGAGGGAGATGGATTGGGGAAGTTTTGTATCATATTTTGGGGAAAGAGTGTCAAAATTCTACCAACTAGGCCATCTGGAAATTTAGAGTTATCTGTACCAGAGACTAGAAGACCTATTAATAAAATTCACATTCCAGAAGATGGGCAGTGCTTTCTGTGTACCTATCAGCGTGTGTCTATATAGAGAATCACTGAGATAGAGGAGGGTTGGGCAGCTGGCTGGATTTACTGAGACATCTTGAACTATTTTTTGAATGTTTGGGGCTTGACAAATAAATGCATCAAGCCCTCAAGCATCTTTTCCCTTCATTTAAAACCCATGTGTATTGAAGAGGAAATTTAATCCTTATGTTCCTGATTCACTTACAGTTAACCCATTAAAATCCAGCTTGATGGGAACCATTGGATGCCTTCTGGAGCCGCCTTTTCTTTGAATCTCAGAAACCACAATGAGGAACTATTTTTGGTGGCTTTAGTTGCAGGAGCAAAATAGGATTTCGATTTTGCCCTCAGATTTCGCCACAGCCAGCAAATTTTAACTTTGGTCAGACACATTGCCATGCCTTACATTTATTTAATTTTTGCCAATAATCTGAGATCCAGGGACCACCATTTTTGAAAAGTCAACAAATATGGACTGAGGTCCTATTCCAACTGTGTGCTGAGCACTGTGTGGGTCTCTGGGGTTGGGTCCCAGTGGCCTCCCCAGTGGCTACCCTCTCCCTACTCTGGGCCTCTGAGTGGCTCTCTTTCCCTCTGCTATAGTCTAAATATATAGAAGACACTGTTAATTTGTAAAGAGTAGTGGAGAATGATGAAAAAGAGAATAATATCAGGAAATACAATCCTATAGAGGTAAACAGAACATAATAACCTATACACTAATGACAAAAATTACAGAGACATTTGCAAATATAACGAAATTACATATAATCCATATGGTCACCCAGAGTTTTACCTTTAGACTACTTTAAGCTGAATGTGATCACTTTCAGCCAGCTCAATTATCTACATCAGCTAGTAGTAGATGAAAGAAGAATCATAACTAGTATCCAAGCAATTATTATCCAACTTTGACTTTTGCTTTCTCTGTAACAAACTCAGGTAAATACAAACACACAGTCCATTCTTTGCCTGGGCCTGAATCTCACCAACATGTGAGACACAGAGAACCATTTATTTCTAGCCCACCTGTCCCTGTTTTCTTGCCAACTGGACGCATGGTAGGAGAAGAAGCTGGGTGGCCTTGAGCTGTTCATGGATACCCTGATCACAAGTAGTCAGCAGTTAGCTGTCCTCACTGTACCACAAGCCAGGCATTAGTATTTCCTTCCTCATGCCTACCACATTCCCAACCTGGTGTTTCATTAAGATCAGAGTGCTCATAAACATCATTCCTGAAGCTCATGTTTCCCTCACATCCCTCGAGGCACACCATGTCTTTCCCTTGAGTCCCACAACTCACAACATATGGAGGAGAAAAGATGGGCAGGAAGGTGTTTTTTCGCCTTTCCACTGAGACCACTTTATTACTTATGTCCCTTCATTTCATCCAGAACCCTACTCTGGGCTACCTAGCTATTAAACCTCACTAATTTCAAGACTCATGAATGTACAATTTCCAGTAGCACAGCACTTTTTATTGTTTCTCCTTGGTCTCCGAGTAACTTACACACTCAAAAGAGAATGGGCTGAGGTTTCTCTTGTTAATTCAGTCCCAAAATGGAAAAAATAATAATAATTTGAAATCTGGAAAGATAAATAAAAATTAAAAAAAGAAGTTCCTGAGTTGGAAGAGGCTACCCATTTGACTAGAATGAAAATGAGATGCATTGACACCTAGTGCATGGATTCCCACCATATTGACACCACATGAGTTGTTCAGTCTGAATTCATCCAGAGGAGCCATCATAGGAGGGGTAATAAAGGCTTTGAAATCAGATTGATGTGGGTCCAAATCACATCTCTGCCTTTTACTAACTATGTCATTCATCTTTATGAGCAACAATGCTTATCACCTGCAAACTAGGGTTAATAATAACTTTCTCAGGATTATCGTGAAGATTGAATGTTCCATGTATTTAAAATGTCTAGTGTAGAGTTGGCACAGAGTGGAAGGTAGAATAATAGCTATAAAATATATACCTCACACACCGTGCTGTTTTTCTGGGAAATTTTATTATTTGCTCTTTCAAGTTAAAAATTGAAAGTTATTGTTAAAAATCAAATAGGTTACCTAGAAGAAATAATGACAATTTCTTTTAGTGACCACCACCTTAACATATATTAGTATGTCACCCAAGCTTTTGGATGCTATAGGGACATGAGATTGGTAGATTTTAATGCCTAGAAGAAAAGGGAAAATTTTCAGAACATGGTTATGCTAGTGGTAAAAGATAAACTGAAGTATGTTACATTTTTAAAAGTTTATTTGAGAAAAAACTGATTTGATTTGGGCAACCAAAATTGATTAGAAATGCTCCTACAGCAGGAGCTGTTTTCCTTAGGCAATAGTAAGGGTATTGGATTAAACAGTAGGTCTGAAGTCTATAAGAAGATGTTGAAACTAGGGCCATATTGTTCTCCCAAAGTCTCAAAAGTATTCTTGGCCAAAAATACTTTGGTTTGACTTATGTGTATCAAAAAAGAAACGTTGATTTCTTCTATTGAGCCCTGGGTAGTTTCCCAGTGACTACTTTGATACAAGGTACTGTACTGAAGCCTGATCACTTGTAGGATGGGCTAATTTTTGATCACTCACCCCTTCTCCATTCTATGTTGTGCCATCTATGCCCTGACCTGATCTCTGGCTGTCTGATCCCCACAGATTTCTTTATCTAAACTCCCTTGGCAGCCGACTTCAGATGTTTTGGGTTTGGTCAATGGAAGACACTGACAGATTATCTAAAAGTAGGAGTGAGAGATGATGTCAGCAAAATGGTAGAGTAAGAATTTCAAAAAAATTTCCCCTCACAAAGAAGCACCTCCCAGGACTGCTGCTGCCAGTGCCCCCATCCCCACAGTGAGCCACTGCCGACCCACGCCTCTATGAGAGACCCTCCACCACTAGCAAGTAGTTGCAATTTTGGTGTTCTCACAGGAGAAAATGAGTGCAGATCCTTCTACTCCTCCATCTTGAATCAGTCTCTGCTCCATGGATTTTAAAAAGCAATTCTGTTCTAAAATTCTTCCTTGGAAACTAGAAACTACTAAGCTTGTGAAGCACAATTAGAGAGTCCGTACACTGCAACGAAACATACTGCATGACAAAGATCCTGAATGCCACAACTAAGACCTGAAACAGCCAAACACATAGACAAATCAACAGTATTTTTTAAATTCTTCCTAAAAAAAATTTCCATTCCATAAAAGCAACCCATAAAAAGTCACCAAACCTGCCAAAATAAATTTTTTCAGAATTGTAGAAATTAAGCAAAGACTTGTAGTAATCCAGTAGCTTTCACTCAAGAAAAAATAGCTGAATCTCAGTAATAGCAGCATCTTTTACCCTGGTTTTATCCTCATTCACTTAGCTTAGAGATAGCCTTGAAAAATAACATCATGCATTCCTGGCATTTCAAGGAGCAAATGAAGCTAGAACACTTTCAAAGATTTATTCCCAAAGAGCAATAATCATATGACCTATCTTATACTTCTCTGGTAGAACCAGTCAAAAAGCTTCATTTCACTCAGAAGTCTTTATTTCAAAAGACTGTTCTATACATCTGTGTCTCTTTTGCTGTCTCGCATATAGGGTTATCATTACCATCTTTCTAAATTCCATATATACACCCATGGTGGATTCATGTTGATGTATGGCAAAACCAATACAATATTATAAAGTAAATAAATAAATAAATAATTTAAAGAAGTCTTTATTTCACCTGTCTCAGAACTTGCATAGTACTGCAAGCCCTAGGGGGAAGGAGTGTTGGTTGAAATCTTGTATCTGGTAGTATTTTAATATAGATTCTGCCTGAAGCAATGTAGGGAAAACAACAGACAACCAAAAACTTAAAAGCCAAACAATGAGTTGTCTACCAGGGCTTGGAAAGACTTCAGCTTATTCCTAAAGACCCATAAAGCCAAGCCTAAGCCCAGGGTTATCTGCATGATCATGAAAGACCTAAAAAGGCCCTGGCTGACCTCGAGGCTCTGTTCTAGCAGGAAATCGGTGAAAATAAGCCAAATACCCACCAGCTGATGAATCAATAAATAAATGCGGTATATCCATACAATGGAATGTTATTCATTCTTAAAAAGGAATAAAGTAGTGATAAAAGTGACAGTCACTCAGTCCTGTCTGACTCTCTGTGACCCCATGGACTATACAGTCCATGGAGTTCTCCAGACCAGAATACTGGAGTGGGTAGCCTTTCCCTTCTCCAGGGGATCTTCCCAATCCAGGGATGGAACCCAGGTCTCCTGCACTGCAGGTGGATTCTTTACCAGCTGAACCACCAGAGGAGCCCATCCTGAATGCCACAACTATTAAAGCAGTGATACATACTATAATATGGATGAACTTAAAAACATTAGGCTGAGTGAAAGAAGAAAGACACAAAAGGCCACATACTTCTATTTCTTTGAAGAAGTGTCTAGCATAGACAAATCCATAGAGACAGAAAATAAATTAGTACCTGCTCAAGTTAGGAGAAAGAAGACAATGGGCAGTGACTGCTTATTGATATGGGATTTCTTTGGGGGGTGATGGAAATGTTCTGGAATTGGATAATTGTTACATTGCACAACCTTGTGACTAAACTAAAACCACTGAATTGTATGCTATAAAATGGTGAATTTTGTGTTATGTGAAATTTTATGTGAATTATATCACAATTTTTTTAAATGTGGAGGTAGGGGAGCTTGGGATATTTCTTCTCCCCTCTCTTACTTTTCAGTTACGCCTGTCTGGAAGTAGGCATGTTCTACATTTCCCACTAAGCTGTCCCTTCTTCAGAGCTTCAACCCACACTAGACTCCAGGAACAATTTTTTTTTCCTTCTCTTTGCCCCTTGGTCTAGAAGTGGTAATGGTGTCCCACTCTTGCTGTTTTCTGGGTCCCTCAACTTCTTTGTTTCCTTAAGCTTTCTGACACCACTGGAAGCAGTCCTTCCATTAAAGGCACAGGCCATCCCACCAGACTTCTTTTTCCTAGTGGGAGCTGACTGATACACAGACGGCCCCAACTTACCATGAAGAAATGTTCTTTGAAGGTCTGATTCCCTGGAATAGGTTCCCATGGAGAATGGATAGGACAATAGGATTCTCAAGGAATGCTGATGCTTTCCACTATCCTGTTTCTCCATTGTTATCCCATTCGCTACTCCCTTAAGAAATTTCATTGCCCACAATGACTCCAGCTATCACCTCTGAACCAATAACTAATCAGTTTGGGATTTCTGTCTCTACCTAGATTCCTGACTTTTAAAAAAAATGTTCTAATGGTACAATCAAAGTTTCCCCATGCATGTCTTATAGATATCTCAACTCAGTATGCACACTTTGCAATTTTAGTGAATGGCACCACTATCCATCCACTCACTCAAATTAGAATTTCAACTCTATCTTCAAATCTACTCTCTCTATCACTGTCCAATTGGATCTCAAATTCCACTTATAGTTTAGAAATACTTCAGAGGAATAGGTCTTCAATTCCCCTGATTTCATCATCTTATGTTCCTACTTCTAAATAGCCTTTCTACTACCAGTTTCCTCTTTGAGACATTTTCCCACATATCTAAAATACCATGATCAATCTCAAGAAGTTTAACACTGATGCCATATTATCTAAATACATTTAGCAGTCAGTTTTCCAAATTATTCTAATAATATATTTAATGATTAATTTTTCCAACCAAAGGTCAAATCTAGAGTTATGGTTTGCAGTTGTTTGCCATGTCTGTTTATTCTTCATTAAAAATTCCTTTGCTTTTTTTTTTGCTTTCTTTCTTTTTTTTTTTTTTTTGTCTTTTGTAACAGTGAGATATTTGCAACACCCTAGCAAGTTCTCCTGTAGCTAGTTCCATAAATATGGGTTTTTCTAATTGTTGACTCATGTTTAAATTCCAATTAGACATATTTGGCAAGAATATAACATAAATGGTGTTGGGTCTTTCTCAGTGCATCACATCAGGAAGCATATAATGTCAGATTATTCCATTATGGGTAATGATGTTCCATTACTGGTTAAGATAATGTCCAACAGATTTTTTCCAAAGTAGAAATAGCTTTTTCTCTTTTGCAATTAGTAAATAACTTGTGAGGCTAAACTTTAAGACTGTACAAATATCTTGTTACTCAAGAGACTTTACCCAAATTTTTAGTTTCTATTGTTGGTACTTGTTTGAATCAGCCATTACATCAATGGTGACAAAGTGGTTATTTTCTAATTCTAGTATTCCTTCTACACTCCACTAGCATTTTGCTATTAAAAAAAGAAGAAGAAGAAGAAGAAGAAGAACTTTTCTTTACCCTTCTACCTCATTTTGCTTTGTTTGCTTGTTTTTGAATATCATTATTTTTAATTCAACTTAAAAGGTATTATTATCACTTTTATTTTAATACTGAATTTTCCTCTAATCAGGCCAGTGGGGACATCTTTAAGCTATCTCTTGTGTTCATTTGATACGTTCCAATTTTCTTGCTTTCTGAGACAATAAAATACTCCAGATTCAATTTGAATCTGGAATTCTCTGAATTCTCTCCTCATACCTCATTGAACAGAACAAATAATTATGTGTTTAAATCATGAGTTCATTCAGACACCTCCAAATCCAATACAGAGAGCTCACCATTTCATCTCACTCCTTATTTCTAACCCCTTTCTATCATGATTTTAAAAAAAATCCAATGTTGCCTGATTTGCTCTGTCATGCAATTTGCATAAAGTATGGGAACTGGTACACCAATACCGCAACTAACAACAAGTACACCAAATAATATATACATTTCATTGCACTTCTATTTGCTCTTAGACTGTATCTCACTGAACATATGCAATGGAATTCTGCATTCAGTTAGTTGGGTTAATTCTTTCTTTTTGCAGGACTATGTTATCAACTGGTTGTACAGTAGGGTTCACTTATTTCTCTTTTTGTTCAAGTGAGGAATGTGCCCTTGCCTGTTTAATTTTATTTTGAAATATACATAACTTTGTAATGATTTAAAAGTCAAAATTATACTAAAAGGTGTCACTGCTTCCTCATCTCCTCCACCCTTTTCTCATTCCTGTTCTGTACCCAGGCAACTGCTGTAGTAGCTTCTAGCATATTCCTCCCAAGTTTCTTTTTGCAACAATAAATGTGTGTGTGTGTGTGTGTGCATTCTTCCTTCTGATTTACTCTCCTTTCTTATGTAAAAAATACCCTTCTATTTGTATACGTTTTCACTTTGTATTTTTTATTTGAAACAGATTCTAGAAGTGACCCTTAAGTAATTAATAAAGATCTTCTCCATTCTCTTTATAGTTTAATAGTTGCTCTGATGTGTGAATATACCATAGGTTATTTAACTAGTATTTTCTATTTTGTCTTCAGGTTGTTTCAGTTACTTTACTCCTACAAATCATGGAGTGATGAGTAACTTTGTTCGTATGTTTTTTGTTTGCTTGTTTATTAGGGTTTCAAGGTCAAGTTCTACAGGCCATATTGCTGAGTCAAAGGGTATATGTTCCACAGATAATTTTTAGGTATTTAGATTTATTTACCTCCAAATAGATTGCTGTTGCTCTTTAGTTGCTAAGTTGTGTCTGACTCTTTTGTAACCCCGTGGACTGTAGCCCACCAGGCCCCTCTGTGCATGAGATTTCTCAGGCAAGAATACTCGAATGGGTTGCCATTTCCTTCTCCAAGGGATATTCCCAACCCAGGGGTCAAACCTGTGCCTCCTGCATTGCAGGCAGATTCTTTACCACCTGAGCCACAAGAGATTGTATCTACAAACAGATTTTTTCATTTAAATATCTACAATGGCACCCCACTCCAGCACTCTTGCCTGGAAAATCCTATGGATGGAGGAGCCTGGTGGGCTGCAGTCCATGGGGTCGCTAAGAGTCGGATAGGACTGAGCGACTTCACTTTCACTTTTCCCTTTCATGCATTGGAGAAGGAAATGGCAACCCACTCCAGTGTTCTCGCCTGGAGAATACCAGGGACGGGGGAGCCTGGTGGGCTGCCATCTATGGGGTTGCACAGAGTCGGACACAGCTGAAGTGACTTAGCTACCAACATATGGGCTTGTGTTATAGGCTGAGTTATCTCCCCTCTAATTCTATATGGAACCCCTAACCACCAGTATCTCAAAATGAGATTATATTTGGAGATAGGGCTTTTAAAGAGTTATTAAGTTAAATTAGGTCATTAAGGTAAACCCTAATCCAATCTGACTGCTGTCACAAGAAGAGGAAATTTGGACACACAATGAGATACCTTGGAAGTGCCCGTACAGAAGAAAGAGCTTGTGAGTATGCAGTGAGAAGGAAGCCCTCTGCAACCCAAGGAGAAAGGTCTCAAAAGAAATACAAAAAATCTACAACTTGATCTTGGACTCTGGCCTCCAGAGTGTGAGAAAATAAATTTCTATTGCGTAGGCCTCTAATCTGTGAGATTTTGCTATGGCAGCCTGAGCAAACTAATACAGCTCATTCTCTCCTCAGGTGCACCAAGAGTTTTGAGCATTTCAATGTGTTCAAGGATCATTTCCCTATACTTTTGTGGAGATTGGTGATTCAGGATTTGTTTTCTCAATTTTTAAAAATATTTTATATGTTAAGGAGATAGCCATTTATCTCCACCATATCATGTTGCAAATATTTTCCCCTAGTGAGACATTTTTTCTTTTGGTTTTGCTTATTTTTTGCCATGTGGTTCTTTCTTAATTTTATGTAGTAGAATTTATCAATTTTTGCTGTTGTATATGGGTTTTTTTAATCGGAGCATAATTGCTTTGCAATGTTGTGTTAGTTTCCACTGAAAAACAAAGTGAACCAGCCATATCCCCTCCCTCTTGGACCTTCCTCTCAACTGTTTACCATCTCACTTTTCTAGGTCATCACAGAGCACCAAGCTGAGCTCCCTATGCAGTACCACAGGTTCCCGCTAACTATTTCATACATGGTATTTATGTCAAAATTAATCTCCCAGTTCATCCCACACTACCCTTCCCATCCTGTGTCCACTCATCCATCCTCTTGTTCAGTCACTCAGTCATGTCTGACTTATTGTGACCCCATGGACTGCGCACATCAGGCTTCCCTGTCCTTTGCCATCTCTGGAGCTTGCTAAAATTCATGCCCATTGAGTCGATGATGCCATCCAACCATCTCATCCATTGTCATCCCCTTCTCCTCCTGCCTTCAATCTTTCCCAGCATCAGGGTCTTTTCTAATGAGTCAGCTCTTCGTATCAGGTGGCCAAAGTATTGGAGCTTCAGTTTCAGCATCAGTCCTTCCAATGAATATTCAGGACTGATTTCCTTTAGTATGAACTGGTTGGATCTCCTTGCTGTCCAAGGGACTCTCAAGAGTCTTCTCCAACACCACAGTTCAAAAGCATGAATTCTTCAGCGTTCAGCCTTCTTTATAGTCCAACTCTCATATCCATACATGACTATTGGAAAAATCATAGCTTTGACTGTACAGACCTTTATTGGCAAAGTAATGCCTCTGTTTTTTAATATGCTGTCTAGGTTTGTCATAGCTTTTCTTCCAAGGAGCAAGCGTCTTTTAATTTCATGGCGGCAGTCACTCTCTGCAGTGATTTTGGAGCCCCCCTCCCCCCAAATAAAGTCTGCCACTGTTTCCACTGTTTCCATCCTCCATGCCTCTATTACTGCCCTGCAACTAGGCTCATTTGTACCCTTTCTCTCAATTCCACATACATATATTATGGGGGAATGCATATGGATTTTTGAATCACATTGAGTAAACATCTTCCCACACTCAAGTTACAAAAACAGTCATCCATGTTTTCTTTAGTACTTCTGTGGTTTGTTTAGTTTGTATTTGTACTTTTAAGTCCCTCATCCTTTTATAGTTTACGGTATATGGTATAAGGTAGGGATTAGTTTTATCTTTTTCCAAATGGCTGTTCAGCTGTCCCAACTTCATTTATTTAAAAAGCCCACCTTTTCTTCAGTGATTTGAAATGACAGTTTTATCTACTGATACATTTTTGTACACACTTGAACCCATTTCTGCCTTTATTTGGTTTCTCTGGTCTCCATCCACGTGCCAGTACCACACTGTACTTACCACTGAGCAGTTAGGCTGTGTTCATGTCAGGTAATATCATTCTCTCTCTTTGCTTCCCCCTCCCTCTGCCCAAGTTTTCCTAGCTTTTTGACATGACTTTAGAATCAACTTATTTATCTTATGGAGAGGTGGGAGTGCTTGTTGGCATTTTCCTTACAGTTGGATAAAATTTATACACTAACTTAAGAAGAACTGACATCTGAATAATGTTGAGCAGTTCTCTACACAAACAGATGCCTTTTTACTTTCTCTAACCTGCGCTCAAGTCTTTGGGGAAGATTTCTAAATTTTCCTCATTTAAATTTTGCATGTTTCTTTTTGGCTTCCCAGGTGGCCACAGCGGTAAAGAATCCGCCTGCCATTGCAGGAGACACAGATCCAATCCCTGGGTCAAGAAGATCCTCTGGAGGAGGGAGTGGCAACCCACTCCAGTATTATTTCTTGGAAAACTTCATGGACAGAGGAGCCTAGCAGGCTACAGTCCATGGGGTCGCAAAGAGTCAGACACAACTGAGCATGTTTCTTTTTAAGTTTTATCTTTTTTGTTACAATTGCAAATGACTTTTTCCCCTTATGTTGTAAATTATAATTGGTTATTTTCTGTATATATGAAGACTATTGATTTTTATGTCAATTTTTTATCCTAATATCTGAGTTCCTCACTAATTTCCACTAGTTTAATCACTAATTTTGGGGTTTTCAAGCTTCGTTGCAATTTCATCTTCACAAAGAGGTGGTTTTTCTTCTCCTCAAATGGTATTGATTAACAGCTTCATACAACATTACATAGAATGAAGATAAAGGGTATCTTTGCCTTATTTCTAGTCTTGGAAGGAGTGTCTTCCATGCTTCTGAATTAAATAGGACTCTACATTTAGAATATATATACATGCATCCATAAATCACAAGTAAATATAAGGACATATATGTTAATTGTGTAAAGAAATTATCCATGAATTCTTAGTTACTGAGTGCATTTTTCAGAAATAGGTGGTAAATATTATTAAAGGTCTTCCAGATCCATTTAGATAATCATATGACTTTTCTCCTTAAATTTCACCATAAGGTGAATTATATTAGTGGATTTCTTCATACTGAAACTTCTTGCATTCCTGAAATTTGATCTTGATGTTTTATTTCATTAAGATGGTTTTGGATTCCTTTTGCTAGAGTTTCATTTAGTTTTTGCAACTGTAATTATAAAGAAAATTGGTCTGTAAGTGGGCTACAGTTCATGGGGTTACAAAGAGTCAGACACAACTGAGCGACTAACAAGTTTCCACACTTCTTTTTCACTTCCCTATAAACTATATTGTTGTTATCTAATAATCTTTATTAGATTTAATTATCAACATTACACTTACTTCTTAAAAAAAATTTAGAAATTTTCCTTCATTTTCTACACTCTGGAGCAATTTAGGAAGTGTTGTTGTTTAGTCACTAAGTTGAGTCCAACTCTCTTGTGACCCCATGAACTGTAGCCTGCCAGGCTCCTCTGTCCATGGGATTTCCCAGGCAAGATTACTGGAGTGGGCTGCCATTTCCTTCTTCAGGGCATCTTCCCAAACCAGGGATCAAACACAGGCCTCCTGCACTGGCAGGAGGCCTCCTTACCAGTGAGCCACCAGGGAAGCCCTTGTGCAGCGCTGAGATTATCTAATCTTTGAAGGTTTGCAGTTCTCCCTGGGCAACAATCTGTGTCTGGTGTTTCTACATGAAATAATTTGCTGGTTACTTTCTCCACCTTTTTTCCACCCTGAAGAGTGGTCTGTTTGAGCTTTCTATATAAAATGGGATCTGTTTTCGTAAATTACATTTTCACAGAGAATAATCATTCTCACAGTTTTCAAATGTATTTGTATAGAGTTTTGCAAAGTAGTCTATCTATTATTGATTTTATCTTTATAATAGTCATCTCCCTCTAGTTTTTCCTTATATTGTCAGTCTGTGTTTTGTCTCTTTTTTCTTGATTAGGTTAGCTACTGGTATGTATGTTTTAACCGCTTTTTCCCAAAACAACCAGCATTTTGATACATTTATTAGTTCTACTCTTTTTACTGTTTTCTATCACATTAAATTCTTCTCTTACTTTTATTGTTTCCTTCCTTGTGCTTCTTTTCTTTTTATCTTTGTTATTTTTCTGTTTTTTCACTTAGGAATTAGACTTGTTTAATTAGTTTCTTATTGATTTAAGTACTTAAGACCATGGGTTTTCATCAGATCATTGCTTTAATTATATCACAAATTCTGCTGGGCATATTTTTCATTCTAATTATGGTTTTTAAAAATTCTGCAATTTCAGTTTTCCATCTACTTTCACCCAATACTAGTTTAATGGAAAATTGTTGTTGCTGTTTAATTTCCAAATGGAAGGACCTTTTAAATTTTTCTTATTAATTTCTACTTTATGGCATTTACTAGGACTTTCTTTATGACCCAAAATGTGGTCAATTTTTGTGAACGTTCTATTTGTGTTTTAAAAAGGAAGTATACACTCTATATTTGTAAGGTTTGAGATTTGATATAAACCCACCTTATTGGTTATGTTGATTTTGCCTTTATACTCTTATTTATTTTATTGTTTTCGTTCTTCTGAACTATCTTTGTTAATCTTTTTATTTTTAGCCTTTCTGAACCACTTTGTGACAGGTGGCTTTCGTTGTAGGTATATCTTTCCTTTATTTAATGGACTTGAGCCTTGCTCTGAGTCAATGTCAACATATTTTTAATGAAGGAGTAATGCAATAAATGTTTAAATTAATTATAATAATATGATAAATATAAGCTATTAATTGGAGAAGGCTATGGCAACCCACTCCAGTACTCTTGCCTGGAAAATCCCATGGACGGAGGAGCCTGGTAGGCTGTAGTCCATGGGTCATGAAGAGTCGGACACGACCGAGCAACTTCACTTTCACTTTCCACTTTCATGCATTGGAGAAGGAAATGGCAACCCACTCCAGTGTTCTTGCCTGGA
Organism: Budorcas taxicolor; assembly: GCF_023091745.1. NCBI lineage: Eukaryota > Metazoa > Chordata > Mammalia > Artiodactyla > Bovidae > Budorcas > Budorcas taxicolor. The sequence continues at coordinate 150,179,331 of NC_068911.1, forward strand.
GAATCCCAGGGACGGCAAAGCCTGGTGGGCTGCCTTCTACAGGGTGGCACAGAGTTGGACGTGACTGAAGCGACTTAGCAGCAGCAGCAGCAAGCTATTAATATGACTACTTGGTCTCAACTGATTTTTTTTTTAATTGACTGTGTCTATTGTTCTATTGTCTATGTGGCTGGTTTTCTGTGTCCATTTCATATTTCTTCTGATATTCAGGAAGTTCAGTGTGTTCTTTGTAGTGATTGCCTTTTCACTAATAATAGCCATCTTAATGCTCTTAGTCCACTTTTTTCTCATTTGCCCTTCTACATTCTGGTCTGTCTGCTTTAAATGATATCCTTCACTCTGCCCTATATTCTATGCAACAAGCCATTATTTCAGTTTTGTCAGAACACACAGCAGTCACACTGTGCTTCCACTATTGTCCCGGTCCTTGCTTTAGGTACAGATGTACACTGAAATATATTTGACCCTCACTCTCAACCCATCTATCTGAGCATCCTAGTCCTGGTCCTATGTTGGTTGAATCATGTTCACCCTCTGGCAGATGACTTACAGAGCAACAGCCAGTGGTCTGATTTTTGCTCGGAGAGAGTATTCCTGCTACACTTCCTTTTGTTTTCTGAAAGTGAGACTCCATGGTTCTCTTATTTTACATGAAAAGTCTGACGTTTACTTGATTTTCTTTTCTATGTGAGTCATTTGGTCCTTTTGTCTAAAGATCTGGTGAATGTGTTCTTTATCTTTAAAGTGTAATATTTTCTTGGAATAAGTCTTAGACTTCATCATTTCAGGTTTATTTTCCCAGGAACACAATGGGTTCTTTAAAGATGCAGATTCAAGTCTTCTTTTAATTTTAAAAATTTCTCTTAATTTATAGTTTGAAATACTAGTTATTTTGCACTGAAATATTATCCTTTTTCGGACTCTTCTGAACCTGTCTTCTATCAGTTATTTTTGCCCTGATCTTTTTTCCTTCATTCTTTATTTATTTCATCCTCTTCCTATTGTTCTCAATGTCTCATCATCTATTGTCCCATGAGTATCTTCTTCAATTTAGCCTTCTTTTTTTAGATGATCTTGTATTTTATTTCCATTTCTTTCCTGAGTTTATTCAACTTCTATTTCTATTTTCTTTCTTTTTTTTGTCTATTTTGTTCTAAACTTTAGAACTTCTGACAAGATTTCAGTGTCATATTTTCAAGTGCCTGTTTTAGGATATTCAATTCGGGTGTCATGTTAAAGTTTTCTTCTGCTTCATGTTTGATTTAGGTAGGACCATTTACATCTGCTGAAATGTTTGGATTCTCATATTTTGTTTCCTTAGTGGCCTTGAACATATGTTGTCTGACATTTTTTGTTTATTTTTAAGTGTTTACATAAACGGTTGTATGTAGGCACAATTATGGCGGTTGGGTGACTGACAGTGTTTCTTAGTTCAAGAGCACCCTCTTCTGTTGGTATAGAAAAGTGTAGTTTTTTTTATTGATGGCACTTTAAGGAGGAGGGATTGGTGTCTCTTCCGATTTTTGAGATTCACTTTTGTTTGGCAGAATAACATCACTTCCTTATTTCCTTTCTGTAACAAGCTTCCAAAAGTACCCCTGCCAAGTATCCCCTCCACTTCTACCCACAACACCAGTCCCTGTCCCATGCGCAACCAAGCCTTCCATTCCATTCCCAGGGAACCTGTATTTCAGGGACCTGGTCTCAAAGCTGTGCTCGTTATTTTTCACTCAAATGTGAACTTCTCTTTCTGAGGGTTATTTTATCAGTGATCAAGGCCCCCAGACTCATCTTCTCTTTCCCCTGTGTTTTCAACCTGGCTCTTTGTTCCAGCATGATGGAATCTGGAATTTATCTTGTCGAACTTAGAAGCTTACTCTTCTACTGTAGTGTAACATGAAATTTAGAGTATTCTCTCTCTCCCAGTTATGTTATATGTGGTGGCTCAGCAGTAAAGAATCTGCCTGTCAATGTAGGACATGTGAATTTGGTCCCTGGGTCAGGAAGATCCCCTGGAGAAGGAAATGGCAACTGACTCCAGTATTCTTGCCTTGGAAATCCCATGGACAGGGGAGCTTGGCAGGCTACAGTTCATCAGTGACCCAAAAAACAAAAGTGTATATATATGTGTATATATATATAATTCATATATAATTACACATGTATAATTTAAATTTACATATACATATAAATATATACACATTAGAGACAGGTAAAGAGAGAGACTCTGAAAGTCTTTATTGACTCAGGGTATTCTTAAAACTGTTTTGACCATAAGAAATTTAATTTTTAGGATTACTTATGAAGACTATTAGAGTCAGGTCCCTTGACTTGCAGCCCGGTTTTACCACTAACACCCCATGTGGCCTTGGACAAGTCATTTAACTTCCCTGGATGCAAATTTTCTCTTAGTGGAAGAATATCTGTAAATATCATGCCACTGATACTAAATAAGCTTTAGACTCCTTCATCCCTCTTACCATCCTTGGCTCCCTTCCCTGTTTGATGCACACACATGGAATTAACTTGCATCACACAACTCGGGTGTCAGCATCACAAAGAAAACTAGTCCAGTGTTAACTGAGTCTTGGCAAAATGTAAATATCAACTTGCTTTCCCTGCTGGTTTAAAGAGAATTGAGGTCTCTGCTAATTCAATTTGTAGCCCTCCCAGGGAGGAGAGCTCAGTTAGGAGCTGCCACGTGTCTGTGTTGGGTTTCTTTTACAAGGTCAGGATGTTCCTTCTCAAACACAAACAGTCCCTAGCAAGTCCAGGCAGAAGTCTCTGCCACATGTGCCTTCCTTCCCCCTTCTCCACACTCTTTTGGGCTCAGGGTCCTGCCCTTTAACCAATTCCTACTCTATGAAATATCTCCATTCCAAGAGGAGACCATAATTTTAAATAAACCAAAATCAAGAAGAAGCAGGGGAACTGCAAGGGTAAATGTGAAAACCTACAAGGTCACCATAACCACTCTTTCTCAATAATGAGAATTTATGTAGTGTTCTCAGTTTTCATGTGGCTAAAATAATGATACATATTCCCCTCTCATAGTGGCTGAAGAGACAATATCACAGATGATTCATCCCAGAAAGGCCCTCCAGAAATCATCTTGCCAATGCCCTTGCTTCACACTGAAATGGCCCTCACCCGTTATGAACAGATGCGAGCACTGGGCGGATAGAGAGGTCCTCCTATTCTTAAAGCTGTCAAGGTCAGGAGCTGAAGCTGCCCCCTCAGTCACCTGCTCATGGGTTCCCACCACTTTGACATTCAGGAAGCCAAGCAGAAATATACTTCCTTTATCAGCATCTAATACCCCACCCTATTCATTCCAAAACTATGTCCAACGTCACTCGTAGGCTTTCTATCTCTTTGCATCTGCATCCAGAACACTGGCTGCAATGATGACAAAAACAGTGGGTCAGCAACAATACACACAGGTCTTCCCTGATGGCTCAGTTGGTAAAGAATCCACCTGCAATGCGGAAGACCCCAGTTCGATTCCTGGGTTAGGAAGATCTGCTGGAGAAGGGATAGGCTACCCACTCCAATAATCTTGGGCTTCCCTTGTGGCTCAGCTGGTGAAGAATCCACCTGCAGTGTGGGAGACCTGGGTTCAGTCCTTGGGTTGGGAAGATCCCCTGGATTAGGGAAAGTCTACCCACTCCAGTATTCTGGCCTGGAGAATTCCGTGGACTTGTATAGCACATGGGATCGCAAAGAGTTGGACATGACTGAGCAACTTTCACTTTCACCAACACACATTCACACTTGTGCACACACACATATGCACACTCACATACACACATGTACCACACACAGATACACGTCCACCCTTGTGTACCCATGTAGTTAGGTTTAATGTCAGAGAAAAGAGGAAAATATGTCAAAAGGGAACATATCCTTGGAAAAAGGATTAGGAAACCAGAGGGAGAAAGAACAGACTCACACAGTCCCGAGGCCCCAAGGAGCTGATCTACTTTAGTTGTCTCCACCAAACTGGCTTCATTCCAGAGGTCAAGAGGGCTCTTTCCGATCTCACTCTCTGGCCAGCCTCTTTGCAAAGGAAACCAGACTAACATTCAAACATGAATCCTACTTTAATTCTACTGTGTAGAATCCTTCATTGGCAGGAAAACAAGTGAGGCCACATTAGGCTATCAGAATGGCTCTCTGACGTTAGAGGAGACACATTAACCATACTATTGTCAAAAATGGAATATTTTTTATTTTTATCTTCTTCTAATTCAAAAAAAGCATATTTTATTCTAAAAGCTATGAATCAAACATTAACAGGCTTGTGGTATATGATGACTACCCAGTTACCAAACCTGGACACATCAAGGAAAAATCAAGCCCCCCAAATGTAGTTCAAGGTCGAAAGAGGTTTGACCTTCCAGATCCTCCCAGACATGGCCCCAGCCCACCTCTCAGACAGCAAATATTTTCTGCTTTCTCCCTATATGCCACTCTGTTACAGACCAATTTAATCACTCGCTTTTTCCAGACGTGTTTCTTAGAATATTGTTCCCAAAGGTCTTTACATCTCTGTCTCCTTCAGAGCTTGGTAAAATATCACTTTCTCTGTGAAACTGTCCCTGGATCTCTAGTTGGAAGAAATTTCCCATTTTACTGAGTTCTTTTTCTAACTTCTTATCACACTTGGCACATTTTTCTTGGTAAAGTAGCTATTTACCAACATGTCTTAGCTTCTCTGAGCTTAGAAATGAGAAGCCAATGAAGTGTTCTAAGGAGGAAAATAAGGGTCACATTCATATTTGAATGACTGGCTTAGTTGAAGATGGGCACGCTAATTTTTGTTTGACATTGGAATCGCAGGAAGGTCCCTATGCAGAGGAATACAGGCAAGGTAAACCACTGTGAGCCAGTCTGCAAATGGCCCCCTGGTAGAAGCACTTAAGTCCATTCTGACCTTAGTGCTATTTTGAACTAGAGCTACAGCTAGTTTGAATAAGTAGGTGATCTAATTACACAGTGGTCAATATCATCAACTCAGGGCAAAACTGAGACTAAAATTCCAGTCTTGCTGTGCAAGCTTGGGCAGTTTGCTGTGCAAACATGTCCAGGTCTCTGTGTCCTTGTCTGTATGTTACTTAGAGGACTAAATATAGTAACATAAACAGAGCTCTTAGCATTATCCCTGGCTTATAAGTATGAACTGATTGAGTTGTTGAGAAAATAAACTCCTAATAAATGTCAGTAAATAAAAAGTGAAAGTGAAGTCGCTCAGTCGTGTCCGACTCTGTGACCCCATGGACTGTAGCCCACCACGCTTCTCCGTCCATTGGATTTTCCAGGCAAGAGTACTGGAGTGGGTTGCCATTTCCTTCTCCAGAGGATCTTCTGATCCAGGGATCGAACCCAGGTCTCCCGCATTATAAGCAAGATGCTTTACCATCTGAGCTACCAGGGAAGTAACCTCCTTAAATATTATAGTCAACTGATTTTGACATTGGAACAAAGACAATACAATGGAGCAAAGATAGTCTCTTCAACAAATGGTGCTATAACAAATGGATATCTGTGCCCCGAAAATAAATCTCAGCACAAATCTTTATACACTTCACAAAAATTAACTCAAAATGGATCATAAATCTGTATATGAAATACAAAACCATAAGACTCCTAGAAGATAACATGGGAGAGAACCTAGATGACTTTGGGTTAGTGATGCTTTTTAAGATACGACACCAAGGACACAATCCATGAAAGAAATGAATGATAAGCTGCTGCTGCTAAGTCACTTCAGTCATGTCCGACTCTGTGCGAACCCATAGATGGCAGCCCACCAGGCTCACCCGTCCCTGGGATTCTCCAGGCAAGAACACTGGAGTGGGTTGCCATTTCCTTCTCCAATGCATGAAAGTGGAAAGTGAAAGCGAAGTCACTCAGTCATTTCCGACTCTTCGCGACCCCAAGGACTGCAGCCCACCAGGCTCCTTCACCCATGGGATTTTCCAGGCAAGAGTACTGGAGTGGGTTGCCATTTCCTTCTCCAAGTGATAAGCTAGACTTCATTAAAATTAAAAACCTCTGATCTGCAAAAGACAATATCAATAGAATTAGAAGACAAGCCATAGACTTGGAAAAAGCATTTGCAATAGACACATGTACTAAAGGATTACTATCCAAAATATGCAAAGAACTTTTACAACTCAACAATAAGAAAACAACTTGATTTTGTTTTAAGTCAGCCAAAGACTTAAACAGTTCAGTTCAGTTCAGTCGCTCAGTCGTGTCCGACTCCATGAGACCCCATGAATTGCAGAATGCCAGGCCTCCCTGTCCATCACCAACTCCCAGAGTTCACTCAGACTCACGTCCGTCGAGTCCGTGATGCCATCCAGCCATCTCATCCTCGGTCGTCCCATTCTCCTCCTGCCTTCAATCTTTCCCAGCATCAGAGTCTTTTCCAATGAGTCAACTCTTTGCATGAGGTGGCCAAAGTACTGGAGTTTCAGCTTTAGCATCATTCCTTCCAAAGAAATCCCAGGGTTGATATCCAGAATGGACTGGTTGGATCTCCCCGCAGTCCAAGGGACTCTCCAGAGTCTTCCCCAGCACCACAGTTCAAACGCGTCAATTCTCCGGTGCTCAGCCTTCTTCACAGTCCAACTCTCACGTCCATGCGTGACCACAGGAAAAACCATAGCCTTGACTAGACAGACCTTAGTCGGCAATGTAATGTCTCTGCTTTTGAATGTACTATCTAGGTTGCTCATAACTTTTCTTCCAAGGAGTAAGCATCTTTTAATTTCATGGCTGCAGTCACCATCTGCAGTGATTTTGGAGCCCAAATAAATAAAGTCTGACACTGTTTCCACTGTTTCCCCATGTATTTCCCATGAAGTGAATGGACCAGATGCCATGATCTTCGTTTTCTGAATGTTGAGCTTTAAGCCAACTTTTTCACTCTCTTCTTTCACTTTCAAGAGGCTTTTTAGCTCCTCTTCACTTTCTGCCATAAGGGTGGTGTCATCTGCATATCTGAGGTTATTGAGATTTCTCCTAGCAATCTAGATTCCAGCTTGTGTTTCTTCCAGTCCAGTGTTTCTCATGATGTACTCTGCATAGAAGTTAAATAAGCAGGGTAACAATATACAGCCTTGACGTACTCCTTTTCCTATTTGGAACCAGTCTGTTGTTCCATGTCCAGTTCTAAATGTTGCTTCCTGACCTGCATGCAGATTTCTCAAGAGGCAGGTTAGGTGGTCTGGTATTCCCATCTCTTTCAGAATTTTCCACAGTTGATTGTGATCCACACAGTCAAAGGCTTTGGCATAGTCAATAAAGCAGAAATAGATGTTTTTCTGAAACTCTCTTGCTTTTTCCATGATCCAGCAGATGTTGGCAATTTGATCTCTGGTTCCTCTGCCTTTTCTAAAACCAGCTTGAACACCAGGGAGTTCACGGTTCAGGTATTGCTGAAGCCTGGCTTGGAGAATTTTGAGCATTCCTTTACTAGCATGTGAGATGAATGCAATTGTGTGGTTGTTTGAGCATTCTTTGGCATTTCCTTTCTTTGGGATTGGAATGAAAACTGACCTTTTCCAGTCCTGTGGCCACTGCTGAGTTTTCCAAATGTGCTGGCATATTGAGTGCAGCACTTTCACAGCATCATCTTTCAGGATTTGAAAAAGCTCAATTGGAATTCCATCACCTCCACTAGCTTTGTTGGCAGTGATGCTTTCTAAGGCCCACTTGACTTCACATTCCAAGATGTCTGGCTCTAGATTAGTGATCACATCATCATGATTTCTGGGTCGTGAAGATCTTTTTTGTACAGTTCTTCCGTGTATTCTTGCCACCTGTTCTTAATATCTTCTGCTTCTGTTAGGTCCATACCATTTCTGTCCTTTATCGAGCCCATCTTTGCATGAAATGTTCCCTTGGTATCTCTAATTTTCTTGAAGAGATCTCTAGTCTTTCCCATTCTGTTCTTTTCCTCGATTTCTTTGCATTGATCGCTGAAGAAGGCTTTCTTATCTCTTTTTGCTATTCTTTGGAACTCTGCATTCAGATGCTTATATCTTTGCTTTTCTCCTTTGCTTTTTGCCTCTCTTCTTTTCACAGCTATTTGTAAGGCCTCCCCAGACAGCCATTTTGCTTTTTTGCATTTCTTTTCCATGGGGACGGTCTTGATCTCTGTCTCCTGTACAATGTCACGAACCTCATTCCATAGTTCATTGGGCACTCTATCTGTCAGATCTAGGCGGTTAAATCTATTTCTCACTTCCACTGTATAATCATAAGGGATTTGATTTAGGTCATACCTGAATGGTCTAGCGGTTTTCCCTACTTTCTTCAATTTAAGTCTGAATTTGGTAATAAGGAGTTCATGATCTGAGCCACAGTCAGCTCCCGGTCTTGTTTTTGTTGACTGTATAGAGCTTCTCCATCTTTGGCTGCAAAGAACATAATCAATCTGATTTCGGTGTTGACTTTAACAGACACCCCTTCAAAGAAGATATATAGATGATAAATAAGCATATGAAGAGACTCCACATCACAGGTCATCAGGGAAATGAAAACGAAAACTACAATGAGATACCACTACACACCTATTAGAATGGACAAAATACAGAACACCAACAACATCAAATGCGGATCAGGATGAGGGGCAACAAGAATGCTCATGCATTGCTGGGAATGCAAAATGGTACAACCACTTTGGAAAGCAATTTGGCAATGTCTTACAAAAGTTAACATACTCCTATCATACATTCCAATAATCACACCCCCTTGGTATTTGCCCAAGGAAATAAAATTTTATGTCCATGCAAAAATTTGTACCCAGATGTTTTTAACAACTTTATTCATAATTACCAAAACTTGGAAGCAATCAAGGTATCCTTTAGTAGGTGAATGATTAAATGAACTATGGTCATCCAAACAATGAAATATTCAGTTCAGTTCAGTTCAGTCACTCAGTCGTATCCAACTCTTTGCGACCCCATGAATCGCAGCACGCCAGGCCTCCATGTCCATCACCAGCTCCCGAAATACACTCAGATTCACGTCCATCGAGTCAGTGATGCCATCCAACCACCTCATCCTCTGTCGTCCCCTTCTCCTCCTGCCCCCAATCCCTCCCAGCATCAAGGTCTTTTCCAATGAGTCAACTCTTCGCATGAGGTTCCCAAAGTACTGGAGTTTCAGCTTCAGCATCATTCCCTCCGAAGAAATCCCAGGATTATTCAACACTAAAAAGGAAATGAGCTTCCCTGGTGCCTCAGCAGTAAAGAACCTGCCTGCGATGCAGGAGACACAAGAGACATGGGCTCGATCCCTGGGTCAGAACGATCCCCTGGAGGAAAGCATGGCAACCCACTCCAGTATTCTTGCCTGAAAATTTTCATGGACAGAGGAGCCTGGCGGGTTATAGTCCAGGGGTGACAAAGACTCAGTTGCATGACTGAAGCAACTGAGCACAGCAAAGCATCAACTCATGAAAAGATATGATGGAAACTTAAATGCATATTACTACATGAAAGAAGCCAATTTGAAAAGGCTACATACTGTATGCATGAACGTTCAACATAAATGACATATTTTGAAAACAAAAATGTCAGTGGTTGCCAGGAGTGACAGGGGAGAGCAGAATAGCAAATACACAAAGAGTTTCTAGGACAATGAAAATACTCTGTGTAGAATTATAACGACCAATATATGCCATTATGCTTTCATCCAAACCCATACTCCTAAGGTAAACTATGAACTTTGAGTGATTATTATGTATCAACATAGGTTCATCTGTTGTGAAAAGAATAAATGCGCCGTTCTGATGAGTGATGTTGGTAATGGGAGAGCCTATGCTTGCATGGGGGATTTCCCAGGTGACACTAGTTGTAAAGAAGCTGCCTGCCAACGCTGAACGCAACAATCCCTGGGTCTGGAAAATCCCCTCGAGGAAGGCATGGCAACCTCACTGCAGTATTCCTGCCTGGAGAATCCCACGGACAGAAAAGCCTGGCAGGCTACACATCCATAGGTTGGCAAAGAGTCGGACAAAATTGAAGCGACTGTGCACACACGCTAGCACAGGCTTGTGCAGCGCTAAGTTTGCGTGGGACAGGAAGCATATGAAAAATCTCTATATGATCTTGTTGTAAACCTAAAACTGCCCTAGCAAAATTAAGTCGTAGTTAAAAAAAATTAAAAAGTAACATACCCACACAAAAAAAAAGAAAAAGAAGAGATCTTAACATATAGATGGTACTATTCTGTGTGGCCCATCCCCATCAAGGCTGAGGACAGCTGTTCAGAAGAGAGAGGAAAAAAAAAGTGAAACCCACAGAAACAATTAAACATCCCTCAACAAACATAGATTTGGTGGAACTGGAGAGCTTGGTGAGATGCTACTGCAGGGGCTCAGGATGGAGGGGAAAGCCTTCTGTATCATGGTCCAGACACTAAGTGATATGCAGATTTAGGCAAATCACATTTGTCCAATCCTCAGATTTTTTAACATTAGAACTACTGCATGAAACTGACTAACCTCCATATTCCTTTAGCTCTCTGGCTTTCTCTGAGGTTATGAGATGAAAGTTGATGATATCTAAAGACACTTGAAACCCACTGGGCATGGCTTTTGAGAAAAAGTTTGAGTACAGTCTTAACAGTTGAGGCAGTGGACTGAACTAGAGAATCCAGATGGACAGTTTTTCCAGCCAAAGACAATGCTTCTGGAAGGACTGAGGTCACATTTGTTTCAACAGGGTTCAGTACCATGAAGGCCTTCAATAGAGAGAAGAGACTATTCCTAACTGAGTACCTCCAACAGGTGTGGCTGTTTCTCACTCTTCCCCATTCTTCATAGCAACAGTCAGATGACAGCAAAGAAGATATCTTAAAAATACCTCTCTCCTCCTCCTTGCAGTTCCAAAGCCTCCCAGAAATACCCAAAAAACAGTTTAATGTATTTTCATGGTCTTAGAAAATGCAGTCCTTCTCTTCTTCCTTGGGTCCAGAAAAGCCTCCCATTCAGAGTTCTTATCTTTGAAACTTGCAAGGGATGGGCACTGGTGATTCGCAGTAGTGCTCCATGTGATTTAGACTCATAAATCGAGAGATTGTCTACAAGTAAATTGCACAGAGCCTTAGGCCAGACGCAGCAGCCTGGTGTTTAAACAATCTGGTCTAATCCCCTTGGCTAACAGGCTCTCCTGCTCCAAGGAATGGCAGGAAGGACTGCCTCGTGTGCAAGTCCAAACATTATCCATAATTTCAGTCTGTTTCTAGTGGGGCTTTGGGAGACCATCCTCTCAAGCCAGAGTCACTTCAAACTAATTTATCTTCATTCGTCCAAGGAGAAATAAAAGCCAGCTTTGGCATTTTAGAAAATGTTCTCAAATATATCAAAATTGACTGAAGCAAACGCCCAAGTCCCCTGCTACCTCCAGGGCCTACCCATCACTGGCTGGGGGAGATTTCTGGCACCAGCAAGATGAATTCCGCAGTGCTTTGATCCAGAATTTCTCCCCCAACAAAAGGGATCTACCTTGGGCCTGTATTTTCCAGGCATGAAATTGAAAGAGAAATCGAGCTGTATTAAGTCCAGGTTACATGTGGGAGCCCATGAGTTGAGCCCGATCTGTGGCTTCCCCAAGGACAATGCATTTACAAGTTCCCTAGGAGAGCTATGTGGTTGCTCTCTGACACGAGTGCTCTTTTTAAAACTGCTCAGCAAATGCCAGCTGTTCCAAGGAGTCATGTGACTTCTCAGATCTTCAAGCTGGAGGGTTTGAATCTTATTTATATTTCTGCAAAACTTTCAAAAGCTCAAATTGGTAGAGAAAGAGAGATGTCAAGGGCAATGTGACCTTGGTCACCTAGCCTGGGCCCTCATGGGGGTTCCCAGCACTAGGGTTTCATTGCAGAAATGCATGCCTGTGGGATTTGGTTTCTATTCAGGTGGTTCATCTGCCAGCTCTTCCACACACGGGCTGAGGGAGTGTCCAGCCTTTCTGCAGTGACTGTTGCAGACTGTGGAGGATCAAACTTTCCAGGCAAAGTCTTTTAGGAGCTCACTCTCTCTATCATGGTGCCAGCCCTAAGTCTCCTCTCTGTCCAGCTTCACACTGACTTAACAATTAACTTCCTCTTGAAATGTGCTGTCATCTCTGAACTGTTTGAGAAGGAATCAAGATTCATGGAGCTTGCTCTGCTAAGAAGGAATAAGCATGGGATGACAGCTATCAGTGGCTGAATTCAGAGCTGTCACAAGGTCCAAAGGTCTGAGAGTCTGCATAGCACTGGGGTACAGGAGAATGACCAGGGAGGGTGTCTTAGTCCATCTGGTTACTATAACAAAACATCACAGATGGGATGGCTTATAAGCAACAGCCATTTATTTTTCACGGATATGGAGACTGGAAATTGAAGATCAGGGTGCCAGCTTGCCAGGTTCTGGTGGAAGTCCTTTATCAGATTTCAGACTGCTGACTTCTCATTGTGGCCTCAGATGGTAGGAGGAACAAGGGAGTTCTCTCTGGAACCTCTTTTATAAAAGCATTAGTCTCATTCATAATGGCTCTGCCCTCATGATTTAATCACCCCCAAAGGCCCAACTAATACCATCATGTTGTCATTGTTCAGTTGCTCAGACATGTCCAACTCTTTGTGACCCCAAGGACTGCAGCATACCATGCTTCCCTGACCATCACTATCTCCTTGAGTTTGCTCAAACTCATGTCCATCGAGTTGGTGATGCCATCTAACCATCTCATCGTCTGTCACCCCCTTCTCTACCTGCCTTCAATCTTTCCCAGCATCAGGGTCTTTTCCAGTGAGTCAGCTCTTCATATCAGGTGGCTAAAGTATTGAAGCTTCAGCTTTAGCATCACTCCTTCCAATGAATATACAGGGTCGATTTCCTTTAGGGTTAACTGGTTTGATCTCCTTGCTGTCCAAGGGACTCTCAAGAGTCTTCTGCAACTAGGACCTCAACATATGAATTTTGGGCAGACACAAACATTCACAGTAGCAAGGGAGAAATTAAAGAAGGGGTATTTGGGCCCAGTATGTGGAATATAGCTATCAAGCACACCAAAGGGCCAGACATTTTATATACATAGCTAGTTAGTTCATGCAATAAATCTATGAAGCAGTGATCAGGACACATCAGGAAACAGGTTGAAATAAATGGGTTAAGAGGATTGCTCAAGGCCATATCTAATGAGTAACAGAGACAGAAGTTGCCACAAGGTAGTGTGTCCAGAGTCCATGATCTCATGAAGCTGTCTCCAAAGAAAATCAGAGAGAAAGATGAGTTTCCAGGCCCCTACAGCATTCAATGTGCATATGGCATGAAATATAAAGGGAAGTCCTAGATTAGATGAGAGAGTAGATCAAAGATTCTCAACCAAGGATGACTTTATTCAGCCTATGCTCTACCCCAGGACACTTAGCAATGTCTTGAGACATTATGGATTGTCACAAAAGCTGAGCACTAAAGAACTGATGCTTTTGAAGTATGGTGAGAAGACTCTTGAGAGTCCCTTGGACTGCAAGGAGATCCAACCAGTCCATTCTAAAGGAGATCAACCCTGGGATTTCTTTGGAAGGAATGATGCTAAGTCTGAAACTCCAGTACTTTGGCCACCTCATGCAAAGAGTTGACTCATTGGAAAAGACTCTGATGCTGGGAGGGATTGGGGGCAGGAGGAGAAGGGGACGACCGAGGATGAGATGGCTGGATGGCATCACTGACTCGATGGATGTCAGTCTGAGTGAACTCCAGGAGTTGGTGATGGACAGGGAGGCCTGGCATGCTGTGATTCATGGGGTCACAAAGAGTTGGACACAACTGAGCGACTGAACTGAACTGAACTGAACTGATGGCAAACTACTTTCTGTAGGTAGAGGCAAGAGGTTCAGCTGATCATCCTACAATGCCCAGGAAAGTCCCCAGTAAAGAATCATGGGGCCCAAAATGCCAATAGTGCTGAGGTTAAGAAACTCTGGACTAGATGATCTTAAAGTATCTTCCAACTTCAGAACTACATTAAAGGCCTTAATTTTTCTCTCCAGCTGCATAGATGAGATTCAGTTCTGTAATCCCATATTTCTCCAGGCAGAGCCAGGGAGGGGATATGAGGATACAATACTCATTTCACTAGACCTTTGTAAAACCCTGATTTTCTGGCATGCCACAGGCCCCAGAGAAATTCCATATAGTACAGGGAGCTCAGCCTGGTGCTCTGGGATGACCTAGATGGGCGGGATGGAGTGGGGGCGGGGGAATGGAGGGAAAGTCAAGACGGAGGGAATAAATGTATACTTAGAGCTGATTCGTGTTGTTGTACAGCAGAAACTAATACAACTTTGTAAAGCAATTATACTCCAATTAAAAAATAAAATAAATAAATAAAGCCCTAATTTTCTAGCATGCCACAGGCTCCAAAACACTTACATAAATAGTGTCAATACCTCCTAAAGACATGGTGATGAAGTGTTCTCATGATGAATCTTGCACCCCTGAGAAACCCAGCTTGTTAAGAGTCACAAAAGCTTGCTAGAGGGTAGAGAGTGGATAGGGGATTCTAGAAAACTCAAGATGGGAGAGTAGAAAGTAGAAGATATCACCAGTTCTGAGAAAATCATTTCAATGAATGCCCATGTGGTAAAAGCTAATTCTATGAAAAGCCAATTTGCTAAAAGCTAATTCCCAGGAAGCCAGTCCTTAGGTCAACTTGCGAAATGACCAATTCACTAAATTTACCAAATTCACATGTTGTGATGTTTAACGGAAATATTTACCTACTGAATTTCTGTAAATTATAAGGAAATCTCTTTAGCATATTATAATAACTGGGATTTTTTTTTTTTCTGTGATGAAAACTCTTAGGATTTACAACGTTTATACTCACCTACGTCAGTGTTCATTATACTTACTGTGTTGTGTATCACATCCCCAGTACCTCTCTGTCTTATAACTGGAAGTCTGTACTTTTAGTCTGCCTTCATCCAGGTCCCCCTGTCCCACCCCTCACCTCTGGTAACCACAAATATGATCACTTTTTCTATGTTTGCTTGTCTTTGAAGCATAGCTAACACTATGTTAGTTCCTGTTACACAACATAGTATAATAAGATATTTCTATACATTTCAAAGTAAGCACCATAAGTCTAGTTGTGATTTGTCACCATATAAACATATCACATAATTATTGATGATATTTCCCACACAGTACATTTCATATCTTCTGACTCATTTATTTTGCAACTGGGAGGTTGTACCTCTTAATCTCCCTCATTAATTTCCATCCTACTCCCCTCTGGCAAATACCTGTTTATTCTCTGTATCTATGATTCTACTTCTGTTTTGAAATGTTTGTTCATTTGTTTTGTTTTTTAGACTCCACATATAAATGAAACCATGCAGTATCTGCCTTTATCTGTCTTGACTTATTTCCCTTAACATAATACCCTCCAGATCCAGCCATGTTGTTGCAAAGGGGTAATTGCATTATTTTTTACTAATATTTCATTGTATATATTTACACATCATCTTTATCCATTCATCTATTGATGGATACTTGTAGTCCTTCCATATGTAGGCTATTGTAAATAATACTGAAATGAACATAGGGGCACATATATTTTTTCTGATTAGTGTTTTCCTTTTCTTCAAATAAATACCCAGGAATGGAATTGCTGTACCATATAAAGCTGTACCAAATACAGTTTTAAAAGTAGAACTACTTTTAATTTTACGAGGGATCTTCATACTGTTTTCCAATTCCCACCAAAAATGCATGAAGCTTCCTTATTCTCCACATCCTTGCCAACACTTATTATTAGCCATTCTGACAGGTATGAGGTGATATCTCATTGTGGTTTTGATTTGCATTTCCTGAATGATTAGTGATATTGAGCATATTTTCATGTGTCTGTTACCCATCTGTGTGTCTTCTTTGGAAAAATTTCTATTCAGTTCCTCTTCTCATTTTTTGGAGAAGGCAATGGCACCCCACTCCAGTACTCTTGCCTGGAAAATCCCATGAAAGGAGGAGCCTGGTAGGCTGTGATCCATGGGGTTGCTAAGAGTTGGACACAACTGAGTGACTTCACTTTCACTTTTCACTTTCATGCATTGGAGAAGGAAATGGCAACCCACTCCAGCGTTCTTGCCTGGAGAATCCCAGGGACGGGGGAGCCTGGTGGGCTGCCGTCTATGGGGTTGCACAGAGTCGGACATGACTGAAGCGACTTAGCAGCAGCAGCAGTAGCTTCCTATTTTTTAATTATGTTACTTGGTGTCTTGATAGTGAGTTGTGAGTTATTTATGTATTTGGATATTAGCCCCTTATCAGATACATCTTCTCCCACTTGGTAGGCAGCCTTTGGGCTTTTTTTTTTTTTGATAGCTTCCTTCACTGTGCAAAAGCTTTTTTTGGTTTAATATAGTACAGTTTGTTTGTTTTTGCTTATTTCCCTTGACTGAAGAGACACATCCAAAAAAATATTACTAAGACCAATATCAAAGAGTATCCTATGTTTATTCATAAAAGTTTTATGGTTTCAGATCTTATATTTAAGCCTTTATCTGTTTGTAATTTATTTTTCTGCATAGTATGAGAAGAATCTAGTTTGATTCTTTTGCATGTAGTTGTCCAGTTTTCCCAACATCATTTATTGGAAAAACAGTCTTTGCCCCTTTAAGTATTCTTGCCTCCTTTGTCATTGATTAATTGCCCATATAGAGTGTGTGTTCATTTCTGGGCTTTCTATTCTGTTCCATTGATCTATGTGTCTGTTTTTGTGCCAGTTCACCATAGTGTTTTGATTATTGTTAACTGGTAATATAGTTTAAAATCAGGATGCATGATACCTCCAGCTTTGTTCTTCTTTCTTAAGATTGCTTTTGCTATTCAGGGTCTTTTGTGTTGCCACACAAATTTTAGAATTATTTACTTTAGTTATTTAAAAAGTGCCATTGGTCTTTTCATAGAAGTTCCATTGAATCTGTGGATTGTCTTGGGTAGTATGCTTGTTCTAACAATGAGAATTCTTTTCCATGAATGTGGTATATTTTTCCATCTGCCTGTGTCATCTTCTATGTCTTTCATCAGTGTCTTATAGTTTTCTAGGTATAGGTCTTTAATCTCCCTGGTAAGATTTATTCCTAGGTATTCTATTCTTTTTGATGTGATTGCAAATGGGATTGTTTCTCTTAATTTCTCTTTCTGGCAATTCATTGTTAGTGTATAGAAATGCAATAGATTAATTTGTTACCCTGCAACTTTATTGATTTAGGTCATACCTGAATGGTCTAGCGGTTTTCCCTACTTTCTTCAATTTCAGTCTGAATTTGGTAATAAGGAGTTCATGATCTGAGCCACAGTCTGCTCCTGGTCTTGTTTTTGTTGACTGTATAGAGCTTCTCCATCTTGGCTGCAAAGAATATAATCAATCTGATTTCAGTGTTGACCATCTGGTGATGTCCATGTGTAGAGTCTTCTCTTGTGCTGTTGGAAGAGGGTGTTTGCTATGACCAGTGCATTTTCTTGGCAAAACTCTATTAGTCTTGGCCCTGCTTCATTCCACATTCCAAGGTCAAATTTGGCTGTTACTCCGGGTGTTTCTTGACTTCCTACTTTTGCATTCCAGTCTCCTATAATGAAAAGGACATCTTTTTTGGGTGTTAGTTCTAAAAGGTCTTGTAGGGCTTCATAAAACTGTTCAACTTCAGCTTCTTCAGCATTACTGGTTGGGGCATAGATTTGGATTACTGTGATATTGAATGGTATGCCTTGGATATGAACAGAGATCATTCTGTCGTTTTTGAGATTGCATCCAAGTACTGCATTTCGGAGGAGGCCTTACAAATAGCTGTGAAAAGAAGAGAGGTGAAAAACAAAGGAGAAAAGGAAAGATATAAGCATCTGAATGCAGAGTTCCAAAGAATAGCAAGAAGAGATAAGAAAGCCTTCTTCAGCGATCAGTGCAAAGAAATCGAGGAAAAGAACAGAATGAGAAAGACTAGAGATCTCTTCAAGAAAATTAGAGATACCAAGGGAACATTTCATGCAAGGATGGGCTCAATAAAGGACAGAAATGGTCTGGACCTAACAGAAGCAGAAGATATTAAGAAGAGGTGGCAAGAATACATGGAAGAACTGTCCAAAAATATCTTCACGACCCAGATAATCACGATGGTGTCTAAAGCCAGACATCTTGGAATGTGAAGTCAAGTGGGCCTTAGAAAGCATCACTATGAACAAAGCTAGTGGAGGTGATGGAATTCCAGTTGAGCTGTTTCAAATCCTGAAAGACAATGCTGTGAAAGTGCTGCACTCAATATGCCAGCACATTTGGAAAACTCAGCAGTGGCCACAGGACTGGAAAAGGTCAGTTTTCATTCCAATCCCAAAGAAAGGCAATGCCAAAGAATGCTCAAACTACCGCACAATTGCACTCATCTCACATGCTAGTAAAGGAATGCTCAAAATTCTCCAAGCCAGGCTTCAGCAATACCTGAACCGTGAACTTCCTGATGTTCAAGCTGGTTTTAGAAAAGGCAGAGGAACCAGAGATCAAATTGCCAACATCTGCTGGATCATGGAAAAAGCAAGAGAGTTTCAGAAAAACATCTATTTCTGCTTTATTGACTGTGTGGATCACAATCAACTGTGGAAAATTCTGAAAGAGATGGAAATACCAGATCACCTGACCTGCCTCTTGAGAAATCTGTATGCAGGTCAGGAAGCACCAGTTAGAGCTGGACATGGAACAACAGACTGGTTCCAAATAGGAAAAGGAGTACGTCAAGGCTGTATATTGTCACCCTGCTTATTTAACTTCTATGCAGAGTACATCATGAGAAATGCTGGGCTGGAAGAAGCACAAGCTGGAATCTAGATTGCTAGGAGAAATCTCAATCACCTCAGATATGCAGATGACACCACCCTTATGGCAGAAAGTGAAGAGGAGCTAAAAACCTCTTGATGAAAGTGAAAGAGAAGGGTGAAAAAGTTGGCTTAAAGCTCAACATTCAGAAAACGAAGATCATGGCATTCGGTCCCATCACTTCATGGCAGATATATGGGGAAACAGTGGAAACAGTGTCAGACTTTATTTTTGGGGGCTCCAAAATCACTGCAGATGGTGATTGCAGCCATGAAATTAAAAGACGCTTTCTCCTTGGAAGAAAAATTATGACCAACCTAGACAGCATATTCAAAAGCAGAGACATTACATTGCCAACAAAGGTCCATCTAGTCAAGGCTATGGTTTTTCCAGTAGTCATGTATAGATGTAAGAGTTGGACTGTGAAGAAGACTGAGCGCCAAAGAATTGATGCTTTTGAACTGTGGTGTTGAGAAGACTCTTGAGAGTCCCTTGGACTGCAAGGAGATCCAACCAGTCCATTCTGAAGGAGATGAGCCCTGGGATTTCTTGGAAGGAATGATGCTAAAGCTGAAATTCCAGTACTTTGGCCACCTCATGCAAAGAGTTGACTCATTGAAAAAGACCTTGATGCTGGGAGGGATTGGGGGCAGGAGGAGAAGGGGACGACAGAGGATAAGATGGCTGGATGGCATCACGGACTCGATGGACATGAGTCTGAGTGAACTCCGGGAGTTGGTGATGGACATGGAGGCCTGGTGTGCTGCAATTCATGGGGTCACAAAGAGTCAGACATGACTGAGCGACTGAACTGAATTGAACTGAACTATATTGAAATCGTTGATGAGTTCTAATAGTTTTTTCAGGGGAGGGGGTTGTCTTTAGGAATTTTTCTGTATATTATTTTGTCATCTGCAAGCAATCTTAATTCTTTCTTCCAATTTTTGACTCCTTTCATTTCTTTTTTTTTTTTTTCTGAGCACTGTGGCTAAGACTTTCAATATTATATTGAATAAAGTGTCAAGAATTGACATTCTTGTCTTGTTCTTGAATTAGAAGAAATTCTTTTAGTTTTTAACCAAGAATTTTCTTCCAACTAATTCTGATTCCTTTTGGATAGTTTTGAATCGGTAATTAAATTTTAAATTACAAATTAACATTATAAAATTCTGCTTTGAGTACTGTTTAAAGTTAACTTATTCATATTTTAACTTAACATTAATTTAAAATGTACATTCACTTGGCAACAGTTTGCAGAAATACCCAAGAGGAAAGGGTGCATCCAAGCAGTGAATGGGATTTGAGGATGACCAGAAGAGTTCCACACTGGTCACGTGCCAAGTTATCAGGCATGTAGTCAAGGAAGAATCTACTGGAAAGCAGTAGGATTAATTATCTTGTACTTTGAAATGTGGCTACTAATAACTGGAAATAATAAACCAAGGTAGGTTAACTATCTAAAAGATACTAAAAATGAAAGAAGATTGGCAAAAACCAAAATTGACCTCTAAAAATATATTTCTACTTGATTAGCTGGTTTACCAAAAAGGGACAATGTCACTTTTGTCACAAGATATGCATTACTTGTCATAAGAGTCACAAGATCAATAGATCTCAGTTTCTCCTTATTGAATGCTACAACTGACACTGTATAGGTAATGGATTTTTTTAGACACTTGTGATTTCTATTGTACTATGATGTCATTTTCCATTTTTCTAAATATCAAGCACCTTTCAGTAGCATTCACCAATTCTTCAAACTGCATATCTGACTTAATTTTATATTCCTGGCAATTCAACATTTAATGTTATATTATGTTTGAAAACACTAGAAATATACAAGAATTTTGAATTAAATTTCAAACTAAGTCTTCAGTATGGAGTAAATCAAAAGTGTGATTTTAAATTTGAAAACATAAAATAAATCCATTTAAGCTAGATTAAATTAAAATCTTCCAAAGCATACAAAGAAAATCAAAAGTAGCTATTAGTTTAAAACAGTTCCACATAAATATTAGCATAATTGAAAACTCCCCATGTGACATTCTCATATAGCATTACTAATGATAAAATATGTTTTTTATGTAACACCATTAGTAGCAAAAATGAGACATTATAAGTGTAATGTATTAAATTCTTGTTAAATTAGCTGAACACTCTAGTCATATATTAAAAAGTATCCAATTTGGTAAATTTGGCACACTAAGCAATAGGTGAATTGATTATTTGGCAAATTTGCTTTCTAGTAATTGCTTTTCAGGAACTGCTTAGTCCCAACAGTATTTGAAAGTGGGAAAGGGAATAAGTTTCAGTATGAAGGCTTTAGGACGGCTGGACAAGCTGTTGTTTTTCTACTTAGAGGCTGTAATTTGCCCTGGGGCAGGGGTGAGGTTACTGAGTCACCCAGATAGCCAGTACTCCAAGTGGACCACAGTGCTGATGGATATGCAGAGATACAGAGGTTCAAGGCATACTCCCATCTCTCAAGACAAGCCTCTTCCTTTAGAAGGAAACCAGATACTTTAATTCATCAAAAGTACTTTCACCAGTGTAAGCTATCCTTGGGCTTCCCTGGCAGCTCAGATGGTAAAGAATCCGCCTGTAATGCAGGAGACCTGAGTTCGACCCCTAGGTTGGGAAGATCCTCTGAAGAAGGGAATGGCAACCCACTCCAGAATTCTTACCTGAACAAATCCCATGGACTGTAGCCCGCCAGACTCCTGCTACAGTCCATGGCATTACAAAGAGTCAGACACGACTGAGCAATTAAGAACACAAGCTATCATTTCATTTTTATAGACTACAAATTGCAACCAAAGCTCAGAGGGGATTGCATATAGGGACAGTAACTATAGTTGGGCCAGGCCATTGGATCGCCTGGGAAAAGAAAACAAAGTGAAAAGTAAAAGTGTTAATTGTTCATTCATGTCCAATTCTTTGCAATTCCCCAGGCAAAAATATAGGAGTGGGTAACCATTCCTTAACAGGAAAATAGAATCAATTCAAATCTCATTTGCCATCTAGATTGAGTTTAGGGATGTTTGTTCATCTGGGAATTAGTAAAATGTACACCAATTGGTAAATTTATGATGGTAATTTATTTGGTGTATCCTGATTTGTTGGTGGATTATTTCAAATAAAGAAGGGAATTGTTCCAGATTCAGGAAGACCTGAGTTGCAATAATGACAGGAGTTTCCAGTACAGAGACTGGGCTTACCTCAGCTCCACCAGGGTGTAGTGTGCTCCCAAGTTCCACAGAGGGAAGAAGACAGGGGACGGCAACACACTGAGCTACTCAGATGTATATTCTGCTTGAAAAAAGCAAAAGAGAAAATGTTAGTTACTCAGTTGTGGCCAACTCTTTGCAACCCTATGGACTGTAGCCCACCAGCTCCTCTGGCTGTGAAAGTGTCTGGGCAAGAATGCTACAGTGGGTAGCCATTCCCTTCTCTAGGGGATCTTCTCAACCCAGAGATTGGACCCAGTTTCCTGCACTGCAGGCAGATTCTTTACCAGCTGAGCCACCATACTCTGCTTGACCCTTTACAAATCTTGTCCCCTTTGCTGGCCAGTGCTCTGTGAGCAGATAACTAATGAATTCAAATTCCCCGTCCAGCCTCTCCTCCAAACTCCAAACCCATATTGCCCACCTCCAGTTGGCATATGTGTGTTCCGAACTCTTCCCCAGAGTAGATGTTACAGACACCTGCAGCATCCGATGTTTCTGCTACACAGTACTCTATACTTTACGTGATGGTTGATTTAGCTCATAGTACAGTGCATGGACAGTTTCTGTTTTCACTTGGCACTATATTTCAAGCACCTGGCACAGAGTCTGATATGTAAAGAGAGAGCTCAACTAATGTTTGTCTACTGTAAAATGAACAAATAACTGAATCTTTTTTGATAAGTATTATGATCTTCACTTGAAAGATGATAAAATGGAAACAGAGAAATCAAATAACTGATCAAATTTGCATGCCTGGTGAGTTGATGAGGGCTAAATCCAAGATTTGAACCTAGGTCCACTGACCCAGAGTGGCTCCACTGTGACAGTTTAATATGAACTGAGCCAACTACTGTGTCCAGGCACTGTAGCAGACACTTCTTGACTCTTGAGCCATTTAGTTTTCTCAACAGCCCTGTGAAAAAGTTACTGTTATTTGCCATTTAGAGATGAGAAAACAGGCTCAAAAGGGCCAAAGACAGAGTTAGAAAGTGTTAGAAATGGAGTCTGAACCCAGGTTGTCTGACCCCAGTGCCCTTTTACTTCCCATCATTCCATTTTAATAATTATAATAATGTCATTACTATATATCCCACACCTATACAGTCTATAATTATTCTATAACTTACCACCACCTCACCAATAGCCCTATTGAGAAGGAAGACTTATCTTCCCCTTTTCTTTACTAATGGGGCTTCCCTGGTGGCTCAGATGGTAAAGAATCTGCCTGCAATGCAAGATACCTGAATTCAATCCCTGGGTTGGGAAGATCCTCTACAGGAGGGCATGGCAACCCACTCCAGTATTCTTGCCTGGAGAATCCCCATGGACAGAGGAGTCCAGTGGGCTACAGTCCATGGGATCTTTCCTAGTAGGAAAGCTCATATTCTGAGAGATTAAATGACCTATCCAAATTCACATGGCTGATCAGTGGCAGATCATGGAGATTATTTATCCATGCTGCCCAAGATAGTAGCCACTTGTCACACACTTAAGTTTAAATGAATGAAAATTAATTAAATTTGAAAAAAAAAAAAATTTGTAAATCACTCACTTGTGGACTCATTAGCTACATTTCAAGTGCAAACTAGCCATTGTAACTAGAGGCTACCACACTGGAGAGCTCAGATACAGGATTTTCCTGTCACTGCAGAAAGCTCACAGAATAACGCTGAATCCTTAACACTGCAGAGCAGCAGTTGAAGAATCATCTGGGAGCTTGTTAGAAATACAGAATCCTAGGCCCCACCCCAGACATACAGAATCAAAATCTGCATTTTAACAATATTTCCCAGGAGATCTGTATAAAGTTTGAAAAGCACTGACCCAAACTATGCCACCTTCATTTTGCTGTTGAGACACTGAAGTCTGTGGAGGTGAACTGACTTCACCAAAGTCTCATACAGGGTTGGGAGTGGAGCGGAGCCAAGACTCTGCCATGCAACCTTCAAGTGGACACAGGGCCATAGAGGCCTCGTCGGTACCTGGCAATGGAATGGGGGAGTGCTGACAGCTCTCTCTCTGCTGCAACAGCTGAAAGGGCAGCAGTGTGGGCCTAAAGGGGACAGCAGGGTGCTGGTGTCTTCAGATTTAAGAGGCCTATGAAGGGGGGAATTTGGCTTTGGTACCCTGTACAAGATGGGGGGGGGGGGGGGTGACACCTTAGAGCTACCAGGCTGAAGACAGTAGGGGTGGAGGCCTCCTGACAGGCCAAGACTATAGCCAAAGAAGTGTTGGTTACAATTGTATCTACTTCAGTGGGCAGGGGGAGGGGGTCTCTCCCCACTCTGAAGCTTGACCCTCATGGTGCTGCTAACTAAGTTTATCTCTTGGGCCCTCCCTAAGCATGCACCCCAGGGCCTGCCATTCCTCCTTCCTTCAACCCAAGCCCTTCACACCCCTGGAGGTGTCAGAGAGCCAGGCAGACTAAAACCCACAGGCAAAAGGAAAAGGAAAGCTCTTGGCTTTTAAATGTTCTTCGAGCCTCTGGAGTTCACTAAGGCCTCTCTGCAGAAAATTTCAGGGCCTGATCAAAAGAAGAGGGGGATCCAGACTAGGACTCAGGTCTCAACTAGACTAGACTGGTTGTGCGACTCTAACGATACCATTTAAGAGGACTTTCTGCAATGATAGAAAGGCTCTGTATCTGCACTATCCAATACAATAGCCACCAGCTACATGTATTAATAGTTGTAAGACACCTGAAATATAACAACAACAAATCATATATTAACACATATACATGGAATCTAGGAAAATGGTACAGATGAACCTATCTGCAGTACAGGAATAGAGATGCAGACAGAAAGAATATACATGGGGACAAAGGTGGGTAAGGGGAGAGTGGGATGAACTGGGAGAGTAACACTGACATATATACACTATCATGCATAAAATAGATAGCTAATGGGAAGTTGCTGTATAGCAAAAGGAGCTCAACTTGGTGCTCTGTGATAACCTAGAGGGGTGAAGGGGGTTAGGTGTGGGAGGGAGGTTCAAGAGGGGGGCTATATTTATAGCTGATTCACTTTTGTTGTACAGGAGAAACTAATACAACTTTATAAACCAACTATACCCCAATTAAAAAAACAAACTTTTTAAAGCAAAAAAAAAAAAAAAAAAAAAAGACCATAATACCCAAAGCAATCTACAGATTCAATGCAATCCCTATCAAACTACCAACAGCATTTTTCAGAAAAGTAGGACAATTTCTCTTTAAAACTTGTATGGAACAAAAAAGGCCCCAAATAGCCAAAACAATCTTGAGAAAAAAGAATGCAGCTGGAAGAATCATGCTCCCTGGCCTCTGACTATACTCTAAAGCAACAGTAATCAAAACAGTATGGTACTGGCACAAAAACGGACATATAGATCAATGGAACAGGATACAAAGCCCAGAAATAAACCCACATATTTACAGCCAATTGCTGCTGCTAAGTTGCTTCAGTCGTGTCCAATTCTGTGCGACCCCATAGACGGCAGCCCACCAGGCTCCCCCATCCCTGGGATTCTCCAGGCAAGAACACTGGAATGGCTTACCATTTCTTTCTCCAACGCATGAAAGTGAAAAGTGAAAGGGAAGTCGCTCAGTTGTGTCCAACTCTTAGCGACCCCATGGACTGCAGCCTACCAGGCTCTTCCGTCCATGGGATTTTCTAGGCAAGAGTACTGGAGTGGGATGCCATTGCCTTCCCTGTTTAGTCTACAACAAAAGAGGCAAAAATGTACAATGGAGAAAAGACAGTCTCTTTAATAAGTGGTGTTGGGAAAACAAGACAGCTACACATAAAAGAATGAAATTATAACATTCCCTAACACCATATACAAATCTAAACACAGGATGGATTACAGACCTAAATGTAAGACTGGATACTGTAAAACTCCCAAAGGAAAACATAAGCAAAACACTCTTTGACATAAATTGCAGCAATATTATTTTTGGATCTGTCTTCTAGAGCAGTGGAAATAAAAACAAAAATAAACAAATGAAACCTACTTAAACTCAAAAGCTTTTTCGCAGCAAAGGAAACCATAAACAAAATGAAAAGACAACCTACAGCCCGGGAGAAAATATTTGCAAATGATGCTACTGACAAGGGATTAATTTCTAAAGTATAAAAACAACTCATGCAGTTTAATGTAAAAAAAGACCAACAACTCAACCAGAAAATGGTCAGAAAATTAAATAGACATTTTTCCAAAGAAGATATGCAAATAGCCAACAGGCACATGAAAAGATGCTCAATGCTGCTAATGAGTAGAGAAATGTAAACCAGAACTACAATGAGGTATCACCTTGCACCAGTCAGATTTGTTGTTCAGTTTCTAAGTCATGTCCAACTCTTTGTGATCCCATGAACTGCAGCATGCCAGGCTTCCCTGTCCTTCACTGTCTCCTGGAGTTTGCTCAGACTCATGTCCATTGAGTTAGTGATGTCATCCAACCATCTCATCTCCTGTTACTTCCTTCTCCTCCTTCCCTCAATCTTTCCCAACTTCAGGGTCTTTTCCAATAAGTCAGCTCTTTGCATCAGGCGTGCAAAGCATTGGAACTGCAGCTTCAGCATCAGTCCTTCCAGGGAATATTCAGAGTTGATTTCCTTTAGGATTGACTGGTTTGATCTTCTTGCTGTCCAAGGGACTCTCAAGAGTCTTCTCCGGCAACACAGTTTGAAAGCATCAATTATTTGGCACTTAGACTTCTTTATGGTCCAACTCTCACATCCATACATGACCACTGGAAAAAACAGTCAAAATGGCCATCATTAAATAGTATATAAATAATAAATGCTAGAGAGGATGCAGAGAAAAGGGAACCCTCTAACACTGTTGGTGGGAATGCATAGTGGTGCAGTATGGTGAATAGTATGGAAGTTACTCAAAAAACTAAAAATAGAGTTATCATTTGATCTTGCAACCCCACTCCTGGGCATATATCCAGAGAAAACTGTAATTCAAAAAGGTTCAGTTGAGTTCAGTCTCTTTGTCATGTCCAACTCTTTGGGACCCCATGGACTGCAGCATGCCAGGCCTCCCTGTCCATCACCAACTCCTGGAGTTTACTCAAACTCATGTCCATTGAGTTGGTGATGCCATCCAACAATCTCACCCTCTGTTATCCCCTTCTCCTCCCACCTTCAAGCTTTCCCAGCATCCGGGTCTTTTCAAATGAGTCAGTTCTTCCCATCAGGTGGCCAAAGTATTGGAATTTCAGCTTCAGCATTAGTCCTTCCAATGAATATTCAGGACTGATTTCCTTTAGGATGGACTAGTTGGATCTCCTTGCTGTCCAAGGGACTCTCAAGTGTCTTCTCCAACACCACAGTTCAAAAGCATCAATTCTTCGGTGCTCAGCTTTCTCTATAGTCCAACTCTCACATCCATACATGACTACTGGAAAAACCATAGCTTTGACTAGAAAGACTTTTGTTGGCAAAGTAATGTCTCTGTTTTTTAACATGAAAAAAAGGTACATGAATGTCAATGTTCAGAGCAGCACTATTCACAATAGCCAAGACATGCAAGCAAACTAAAGGTTCATTGACAGATAAATGGATTGAGAAGATGTCATACACACACACACACACACACACACACACACACACACACACACACAGGCTTCCCTGGTGGCTCAGCTGGTAAGAATCTGCCTGCCTGCAATGTAGGCAGACATGAGTTTGCTGGAGACCTAAGTTTGACCCCTAGGTTGGGAAGATCCCCTGGAGAAGGGAACGGCTACCCACTCCAGTACTCTGGACAGGAGAATTCCATGGACTTTATAGTCCATAGGGTTGCAAAGAGTCAGATACAACTGAGCGACTTTCACTTTCACACATATACACATAGACACACACAGGAATATTATTCAGCCATTAAAAGGAGTGAAATAACACCATTTACAGCAACATGGCTGGATCTAGAGATTATCATATTGAGTGAAGTGAGTCATACAAAGACAAATATCGTATGATATCACTTCTACGTAGAATCTAGAAAATGAAGCAAACAAATTTATTTACAAAATGGAAATAGACTGACAGACATAGGAAACAAATGCATGGTTGCCAAAGGGGATATTTGGGATGGGGGAGGGAGTAAATTAGAAGTTTGGAATTAATATATATACTACTCTATATAAAATAAATAGCATAGGAAACTCTAGCCAATATTCTGTAATAATCTATATGTGAAAAGAATCTGAAAAAGAATGCATACATATGTATATATAACTGTATCACTGCTATTCATCTAAAGGTAACACAACATTGTAAATTAACTATACTTTAATTGTTTTAATGGTTAAAAAAAATGACTTTCTACCTTTCTTCCATCACTGGGGGTAGCAGCTGTCACATCTCTCAAGTTGGAAATTCTCAGTGAACTCTCTCTCTCTGTCTGTTACACACACACACACACTTCCCACATGTCTCATCTCAGTTTAATACTCATAAAAGCTGGAACAAGATCATCAATTTCTTAGAATCAAAACACTTTCTGTTCAGCACTGGCTCCTTAGCTACTGTTTCTCTTATCTCATTTTAGGTGGGAAAATGGTATGAGTGGCAGAAATGGAGGGAGAGACAGAGGAAGAGGAGTTCCAGGACGGAGCTGTGAGCGTGGCACTTGGGCTGCTCTGTGGAGAAGGAGCTCATAGTGTCCACAGCACTGCCCTCCTGAAGATCTCTCGCCACCCTGTTCCAAAGACTAAATAATCAGCAGGGAACAGTCAATGGTTGGGAGAGGGAGGGAACATTATCTCTGGAATTCCATCTTCTCAGTGGTTCAGAAATCTCAGAAAAAGTTCAGGGCATTTCATTTATCTTCCCAGATAAGTCTCGGGTACCTGACACTGCCTGGCAGCCCAAGTTCCTCCTCTGATTTCTCTGTCACCAGAAGCTTGGCAACTCTGAGAGCCAGGGAGCTGCTCTGGGTGGCGCAGCAGCAGAGAGAGGGGAGGTGTGTGCTCTGGCCCTGGAGTAGGGAGGTGAGCAGACATCTCTCCTAGAAACAACTGGAGGTACAGAGTGAGGAAACAGGGATGTTGCGATCAGGAATGCAGGATGGGATGGGATAAGGTCAGCCCTACAGTTTTGCCTTTTCTGATTCCTCAGAACAGACATAATTTAACAGTTAGAATAAAAGAGTGGCGTTAAGACAGGAAAGTGCATGAATCATGAGTCTAGCTTCACTCTCTTCCTGGCTTTGGCATGATTGCCCTTGTTTTCCTACCTAAGAGCAGGCCTGGAAGAGTGAAAAGATTTCAGCCTCTGTGCCCCAACGACACCAGGTTTTGGCTCTGTGACCTTGAGCATGTCACTTAACTTCTCTGAACCCTACTTTCTCCATCTGTAAAATGAGTGGTACAAAGAGTTATGGTGAGGACTAAATAAGAAAACACAAATACCTTAGGAAAGTACTTACCTAGTTCAGATGATGTCTAAATGCTAGCTCTTCTCCCCTTCCTCCTCCTCACCACCTACCTTTGCAAGAGAGAACAACGTCTCAGCCAAAACATAACCAGACAGAAAGCCATGGGCAGAGATGCAGGTTGCTGCAATGCTGATTCAAGGCATGTAATCATCATGAAGCCAACTGTCACAGCTTATATTTATTTTGCACCTGTCCTTGAAGAGGTCCATCCCTTTCAGCCACCAGATGAACTCAGTCATCTTCATGAACAGCTGAGTGAGGTCAAGAGGAAAAGCATAGGCCTGGCTCAGGTTGGAGAGCTCACTTAGGAAGTTAAACACCATTCGGATAGAACAGAGACAGAACTGAGGTTGGTATAGCAAGAGTGATTGTCCAGGGAATTCCCTGGCAGCCCAGTGGTTAGGACTGTGCTTTCACTGCTGAGGGCCTGGAGTTCAAACCCTCATTGGGCAACTAAGTTTCTGCAAACTGCATGGGGCAACTAAAAAATAATTTTTTTTAAATAAAAGGGCAATTGTCCAATAATAACCAGAGTTTGCTCACTGTTCTGTTTCCCAAGCAAGAACTGGATTGTGTCTACTCTTTCTTACCCCCTTAGGTCACCCTGCATGTGTGGATCCAGGATTCTACAGGTCTTGCAGAGAATGTCTAGGTTTCAAAGTTCCATATAGGTGGTGAGTCACAGAGTCACGAGGAGAATGTGCCCCAAGGGAGAAGCTCTCCAGGGACGCAATTTTCATCCACCCAAGAAATCACTTCCCTCCAGCCTAGATATTAGACAGCGGCATGCATGTGGAATGTGCAAGTGCCTGTAAAAAGATTATTACTAAGTAAGAGTGGATGATGATAATTAATTACCCCCCATTAAAGAGTAAGTCCCTAGAGCAAAAGCATCAAAGGCAATATTTTACTGAGTTGGCAGTTTCTTTGACTCTGGCACAAGATGACTCCTTAGTTTGCATCTTGAGTCTGTTCAATTCTCTCTTTCTGACTTGAAGAATATGTGTTTTGACGTTGGACAGCTTCTTCTAATATCCCGCCTTTCTGCCCATCTTCGATCTAGTAATCATTATTATTAAAACTTCACACCAGGGCCATAGATATATTTTACAGTGATCGTTTGATGGATTAATTCATGGTTACTCGCCTTCTGCACTGAAGTCTAAATCAAAGGAAATGAACTCAGAATGAAAAACAAAACCTCTGCACCAGCCCAAAGGAGGAAGACCCTGGAAAATAGACATCCAAAGAGATGTATCTATCTCCTCCTCAACAAATATACTAACAGGGGGAATGTGCAGAGCATGAAGACGTGGTACAGTCCCAGAAAGTCAGGGGTCTGGACCAGGTTGACTCCTATGTCAGAGACTCTACAAGGGGCATATCCATGTCTCTTAGAAATAAGTACACACTTTTTGATTCTTGGAAAACACCTCTTCTCCTATAGATCCGAATCAACAGACCTGTTACAAATAGTAAAGGTCTCTGCTTCCTGAGCAAAGTTGACCATGGAGAGAATATCCTTAAACTTCTGGAAAGATATGGAAACGTCCATGTTTAGTAAAAGGAGTACAGAGACTGTAGAATTGGAACTAAGAAGGCTCTATGGTTCCTGGCCTTCTGACCTGGGAGTCAGGCTCCTTTATCTGTAAGTAAAAGCAGAAGAATTTTTACCTAATGAGGTTCTTGAGAAGTTGGGAGAAGATCATTGCTACGATCAGCTCCTGGGCACCTTCCATCATGTTACATAACCAAGCGTCATAGGAGGATGGGGGCAAAGCCATGGAACAGGCCAGTCATTGCCTCCCAACTCCCAGAAGACTCTCTGGACCTTTGTAGGAAACCAATTAATATATGCCAAATAAATTAATGCAACCAAATCCATTCATTATGGCTGGTGCAGCCAGAATATTGGTAGACTGGAATGAGTAAGAGGTCTGTGGACACCCAGGAAATTTTTCCCAATCATCAAGCCCCAGGGATTTCAACAATCCAAAGATGTCCTTTGGGGATTAATACTCAAGGACCCCACAAAGAGAACCTTGCAAAAAATAGTGGACTTTTTGTAGGACTAGACAGAAATGAGCCTCCATCAGCCAATTCTGGAGAAGAACTTGCATGCCAGAAGACTTTCCCTGGAAACAACCAGCTCAACACCATCCTATTAGGATAATTATTGTTAGTAATTGGCACAGGCAAACTCTTAACACAGCATCTTTGCACAATAGAAGTGTCATTCTTATTCACTGAAAGTCCAGTATGGCTTAGTAGGATTCTTCCTCCAACCAGTGACATGGGGGTCTAAGGGTCTAATTGGATTTCATCTCTGCAGATTTCTTTCAAGGCTGCCCCATCAGAGGAAGGAGAGATGAGGTGGCACCATGGCTCTTCACTGCATTAGCCCAGACGTGGCATGGATCATTTCTGATCACAGCCACTGGCCAGAACTGCTCACAGGGCTCCAATCCAACTGCAAAGGGAACAGGAGCACTGAAGGTCTCCACCACCCCCAGGGACTCAATGATGGGAATTCTGGGGTCTTACCATGCTGACTGGTGGTGCAGAGGTTAAAGCATCTGCCTGCAATGTGGGAGACCTGGGTTTGATCCCTGGGTCAGGATGATCCCCTGGAGAAGGAAATGGCAACCCACTCCAGTATTCTTGCCTGGAGAATCCCATGGATGGAGGAGCTTGGTGGGCTACAGTCCATGGGTCACAAAGAGTCGGACACGACTGAGGGACTTCACTTTCACTTTCACCACACTGACAGCCAGGAAGCTCTGGATCCCCCTCCCCCGTTCTCTATACTCTAAGGCTTAACTGGAGGTCCTAAGGGAGGCATTGAGACAAGATACTCAAGCACAGGAGCCCAACAGTGCTGGCCCTGGGAACAATCCTCTACTTGACTTACCACTCACCCTTTTCTCTGCCTCTCCAGTGAGTGGTTTTCAGATGGGGTGACTGAGGGCACCATTATGGTGTCTTTGTGGCTGATTCCCTCTCACAAACTCAGTCGAGAGGCAAAAATCACAGAAAATCTGGCAACCTCTCTCATCTCACTGTCTCCTGGAGAACATAGGCCCTCCCTGTCTGGAATGTATGAAGCCCGCCAGTTACAACCTAAGTTCTGCTGCCAGCTTCAGTGCTGTCTGCCAGGAGTGGGGGATGCTCCCAAGAGGCTGACAGCTTAAGATGCCTCATAGCTGCTGAGAGGGGCCCTAGTCTACAGGTGAAAATTCAGTTCCTCTCACCAGCCTGTGACTTTCTGAACAAGAGATTAAAGCCGCCTGAGGCTTTCAGGGGAAGTAAACATAGGCACTTGGAGGCCCTTGGAGCTAACAAGCTAGGCCTATATTTTAAACTATAGCTCGCCAACTTTTTTCCCTGAGCTTGAGGCTGCGAAAATTCTAAACTATCCCATCTCTGGGTGTGGCCCAAGTCACTTTTCTTTTTACCTTCCGGGTGCATACCTATCACCCCAATTCCCTGACTGCCTATGGGAATGCCAGCATTTTCCTGCAGCAAACACATTGCGAGTAAAAATTGAATCCAAGAAGAAAAGGAGAGACAGGCTTGTTAAACTCCACTCTGCTGGCTGTGAGGATTCTTTCAAGTCCGCTATTAGACTTCTTTGAGGTCTCTGTACGTGCGGATGTGCATGGCTGCCGGTCTAGCAGACGGAGACGGGAGGTAAGACAAGCTTTGCAATGGATAAATAAAAACCTCTTTGTTAATTAAGGAGCCACTGACAAAGCCATGGCCTATGTCAGGCCACCAACACAGAAGGTCTGATTCTTCTGGAACTGAAAACAAGGAAATAGAGAAACTTCACCCCACCCCCGGCAACCACCACCACACTGCATAAATTTGTTCAAAGGCTGCTAAATTATTCCCTGCTACTACATCAGCTGTGAGAGTCCCATGAGACACGCTGTGGTTAAAATAAAACTCAAGCCCCTAAACACTGGGAAAAAAAAAAAAAGTGTTATCTCAAAGAGTTGATCTCCCATTTTCTCTCTGAAAAAGAATCTAAATCATTAACTTTCAATTCAGCTTTTTTATGCTCTCCTGACCTGTCCAAGCAGCCTAATCTGAATACAAGATATGAACACTTTACCCAAGGGGGCTTGAGAATGTTGATTGGAAAAAGTAGTCAGGTGATTCACCCAATGCCCTGTTTCCCAACAGACCTTCAAAATGGCTAGACCTTTGTAAGGGTGATTTCTACCCCTGCTTTGCAAAAGATCTTTGCAGGCCAAAGGGTATACCGATGACCTAAGCACCCGGCCACACAGCCTCTCCCTTGCCAGACCATCCTTACCTGGGCTTCTGGATCAGATAGTCTAGGGCCACATTCTCAAGCCTACCTCTCTCATGGACAGGTCACAGCAGTTCAGTCGTTCAGTCGTGTCCGACTCTTTGCGACCCCATGAATCGCAGCATGCCAGGCCTCCCTGTCTAACACCAACTCCCGGAGTTCACTCAGACTCACGTCCATCGAGTCAGTGATGCCATCCAGCCATCTCATCCTCTGTCATCCCCTTCTCCTCCTGCCCCCAATCCTTCCCAGCATCAGAGTCTTTTCCAATGAGTCAACTCTTCGCATGAGGTGGCCAAAGTACTGCAGTTTCAGACTTAGCATCATTCCTTCCAAAGAAATCCCAGGGCTGATCTCCTTCAGAACGGACTGGTTGGATCTCCTTGCAGTCCAAGGGACTCTCAAGAGTCTTCTCCAACACCACAGTTCAAAAGCATTAATTCTTTGGCGCTCAGTCTTCTTCACAGTCCAACTCTCACATCCATACAGGACCACTGGAAAAACCGTAGCCTTGACTAGACGGACCTTAGTCGGCAAAATAATGTCTCTGCTTTTCAATATGCTATCTAGGTTGGTCATAACTTTCCTTCCAAGGAGTAAGCTTCTTTAATTTCATGGCTGCAATCACCATCTGCAGTGATTTTGGAGCCCCCCCAAAATAAAGTCTGACACTGTTTCCCCATCTATTTCCCATGAAGTGATGGGACCAGATGCCATGATCTTCGTTTTCTGAGTGTTGAGCTTTAAGCCAACTTTTTCACTCTCTTCTTTCACTTTCATCAAGAGGCTTTTGAGTTCCTCTTCACTTTCTGCCATAAGGGTGATATCATCTGCATATCTGAGGTTATTGAGATTTCTCCCAGCAATCTTGACTCCAGCTTGTGCTTCTTCAAGCCCAGCATTTATCATGATGTACTCTGCATAGAAGTTAAATAAGCAGGGCGACAATATACAGCCTTGACATACTCCTTTTCCTATTTGGAACCAGTCTGTTGTTCCATGTCCAGTTCTAACTGTTGCTTCCTGACCTGCATACAGGTTTCTCAAGAAGCAGGTCAGATGATCTGGTATTTCCATCTCTTTCAGAATTTTCCACAGTTGATTGTGATCCATACAGTCAAAGGCTTTGGCATAGTCAATAAAGCAGAAATAGATGTTTTTCTGGAACTCTCTTGCTTTTTTCATGATCCAGCAGATGTTGGCAATTTGATCTCTGGTTCCTCTGCCTTTTCCCAAACCAGCTTGAACATCTGGAAGTTCACAGTTCATGTATTGCTGAAGCCTGGCTTGGAGAATTTTCAGCGTTACTTTACTGTGTGAGATGAGTGCAATTGTGTGGTAGTTTGAGCATTCTTTGGCATTGCCTTTCTTTGCGACTGGAATGATAACTGACCTTTTCCAGTCCTGTGGCCACTGCTGAGTTTTCCAAATGTGCTGGCATATTGAGTGCAGCACTTTCACAGCATCATCTTTCAGGATTTGAAATAGCTCAAGTGGAATTCCATCACCTCCACTAGCTTTGTTGGTAGTGATGCTTTCTAAGGCCCACTTGACTTCACATTCCAAGATGTCTGGCCCTAGATTAGTGATCACATCATCATGATTATCTGGGTCGTGAAGATCTTTTTTGTACAGTTCTTCCGTGTATTCTTGCCACCTGTTCTTAATATCTTCTGCTTCACTTAGGTCCAGACCATTTCTGTCTTTCATCGAGCCCATCTTTGCATGAAATGTTCCCTTGGTATCTCTAATTTTCTTGAAGAGACCTCTAGTCTTTCCCATTCTGTTCTTTTCCTCTATTTCTTTTCAGTGATCACTGAGGAAGGCTTTCTTATCTTTCCTTGCTATTCTTTGGAACTCTGCATTCAGATGCTTATATCTTTCCTTTTCTCCTTTGCTTTTCACCTCTCTTCTTTTCACAGCTATTCATAAGGCCTCCCCAGATAGCCATTTTGCTTTTTTGCATTTCTTTTCCATGGGGATGGTCATGATCCCTGTCTCCCATACAATGTTACAAACCTCTGTCCATAGTTCATCAGCTACTCTATCAGATCTAGGCCCTTAAATCCATGTCTCACTTCCACTGTATAATCATAAGGGATTTGATTTAGGTCATACCTGAATGGCCTAATGGTTTTCCCCAGTTTCTTCAATTTCAGTCTGAATTTGGCAATAAGGAATTCATGATCTGAGCCACAGTCAGTTCCCAGTCTTGTTTTTGCTGACTGTATAGAGCTTCTTAGTGTTTAATGCAAGGAAACTGAGTTAAATGTGATCATATGTTATGTGCCTAATCATATGTAATATGCATCATAAGACTACATAGTTGTTATAATTAATACCTCCTCTCACTCTTTCTTCATTCTTTTGAATAGAGCAAGTCTATACCAAAGAAACCCTAGGCATTTCCAGGTAACCTAAGAAATAAACTGGGCTAATTAAATTTTTCTGAGATAATAGCCTGAGGTCACTGCAGGCTCAAACTAATGCTCCAAGTTTCTATGATTTACCGAGCAGTTACATATGCCCAGTATATATATTCTTTTGCCTGGGGAATCCCGTGGACGGAGGAGTTTGGTGGGCTACAGTCCACGGGTCGCAAAGAGTCGGACACAACTGAGCGACTTCACTTTGTATATGCCCAGCCCTGTGCTAACTACGTTTCCAGGATCTCATCTGAGCATCCCTGTTTATAGGATTCCCATGACCCTGGCTGCCACACGGCTTACAGCCTCTTCTCTCAGAATTGGCCAACTTCCTGCTGTTAAAAAAAACCTCTCCTAGTACCCCCAACACCAAAACAGACCACAGAACCTCAACTTTGGGCAGACTCCATGCTTGCCTTTTTAGAGAATTACAGAAGCTGAGCCCACAGATTTCTGGGAAATAGAGATACCCGTTATGTAATCCTCCCTGAGTCCCCTCTTAGGGGACTCTACCAGACTCAGTCCCAAGATTTCTCCCCTGGGAATCCTAGAGAGAGCCTGGCATGAATGCAAAACTGTTTTCTCAAAAACTGTAGATTATTGCTTCCCCTTTCCTCTATCTTGTAACTCGCCCGTGGCCCACGTGACGTTAATCTCACAGTCCTCCTCTCCCCATATCTCCCTGATAGGAGAATAAGACATAGACATAGACACATAGCAATCAGCTGGCGATTGGGAGGCTGAGAACAGCCAACTTAAAGTTCCCGGATTTCAATCAAGCACTTGCCAGGAAAATGGTAGTGCTTATGTCTGCTCTTTCTAGTTCAATAAACCATTCATTTTCCATGAACCACAGAATGGCATGCTGAGAAGCAACAAGCACACATCCCCAGTCTCCTGCTTTGAGCATGTGAACATTTAATGCAACCAGAACATATTGTCCTACGTCTTCCCGTTGGGTATCCTGCAAGGTGTCTCCTCTCCACCCTGACATTTCCTTCTGACACTGGCCCCGGGGAAACATGGTCACTGTACAAGCCCAATGCCAGTGAGAGATTCAAGTCTGCAGTTTTTATTTCCATTCTGAGTGGTACAGCTCTACCAAATTGCTTTTAGGGTTGAGATCTACCAGTCCCTGAAAACTTCAGTCAGGATGATCAGAGCAAAAAGGCAAGGTTTAAGAGTGTGACAAGCCTGGATGAATGACAAACCCACTTCAGCCATGTACTAGTGATTACTTAACTACAGAGCTTCCACAGCTAGGAAAGGGAATAACAATGTCTTCTGCACAAGGATGTTGTGAGTGTTAAAAGTCTCTCCAAACAATGCTCAACAGCAGAGAGAAGTAATGACAGCATTTATTCAGGGCCTGCTGTGTGTTACACTACTAACCAGTTCTCTTCTTTGCCTTTTTATGGTCAAAATAACACTCTGAAGCTTACTGTTCCCAGGTCACTGATGTTATGTTTCAGAGAGATTATTTAACTTGCCCAATCACAGTTAAGTGGCGGATCTTGGATTTAAATGTAAACAGACATGACTTCAAAGTCTGCTCTTTCTCCAGCTGTTGCCTTTCCTAGTGCATCCTGCTGCTCCCGTCTACCCACCAAATGCTCTTCTTACCATAACTGAGTCCTAAGGAAACACCTTGAATCTTTTGCTTTGACGATGACATGGCCTCTCACTCACATTCTAAAGACCAGTTATGTTCTGCCTTTCCCAGAAAGTGAGGAATAAAACCAAGAGGATGAAATTTAATGGCAATAAATATAAATTTTTGTTCACACCAAAAATTATGTAGAAAGGTTTTAGAACAGCTGGGCTCAGGCTGGTCATGGGAAGGGACTGTAATGGGGAGATGAGCAGCCCCTAAGTCTTCATCTTTGGCTCACCATAGGGAGTCTAGCATTTGATTTTACTACCTAAAGATGAGCAGCAAGGTGAAGCTCCTTGAAGAGCAAATGTCTTAGGGCCATTGAGAGCTCTAGACAGGTGATTTCAATCCCCTTCCTGCTGTAAGAAAGCTACTGTCAAAGAAGAGGGCATCCGAGAGGGTGTGGTCAGGATGATGAGAGCAAATCCATTCATCTATTTAAGAAATACTTATTGATCTATTTCCACAGGAGATATTGTTCTGTAAGCTGAGGATATAGCCAAATCTCTGCCATCTCAGAGACTCTAAATATCCTTGCTTATCATTCAGGCTTCCAACAGCTTCCCAAGTGTGTATCTTGGTCTACAAGGCCCTTTGATTCTTTCTTTGACATTATCTCATACCATTTCTCTCTCTCTCTCTCTCTCTCTCTCTCTCTCTCTCTCTCTCTCTCTCTCTGTCTGTCTCTGCAAGTGTTCCTAGAACATTGCCCTTGCTTTACCTTGATTACACCAACACCCCAGGGCTTTTGCTCATATGAAGTTGCCTCAGATACCCTCCAATTTTAAGAGTGTGTTATTACAATACATTCTAAGATTCTTAAATATTTGCTGCCTACAATTCCTCTATATTTTTTAAAATTTTTTTCCACCTTCTTTGAATCAATTTTTATTAGTGTTTCTATCTTGGTTTAAAAATTCCTAAATGGCAAGGATTATGATTAACAAGAATTATTTGAGTGAATTTTATATTTACGGGAATAATAATTTTATGACTTCTTTCTTGTCATCACTGTAGCCATGGTGATAGTGCCTGGGACATCATGGGACTCAGTAAATCATTATGAGATGATGATGCAATATTGAAAGTTATAAGAACAAAATGTAAAAGATGATGACTCCTGCATTTTGACATTTTCTTTTGCTTTTTTTGTGCTGATTTCTTCACATCATAACTGATCTCCCTTTAATCTTAAATTAATTATTTGAGAGTAAATAAACTGTGCCAATTTCTTGTCATTGGCTAATAGCTCTAACCACACTGGTTAGAATAAAACACTGCCTTGTTGTTTTATTCAAGCAAATAAAACAATGGCTGTCCCAGCAGCATACACTCCTCCATATGGGTTCTGCCTTTGAATTTTATGGTCCCAGTGATGCTCTGGTTCCTAGAGAGGTCATCTCCTATCTGGTGGCTTTATTCCAGCTTATGGATATTTTATTAAAAGCTGCATCCGGTAGGCCTTCCAAAATATCCAGCAAAAATTTCTTCCGCTAAAGGTAAGGAAATGAATAACAGGATTCAAATCTCAGAGGGGTTATTACATGCAGAGTAGAGGCCAGCTGTTCTCCATCTTTTCAGAAGACGTTTCAAGGAAGAAAAAAAAAGCCCCTGAAATCACAGTGGGCAAGATATAAGCAGCACAGGTAGAAAAGCATGCTTAAGATAAAGGATTATAAAGTCATGGGAAAAGGAAAGTTGAAGGTTTTCTTTCTCTGGAGAATTTGAAATTGAAGGAGGCTGTCCACTGGTCTGGGTTGATTTGGCCATAGGTCACTGGGGAACAGAATGTGTACTAGAATGTGTGATCTAAATCTCTCAAAGTGGCTTTGGATGGTGGAGGATTTTCATCCAAACTTAAGAATCACTTTGCACATGAAGATGAACTTCATCTTTTTTATAGTAAATTATTCATAAAGAGGAGTCAAGGATAGACAGAGGGTGACACTCAGTGGTTATGGCAATTTGGAGTATAACATTTAAAAGCTGATTTTCTCATACTAATTATACCTATAAACAAATGATGAAAGGCTTGAAAGAAAAGCCTTAGACTTCTGCTAAAATTTTATTTTCCAAATATTAAATATATTTTATAGCTGTCATTATAAATAGTCAAATAGCTTAGCAACCTAAATGCACAAAGAAAGGGAGCTTTTAAGGAATAATCCTTTTAGTCAAATCTGTAGCAACAGCAGACAGATCCACATGATGTGGGAAAACAAATATTGGTCTTAGACTCAAACGATCCATGTTGACTCTTCAGCACTAGCAAGTCACTTCACTTTTCTGAGCCTAAAGTTTTTTGTATCAGACAAATTTCTTATCCTCTCTGTCTGTTTCTTCCCCTATAACTGCAAAATCTTGAAGTTGCTGTTAATATCTCCCCCTACATGTGTTACAAGGATTAGATGCAATAGCATAGTCAATGTCCTGATACATAGTAAGTTTTCAATATCAATATCCTTTTCCAAAGGAAACAGTCAAAAAAATCCATTTTTCTTCCTTCCTAGCTGTGTAAAACTACCCAGTTTCTTAGTATTTCTTCCATCACTGACTTATACAAAAGGTAAAATAAACTGACTCTTAGTTTCACCTCCAAACAAAGCTTAAACTAAATAGATTGTGCAAGCTCCCACTGTGAATAAGGCCCATGCCCTACTTCTTGATAGCATCATCTGGGGAGACGGTGCAAAATCTCAGAAAGGAGAGCTTTGTGTGCGCCAAAAGGACTTAGTACATGTGCACCAAGCGTCCAGCCTCCACAAACACCCCCGTGTTCTCCATGTGACACATATAAGCAGGCCCACTGGCCTTGAAGAAACACAGTGAAGGGACAATCAGCAGCCCTAACCAGAATGGATCATCGTCCATAACCAAAAGGGCTTTCTTAAAGTTCTAGTGCTTATAAGACCCTGGAAACCTGGGGTCTGAGAAGATCCAAAATGTCATATCTGGGTTCCCAACAACCTGAAGAGTTGTACTTACAATAATTTAAAGAAAATAAATGCAGTGTTTCTTGCACACCTGAGTTAGAGGGCTAAGAGTCATGTGTGTACATGAATAACATACCCAGGAGCACGTTGGTCAGCCCTACAGACAAAAGGCCTAGGAGTTTCCTGAGGTGATGTGAAGAGGTAAAGTTATGTCTCTAAGTCTGGGAAGGCTACAGGGAGACAGAATTCTGAGACTTCTCCGGACAAAGAGGGAAGAATCCAGAAAAGAACAGAGGGAATGGTGCATAAAAGAAGTTTCAGGCAGAAGAAACCAGTCAAGGGAAACTGAGCTAGTCTCCATATGTTTGACCTCTTTGAATGAAGCCATGAAACAGTCACTTATAAGAAGATCTTAACCAAAGCCTGACACTTTATCTCTCAACAGTTCAGTTCAGTTCAGTTGCTCAGTCATGTCCGACTCTTTGCAACCCCATGAATTGCAGCACGCCAGGCCTCCCTGTCCATCACCATCTCCCAGAGTTCACTCAGACTCACGTCCATCGAGTCTGAGATGCCATCCAGCCATCTCATCCTGGGTCGTCCCCTTCTCCTCCTGCCCCCAATCCCTCCCAGCATCAGAGTCTTTTCCAATGAGTCAACTCTTCGCATGAGGTGGCCAAAGTACTGGAGCTTCAGCTTTAGCATCATTCCTTCCAAAGAAATCCCAGGGTTGATCTCCTTCAGAACGGACTGGTTGGATCTCCTTGCAGTCCAAGGGACTCTCAAGAGTCTTCTCCAACACCACAGTTCAAACGCATCAATTCTTCGGCACTCAGCTTTCTTCACAGTCCAACTCTCACATCCATACATGACCACAGGAAAAACCATAGCCTTGACTAGACGGACCTTAGTTGGCAAAGTAATGTCTCTGCTTTTGAATATGCTATCTAGGTTGGTCATAACTTTCCTTCCAAGGAGTAAGCGTGTTTTAATTTCATGGCTGCAGTCACCATCTGCAGTGATTTTGGAGCCCCCAAAAATAAAGTCTGACACTGTTTCCACTGTTTCCCCATCTATTTCCCATGAAGTGATGGGACCGGATGCCGTGATCTTCGTTTTCTGAGTGTTGAGCTTTAAGCCAACTTTTTCACTCTCCTCTTTCACTTTCATCAAGAGGCTTTTGAGTTCCTCTTCACTTTCTGCCATAAGGGTGGTGTCATCTGCATATCTGAGGTGATTGAGATTTCTCCCGGCAATCTTGATTCCAGCTTGTGTTTCTTCCAGCATTTCTCATGATGTACTCTGCATAGAAGTTAAATAAGCAGGGTGACAATATACAGCCTTGACGTACTCCTTTTCCTATTTGGAACCAGTCTGTTGTTCCATGTCCAATTCTAACTGTTGCTTCCTGACCTGCATACAGATTTCTCAAGAGGCAGGTTAGGTGGCCTGGTATTCCCATCTCTTTCAGAATTTTCCACAGTTTATTGTGATCCACACAGTCAAAGGCTTTGGCATAGTCAATAAAGCAGAAATAGATGTTTTTCTGGAACTCTCTTGTTTTTTCCATGATCCAGCAGATGTTGGCAATTTGATCTCTGGTTCCTCTGCCTTTTCTAAAATCAGCTTGAACATCAGGGAGTTCACAGTTCACGTATTGCTGAAGCCTGGCTTGGAGAATTTTGA
Source organism: Budorcas taxicolor (assembly GCF_023091745.1). Taxonomy (NCBI): domain Eukaryota; kingdom Metazoa; phylum Chordata; class Mammalia; order Artiodactyla; family Bovidae; genus Budorcas; species Budorcas taxicolor. The sequence continues at coordinate 150,221,881 of NC_068911.1, forward strand.
GCATTCCTTTGCTAGCATGTGAGATGAGTGCAATTGTGTGGTTGTTTGAGCATTCTTTGGCATTTCCTTTCTTTGGGATTGGAACGAAAACTGACCTTTTCCAGTCCTGTGGCCACTGCTGAGTTTTCCAAATTTGCAGTCTTTGCCTTTCCCCACTATTCATGGCCTTCACTTTGTGTGTTATACTGTCTTCATTCCTGCTGTCAAGGATCAGTGCATTTGATAATGTAATTCACATTAAAGTATTAAATGTCAGTGATATTGGAAAAATCAAGAAATGGATAAAGAAATCCACCTTGCAATGACATTAGAATATCAGAAATAAATGTGGTAACATTGGACCCCAGACAGAATCATCTATTCAACGTAGGAGCCTTACCTCCTCCTAGACCACTGTTTATCAACCCAATTAGTTTCTCTCCTTTAGAATAGCTTAGAATATTTGTTAAAATGCAGGTTCGTGTTTCCTACCCTAGATATACAGAATAAAAATCTTTAAGGTGGAAGTCCAGAAATCAAAATCTTGAACAAGCTTTCCAAGTAATCCTTATGCACAATAAACTCAGAGGTTCTCTACCTGCCTCTCTTTTCTCACCCTCAGCACCTTGACCATATCTCTATGCAGCACGTCTCACTGCATGATATTTGATTCCCCATCTGTGTCATCCACGTGACACATGTGAACTTCATTCTGGAATAGACAGCAAGACAGGGATAAGGTGGAAAGATTAGAGGGTCTCGAGAAGGTGATACCAAAGAATCAGAATGAGGAAATCAAAATTGAAAAAGATACATGTACCCTAATGTTCACTGCATCACTGTTTATTACGGCTAGGACATGGAAGCAACCTAGATGTCCGTCAACACATGAATGGATAAAGAAGCTCTGGTACCTATAAACAACATATGAGCCATTAAAAGGAATGCATTTGGCATCACCAACTCAATGGACATGAATTTGAGTAAACTCTGGGAGTTGGCAATGGACAAGGAGGCCTGGTGTGCTGCAATCCATGAGGTAGCAAAGAGTCAGACAAAACTGAGCAGCTGAACTGAACTAAACTAAGTCAGTTTTAATGAGGTGGATGAGGCTACAGCCTATCATACAGATTGAAGTAAGTCAGAAAGAGAAAAGCACTATTCTTGATGTACACTATTATGAATGTTGAAAAGGCAAAAAGATAGGACACTGAAAGAGGAACTTCCCAGGTCAGTAGGTGCCCAATATGCTACTGAGCATAGTAGCATAGTAGCATCTCATATGCTACTGAGATCAGTGGAGAAATCACTCCAGAAAGAACGAAGAGATGGAGCCAAAGCAAAAACAATACCCAGTTGTGGTTGGAACTGGTGATAGAAGCAAGGTTCGATGCTGTAAAGAGTAATATTGCATAGGAACCTGGAATGTTAGGTCCATGAATCAAGGCAAATTGTAAGTGGTCAAACAGGAGATGGCAAGAGTAAACATCAACATTCTAGGAATCAGCGAACTAAGATGGACTGGAATGGGTGAATTTAACTCAGATGACCACAGTAGTAGATACTACTACTGTGGGCAGGAATCCCTTAGAAGAAATGGAGTAGCCATCATGGTCAACAAAAGAGTCCGAAATGCAGTACTTGGATGCAATCTCAAACGCGACAGAATGATCTCTGTTCATTGCCAAGGCAAACCATTCAATATCACAGTAACCCAAGCCTATGCCCCAACCAGTAATGATGAAGAAGCTGAAGTTGAATGGTTCTATGAAGACTTACAAAACCTTTTAGGACTAACACCCAAAAAAAGATGTCTTTTTCATTATAGGGGACTGGAATGTAAAAGTAGGAAATCAAGAAACATCCGGATGGAGTAAAAGGCAAATTTGGCCTTGGAGTACAGAATGAAGCAGGGCAAAAGCTAATAGAGTTCTGCCAAGAGAACACACTTGTCATAGCAAGCACCCTCTTCCAGCAACACAAGAGAAGACTCTACACATGGACATCACCAGATGGTCAACACTGAAATCAGACTGATTGTATTCTTTGCAGCCAAAGATGGAGAAGCTCTATATAGTCAGCAAAAACAAGACCAGGAGCTGACTGTGGCTCAGATCATGAACTCCTTATTGCCAAATTCAGACTGAAGTTGAAGAAAGTGGGGAAAACCACTAGACCATTCAGGTATGACCTAAATCCAATCCCTTATGACGATGCAGTGGAAGTGAGAAACAGACTTAAGGAACTAGGTCTGATAGACAGAGTGCCTGATGAACTATGGATGGAGGTTCATGACATTGTACAGGAGACAGGGATCAAGACCATCCCCAAGAAAAATAAACGCAAAAAGCAAAATGGTTGTCTGAGGAGGCCTTACAAACAGCTGTGAAAAGGGAAGTGGAAAGCAAAGGAGAAAAGTAAAGATATACTCATTTGAATGCAGAGTTCCAAAGAATAGCAAGAAGAGATAAGAAAGTCTTCCTCAGCAATCAATGCAAAGAAATAGAGGAAAACAATAGACTGGGAAAGACTAGAGATCTCTTCAAGAAAATTAGAGATAGCGAGGGAACATTTCATGCAAAGATGGGCTCGATAAAGGACAGAAGTGGTCTGGACCTAACAGAAGCAGAAGATAGTAAGAAGAGGTGGCAAGAATACACGGAAGAACTGTACAAAAAAGATCTTCACGACCCAGATAATCACGAAGGTGTGATCACTCACCTAGAGCCAGATATCCTGGAACGTGAAGTCAAGTGGGCCTTAGGAAATAGCACTATGAACAAAGCTAGTGGAGGTGACAGAATTCCACTTGAACTATTTCAAATCCTGAAAGATGATGCTGTGAAAGTGCTGCACTCAGTATGTCAGCAAATTTGGAGAACTCAGCAGTGGACACAGGACTGGAAAAGGTCAGTTTTCGTTCCAATTCCAAAGAAAGGTAATGCCAAAGAATGCTCAAACTACCACACAGTTGCACTCATCTCACACACTAGCAAAGTAATGCTCAAAATTCTCCAAGCCAGGCTCCAGCAATACGTGAACCGTGAACTCCCTGATGTTCAAGCTGATTTTAGAAAAGGCAGAGGAACCAGAGATCAAATTGCCAACATCCGCTGGATCATGGGAAAAGCAAGAGAGTTCCAGAAAAACATCTATTTCTGCTTTATTGACTATGGCAAAGCCTTTGACTGTGTGGATCACAATCAACTGTGAAAAATTCTGAGAGAGTTGGGAATACAAGACCACTTGACCTGCCTCTTGAGAAACCTGTATGCAGGTCAGGAAGCAACAGTTAGAATTGGACATGGAACAACAGACTGGTTCCAAAAAGGAAAAGGAGTACGTCAAGGCTGTATATTGTCACCCTGCTTATTTAACTTCTATGCAGAGTACATCATGAGAAATGCTGTGCTGGATGAAGCACAAGCTGGAATCAAGATTGCAGGGAGAAATCTCAGTAACCTCAGATATGCAGATGACATCACCCTTAGGGCCGAAAGTGAAGAGGAACTAAATAGCCTCTTGATAAAAGTGAAAGAGAAGAGTGAAAAATTTGGCTTAAAGCTCAACACTCAGAAAACGAAGATCATGGCATCCAGTCCCATCACTTCATGGGAAATAGATGGGGAAACAGTGTGAGACTTTATTTTGGGGGGGCTCCAAAATCACTGCAGGTGGTGATTGCAGCCATGAAATTTAAAGATGCTTACTCCTTGGAAGGAAAGTTATGACCAACCTAGATCGCATTTTAAAAAGCGGAGATATTACTTTGTGAACAAAGGTCCATCTTAGTCAAGGCTATGGTTTTTCTAGTAGTCATGTATGGATGTGAGAGTTGGACTATAAAGAAAGCTGAGCACAGGCGAATTGACGCGTTTGAACTGTGGTGTTGGAGAAGACTCTTGAGAGTACCTTGGACTGCAAGGTGATCCAACAAGTCCATCCTAAAGGAAATCAGTTCTGGGTGTTCATTGGAAGGATTGATGTTGAAGCTGAAACTGCAATATTTTGGCCACCTGATGCGAAGAACTGACTCATTGGAAAAGACCCTGATGTTGGGAAAGATTGAAGGCAGAGAAGTTGGACAACAGAGGGTGAGATGGTTAGATGGCATCACTAACTCAATGGACATGAGTTTGGATAAACTCCGGGAGTTGGTGATGGACAGGGAGGCCTGGCATGCTGCGGTTCACGGGGTCGCAAAGAGTTGGACGTAATTGAGCGACTGAACTGAACTGAACACTACCATATGTAAAATAAATAGCCAATGGGAATTTGTTGTATGACTCAGGGAACTCAAAATGAGTATAACAAGTCAGAGGGGTGGGATGGTGTGGGAGGTGGGAATTTAAGAGGGAGGAGACTTCTGTATACCTACGGCTGATTCATGTTGATGTATGGCAGAAACCCACATAATATTGTAAAGGAATTATCCTTCAATTGAAAATAAATAATTTTTTAAAAAAGAAAGAAAAAATGGGGAAAAGCATCTGTAGTAATTCATAGGATGTTTGTGAGAATTTAACGAGTTTAACATACAATTGCCCGACACAAGTGTTAGCTCTCTTCCCCCTTCATTCCTTTACATTTCGTGTAAATACACTAGAACATCAATTCTTTTCCATCTTGTTTATTTTTGCCATCCCGGAACTTTGAGTAGAGACTGACATGTAATTGGTGCATGACTGAGTGAATGAATGAGTTTGTGTTGTAGCGTATGCTCAGATGCTCAGTCATATCTGACTCTTTGCAATCCCATGGACTATAGTCCACCAGGTTCCTCTGCATGTGGAATTCTCTTGGCAAGAATACTGGAGTAGGGTGCCATTTCCTCCTCAGAGAATCTCCTTAACCCAAGAATTGAACCCATGTCTCTTTTGTCTCCTCATTGGAAGGCAGCAGTTTTACCACTAATGCCACCCCAAAGATGCTAGCTGTCATGGGAATGGTTTTTGAAGGAATAAATGAATGAACTAGGATTATCTGTGCAGGATATGTGCTTCTTTCTGCCTTGTCAATGCCCCTGAAAAAGTTTAAATAAATGCATGTGTACCTAGAAATGTGTATATATGTTTCAAACACCCATAATGGTTGCTTTAATGGGTCACTCATCAGTTCTAACTACCTCTCTGATGTGAGTCAAAGCAAACTAAGAAATGTGGACACGAAGCTCACATATAAGCTAAAATTTATGAGCCACAAGAGATCAGAATAAAAATTTGAACCTTACTTGAGATACAGCAAGCTGGTTGGGAGAGATCCAAAGGATATAACTGTTCAGGTAAATGACTCGGAAATTCTGTTCCACCATAACCAGTTCCGCAGTTTACCCAAGATCAACAGAATGGAACAGGAGAGCTCTGGAGCCTGTGGCAGGTGGCTCCCCCAGGAATAGAAGAGGACTTATTTCTTTCCTGTTTGAGTCCATTTGTTATCATTTATAGAAAAGGCAACTGGTCAAGAGAGGATGTTGAACACAGTGAAAAACCCAACATATACATGTATATGAAAAAAGAGATTATGCCTACATAAATTTAGACTGGAAATAGCCCATGCAGCAGGGGAATGGAAGGCTGAAGTTGCAGAACTGTGAAGAACCAGGGAGGAAATGGAAGGGGTTTGGGGCAGGCTCTGAGTCAGGAGGTAATGCTTCCATGGAATGAATGGAATCATTCAGAAGCCCAGATTGCCCTGCCTGGTCTTCTCTTGCTTCACAAATACACAATTGCTAAAGATGCCCAGTGAGGTCTAGTTGATGCCAAAAGCTGTTCAGTTCAGACAGACTAGAAAAAAGTTCAATCAACTCAATAAAGAATCTCAGCCAAATCTCAGCTATTGTACAAAACATTGCTCAGAGAAATTAAAGAGAACATAAACAAATGGAGCTATATACCTTGTTCGTGAGTCAGAAGCTTGAATATTGTTAAGATACCAATTCTCTCCCAAATTAGGCAATAGATTTAGTGCATTCCAAGTCAAAATCCTAGCAGACTGTTTTGTAGAAATTGGCAAATTTATTCTAAAATTCATATAGAAATGAAAAAATAAAGAAAAAGGAAACAAACTTGGAGATCTAACACTTCCTGACTTCAAGACTTAATATAAACCCAAAATAATCAATACAGTGTACAAATTGCCTAGACACATTGACCAATGAAACATAAGTCAACCATACATACATGAACAACTGATTTTTGACAAGATGCAAAATCAATTTGGTAGAGAAAATGCAACATTTTCAAAAAACTTAAACAATTGGATATTCATATGCCAAAAAGGGGGCTTCAATTAATATCATATTTCATATGCAAAAACCAAATAACAAAGCTTTTAGAGGAAAATTTATTTTAAAATTTTGTGACAAAGACTTCTTAGATACAACACTGAAAGTGTGATTTTTATAAAAGAAAGAATTGATATATTAACTTCATTGAAATTTAAAACTTCTGTATTTTGAAAGACACTGTTAAGAGAAGGCAAAGATAAGTCATAAACTGGGAGAAAATATTTTCAAGTCATGTATCTGGCAAAGAAATCACATATCTGGCTATGTTGAGAACTCTCAAACTCATTAATAAGAGACAAATTTTAAATAGGCAAAAGATTTGAGAAACACTTCACTGATGAAACTATGCAGAAGGCAAATAGGTGATTGAACCGAAGACCAACATCATTGGTCTTTAGGGAATGAGAATTAAAACCATGAGATACTATTCACACTCATTAGAATGGTTAAAATTAAAGACTAACCATGTAAGTGTTGGTGAAAGTGTGGAGCAACTGGAACACTTATACACTGCTAGTGGAAATGTAAAATGGTACAATCATTTTGGAAAGAATCTTAGCAGTTTCTTAGGAAATTAAATATGTGATTCAGTCATTCTATTCTTAGATATTCACCAAAGATAAATTAAAGCATATATCTATAAAGACATATATAATACCATATTGACACAAACGTTCATAATAATTTTATTTGTAATAACCAAAAATTGGAAACAACCCAGACATCAATCAACTGATAGAAGATAAACAGATGAAGCTATATCCATACAATGAACTACTACACAGCAATAAAAAGGAATAAACTATGATATATATATCATCATGAATGAATCTCCCCCCAAAAAAAAAAAAAATGTTAAGAAAAGAAGCCAGACACAAAGAGTTCATACTGCAAGGTTTCACCTATATAAAATTCTAAAAAATGAAAACTTGTCTATAGTGACAGAAAACAGCTCAGCTGCTTGAAGATGAGGTGACAGTAACAGGCAAGGGGTAAACGTACAGATATTGATTATCTTGATTCTAATGATACTTTCTATCACCAGTCACATCCACAGCTGGGTATTGTTTTTGCTTTGGCTCCATCCCTTCATTCTTTCTGGAGTTATTTCTCCACTGGTCTCCAGTAGCATATTGGGCACCTACTGACCTGGGGAGTTCCTCTTTCGGTATCCTATCATTTTGCCTTTTCATAATGTTCATGGGGTTCTCAAGGCAAGAATACTGAGGTGGTTTGCCATTCCCTTCTCCAGTGGACCACATTCTGTCAGACCTCTCCACCATGACCCGCCCGTCTTGGGTTGCCTTGCAGGCATGGCTTGGTTTCATTGAGTTAGAAAAGGCTGTGGTCCTAGTGTGATTAGATTGACTAGTTTTCTGTGAGTATGGTTTCAGTGTGTCTGCCCTCTGATACCCTCTTGCAACACCAACCATCTTACTTGGGTTTCTCTTACCTTGTGCATGGGGTATCTCTTCACGGCCGCTCCTGCAAAGCACAGCCGCTGCTCCTTACCTTGGACGAGGGGTATCTCCTTACCGCCACCGTTCCTTACCTTCAACGTGGGATATGACCTAAATCAAATCCCTTATGGTTATACAGTGGAAGTGAGAAATAGATTTAAGGGCCTAGATATGATAGATAGAGTGCCTGATGAACTATGGAATGAGGTTCGTGGCATTGTACAGGAGACAGGGATCAAGACCATCCCCATGGGAAAGAAATGCAAAAAAAGCAAAATGGCTGTCTGGGGAGGCCTTATGAATAGCTGTGAAAAGAAGAGGGTGAAAAGCAAAGGAGAAAAGGAAAGATATAAGCATCTGAATGCAGAGTTCCAAAGAATAGCAAGAAGAGATAATAAAGCCTTCTTCAGCGATCAATGCAAAGAAATCGAGGAAAAGAACAGAATGGGAAAGACTAGAGATCTCTTCAAGAAAATTAGAGATACCAAGGGAACATTTCATGCAAAGATGGGCTCGATAAAGGACAGAAATGGTATGGACCTAACAGAAGCAGAAGATATTAAGAACAGGTGGCAAGAATACACGGAAGAACTGTACAAAAAAGATCTTCACGACCCAGATAATCATGATGATGTGATCACTAATCTAGAGCCAGACATCTTGGAATGTGAAGTCAAGTGGGCCTTAGAAAGCATCACTACCAACAAAGCTAGTGGAGGTGATGGAATTCCAGTTGAGCTGTTTCAAATCCTGAAAGATGATGCTGTGAAAGTGCTGCACTCAATATGCCAGCACATTTGGAAAACTCAGCAGTGGCCACAGGACTGGAAAAGGTCAGTTTTCATTCCAATTCCAAAGAAAGGCAATGCCAAAGAATGCTCAAACTACCACACAACTGCACTCATCTCACACAGTAAAGTAATGCTCAAAATTCTCCAAGCCAGGCTTCAGCAATACGTGAACCGAGAACTCCCTGATGTTCAAGCTGCTTTTAGAAAAGGCAGAGGAACCAGAGATCAAATTGCCAACATCTGCTGGATCATGGAAAAAGCAAGAGAGTTCCAGAAAAACATCTATTTCTGCTTTATTGACTATGCCAAAGCCTTTGACTGTGTGGATCACAATCAACTGTGGAAAATTCTGAAAGAGATGGGAATACCAGGCCACCTAACCTGCCTCTTGAGAAATCTGTATGCAGGTCAGGAAGCAACAGTTAGAACTGGACATGGAACAACAGACTGGTTCCAAATAGGAAAAGGAGTACGTCAAGGCTGCATATTGTCACCCTGCTAATTTAACTTCTATGCAGAGTACATCATGAGAAATGCTGGGCTGGAAGAAACACAAGCTGGAATCAAGTTTGCCGGGAGAAATATCAATGACCTCAGATATGCAGATGACACCACCCTTATGGCAGAAAGTGAAGAGGAACTAAAAAGCCTCTTGATGAAACTGAAAGAGGAGAGCAAAACAAGTTGGCTTAAAGCTCAACATTCAGAAAACAAATATCATGGCATTTGGTCCCATCACTTCATGGGAAATAGATGGGGAAACAGTGGAAACAGTGTCAGACTTTATTTTTTGGGGCTCCAAAATCACTGCAGATGGTGACTGCAGCCATGAAATTAAAGACGTTTACTCCTTGGAAGAAAAGTTATGACCAACCTAGATAGTATATTCAAAAGCAGAGACATTACTTAGCCAACTAAGGTCCGTCTAGTCTAGGCTATGGTTTTCCCTGTGGTCATGTATGGATGTGAGAGTTGGACTGTGAAGAAGGCTGAGCGCCGAAGAATTGATGCTTTTGAACTGTGGTGTTGGAGAAGACTCTTGAGAGTCCCTTGGACTGCAAGGAGATCCAACCAGTCCGTTCTGAAGGAGATCAGCCCTGGGATTTCTTTGGAAGGAATGATGCTAAAGCTGAAGCTCCAGTACTTTGGCCACCTCATGCGAAGAGTTGACTCATTGGAAAAGACTCTGATGCTGGGAAAGATTGGGGGCAGGAGGAGAAGGGGACGACCGAGGATGAGATGGCTGGATGGCATCACGGACTCAATGGACGTGAGTCTGAGTGAACTCCAGGAGATGGTGATGGACAGGGAGGCCTGGCGTGCTGCGATTCATGGGGTCGCAAAGAGTCAGACACGACTGAGCAACAGAACTGAACTGAACTGAATGATACTTTCATGGGCATACACATGTCCAAACTTGTCAATTTGTGATTTTAAACATGCAAAAGAATATACAAAATAATCACCATGCCAATTTTCATATAGCTAAGGAATGAAAAAATTATTATTCATAGTTGTAGGTGAAATAGCACTCCCGTACACTCTAACCATATTAAGATAGCAAAGAGATCTAGAATTTCTCATATATTCTGCCTCCTACTTTAGATTGCCTTTTTTTTTTTTTTTTTTTTGCAGGCAGAGGTCATATCTGCTCTTCCATTTATATATCCCAGACTGCTGTTGGTCCCTGTCCAGCCCAAAGAAGGTAGCAGTGCTCAGGGCTCCACCAGTACCTGCCCTAATGTTAAATATCTATAGTGACATGGAAAGGACTAAAGGGATCAAGTGCTAAAATATGTTCCCTCAGGCATTATGGATTATTCCAGAGGCAAGATGCTTCTAAGATGGCACACCAACTTCTGGCTGTCCACTGTAAGGCTGTAAGAGGATTAACACTCTCCAGGAAGTATGACCCTAAGAATATACTGGAAAACAGTTGCTGGAACATGTACTTGGACCTTGCCATGATAAGAGATCAACAAATTCCAGCCAACACACCACAGCATCTGCTGTTGGATAAACTTAGCACGACAGTGGCAGTGCTTAGTCATGTTGGTATTCTGGCCCGTGGAAACATCCTAGGAATCTGGGCAGAGTTGTCAGTAGATTTAAACCCTGATGAATTGGAATGTGAGAGGAATGAAGGGGCCCACACCCGCTTATGATCTGCAGCCAGGAAGCCTTCCCAATTTACAATGACCTCTACCTCTCTGAACTCAAAGCATTCTTCATCTATCCACTATTCCACTGGTTGGATAATATATCAGTCATTGCCTGGTGCCCAACATTGTTGTCTAATGTGATAACTTGGCTCCTACAGTGAAATTCAAACTTTTGAATTCATCTGTCATGCAATAAATATCCAGTAAATTCCTACAATGGCAAGGCACTTTGTCATATACTGGGGTTACCAGGATGACAAAGATAAGCACTACCCCTCAAGCAGGTAAATTTCAAGAGGAGATGAATATTCAAGAGCATCATACAGTAAGTGATCTTACATCATACAGTTGTGGCAAGAGTGAAGAAGGAATTCATAGGGCCTGGACTCCATCTTAGGCCTGTTCGTGCTGATCATGCTCAGCCACCTTTCCAACGGACTCTGAACTCTGTGTTTCAGTTCAGTTCAGTTCAGTTCAGTCGCTCAGTCGGGTCTGACTCTTTGCAACCCCATGAATCGCAGCACACCAGGCCTCCCTGTCTGCCTATGAAAACAACAACAGAAGGATAAGACTCCCTCCAGACAGGGGAACCTTGAAGATCATATCTAGGTTACTCACTGCCTAAGAGAAAACACACTAATCACCCCTTCCTCCAGACAGGCCATAAATTTTTCTGTATCTATCGGAGTGTAACCTCAGGTTTATTGATTATTGGCTAATTGTTTGACTGTTTGAGCACATGAGCACATAGCACATGAATGATGGGGTTATTGGGATTGTATTTTCCTTGGTTTATGTAAGTCTCAAGGAATTTGGGGTGGTGGGTTTGGACACGTACACATGGGATATAAAAGATTTTCACAAATGCTGGTTGGGGTCCTTGGCTAAGAGGAGACTCTGCCTTGGGCCCGCCGGTGTAATAAACTGCACTCCACTATCTGCATTGTCTTTCTGAGTGAGTTTGTTTCCCAGAATGCGTGGCTACAACAAGAGCAAAAATTGGAGCTGGCAAAGACAGCAGATAGGGAGGTAGCTGAAGGTTCTGAAGGACCAGGGAAAGCCCTCTAGAGAAAAGGACATCAACGCTGAGATCTTAGGGATGAATAAGAGTTATTTGAGGAAATCAGCACACAACTGGCTTCCTGTGTCCTCAGGCAACAGGTGTCTCTCTCTCAGCCCTGCCATTTTCAGCTTGCCTAGAAGGAATGCAGATCACTCTGCACAGCAGTACCCAGATGGAGATGTTATTTCTTAAGGAGAAAAAAGGGAGAGACAAGGCATGTGTCGTTCCCAGAGAGGAGATGAATCATGACCTCTCTGATTACTTGGAAGTCTCCGGTTTCTGCCCCCACCCCAGCTCCCCACCCTTTCCAAGAAAAAGGTTCCAGTAGTCCTTTTTGGATGCCTCAGAAAGGATTAAAAAAAAAAGTCATCCCTTTATCCCAAGAACGTTTCTCAGCATTTGTTCCTTTCAGGCATCAGGCAGACAAGGTTATTTCATCACTGTTCATCCTCCCAGACAGTTAAAGCATCCAGGACCCCAATTAGTGGTATCTCACATCAGAAATGTGACTTGGTTTTGAAACCTAAGCTCCAGACCTCCTACCTTAGTGATCAAGGCAAAGCCTTCCTACTTGAGGTCCTGGATGTCTCCCATTGTCTCCCACTTCAGGGTCCACAGGATTGGGATACAGATAGAGACCAAAAAAGACCAAGGTGAAAATTTGAGCAAAAAGCAGTGACTAGGGAGAAATTCCTGAAAACAAGGGAAAAAGAGAAGCCATGTGGTGTCATGGAAAGAGAATTGATTGCTGAGTAAGGCAGTGTGCGAGGGTTTTGTAGCATCTGCTACATCTGCAGCATCTGCTGTCTGAAAGACAGTAGACAAGACTCTTTCCCCTCTTGTCTCAGACTCTTCTGTGACATGAGAGTATCTGGATTAACCTCTAAAGTAACTCAGCTAATAACATTCTGCTATACCTATTTCCCTGTGAGCTGGAGAAACTAAAAGGGAAGAGAATGAGGCAAAAGGAGAGAGTGCATAGGAGGGCAGGTGGAGCTTCAGAATAAGAAGACGGGAACAAGAGAAATGATTGACTTCCCTGGTGGCTCAGCGGTAAAGAATCCACCTGCCCATGCAGGAGACGTGGGTTCAATCCCTGGGTCAGGAAGATCCCCTGAAGAAGGAAGTAGCAACCCACGCCAGTATTCTTACCTGGGAAATCCCATGGACAGAGAAGCCTGGCTGGCTACAGTCCATGGGGTTGCAAAGAGTTGGACACAATTTAACGACTCATCAGTAACAACCAGAGAAATAAAGTTGATGGATGCCTCGAGAAAAAACACCTGGAAAAGACAGGCCAGAAAGACCATCCAAAGAAGAAAATATTTTGGAATCAGAGAAGTAGATTGTGTCAATTGTACTTACAACTCAATACAACTTTGAAGTTGCAATCGCTAAGGAAACCAAATGCTGGCAAAAGGAGAGAGAGTAGAAAGAGAAGACAGAGCTGCTTTCCTGTCTTTCCGTCTGTTCAGGGTCCCAAAATCCTGCTTCTCTTCAAGGAAGGCAGAGACACTCAACTAGCATGGGAAAATATCTGTCCAAGTCTCGTGGCTCACTAAGAAGACAAGTTTGGATCTATAAATGTTAAGTACTATGATTTGAGTGGGGAGGCATGAGCCTGACCTGAGATTTCTGAACCAGTGACTAGAAAGAGCTTGCATTTCATGTAAACTTAGAATGACAAAGCAGGGTGGAATCGTGGGTGTGGTGGGGAGAAGGAGAGGGAGAGAGAGAATGAACATAAATTATTTCTGGAGGTAATAGTTGACTACCTTGGGAATGTTGTGACTCAGAGGGCAGCAAGAATGAAGAGATACATGCTCCCAAGGATACAGAGTGGCTCTACCAGTGGCCCTAGACTGGCCCATCAGTGTCTCCTGCTCCAGCCAAGGTCTGGCAGGACTGGCTATGACTTGCTACTGGAGGGAGGCTTGGTGGGATTTATGAAATGAGGTAGTGGGAGAGATGAGCTCTGTTCTTGGCAAACCAAAGCTATAAATGTACAAAACTTTATCTCTGGCAAGATTGTTGTAAGAAAAAGAAAGACAGGAAATGTCTATAGCAGAACCCCAGCCACTGGTTAAAGAGACAGATCTCTCTGGAGCTACATCAAAGGCCCAGTTCTGTCTGCTCCCTGTGGCCTCCATGAGTCCTGCCCTAGGAGTTCAGCAGTTTCTTGGAGCCAAGGAGGGAAGAAAGCACATCCACTGTAAATGCTCTCCTTGTCAAGACAGGGGTGACCTGGGGCTGCAGGGAAAGTGCAGTCTCCCCCTCCCTAGCCTCCTTTCCAGGACACTTCTTCACCATCCAGATGAAGTGCATCCATGGAGCTGAAGCCTGATGGAGTTCATAATATGAGCATTGAACTGGAGGTCAGGAAGCTAAACCTATAGTCTGCAACAAGTAAAGAGTTACTGAGCCTGGAGAAGGTCGCTTCCTTTCCTAAGTTCATTTCCTTATAAAATGAGCAGGTCGAAGATGAATTGATAGCGCTCTTTGTGATCCCCTCCAGTGACTACAGAAAGGCAGGATCAGCTTCTAAATTTCAGGAAAAAATAAAAAAGAAATCTCCTTTTCAAGGGAATTTCATTCAGAACGAGAGGCAAATCCCACCCCTTCTAAAAGTTACCTCTAACTGACCACATTGATGAATGAGACCAGCTGGGATCAAAAGGAAACAGAAACTAGATTCCTTAGGGCTGATTGAGGAGTTTTGTCTCACCCTTGATGCCATCTTCTTAGAGTCTATAAAAAGAATCAATCTGTCTTTAATTTCCGAGAGGATTCATCCCAGACATTTTGTTCTTCCTTTCTCTCTCATCCTTGGGAACACTTCATCGTAAATAAAGTACCTAAAGCCAAGGCTGCAAGAACCTACACAGAAACTGTGTAAGTTAGGAAAGGCCACACAGCAGAAGTTAGGTAGAGGCCAAACCATGCCCAACAGGATAGGGAGAGTTGTACCGAGTGGATTTCATCCTTCACTTGACTTGCTTGACTTGGTGCTCCCACACAACCTGGTGCAACCTGCACAAACTATAGGTGAAGTGCAAGGCTGGCCTTACAGAAATAGCTCAAATTCTGCAGGTGTCACAGGTTCCCCAGGAACCAGAATCAGAACTAAAGATCTGCATGCAAGGTTGTAATCTCAGGGTCAACAACTGCAGAGGAGGGAAGGAAGCAGTATTGGGCAGAAGGAGAAGCTGAAGGGTGATGGAATTGTAACAAAGGCCTCAGCCCACTCTCTCGGGAGTTCTGCGGTAGGCATGTACATTAGTCACACTGTCATGTAGAGCTACTCTTTGCAACCCCAGGGACTGTAACCTGTCAGGCTTCTCTGTTCATGGAATTCTCCAGGCAAGAATACTAGGTTGCCATTTCCTACTCCAGGAGATCTTCCTGACCCAGGGATCGAACCTGGGTCTCCTGCATTGCAGGCAGATTCTTTATCATCTGAACCTCCAGGGAAGCCCATGCAGTAGGCATGGCCCTTCTGAATTGCCTGGAACTTGGGCAAGTTGGCTGGACCTCTATGGATTAGTCATAGATATAGGCTGTCATTGGAGAGGGGATATGACCTTGGGGAAAAAAAAAAATATATACCTAAAATGCAAGGGAAAGTCTTGAGATGGACTCAGTGGTAAGCGGTCAGCCAACAGCACTGGCAGCCTCTAGGGGAACACAAGCTTCAGTTGGGGTGGTTGTGGATGGCACAGGACACAATCCACTATCTTATGTTAAATACTTCATAGTTTAACAAGAATGTGCTGTGCCAGAGAGCTTTTATTTGCCCCTCCAGATCCACTCTCTCCCTTTCTCCTTGATACTCTCTGCCCAGGGAGGCTGACCTGTGTAGATCACATCTACATGTAATCACCCATGCCCCCCAACTCCCCCTTGGGTTCAGCCAATAGAGCCCTGGCAGAAGATGAAAGGGAGGGAGGGGAATGAAGTCATGGTATGGGGGTGTTTTCCTGGCTTTTTCTCTACAAGGTCCACTTGAATTGGACAACTTGTTCAATTGAAGATCAGTGGCTCTTCTCCAAAACTCTCACAAAGAACAATGATTTTCTCCTTCCAGGTTCTGCCAGCTACTCTCACCCCTCACCCTTCCACCTTGGAGCTATATCAGGCCTTCCTCACCCCCGACTCCTCCATGGTCCTGATGCTTGGACAGCTCTATCTGTGTGATTTCTCTAAATTCTGCCCATACTTTTTGTAAAGAGTCTTTTCTTTGGTAAATCCTCCTCCAATTATCCTAAGTTGAGTGTATTTCCTCAAATTACTCTTTTTTTTTTTAGTTGAAAAAACTTTTAACTTATTTATTTTAATTGGAGGCTAATTACTTTAAAATATTGTGGTGGTTTTTGCCATACATTCACATGAATCAGCCATGGGTATACATGTGTTCCCCATCCTGAACCCACTCCCTCTTCCCTCCCCATCCCATCCCTCAGGGTCATCCCAGTGCACCAGCCCTGAGCTCCCTGTCTTATGCATCAAACCTGGACTGGTGATATATTTCACATATGATAATCCTCAAACTATTCTAATTTGGTTTCTCCTAGATCCCTAACTGATATGTTCAGACAGACATACACATTATCTCACCTCTTCCTCTCTACCATCCTGTGAATCAAGTATCCTTATCCCCACTGTGGAGATAAGAAATAAGAGAGTGAGAAGAGTTCCATGACTCACCCAAGCTCCCAGATAGTAAGATGGCCCTTGTCTTTGGATTCAGAGCCACTGTCCGCAACACTCTAACACCCTAGCGCATCCTTCAGAGTTTCCTCTTTGCCCAAGGCAGCTCAGGAAAGGACCAGAGAAGGAGGGATAGCCGTGGTATTCAAGACCACAAAACTGGCTAAAATGTAGCATGAGGATGAAAGGGGGTAGAAATGGGTGACACAGCGGAGTGTGTCTTCAGCCCTAGGACTGAGGAAAAAGGACAGGAGAGCATCCACTCTATCCAGTCTTCTGGAAAACTTAAGTTTCTTCTCTAAATTACCTTTTCAAATAGAAAATTAAGCTATTTTGGAACCAGATCTGCCCCCATCAGCTGCTTGACCCTGGTCAGGTCTGTGGTTTCTTCATTTGCATGAAGAAAGATGGATTAACTACAGAATCCCCAGCTCCCTTCCATTCTGGGTTTCTATGAGCTCCTTGTTCTCTTTGCTTCTCTTATCCCAGAAACAGACATAGGTCACGTGGATGAACCCTCATTCTGACAATTGTCAGTCTCATCCTTGGGAAAAAGGGGAAGGAGCTCAGAGGGTGCCACACACAAAGACTCACTTGTTAGCTCTAAAAGTCTCTTCCAAAGGTCTTGCCCAGACCCTTGCTTTTAACCAGGAAAGCAGGGCAGCCCAAATGAGAAATGAAGATACCATTTCATTTTGCTTTGCTCCCTAAGTCCCTGTGTATGGCAGATTTTTAAGCTCATTCCCTTTTAGGGTGGTGTTTCTGTTTTCCTGATCAAAAGCAGATGGATCCTTCCTTTACAAAATATCTTTTGTCCTATTTTCCCTTACAATGCCCTACATGCTCCACAAATCGTCTAGCCCAGAAACCAGCTAAGAACAAGTTCCATCTGCTGCTGCCACTGCTGTAAGGAGCTTTCATTTACTGAAGCATCAATCACAAGGCAAGAAGAAAATGCTTGTTGCTCCCTTTTCATGCTCCTGTTCCTAGGTTTTGGGGTAGGAATTAGGGATCTTGAATTTTAGTACTAGTTCAACCACTAACTCTGAGCAAGTCACTGCCTTTCTCTAGACCTCATTTCAAAATCCACTCAAGTGAGTAAATGGATATCATTATTCTTTCTAGTTCTAACTTCCCACGAACATGTAAGAATGATAGGATCTGGGTAGACTGATTTGGGCGGATGGCATCTTAACTTAGATTCCCCCAGAAAATAAGATCTGAGGAGAGACTTATATGTTAATGGTTTACTGGAAGGTGTAATCCCAAGTTAGCAAAAGTGAGGGGATAGAGACTTGAGACAAGGAAGAATAAATGAGAAGCAAAAGTGATATATCATTATCTTAGTCCATTAAGGCTACTATAAGAAAACACCACAGGCTGGGTAGCTTATAAATAACAGAAATTTATTTCTC
The DNA here is from genome assembly GCF_023091745.1 of Budorcas taxicolor. NCBI lineage: Eukaryota > Metazoa > Chordata > Mammalia > Artiodactyla > Bovidae > Budorcas > Budorcas taxicolor. The sequence goes on from NC_068911.1 coordinate 150,239,744, forward strand.
GCACTTCTGAAAGTTGGAAGTCCAAGGTCAAGGTGCCAGCATGGTCACCCTCTGAAGAGGCCCTGTTAGTGGTTCATTGCCAGTGCACTCTCACTGTGCTCTCACAGGGTAGCATGGGCGAGGGATTTCTCTGGGGCCTCTTTATAAGGCACTGATCCCATTGACTAATGACTTCAGCATTTCTGAAGCCCCCACTGAAAAGGGGCTTCATCTTTGAAGGTTAGGATTTCAACGTATGATTTAGTGGGAGGGGACACATTTAGACCATAGCAAGCCACAGCAACCTAGGCATCCCAGGTTGGTGCTAGTGGTAAAGAACCCAGCTGCCAATGCAGGAAACATAAGAGATGCTGTAGATTCCATCCCTGGGTTGGGAAGACCCCCCTGAAGGAGGGCATAGCAACTCACTCCAGTATTCTTGCCTGGAGAATCCCATGGACAGAAGAGCCTGGCGGGCTACAGTCCATAGAGCCATAAAGAGTCGGACATGACCAAAGCAACTGAATATGCTTGCAAGCCACAGCAACATGTAGCCACAGTTCTACATGCTTCAGAGAAGCCCAAAGGATCATTTATCACACTGGACATCTCTACACATATTGTACAGAAGAAAATTAGAGCCTTAGAGAGAACAAAAAAACAAACAGGGATTTATTTGCAAACACCTTTCTCTTTTTTCCCACTGGACAAAGTTCACCCCCTGGGGGATTATCTTGATTGCTCTTCAGGGTTGCATCATCTGAACCCTTCAAGAATCACTGGGGAAGCCAGATCCTTCAACTTGAAGTTGCTGCACCTAACCTGGATGGTGTGGGAAGCCAGGGATTTCAGGATTCAGTTGATCTGCCTCCTGCCATGGAATTTCACAGGGCCACCTGGAGCCTGTTGCCCTGGCAGAGGCAGGAAGCTAAGTGTTTGGGAGATCACAAAGCTGAGGAATACTGAGGTGGCACAGAAGCCATGCCTGGCACTGATGGGAGAAATGGGTAGGATGGAAGGTGTATCGGGAGAAAGCCCAACCATCTTCATTCAATAAATGTCTTCCAAGAAACTTGTATCAGTTCAGTTCAGTTCCTCAGTCATGTCTGACTCTTTGCGACTCCATGAACTGCAGCACACCAGGCCTCCCTATCCATCGCCAACTCCCAGAGTTTACTCAAATTCATGTCCATTGAGTGAGTGATGCCATCCAACTGTCTCATCCTCTGTTATCCTCTTCTCCTCTCACCTTCAATCTTTCACAGCATCAGGGTCTTTTCAATAAGGTTCTTCCCATCAGGTGGCCAAATTATTGGAGTTTCAGCTTCAGCATCAGTCCTTCCAATGAATATTCAGGACTGATCTCCATTTAGGATGGACTGGTTGGATCTCCTTGCAATCCAAGGGACTCTCAAGAGTCTTCTCCAACACTACAGTTCAAAAGCATCAATTCTTCAGTGCTCAGCTTTCTTTATAGTCCAACTCTCATAGCCATACCTACAAGAAACTTGTATAGAGAGGTGGAAAAACCTTCCATCAAGGGACACACCCTACTGGACAGATAGACTTAGAAACAGGCTTACATGGAAGTAGTAGACCATCACGATGCTTACACTTACCACCCCCACTGTACTTACTGAAAAATAAAACCTAGACTTGGATGTATGTGACAGAACACAGACCTAAAACCCCTGCCTGTTCATTGTCAACTCAATGCTTAATTTACTTCCCCCTCCAAAAAGTGCAGAAGGGGCTTAGGGTGGGCTATGTTCTGAAACAAGAGTAGATTTTAAAGGTTCAGAGGCATCAGGTCCCAGCTGAGTCACATTGCTCAACTCTACACAAATTCACCTGCAGAACAGAAAGAAAGACATATTGGGGACTGGGTTGGGGGTGGAGGTGGTGCAGAGAGAGGCTGTCAGAGAACTCTTTGTGAAGACATCCTATTTATTAAAAGGAGCCAAGAGAGATCAGTTTAATTGAAGTTAAAGATATTTTAAGGAAGGTAAGAGCCTAACTGGAAGTTCAGCCAAGAGGGTTTTGTTCTGCCTTTGAAAATGAGAAGAGTTGAACAGGATCTGTATGGATGAACTGATAAAAAGTTCTTTGAAGTGAACAGGGATCTTTTTTATAACTTCTGAATAACTTAGCTTGGGGTGAGGGAATAAAGCTCTCATTTACAAGTGTGGAAGATGGTGAGTTGTCCCCCTCCAATTGGATTTCTTCTGGCTTGGCCATGAAGAGAGAAAGATTGGCCTAGTGTCCTTGTCGAGCTGAGAGAAGATAAATCTAGCTGTCCTTTGCACAAGATAGCAGAGATGAAAGGCCCAGGGAAAAGCCCTAGAAAGCTAGCTAACAGATATTCGAAAGAAGCACAGAGCATAAAATCATAGCCCCCCACATACGACCCCAAATTCACAACTCATCCACCCCACATGATGGATCATGGATTAATCCTTAAAAAGAAGAAACCAATAGCAATATCAAGAAACAATAGCAATAAAAATTATTGTTGTGAATTATTTGCTATGCTGTGCATGCCATATTCATTTGTTCCTCTTAACAACCTAGGAGGTAGGTATTATTTTTACTTCCATTCCATATTTGAGAAAGTTGAGGCTTCTCTATGTATGAGCAAGTTTAAGCAATTTGTTCAAATTTAGTGCATCCCAGGCCAGAACGTAGATAAATAATACTGGTAGGTAAATGTCAAGGTAACATGAGGTTACCTTTGGTTACATATGTCATGGAGTAAAACTCCACTCGTGTGTTATCAGGACTCAGTTCTCTTGGCTAAACAGCTGACCACCTTGGTCTAATCTCCAACTCATGAAATAGTTCAGAATTCTAGCCATGGGAGCACTTTGCCAAAGATGGAAAATTCTGCTTTCCCAAGATTTCTGTGTCCTGTTTGTCCTGCATTGGAAGAAAAAGAGGAAGCTTGGGGAAAGGAACCGTTGTGATTAACATGTCCTGGGGTTATAAACTAACCAAAATGTTGCTGGCAACCACTTTTCATTCCCATTAAGGATGGAACTAGAGACTGGGGACCCAAATTACAGTAGGATTTAACTTAACCTGAAATTGAAATACTTTTACAAGATCATAGGCTCTGTAACTCTCAAACCTGACCCATGTTCCTATAAAAACAGTAAAATTTTAATATCTGAAGCTACACAATGGGAAAGGCAAAGAAGTCAGGAGACTTTTGGGGTTTAATCTCAGTTCCACCAAAACTCATCTAATCATGTTTCAAAGTGACTGTATCTTCTCTCTGGACCTCAATTTTCCCATCTGTAAAATGGGAGAATTTGTCAAAACTATGGTTTTTCCAGTAGTTATGCATAGATGTGAGAGTTGACCATAAAGAAGGCTGAGTGCTGAAGGACTGATGCTTTCCAAGTGTAATGCTGAAGAAGACTCAAGAGTTCCTTGGACAGCAAGGAGATCAAACCAGTCAATCCTAAAGGAAATCCACCCTGAATATTCATTGGAAGGACTGAGGCTGAAGTTGAAGCTCCAATACTTTGGCCACCTAATGCAAAGAGCCAATTCATTGGAAAAGACCCTGATGCTGGGAAAGATTTAAAACTGGAGGAGAAGGGGATGTCAGAGAATGAGATGGTTGGATGGCATCATTGACTCAGTGAACATGAATTTGAGCAAACTGAGACAGTGAAGGACAGGGAAGCCTGGCGTGCTGCTGTTCATGAGGTCGCCAAGAGTCGGACACAATTGAGCGACTGAACAACAAAAACAACAATCTCTAAGGAGTACTCCCTTACTCTCATTCTAGGTCTTGGATGATGATGACCTTTGCCTTACACACATCACAGAAGCTGCAATGAAAATCAAAGTTGGTAAAGGGAGGAAGAAAAGAATGGGCTCTTAAAAAGAAAATCAATAAGATTTTGTATTTACAAGTACAAAGAACATTGTGTCTTCAGTCAGCCATGCAGCCTTCCTACAATCCTTGAGACTTCATAAAGACAGATGAAACACTCTGTGACATTCCATGATTAAAAAAAAAAAAAAAAAAAAAAACCTCTTCCATCTTCTTTTTGGATGGATATTGGACTCTTGAGACCTACACAGGTTTCCTCCTATCTGCCGGAGGGGCAGAAGTTCAAAATATACTAGACTTCCAAGATTCTGCCTGCAGAGTCTCCACCTCTGATCCCTGTCTCCTGACCCCTCCTCTACTACAGAAACACAAACAAAGGGCATTCGAAGGACAAGCCCTGGTAATGGACTTTCAGGACACACTGGAGCTAAAGAGACTAGAGATCTTTTTAAAGTTCTAGGCATAGGGTATGTGCTTACTGGCCTGGCTTTAGCTATGAAATAAATCGCTGTCATCATTATTTTATTCTCTGAAGGAGACAACCTCATGTTAGTATTTCAAAAAAGAATGAGTCACTGGAAAGGTTTTAAAGTACCTGCTAATTATTTCTTTAAAGAAAAACCTTAACTCTAGGAGAAAGGAGTTAGACACAGCATCAGCTGCCCATTAAAATGAAAGGGCCGAATTACCTGGGCTGCTCCAGGAGGCCCAGGAATAACAAGCATGCCCCTTTTCTTTGCAGAGCAGAGCTCCCTGAAGAGGCTCTTCTGCAGACATTATCTCACTGACCCTGAATTCCTGCTGGCTTCATCATCCCTTTATTTCTGCCTTGCCGTGATGCAAGGAGGCTGAGGGAAGATTTGTCAGGGGCAAGAAGGGACAGGGGTCTCCCAGTTGTCCATGAAGTTGGCATATGGACAGCTGCTTTGAATCCTAAGCTGCCCCAGTTAGGAGCAATCTGGCTGCCTTCTCCAGTGACTTCCAAACATGTTTGGATTTTCTTTGACTAGAATTCTATGAAGAATCGCAATAGTTAAAACAGAAGATCAGTTATGCATTTTGTTTAGATTTTTTAACCTTGACTCAATATCAAGTCCATCAGTGAGAATGATGAAGTTCATTTGATGAGTGCAAAAATACTCAGTCAGTCATCTGGAGCTCAGTAGCCACAAAGATAAGTATTATTATGGAGGGTACTCAACATCTTTGAAAGAACTGCCAAAGTCCCTTTGAGCCAATGCTTGCTAGAACATTGAATGGGGAAAACGGAATTCATGGGTTCAAGGCCTTAGTTTAGTTAGTGTTATTGTCTAGGTCAACTGAAACATTTCCAGACTGTTTGTCCAAGAGAGGGGCGGGGTAGAGGCTGCTGTCCAGGGGAAGAAGACAGTGGCCCAGTTTCAGAGAGGAAGGAGTTGGAGTCTCATAATGGAAAGATAAGGGAACGACAAGTTCCAGGAGAGCATGAAGGAAGCTGTGCCTTTCTTCAAAGACTACATCCCGAATGAAACTGTTAGGGCTCCTGCACAGTTAGCTACTGACTAAGCATTGGAAATTGACACCTAGGAGCTGGTGCAAGGTCCTATGGCTGAACTGGCAGCCAGAAAACTGAATTTAAGTGGCTGTGGAGGCCTGTCCAATGGGCATCTTCAGAATAAATCCTGAAAGATTACTGACCAGAGGCTTATTCATTATTTCCTGGCATAAGATAAAATACCAAAAAAAAAAGTAAGGGAGGCACAAAAATGGATTTTTTTTTTGCTCTTCCTGCAAGTTGGGGCTTAGACATGGATTTTCTTGGACATACAAGAATGTTATTACTAGAGTTAATTTATTATAAGGAAAGGCAATTCCCATTTGCTATGGTGTGAATGTTTGTGTCACCCCCAAAATTCATTCATTGAAAACTTAATGCCCAAGGTAATGGTATTAGAAGGTAGGGCCTTTGGGAGGTGATCAGGTCATGAATGAGATAAGTGTCCTTATAAATGAGACCCCAGAGAGCTCCCTCACCTCTTTCATCAGGTAAAAATAAGTGAGAAGCCTGTGACCTAGAAAAGTTGTTCAGTTGTGTCTGACTCTTTGTGACCCCATGGACTGCAGCACATCAGGCTTCCCTGTCCTTCACTATATCCTAGAGTTTGCTTAAACTCATGTCCATTGAGTTGGTGATGCCATCCAACCATCTTATCTTCTGTCATCCCCTTCTCCTCCTGCCCTCAGCCTTTCCTAGCATCAGGGTATTTTCTAATGAGTACAGTCTTTGCATTAGGTGGCCAAAATACTGGAGCTTCAGCTTCAGCATCAGTCCTTCCAATGAATATTCAGGATTGATTTCCTTTAAGATTGACTGGTTTGTCACCTTGTCATCCAACTGACTCTCAAGAGCCTTCTCCAGCACCACAGTTTGAAAGCATTAATTCTTCAGCACTTAGCCTTCTTTATGGTCCAACGCTCACATCCATATATGACGAAGGTCCTTACTTAGTCATATGGATACCCTGATCTTGGACTTCCAGCCTTCAGAATTGGGAAAAAAGAAACTTCTGTTGTTGATAACCTACTCAGCCTGTGGTATTTGAACTTTTATTAATATTTTGTCAATGATTTAGTGGATTTTCTTACATTATTTTATTGGAGTGTAGCTGCTTTACAATGTTGTATTAGTTTCTACTGTGCAGCAAAGTGAGTCAGTTATACCTGTACATACATCCCCTCTCTTTGGGGCTTCTCTCCCATTTAAGTCAATCCTGTGGTCTTTTGCTATAGAGCTTGAAGGGTCTTAGATACAATTCCATCTCCTGAGTAGTGTAGAGCCCTTCACATCTGTTGCAGCAGCTGACTCTGGCACCCTGTCCACCCCAAGTTCAGTCCCTTTTCCTTTGGGCTGAGCCTTCCTCCCATCAGGCATCCATCCCTTTTCTTCCCATCTCATCTCTTCTCTTCTCATCCATCCCTTCTTACTTTCTCCCCCAAATGTTTTGCTTCCTGACAAAGCACACTGCTGTATAGAGAGGAGATTCATCAAAGGCAGTGATTGGCATGAGGGCAGATAGATTCTTTTCAAGGGAAGCTTGGCCCCCAAAGGCTACCTCACCCTCTTAGGAGTACATCTTTGAGACAACTGGCTCTTCAACTAGTTGTTAATGCTGGCTTGTATACTTTAACCACTTTATGGTTTCCATCTCCCCAACAAAATAATGAGTTATCTCAGCGTAGACGGTGTACCTTTTATGCTTGATCTACCCACTGCAGCATCTTAGGTGGGGCATGCCAGCTGACCCACACAGGAAATGGCCCTGGACAAGTGACCAGAACCCAAGAGAAAGCCCATTTTTCTCCTGGGCTCTCTTTCTTCCAGAAGCTTCCATCGTATGTAGGCACTGACCACACATGTGTCAGCAAATCCATGAGTGGTGTTGGAACTTCTGGATTGGAACCTCTGATTTCAATCTTCTGGGAAAGGAATAAAAGCACCAAAAGTTCCACCCCGTGTTTGGTTCTCTTACATTTACTTCCTATCATTTCATCCTTTTCTCCTTGTTCTTCTGGCAGGGGGGTTGGGGGTGGGGGCAAAAAAAAGCACCATGCTGGGGTCAGAATGTCCAAGTCCTGCCTCTTGTGTGATCTTCTGAGTTCCTCCCCGGGTACAACCAGGACTCACACAGCATCAGTATTCACAGGCCCTGGAGGAGGGAAAGGAGAAGCTGAAGGAAACAAGAGCTTCAGGCAGGAATATGCTGTTGGTTTACCCAGGCTGAGAACAGAAATTAGTTCAGAGAACTAAGGCAGTGCTGAGACAGGGTACCTGTTCCAAGAGAGCTCTGAGGAATGGGGGAGAGGCTCAAGAAAGGCAGAGATCCCCCGTTCAAGTTTGGCTCCAAAACCTGGCCCAATAGGAGCTGGGAACAGATAGGGATGAAGTGCTTCCACTTCAGAGAAGCTGACCAAGAGAGCAAGCCACTCAGACCTCCTCCTAGTAGAAGAGGGAATGAATGGAGGATGGGGCAAGGGAACAAGGGGACTTTTGGAGTGAGTCCTGAGATGCCTGGAAGCTGAGGCTACTACCCACCCCTCTGGCTCCCACATCTAGAAAAGCCTTAGAGTGATCAAGGTCCTGGTAGAAATAGTAAGCAACCCTCAACCTTTTCATTTTCTCTCCCTCCCTCTCTTTCTCACACACATACCCCACCACTACGACCAAATACAATGACAATTGTACAGATCATTCAGCTCCCTCCTGCCTGCACACTCAGTGGGGAATCCTGGAGTAGAAAGCAAGAAAACAGATGAGACAGTCTAGCTGAGTTTCTTATGAGTAAACAGATTCCACATGGCAATAGAGAGGTCAAAGAAAAAGCTATTTATATAGGACCAAAGAGAAGGGAATAGGTTTGGAGAGTCTTCCATCTGATCAGAAGGGAGAGCCGCTCTAAGATGCAGCCTGCTGGGTCTGAAAAGCTCTATGCCTGGCCCTGAGAGAGTGAGAGTCCTGTGTCATGTCTACAAACCCAGAGCCCTGCACACAGAGCAAGAGGCCAAGTCCTGGTATCACCAGGTGGCAGGCACACTGTGGGACTTCAAGCCTGTCTTTGAGTCTGAATCTCAGCATTATTTACCTATAAAATGGAAATAAGAATCCTTTGACTCAGCTCACCTTAGTGGAGTTAAGACTCAAGAAATGATATAACTGAGTGGATTTTGTGGATCTGGGAAATCAGGAATTGTGTCTGGACCAGGGTCAGAGGTGTGGGAGTCTTTAGCCAACAGATGCAAACTCAAGCCATGGGAGTGCGGAAGAGCTTGACAAGTGAGTCCCGGGAACACCAATGTTTGAGTGGTAGGCAGAGGTTGAGGGCCACAAGGGAGAACCAAGAAGGAAATACTGAGAAGGAATGGAGCTATAAAAAGCTAAACAGAGTTAGTCTGAGAAAACCATCATTTGTATCAAGCAGATTTCTTAAGAATTTAGGTTTCATTCTTCTTGAAAGAAAGTGAAAGTGTTAGTCCTTCAGTCATGTTCAATTCTTTGTGACCCCGTGGACTGTAGCCCACAAGGCTCCTCTGTCCATGGAATTCTCCAGGCACGAATACTGGCATGGGTAGCCATTCCCTTCTCCAGGGAATCTTCCCGACCCAAGGATAAAACTGGGTTTCCTGTATTGCAGGCATTTCTTTACCATCTGAGCCACCAGGGGTTTCATTCTTATCTCTTATGTATCCCCCAAAGCACAGCAGGGGTCAAACAGAGCAGAAAAAAATGATATCAGAGGAGAGGATATTTGTGATCTGGAAACATACATAACATTAGTTACAAGCTCAGAGAGAACTGTAGAGCTAGTCTATAACTCCCTGGTAGATTGCTGCATGACACTGGGCATTTCACACAACTTCTCTGTTTTGGCTATTAGCTAGTATTTATCTAGATCCCTTAGTAGCTTGGGTTCAGAGAGTGTAGGCTGTGCATCCAGTTACTCCTAGGCAAATGACCCCAAAGGGAAATGTGAGCCTGGAGAGGGAGTGAAGCACACCATAATCAAACAGATTGAGGGTCTTCTCTCCTCAAAGCCTTTAAGATCCTCTACCTTAAAACAGGATGAGGATCTTAGAGTTCTTTCTCAAAGGAAACACACTGGCCATTTGAAAATATCTTAATCCAATAACACCCAAAATAAATTCACTCCAACAGCAAATATTTGTGAAGAATCTTCATGTGCAAATCATTGAGCTGTTTTGGAAGAGACAGAAGACAGGACTCAAAGATGACAAATGCGCCGTGACATCATGCCCTGCTCTCCACCTAGTGGGGAAGACAGACGCTTAGAAGGGAGCCACTGGAGACTGTGCTAAGTGTCATCACAAAATTACAAACAAAATGCAACAAGAACCCAAGTGATAGTCATTAATTCTGCATCAAAGGGATCCAAGAAGCCTTTACAGATAAAGTGCCATCTGAATTAGCGTCGTCACACTAAGATGAATTTTAGCATTCAGGGAAGGAACATTCAGCTTTAATGAGTGAACATCATGAACAAAGCTTTGGCAACAGAGAAGTGGCATTTTGTTCGAGGAATAAGTTGTTGGTTTGGGACTTCATTCTGTATTCAGTGTAGAGTCAAAAAAGTGTTTCTGAACAAGGGTGCAATAGAACTGGTTCTTTTCTTTAAACAGAGTTTTTGGGCCAAGATAAATGGCAAAGCTGGAGAGGATGAAAGAGAAAGTAGAGGAGACTTCTTAGAACATTCTTATCAGAGTCCAGAAGAGAAATCAACAGCATCCTAAAAAGTAAAGAAGCAGTGAAATTAAAAAGATCAAAGATTATTTTAAGGCTTTCCAGAATGTGCCAATAAAGAACACAGAAGGCATAAAACTGGGAGAGTGAAATGGAGACAAAACTATTTTTACACAAGTGGAATCTGCAGTTTGATGTAAGGGTCTAGAGGCCAGGAAAAGTTACTCATCAAGAGGCAAGGCAGAAATCTGTGTTGGGGAGCAGTGCAATGCCACTTGTCTGGGGGTCAGATTCTGAGGTTAGCACTTAAGGTCAATGTTGAACAGAGACAAAATGTCCCAGTCCCCTAGGAGGACTGAGATCCACTTGTGCCATAAGTCCAGTAGGGCTAGTGATTCTTACAGAGATAAGTGCCATCAGGGCACCAAAAGAAGTAGTAGGTGCGGGCTTGGGGATCTGTTAAAAGGGAAACACTAGACGCCTATTTCCCATTACCTGTAGATGGAGTGGAATGGTGGCCAGAACCATCTGCATGAACTATATTATGTTTCCAGTTCAACATGCAATTTATGCTATACAGAGCTAGACTCCATGGGCCCCTCTGTGTAGTGAAATGCCCTCAAGCCCTTGGTGTGAAATGCTTATGGAAAGACAAGTGGTCAAGAAGTGCTGAGGGCTGGAAAGTGCCAGAAGCAAACTAAAGGAATTTGATCAAAGGAGGAGGAGCCAAAGAAGAATCAAAGAAGGAGAATTAAGAGATGGTTAAGGCATTGTGTAGAACATGGAATGACAAGGAATTGAAGAACATCAAGAAAGAGAGGACCTTCAACAATGTCAAACTCTATAAAGAGAAAGAGACCTCAAAGTCATCTTTTGAATCTGAAACTGGAACATTATTAAACATGTTAAAACATGAAACCCCCAAGAATGATAAAAAGGTAAACCAACTTATGAAAGTGCAGATTTGGGCAATAAGAAAGTAGAGACAAAAAAGGAGAAGTTACACCAGATGACACAGAAATACAAAGGGTCATGAGACTACTATGAGCAACTATATGCTGATAACATGGACAACTTGGAAGAAATGGACAAGTTCTTAGAAAAGTATAACCTTCTAAAACTAAGTGAAGTGAAAATCACTCAGTCATGTCCAACTCTTTGTGACCCCATGCACTGTAGGGCTGCCAGGCTCCTTTGTCCATGGAATTCTCCAGGCCAGAATATTGGTGTGGGTGGCCATTTCCTCCTCCAGGGGATCTTCCCAACCCAAACATTGAACCCAGGTCTCCCGCATTGCAAGCAGATGTTTATCATCAGAGCCACCAGGAAACCCAAACCAGGAAGACATAGAATATCTGAACAGACCAATCACAACTACAGAAATTTAAACTGTAATCAAAAATCTTCCAACAAACAAAACCCCAGGACCAGATGGCTTCACAGGTGGATTCTACCAAAAGTTTGGAGAAGAGTTAACACTTATCCTGCTCAAACTCTTCCAGAAAAGTTGCACAGGAAGGAAAACTTCCAAACTCATTCTATGAAGCCACTATCACCCTCATACCAAAAACAGGTGTGATAAAGATGCCACACACACACACACACACACACAATTACAGGCCAGTATCACTGTTGAACATAGACGCAAAAATCTCCAAAAAAATTCTAGAGAACAGAATCCAACAACACATTACAAAGATCATACATCATGATCAAGTGGGCTTTATTATAGGGATGCGAGGATTCTTCAATATATACAAATCAACCAATGTGATACCCTATATTAACAAATTGAAAGATAAAAACAATATGATCATCTCAATAGATGGAGAGAAAGCCTTTGACAAAATTCAACACCCATTTATGGTAGGAAAAAAAAAAAATCTCCAGAAAGTAGGACTAGAAGGAACACACCTCAACATAATAAAGGCCGTATGCAACAAACTCATAGCAAAGATTATCCTCAATGGTGAAAAACTGAAAGCATTTCCTTTAAAATCAGGAACAAGACAAGGGTGCCCATCTCACCACTATTATTCAAAATAGTTTTGGAAGTCCTAGCCACAACAATCAGAGAGGATAAAGAAATAAAAGGAATTCAGATTGGAAAAGAAAAAGTGAAACTCTCATTGCAATGACATGATTCTCTACATACAAAACCCTAAAGATTCCATCAGAAATTACTAGAACTAATTGATGAATATTAGCTAATCAATGAAAAACAAAAACAAGATGAAGAGCTGACTGTGGCTCAGATCATGAACTCCTTATTGCAAAATTCAGACTTAAATTGAACTAGGAAAAACCACTAGACCATTCAGGTATGACCTAAGTCAAATCCCTTATGATTATACAGTGGAAGTGAGAAATAGATTCAAGGGATTAGATCTGATAGACAGAGTCCCTGAAGAACTATGGAGGGAGGCTCGTGACATTGTACAGGAGGCAGTTATCAAGACCATGCCCAAGAAAAAGAAATGCAAAAAGGCAAAATGGTTGTCTGAGGAGGCCTTACAAATAGCTGAGAAGAGAAGCTAAGGCAAAAGGAGAAAAGGAAAGATATACCCATTTGAATACAGAGTTCCGAAGAGCAAGGAGAGATAACAAAGCCTTCCTCAGTGATCAATGCAAAGACATAGAGGAAAACAATAGGATGGGAAAGACTAGAGATCTCTTCAAGAAAATTAGAGATACCAAGGGAACATTTCAAACAAAGACGGTCACAATAAAGGACAGAAATGGTATGGACCTAACAAAAGCAGAAGATATTAAGAAGAGGTGGCAAGAATACACAGAAGAACTATACAAAAAATATCTTCATGACCCAGATAACAATGATGGTGTGATCACCCACCTAAAGCCAGACATCCTGAAATGAGAAGTCAAGTGGATCAACAAACTAAGAAATTAAAATGGATAAATCACACCAGACAACATAGAAATACAAAGGATCATAAGAGACTACTATCAGCAACTATATGCCAATAAAATGGAAAACTTGGAAGAAATGGACAAATTCTTAAAAAAGTACAACTTTACAAAACTGAACAAGGAAGAAATAGAAAATCTTAACAGACCCATCACAAGCACAGGTATTGAAACTGTAATCAGAAATCTTCCAGCAAACAAAAGCCCAGGTCCAGACGGCTTCACAGCTGAATTCTACCAAAAATTTAGAGAAGAGTCAACATCTATCCTACTCAAACTCTTCCAGAAAATTGCAGAGGAAGGTAAACTTCCAAACTCATTCTATGAGACCACCAGCACCCTAATACCAAAACCAGACAAAGACGCCACCAAAAAAGAAAACTACAGGCCAATATCACTGATGAACATAGATGCAAAAATCCTTAACAAAATTCTAGCAAACAGAATCCAACAACATATTAAAAAGATCATATATCATGACCAAGTGGGCTTTATCCCAGGGATGCAAGGATTCTTCAATATCCACAAATCAATCAATGTAATTCACCACATTAACAAATTGAAAGATAAATACCATATGATTATCTCAGTAGATGCAGAGAAGGCCTTTATCAAGATTCAACATCCATTTATGATAAAAACCCTCCAGAAAGCAGGAATAGAAGGAACATACCTCAACATAATAAAAGCTATATATGACAAACCCACAGCAAACATTATCCTCAATGGTGAAAAATTGAAAGCATTTCCCCTAAAGTCAGGAACAAGACAAGAGTGCCCACTCTCACCACTACTATTCAACATAGTTTTGGAAGTTTTGGCCACAGCAATCAGAGCAGAAAAAGAAATAAAAGGAATTCATATTGGAAAAGAAGAAATAAAACTCTCACTGTTTGCAGATGACATGATCCTCTACATAGAAAACCCTAAAGACTCCACCAGAAAATTACTAGAGCTAATCAATGAATACAGTAAAGTTGCAGGATATAAAATTAACACACAGAAATGCCTTGCATTCCTATACACTAACAGTGAGAAAACAGAAAGAGAAATTAAGGAAACAATTGCATCCACCATTGCAATGAAAAGAATTAAATACTTAGGAATATATCTACCTAAAGAAACAAAAGACCTATATATAGAAAACTATAAAACACTGATGAAGGAAATCAAAGAGGACATCAATAGATGGAGAAATATACCATGTTCTTGGATTGGAAGAATCAATATAGTGAAAATGAGTATACTACCCAAAGCAACCTATAAATTCAATGCAATCTCTATCAAGCTACCAATGGTATTTTTCACAGAACTAGAACAAAAAATTTCACAATTTGTATAGAAATACAAAAAACCTCGAATAGCTAAAGCAATCTTGAGAAAGAAGAATGGAACTGGAGGAATCAACCTGACTGACTTCAGGCTCTACTACAAAGCTACAGTCATCAAGACAGTATGGTACTTGCATAAAGATAGAAATATAGATCAATGGAACAAAATAGAAAGCCCAGAGATAAACCCACGTATCTATGGACACCTTATCTTTGACAAAGGAGGCAAGACTATACAATGGAGAAAAGACAATCTCTTTAACAAGTGGTGTTGGGAAAACTGGTCAGATCAGAATCAAATCAGTCACTCAGTCATGTCCGACTCTTTGTGACCCCATGAATCAGCACACCAGGTCTCCCTGTCCATCACCATCTCCTGGAGTTCACTCAAACTCACATCCATCGAGTCGATGATGCCATCCAGCCATCTCATCCTCGGTCGTCCCCTTTTCCTCCTGCCCCCAATCCCTCCCAGAATCAGAGTCTTTTCCAATAAGTCAGCTCTTTGCATGAGGTGGCCAAAGTATTGGAGTTTCAGCTTTAGCATCATTCCTTCCAAAGAACACCCAGGGCTGATCTCCTTCAGAATGGACTGCTTGGATCTCCTTGCAGTCCAAGGGACTCTCAAGAGTCTTCTCCAACACCACAGTTCAAAAGCAACAATTCTTCAGCGGTCAGCCTTCTTCACAGTCCAACTCTCACATCCATACATGACCACTGGAAAAACCATAGCCTTGACTAGACAGACCTTTGTTGGCAAAGTAATGTCTCTGCTTTTGAATATGCTATCTATGTTGGTCATAACTTTTCTTCCAAGGAGTAAGCGTCTTTTAATTTCATGGCTGCAGTCACCATCTGCAGTGATTTTGGAGCCTAAAAAAATAAAGTCTGAAACTGTTTCCACTGTTTCCCCATCTATTTCCCATGAAGTGATGGGACCAGATGCCATGATCCACGTTTTCTGAATGTTGAGCTTTAGGCCAACTTTTTCACTCTCCTCTTTCACTCTCCTCTTTCACTCTCCTTTTTCACTCTCCTCAAGAATGAAACTAGAACATTTTCTAACACCATACACAAAAATAAACTCAAAATGGATTAAAGATCTAAATGTAAGACCAGAAACTATAAAATTTCTAGAGGAAAACATAGGCAAAACACTCTCCGACATAAATCACAGCAGGATCCTCCATGACTCACCTCATAGAATATTGGAAATAAAAGAAAAAATAAACAAATGGGACCTAATTAAACTTAAAAGCTTTTGCACAACAAAGAAAACTATAAACAAGGTGAAAAGACAGCCTTCTGAATGGGAGAAAATAATAGCAAATGAAGAAACTAACAAATAATTAATCTCAAAAATATACAAGCAACTCCTGCAGCTCAATTCCAGAAAAATAAACCACCCAATCAAAAAATGAGCCAAAAAACTAAACAGACATTTCTCCAAAGAAGACATACAGATGGCTAAAAAACACGTGAAAAGATGCTCAACATCACTCATTGTCAGAGAAACGCAAATCAAAACCATTTCACACCAGTCAGAATGGCTGCTGTTCAAAAGTCTACAAGCAATAAATGCTGGAGAGGGAGTGGAGAAAAGGGAACCCTCTTACGCTGTTGGTTGGAGTGCAAACTAGCACAGCCACTATGGAGAATAGTGTGGTGATTCCTTAAAAAACTGGAAATAGAACTGCCATATGACCCAGCAATCCCACTGCTGGGCATACACACTGAGGAAACCAGAACTGAAAGAGATGTGTGTACCTTAATCTTCATCACAGCACTGTTTATAATAGCCAGGACATGAAAGCAACCGAAATATCCATCAGCAGATGAAGGATAAGAAAGCTGTGGTACATATATACAGTGGAATATTACTCAGCCATTAAAAAGAATACATTTGAATCAGTTCTAATGAGGTGGATGAAACTGGAGCCTATTATACAGAGTGAAGTAAGGCAGAAAGAAAAACACCAAAACAGTATACTAACACATATATATGGAATTTAGAAAGATGGTAATGATAACCCTGTATGAGAGACAGCAAAAGAGACACAGATGTATAGAACAGACTTTTGGACTCTGTGTGAGAGGGCGAAGGTGGAATGATTTGGGAGAATGGCATTGAAACATGTATATTATCATATGTGAAATGGATCACCAGTCCAGGTTCTATGTATGAGACAGGGTGCTCAGGGATGGTGCACTGGGATGACCCAGAGGGATGGGATGGAGAGGGAGGTGGGAGGCGGGTTCAGGATGGGGAACACATATACACTCGTGGCAGATTCATGTTGATGTATGGCAAAACCACTACAAAATTGTAAAATAATTAGCTTCCAATTAAAATAAATATATTTATATTAAAAAATAAAAATATATAAAAGGATACAATACCAATACAAAAAAAGAGAGAGAGAGAAGTCAAGTGGGCCTTAGGAAGCATCGCTACCAACAAAGCTAGTGGAGGTGATGGAGTTCCAATTGAGCTATTTCAAATCCTAAAAGATGATGCTGTGAAAATGCTGCACTCAATATGCCAGCATTTGGAAAACTCAGCAGTGGCCACAGAACTGTAAAAGGTCAGTTTTCATTCCAATCCCAAAGAAAGGCAATGCCAAACAATGCTCAAACTACCACACAATTACACTCATCTCACACACTAGCAAAGTAATGCTCAAAATTCTACGAATCTGCGAACTTCCAGATGTTGAAGCTGGTTTTAGAAAAGGCAGAGGAACATCTGCTGCATTATAGAAAAAGCAAGGGAGTTCCGAAAACAACTGCTTCTGCTTTATTGACTACGCCAAAGCCTTTGACTGTGTGAATCACAACAAACTGTGAAAAATTCTTAAAGAGATGGGAGTAGCAGACCACCTGACCTGCCTCTTGAGAAACCTGTATGCAGGTCACAAAGCAACTGTTAGAACTGAACATGGAACAACAGGCTAGTTCCAAATTGGGAAAGGAGTACATCAAGGCTGTATATTGTCACCTGGCTTATTTAACTTATATGTAGAGTACATCATGCAAAATGGCTGGCTGGATGAACCACAGCTGGACTCAAGACAGCTGGGAGAAATTAATAACCTCAGATATGCAGATAACACCATCCTTATGGCAGAAAATGAAGAAGAACTAAAGAGTCTCTTAATGAAAGTGAAAGAGAATGAAAAAGTTGGCTTAAAACTCAATATTCAGAAAACTAAGATCATGGAATCTGGTCCCATCACTTCATGGCAAATTGATGGGGAAACAATGAGAGACTTTATTTTGGAGGGCTCCAAAATCACTGCAGATGGTGACTGCAGCCATGTGATTAAAAGACACATGGGAATAAAAGCTATGATCAAACTAGACAACATATTAAAAAGCAGAGACATTACTTTGCCAACAAAGGTCCATCTAGTCAAGCTATGGTTTTTCCAGCCATCATGTATGGATGTGAGAGTTGGACTATAAAGAAAGCTGAGCACCAAAGAATTTGTGCTTTTGAACTGTGGTGTTGGAGAAGACTCGAGAAGCCCTTGGACTACAAGGAGATCCAACCAGTCAATCCTAAAGGAAATCAGTCCTGAATATTCATTGGAAGAACTGATGCTGAAGCTGAAACCAATACTCTGGCCACCTGATGTGAAGAACTGACTCATTGGAAAAAGACCCTAATGCTGGCGAAGATTGAAGGCAGGAGAAGAAGGAGACAACAAACGATGAGATGGTTGAATCGCATCACTGGCCTTATGGTCATGAATTTGAGTTAACCCCAGGAGTTGGTGAAAGACAGAGAAACCTGGCATGCTGCAGTCCATGGGGTCGCAAACAGTCATACGCTACTGAGCACCTGAACTGAACTGAACTGAATCAATGAATTTAGTAAAGCCCCAGGATATAAAATTAATACACAGAAATCCCTTGCATTCCTATACACTAACAATGAAAAATCAGAAACAGAAATTAAGGAAACAATCCCATTCACCATTGCAACAAAAAGAATAAAAAGCTTAGGAATAAATTTACCTTAAGAGAAAGAAGCCCTGTATGCAGAAACCTGTAAGACATTGATGAAAAAAGTGAAAGATGACACAAAAAGATGGAGAGATATACCATGTTCTTGGATTGGAAAAATCAATATAGTGAAAATGACTATACTACCCAAAGCAATCTATAGATTCAATGCAATCCCTATCGAACTACGAACAATATTTGTCACAGAACTAGAACAAATAATTTCACAATTTGTATGGAAACACAAAAGACCCCAAATAGCCAAAGAAGTCTTGAGAAAGAAGAATGAAACTGGAGGAATCAATCTTCTTGACTTCACGAAGTCCTATACTACAAAGCTACAGTCATGAAGACAGTATGGTCCTGGCACTAAAACAGATATATAGACTAATGGAACAAGATAGAAAGCCTGGAGATAAATCCATACCCTAATGGTCACCTTATCTATATGACAATAATATACAATGGAGAAAAGACAGTCTTTTCAACAAGTGGTGCTGGTAAAACTGGTCAACTACATGTAAAAGAATGAAATCAGAATACCTCTGGACACCATACACAAAAGCAAACTCAAAATGGATTAAAGACCTAAAAGTAAGACCAGAAACTATAGAACTCAGAGAAGAAAACATAAGCAGAACACTCTCTGACATAAATCACAGCAAGATCCTCTATGACTCACCTCCTAGAGTAATGGAAATAAAAGCAAAAGTAAACAAATGAGACCTAATTAAACTTAAACCCTTTGCACAAAAAAGGAAACTATAAGCAAGGTGAAAAGTCAGTCCTCAGAATGGGAGGAAATAACAGCAAATGAAACATCTGGCAAAGAATTAGTCTCCAAAATATACGAACAGTTCGTGCAACTCAATACCAAAAAAGCAAACAACTCAATAAAAAAAAATAGGAAGAAGACCTAAACAAATATTTCTCCAAAGAAGACATATAGATGGCTAATTAACACATGAAAAGATGTTCAATATCACTCATTACTAGAGAAATGCACATCAAAACTACAATGAGGTATCATCTCACCTTGAGGTATGTTTTTTGAAAAATTTGGCCATGGAGGAAAGGAAAAAAATTGAGGGATGATCAGAGTTATAAGAAAGGATAACAAAATACTTTTAAAGACACAGGCTCATTTGCAATGTAAGAAATGGCCCCAGTTACTCAGTAATAGTGATAATAGTTTGCAGTTACTGAGCATTTCCTATGTGCACTAACAGAGTTAAGCTTAGTTAACCCCTTGAGATAAATATAACTATCATCCATCAGAAGAAACTGAGGGTTAACTAGGTCAAGAAAATATCCCCTAATCCCGCAGCTGCTAAGTGGCAGAGAAAGGATTGGAAAATCATAAATTTGACTGTGGGGCCCACTCACTCTCCTGCTGAGAGTAGAGGAAGGTTCCAGATGTCACATCTCAGAGAAGAGGGAAAGCACTGGGCTTGGCTCATAACCTTTCAATAGTCTGTCCCATTCATTTCCAGGATTTAAAACACTGCTTTCACTCATTTCTGGGGTGTCATACATTACATCTATGTAGAATTATAGTGATAATCTACCTGATTTACTCACCAGTCAACATCTCTCAAATCCTTCTGCTCAGACACCACTGAGAATTTTCTAGGATGCCCAAGTTACTATATCCTTATGTGTCTCTACTACACTGAACCCTAGGAACTATGTGGAAACTCAGCCCCCAGACATCTGAACCCACAGCAGAAAGGCCAAAATAGGCAGAAAGAAGAAGGGGGAAATGAGCTGAGGTGCTGGAAGAGACAAGAGGAGTTAGCTAGGATACCTACCTGAAGAATGTCCACTGTCTACAAAATGGTGTGGAATTACCAATCAGAGCTGAGAAACAGAGATGACATTGGATAAAGAACCTGTACCCTGAAGTCTGGAAGAAGAGCCTTATAGGAATGGTATTGCAACCCAATCAATATACTTTTTTATTGAACAAGTACTATAGATCTCACACTGCACTGGGAAGCTGGACCATACAGTTTTGATGGTGAGACTATTCTAAGACATATGAACAGCAGCAAATAACAGTGTGGTGTAAGGGTTGTTTTCAGAGGGGAGAGACTCATTGAGAGCTGAAATGGTCAGGGTATGGTCAAAGGGGGGCATGGCTCTGAAACAAGCTCTTCTGGGGGAAAGCAGAGGGCACAGGGCATTCTGGGGGATGGACAGTGGTGCAGGAAAATCTGAATGAAGTTGGTAAGGAGCATATGAGTGACTTTGGGGAAGAAGTAACTAATAGGCTAAAATTAAGAAGGAGATTAAGTTGGAAGCATATTTTTAGCGAGGGAGATTGTTATAAAGATTATGGAAAGGGAAGAGCACGAGAGTGCTTTGTGCCACAAGGAGTGAATGAAGACCACTCAGCGTAATTGCACAGGAAAGAGAAGGACCAGGGGCAAGCACAGAGCACATTAGAGAAAGTGGATTGATACTATCTATCTAATCCAGTCTACCCAATTTCATTTTGCATCAATATTTTGAACTCCATTTTTTTTTTTAAAGAAAGAGAATATCAAAGACTTTCCCAAGATCTTTGTGCCAGATGAAAGGCCAACCTGTCTTCTGACCCTGAGTTCTCTCCTAAGAGTCCTACGGTGGCTATCTCAACCTTTGACGGGTGAGAACACACAAGTTTGTCCCCAGTTGCCCTAACATCGTCTCATCTGTGAAGGGTTAGCTCTTTAGATTACAGCTTTTTCTTTACCTGCCCAACACTCAACACATGAAGTAGCCTGTAAAAGAAAGATAGTTCATTGATTCATACAGGCAAAAATGAAGTTCTCTTACTTCAAGGTTTGGATTGTGCAGGTGAAAATGATTTGGCCTAAAATTACCCAGATGGTTGCATGGGTCTCTATGTGCTTTCCCAGTGGACATAAGCTCTCACCACAAGACTTCCCAGGACCTGATGACCACACCCTCCCCTGGCTGACTCAAACATGAGATAGGGTCTAGCCAGAGCACCTAATTATACAGGCCAGTTCAGGCTCTGGAATCAAAGCCCCACCCAGCGCCAGGCTGCTAACCTCCAAGGGGTCAGAGCAGACAGCCACGAGGAAGGGGCTGGTTACCCACTTTGGAATCTCGTTCAGCAGTCTTTGGTCCAAGGCAAGCCTACTCTACAGACTGGGAAATGTAATAAAGGTTTTAATGCAGGTTTTATTATGGACTGGGAGGTGACACTTGGTTATCCGATTGGCAAACTGCTCTGAGAAACATGCTGTTCTCTTTCATGTGGCAACTCTGACATGCTTAAATCATGCCGAAGGTGGGGGAGGCAGAGTTCTGAATGTTTTGCAACTCAGCACAACCTTTCTGGGAGATGCCCAGGCAGCTCAAAACTGAAGCAGCCAAGTCAGGACTGCAGGAGCACTGGACTGGTGGTGAGCCAGTCTTGGTTGAGGTCCTCCTGCCATCCTGTGGAGAAGGCCACACCCTTCATCATCATTCAGCAGGACAAATGACACTGCTGACAGGTCCCACAGGACCCCTGCATCTGCCATGAGGCTGGAAATGCAGCTGGAGGCTGGGATCTCAGGGGAGATTCAGGAAAAGAAAAAGTCCATTAATACAGTGGCTGCCAGTCACCTGGGAAACTTGTTAAAAATACAGATTATTGACTTACACTATAAAGATCTTGATTTCAATTATCAGCCTAGGTTTGGAAATGAATTCATTGGGCTTCCTAGAGGAAAAAGAAGCAATGTTTTTTGTTGGGTAAAATATACATAACATAAAAATGACTTTTTTAACTCATTTTTAAGTGAATGATTCAGTAGTATTGAGTACATTCACAATATTTTCAAGAAGGAGCCTTTAGATGCCTACCATTGATTGGAAAAGTTCTTTGAAAAAATAATCTGACATTAAAATATGTATAAGAGAACTAGGGACTACCATGGTGGTTCAATGGTTAAGACTCTACCTTCTTATACTGGGTTCCATTCCTGGTCAGGGAACTAAGATCCTACATGGCATGGAGCAACTAAGCCCACGTGCTTCAACTAGAGAGCCTGCATTCTAGAGCCCACACTGCAATGAAGACCCAGCACAGCCAAAGAAAAATTTTTAATAAATTTTTTTTAATTTTAAAAAGAGAACTATACATAAGCCCTGGACTATACCATGGTTGGTAAAGTTGTTCATGGTGGTACGAATTAACAGTTCTGAAACCACCATATGTGTGTACCAGACTAAACAAATGAAATGTATTTCAGATAGTAGGAGCCAAATTTTTCACTGTTGGAGTGAGAGATTAAATATAAGGAAGGGAGTAAATCTAGAATGAACCAAGTAGTACTAGACTAGTCAGAGACACCAGTATGAACTCATGCTTGACTTAATATAGATACTAAAGGGTATATTTATGTGTGTGTATGTGTGTGTGTGTGTATATATATATATATATATATATATGGCTTCCCTGGTAGCTCAGATGGTAAAGAATCTACCTGCAATGCAGGAGACCCCAGTTCAATTCCTGAGTTGGGAAGCTCCCCTGGAGAAGAGATAGGCTATCCACTCCAGTATTCTTGGGCTTCCTTGGTGGCACAGATGGTAAAGAATATCTGCCCACAATGCGGGAGACCTGGGTTCAATCCCTGAGTTGGGAAGATTCCCTAGAGAAGAGAACAGCTACCCACTTCAGTATTCTTGCCTGGGAAATCCATGGACAGAGGAGCCTGGCAGGCTACTGTCTGTGAGGTCACAAAGAGTCTGAGGTGACTGAGCTACTTTTACTCAAGATATATATATATATATATATATATATATATATATATATATATATATATATGCTGCTGCTGCTGCTAAGTTGCTTCACTCGTGTCCTTCTCTGTGCGACCCCAGAGACAGCAGCCTGCCAGGCTCCCCCATCTCTGGGATTCTCCAGGCAAGAACACTGGAGTGGGTTGCCATTTCCTTCTTCAATGCATGAAAGTGAAAAGTGAAAGTAAAGTCGCTCAGTCGTGTCTGACTCTTAGTGACCTCTGGGACTACAGCCTACCAGGCTCCTCCATTCATGGGATTTTCCAGGCAAGAGTACTGGAGTGGGTAGCTGTTCCCTTCTCCAGGGTATCTTCCCAACCCAGGGATCAAACCCAGGTCTCCTGCATTGTAGGCAGATTCTTTACCAGCTGAGCCACCAGGGAAGCCCAAGAATACTGGAGTGGGTAGCCTATCCCTTCTCCAGTGGATCTTCCTGACACAGGAATCGAACCAGGGTCTCCTGCTTTGTAGGTGGATTCTTGACCAGCTAAGATACTAGGGAAGCCTGTATACATATGTATACATGCGTAGATCAATTTCTCACACAAAGGAATACTAAATAACTTATGTAAATAGTACCCTCTCAAGGAGTGGAATGAATTCCCTGCCCCTTAAGTATGGGGTATACTTAGTGGCTAGCTTAGAAAGATTATAGTATGGAAAGGGGAAAATAAAAAAGTAGTTTTACAGTGGAAAAGCCTGGCTAACACTACTTAAGCCAGATGGTCAAGGTCAACAACATCAGCAATAAGCTGATGGCATGTCCTCTTGATATGATGTGTTAAGACTGATTCTTCACTTTCGTAATCTTCCCCTCAAAAACCCATAACCCCATTCCAACTATGACAAGTGTGGAAGCCAAACTCAAATTGAGGGTCATTCTACAAAATTTCTGACTAGCATGCTTCAACATTATTAAGTTCACCAAAAACAAGGAAAGTCTGAGAAACTGTTACAGCCGAGAGGAGCCTGAGGAGACACAGCGACTGTAGATCTAGACTAGATCTGTAAACAGATGTAGATCTAAAGAGTGTCCCCCTACTCTACACACAAATGCTTCTAAGCTCCAGAAAGCGGGTGTCATTCCAAAATCACCAGCTACTTGGTGACAGGCTAAGACTATAATCTGGGGCTTTTGACCTTCAATATGGCTTAAAGCTCAACATTCAGAAAACGAAGATCATGGCATCTGGTCCCTTGACTTCATGGGAAATAGATGGGGAAACAGTGGAAACAGTGTCAGACTTTATTTTGGGGGGCTCCAAAATCACTGCAGATGGTGACTGCAGCCAATTAAAAGAAATTAAAAGACGCTTACTCCTTGGAAGGAAAGTTATGACCAACCTAGATAGTATATTCAAAAGCAGAGACATTACTTTGCCAACTAAGGTCCGTCTAGTCAACGCTATGGTTTTCCCTGTGGTCATGTATGGATGTGAGAGTTGGACTGTGAAGAAGCCTGAGCGCCAAAGAATTGATGCTTTTGAACTGTGGTGTTGGAGAAGATGCTTGAGAGTCCCTTGGACTGCAAGGAGATCCAACCAGTCCATTCTGAAGGAGATCAGTCCTGGGTGTTCTTTGGAAGGAATGATGGTAAAGCTGAAACTCCAATACTTTGGCCACCTCATGCAAAGAGCTGACTCATTGGAAAAGACCCTGATGCTGGGAGGGATTGGGGGCAGGAGGAAAAGGGGATGACAGAGGATGAGATGGCTGGATGGCATCACCGATTCGATGGATGTGAGTCTGAGTGAACTCCAGGAGATGGTGATAGACAGGGAGGCCGGTGTGCTGTGATTCATGGGGTTGCAAAGAGTTGGACACGACTGAGCGACTGAAATGAACTGAACTGATACTTTTCATTCCTCCAATGAAAAGTGCCTCTTTTCCTGCATCACATCACTGCTATTCAGGAAGGAATTAATCTAGCCTGGTTTCCCTGCTGTTGTCATTTCAGCTCATAGACAGATATTTGTAAAGAAAAAAGAATCATGCCATATCTCGGGACACAGCAGATTATGATCCAGTCATGTGGTACAGAGCCGGTCAGAGGGCCAAGATCTGGAAACTAGATCCTTCCGTGGATAGGAAGATAGCTAGCCAAAGATGTATAAGTGGTATCCAAAATGGCAAGAAGAATTTGATTTGCAGAGGAACCAGCTTTGAGAGAGGTGGTAGTTCAGGGAAGTATGAGGGAAGCAAGTTGAGGGACAATTGGCAGGCTGGGTAATAGGAACCAGGAATTTAGGAGCAGGGCAGATTAAGACCTATAGACCAGCAGGCAGCCTGACAAGGGGCGTGTGCGGTCTCTGCATCCCTCAAGGCTGGGATGAGAATCAGGACTCTAAACTGGCACAGAAAATCACGAATACAGCCCTAGAGGCAATTGGACACAAAGAAAATGACTAAAGCTGTGACCAGGTGCTAGAAATCTACTTATCAAGAATGGTAGACAAAGCGAGTACCAGCTTGGACTCAACATACAGACTGATTATCAGAACCAGGGCACAGAGTCCAAGCAAAGTGAGCAGAATAAGGGACAGTCTTCCAAATACCAGGATTCTGGCTCAGATCTCTTGACATCATTTCTGTTTCAAGGAAAAAGGGTTCAAAAGCCTGGACTAGGACTGATCCTTTGTGTGGAGTTAGAGAGTCCCAGATATAATACCAGAAGGAAACACAAAGATTTTCTGACCCCAGCAAAACCTTTCTTCCTGAGAGAATGAATGTTTGTATGATCTGCAGACACTGCTTTGACAACCACACCAAAAAACATACATGACACACTATTGTAAGGAAGCAGTTTGTTTTCAATCTATCACCGCATTATAAGCACATCATAGAGCCTCAATAAATATGTGTTGAATGTATACACCTCCATTTGTTTAAAATTGGCAGGTAGGCATTTTTTTTCTTAGATGATTATTTCCATGTGAGTCTCTGCTCACATGAAAAATTTCTTTAAAAGCAATGAAAATACAGAGAAATCAAAAAGCTACATACTATATGATTCTATTTATATGGCATTTTTAAAAAATCAAAACTGTGAAGATACAGGACAGATCAGAAGTTAGAGACCAGAAGTTAGAGAAGGCAAGGGAGAGTGTGACTTTCAAGGGACATGACTAGCATGAGAGAATTGCTTCGTGGTGACAGGAGTTCTGTGTCTTGACAATATGCACTGTTAGTAGGATAAAATGTTATAGTGAAAGTGAAATTTGCTCAATCGTGTCCGACTCTTTGTGACCCCACGAACTATATGCTGCTGCTAAGTCACTTCAGTCGTGTCAGACTCTGTGACCCCATAGATGGCAGCCCACCAGGTTCCCCTGTCCCTGGGATTCTCCAGGCAAGAACACTGGAGTGGGTTGCCATTTCCTTCTAGAAATGTATGAAAGTGAAAAGTGAAAGGGAAGTCGTTCAGTCATGTCTGACTCTTCGAGACCCCATGGGCTGCAGCCTACCAGGCTCCTCCGTCCATGGGATTTTCCAGGCAAGAGTACTGGAGTGGGGTGCCATCGCCTTCTCCGAACTATCTAGTCTCATGAACTATATAGTCTATGGAATTCTCCAGGCCAGAATATTGGAATGGGTAGCCTTTCCCTTCTCCATGGGACCTTCCCAGCCCAGGGATCAAACTCAGGTCTCCCGCATTGCAGGTGGATTCTTTACCAGCTGAGCCACAAGGGAAACCCAAGAATACTGGAGTGGGTAGCCTATCCCTTCTCCAGCGCATCTTCCTGACCCAGGAATTGAACTGGAGTCTCCTGCATTGCAGGCAGATTCTTTACCAACTGAGCTATCAGGGAAGCCCTAAAACATCATAGAATTACCCATAAAGACATACAAGAAAAGTGAATGTATACAAAAGCCAGTAAAAATTTGATGTCTAGTTAATTATATTGTGTTGATATAAATTTCTTGATTAAACAATGAAGATGAACTTGTAAAATTAAAAATTTGAACATCGGTCATATATTTAATGACATTAAGGTCTTAATTTTAATTTTTATTTAATAATGATACTGAGAATCTTTTAAGAGTCCTTATCCATGCCTGACTCTTTGCAACCCCACAGACTGTAGCCCACCAGGCTCCTCTGTCCATGAAATTCTCCAGTTAAGAATACTGGCATGGGTAGCCTATCCCTTCTCCAGCACATCTTCCCGACCCAAGAATGGAACTGGAGTCTCCTGCATTGCAGGAGCTCAGATTCTTTACCATCTGAGCTACCAGGGAAGCCCCTATTTAGATACATGCAAAGTATTTAAAGTTATGCATCTGAAATTGTTTCACATAAAATAGAGAGGGAGGCAAAGTGACACTGAAGAAACCAGAAAGGCCATGAATTGATCATTGTTGGAACTAGCATATGAAGGCTCTTTGTACTATTTCTTCCACTTTTGCATATGTTTGAAAAATTCCAAAGAATTGAATCGCCAGTCTATGTCTGATGCAGGATACAGCATGCTTGGGGCTGGTGCATGGGGATGACCCAGAGAGATGTTATGGGGAGGGAGGTGGGAGGGGGGTTCATGTTTGGGAACGCATGTAAGAATTAAAGATTTTAAAATTAAAAAAAAATAAAATTAAATAAAAAATAAATAAAATTTAAAAAAAGAATTTTAAAATAATAAAATTTTAATATAAAAAAACAAATACAGAGACCCCCCCCTACTTGAGAACTCTTATTTGTTACTTACTAGCAGCTTCCTAACATGGAAATATGTTAGGATTAAATATGCATGTGGGTGTGCAACCCATGGGGCTTCCCAGTTGGCTCAGTGGTAAAGAATCCACCTGCCAAACAGGAGACACACGTTCACTTACTGGGTCAGGAAGACCCCCAGAAGGAGAAAATGACAACCCACTCCCGTATTTTTGCCTGGAGAATCCCATGGACAGAGGAAACTTGCAGGCTACATTCCATGTGGTCACGAAGAGTCGGACATGACTGAGCAACTAAACAACAATGCGTCCTGTATCACATTTGGCAAATCCAAGCAGCTTCTCCACAACTGGTCATGAAAAACATAGTCATAAATATTGGGTTGGCCAAAAAGTTCATTTGGGTTTATCCATACAATATTATGGCAAAACCCAAACTAACTTTTTGGCCAACTCAATACAAAGGCTGCTGCTGCTGCTGCTAAGTCGCTTCAGTCATGTCCGACTCTGTGCGACCCCATAGACGGCAGCCCACCAGGCTCCCCCATCCCTGGGGTTCTCCAGGCAAGAACACTGGAGTGGGGTGCCATTTCCTTCTCCACAATACAAAGGCATAAAGGCACAAATTTGACATAAAGATTCTTTCTTGATCGGAGTGAGTGGGGAGCTGTAAAAGCCACAGCTAACTTGCTTATCACTCTTTCCCCCTTAACAGCAGTGAATTTGGTGTCTGATTTTTTTCTTGTATATCTTCCTTTATCAGCCTTTCCGGTCATTATTATTCCCTTTCACTTTAGCCTTGACCTCTAATTCACTGTTTTGGAAAAGAAAAAAATTAAAATTCAGGCATGTTTATTCCAAGAATCTTGCTTATTTCCTTCCTAATATTTTCCCATGTCCTCCTCCCTAGAGAGATCTTGACATGGGATCTGGTGGCTATGTATTCTTATTTTGTAAATTCTGGTTGAGGACCCTCTCTTTCCATTTTCTTTTTATTCCCAACAGCCATCCAGTGTGGTAATAATATTGACCCCATTTTACAATAAGCAATCTGAAATTTAAAGATTTCCACTGAGAACTACAAACCTTGTACTGGATAAAGTTGAAAGACAAATATTTTGTTCAAGAATAAACTGACTCAGCACTGACTTTTCTTCATTGGATAGCTCTAAAATTCATTTTGAGAGCCCTAAACCATCATTTAAGAGAAAGAAAGTGAAGTCACTCAGTTTTATCCAACTCTTTGTGACCCCATGGACTATAGCCTACCAGGATCCTCTGTCCATGGGGTTCTCCAGGCAAGATACTGGAGTGGGTTGCCATTTCCTCCTCAAGAGGAGAAGGTTGCCATTTCCTTCCCAACCCAGGGATCAAACAGGGACCCATAACTGAATGTAGGATTTCTATTTTTCTTCTTTTGTCTCTCTTTAATAAATGATAAAAATGTGTTACAACAATATTAGGCCATATGACTGCTGCTGCTCCTGCTGCTGCTCCTCTCTCTTTAATAAATGATAAAAATGTGTTACAACAATATTAGGCCATATGACTGCTGCTGCTCCTGCTGCTGCTAAGTCGCTTCAGTCATGTCCGGCTCTCTGCAACCCCATAGACTGCAGCCTACCAGGCTCCTCCCTCCCTGGGATTCTCCAGGCAAGAACACTGGAGTGGGTTGCCATTTCTTTCTCCAGGCCATATGGAGTGCTATGCAAAAGATTTTTCTTTTGTAAAGTAAATTAGTTATAGCCCATCTATTTTTAACTTTTTTTAACTTTTTATTCTGTATTGAGGTATAGACTATAACAGGCTTCCTTGGTGGCTCAATGGTAAAGAATCCAAAAAATCCACCTGCCGATTCAGGAGAATCAAGTTGGATCCCTGGGTCAGGAAGGTCCCCTAGAGAATGGCCACCCACTCCAGTATTCTTGCCTGGGAAATCCCATGGACAGAGGAACCTGGCAGGCTCCAGTCTGTGGGGTCACAAACAGTTGGACACAACTTACCCAGTAAACAATAGCCTATTAACAATGTTGTGACAGTTTCAGATGAATAGCAAAGGGACTCAGCCATACGTGTACGTGCATCCATTCTCCTGCAAACTCCCCTCCCATCCAGGCTGCCACATAACATTGAGTAGAGTTCCATGTTATTTTCTTTAACTTTATTTTTTTATTGAAGTATAGTTGATTTACTATACCATGCCAATCTCTACCGTACAGCAAAGTGATTCAGTTATACACAAACAGACGTTCCTTTTTATATTTTTTCCCATCATGGGTTATCACAGGGCATTGAATATAGTTCCCTGTGCTATATAGCAGGACCTTTTGTTTATCCATCCTATATATAATAGTTTACATCTGCTGATCCCAAACTCCCAATCCTCCCCTCTCCTACCCCTTCCCCCTTGGCAACAACAAATCTGTTTTTGATGTCATGAGTTTGTTTCAGTTTTGTAGATAAGTTCATTTGTGCCACATTTTAGATTCCACATACAAGTGATGTCATATGGTATATGTCTTTCTCTTTCTGACTTCTCCACTTAGTATGATAATCTCTAATTGCATCTATGCTGCAAATGGCATTATCCCATTCTTTTATGGCTGAGTAGTATTCCATTGCGGAGAAGGCAATGGCACCCCACTCCAGTACTCTTGCCTGGAAAATCCCATGGATGGAGGAGCTTGGTGGGCTGCAGTCCGTGGGGTTGGGAAGAGTCGGAAATGACTGAGTGACTTCACTTTCACTTTTCATGTTCATGCATTGGAGAAGGAAATGGCAACCCACTCCAGTGTTCTTGCCTGGAGAATCCCAGGGACCGGGGAGCCTGGTGGGCTGCCGTCTATGGGGTCGCACAGAGTCGGACACGACTGAAGCGACTTAGCAGCAGCAGGAGCAGTATTCCATTGTGTACATGTCCCACATCTTATTTAACTTTTCATCTGTCAGTAGACATTTAGGTTGTTTCCACGTTTTGGCTATTGTGAACAGTGCTGCTATGAATATAGTGGTGCATGTATTGCCTTGAATTTCAATTTTGTTCAGGTACATGCTTAGGAGTGGGATTTCTGGATCATATGGTAATTCCATTTTTAGATTTCTAAGGAACCTCTATGCTGTTTTCCATTGTGGCTAAAGCAACTTACATTCTGAATATGGGACTTCTTAGGTGGACCAACAGCATCTTACATTCCTGTACCTCTGATTCCGCTTATAGTAAACTGCAAACATAAATGAAGAGTACATCTTTCCACTCATTCTTAACACATCCACTAGTCCAACATCCCTGGCTTTCCTGGTGGCTCAGATGGTAAAGAATCTGCCTGCAGTGCAGGAGACTCTGGTTCAATCCTTGGATCAGGAAGGTCCCCTGGAGAAGGGAATGCCTACCCACTCCAGTATTCTTGCCTAGAGAATTCCATGGTCAGAGGAGCCTGGCACGCTACAGTCTATGAGATTGCAAAGAGTCAGACAAATTAGAAAAGGGATAGTAGTCTCCATGCGTATTACTGTGCTGAGTGCCAAACTTCTTACACGGGACCCAAATTTCCCAATGAGCTATCCATGATAACCGTGACTCACTTTCCCTTACCAGAAGACTATCGTTTGCTTGCTTTCTTGAGGTAGAAGCCTTGGAGAGTGTGTTCTATTCCATATTTGCTTTCCCTGCCCTTTCTCCTTTCCTATTTAGCTTCAGTCCGTCCCCCACAACCCAAGAGTGCAAACCTGATGAGCCACTGGAACTTCCTTCCCTCCATGACCAATTCAGCCTGCCAGGCACCAGACCAAGAGCAAGGGGAGAATACCTGAGGTCTGCAGGAGATGCTGGCACTCCCGGGGTGAGCTCTGGAGTCAGAGGATCCCGGGAGACCTGCCAGAGTGACTCTCCGGATGGCCCAAACATCAGCCGCTCCAGAAAGTCTCTCCTCAATCTGCAGCACCACCTTTGGAGGAGAAGCTACATTTGGAGTGAGTGTTGGGTGAGACCTTGGTTGGGAATTGGTTTCACTAGCTTTCTGGGTGGGTGGGGACTTCTACATGGCATCCCTCCTATGTGCTTCTGGCCGGCAGCAGAACCACCTATTATTTCTAAACTCTCATTATTTTTAAAAGCTCCTGTCCTCATGATCAAGCTTGTCTAAATTTGAGAATCGATCCTAGGCTATCTCTTGAACTGAATGGAATGATACTCTTCTCCAAGAGCTTTAGTCAGAAAAGCAACCTGGGCAGAAGAAAAACTATGTCAAATTCTTAAGTGAGAAAATAAGAACTGAAATGCAGGAATAGAGATGCAGACATAGAGAACAGATGTGTGGGCATGTGGTGGGGAGAAGGGGAGGGTGAGATGAATTGGAAGAGTAGAGTGACATGTGTACAACAGAGAGCCAGTGGGAAGCTGCCCTATAGCACAAGGAGCTCAGCTTGGTGCTCTGTGATGACCTAGAGGGGTGGGATTGGGGAGGTAGGATAGGAGGGAGGTTCAAGAGGCAGAGGACATATGTATATACAAAGCTGATTCATGTTGTTGTACAACGGGAACTAACACAACATTGTAGAGCAATTATCTTCCAATTAAAAAAAAAAGGAACAGAATAATATATTAATTTAAAATGGCATACCATAACTTAATGTTCTACTCATTGTACAGAGCCAACTGGCACAGGAAACTGTTTTGTAGACCATAACAATGGCCAGCTCACCACTGCAAAACAGGCCACTCAGCGTCCCCTGCAGAGACCACATGCCCCGATGGTTCAAGGAAACACCAAAGAAGACTTGCTTTCAGCAGTATGGTCTGGTTTGGCAGCTTCACTGGATGCCTCTGAGCTAAAAGTTACTTGTTCTTATTCTTTTACCTTGTAGCCACTCTTTTTCTTGTTCTCAGTGTTAGACAATCTCTGCCCCACCCCTATCCCCACCCAGAGCTATCCTCTGCCTTTCTGCCCTGCTCTGGGCCCTCGGAGGCTGGACCCTTAAAACAGCATTTACACTGGGTGTGTGGCTGGGTTTAGCCACACTGAGGACACTGGTAGGAGATCAAAAGATCGGGAATATTCTTGTCCTACCACCTCCCTGCTTCAGCCTGCTCCTGGGGACCTGACTGGAACCATATCCTCCCATGGCTCTTGCCAAGAAGCCTTATTTCCCCACCCACTTCCTACAGGGCTCCAAGGACCCCATGCCCCATACCTTGTCCTCAGCTCTGGGGGTGGAAGCAGCTGCCCCACAGATGTTCCTATGTTGTGTGCTCAACATTCCTTGTCCTTCCCTTTAAGGAAGGGGAATCCTGTCCTCACCTTCTGAAGCAGCACCTTCTATAGCATCTCTGCACTGACCCATCTAAGACAACTCTGTTTCCTGCTTGGACCCTGCCTGCTTCAGGCACACTCGGCTCCTGGCTGTGACTCAGATACTCTAAGCAGGACACTGTCTCAGGGTCCTTCCATCTCCTTTTCCATTTCCCTGGAATGCTCATCTCCCAGATTGCTCAGCTCACCTCCTTTTCTCCTTCAGGTCTCTTTTCAAATGTTACCCAATCAGAGATGCACTTCCTGACTACCCCCGTAAAATGGCACTTGTCACTCTTCATTTCTCTTTCCCTGTTCTGATTGTCTTCATAATCCATTTTATCATTTGACATACCATACAGTTATTGATGGGGCTTCCCAGGTGGTGCTAGCGGTAAAGAATCCACCTGCTAATGCAGGATACGTAAGAGATGCCACAGTTCAATCCCTGGGTTGGGAAGATGCCCTGGAGGAGGGCACAGCAACCCATTCAAGGATTCTTTCTTGGAGAATCCCATGGACAGAGGAGTCTAGTGGGCTATAGGCCATAGGGTCACAAACTGTCAGACATGACTGAAATGACTTAGCAGGCATGCACACATAGTTATTGATTTGGGTTTTTTTGTCTCTCTTCCCAAGCCAGAATGGAACCTCCTTTATAGTTCACTGCTAAACTTAAACAGTACCAGAAGGGTGATAGGTATTCCATAAACATTTTTTGAATTAATAAATGCATTGTGTAGGTGCTGCTTAACTCTTTCCTTCATAACTTCAGGCTTTAAACTCTGTGTGCAAGTTTTTTCCAGAACTCCCTCTACACCAACTTAGAGAATAATTACTGAGTATTTCACATGTACTTGCATCTGTACTCACAGACTCTGGATGCAGCATTAAGAGAAATCAAAGCATAGAGAAAAATAATTCCCAAATTCCAACAGCTACCAGGATTTAGAATCTAGAGATAAGCCTCCAAAACTGGGAGGAAGGTACAGGAGTGGTCTATACAGCCAAAGAAGGAATATATGCCTTTAAGAGACAGATCACGGATGGGTGGGACTGGGCCAGAAAGAAGGAGGAAAGGGTAAGTGCTTAAGGGAATAAGCCGTGTGGTATGGCCAAAGATTTTTGTCCCTGCAGAAGAAAAGACATTTCTTCTCATGTTGAGCATCCTTTTTTAAGAGAAATTCCAACCTCCCTCGTGTTGCTTAGGCAACACCTTACCACAAGCCTTTCATCTTCTGAAAAAGGAGCCTTGGGAACTTGTACCTCCTCCTTCACAAGAGTCTAGGGAACTTCTAAGAGGAGAAAGTGATCATCTCAAAATGAAGCCGTGTTTGTCCTGAGGGAAATGTAAGATTTCATTTTCCTTCATTCATTCTGACCCTTCTCTAGCAAACACTGAGAAGTAACTTAGAGGTTGTAAGACCTGGAATCTTGGGCTCACCATGACCTGCCCACACACACACCATAAAACTCTACAGACTCCCTGCCCCTTCCCACCTAGAGCCATGCTGGACCCCTGACCACCCTCGGTCTTTACTAATTTTAGCCATTCTATAGGAGTGCAGGGATATCTCATTATGACTTTGCATTTCTCTAACAACTAATGGTAGTGGTTGGTAGTTTAGTCGCTAAGTCGTGTCCGACTCTTGCGACCCCATGGACTATAGCCCACCAGGTTCCTCTGTCCATGGGATTCTCCAGGCAAGATCACTGGAGTGGGTTGCCATTTCAGCATATTTTCACACACTTATTTTTCATCTATATATCTTTGTTGGTGAATTGTCCAAGTTAATTGCCCATTTTTAATTTCATTAATATTAAGTTTTGAGATCTTTATATTCTGTATACAAGTCCTTTATCAGAGAAGTGATTTACAAATATTTTCTCCCAGTCTGTAGCTTAAATTTTTATTTTCTGAATAGTGTCTTTCAAAGAGCCAAGGTTTTACTTTTGATGAAGTATAATTTATCAGTTTGTTCTTTTATGGACCATACTTTGCTATCATATCTAAGAAACCATCACTGAACCCAAAGTCACAAAAGTTTTCCTTTTCCTCCTGTGTTTTGGAAATTTTTCTGTTATCTAGTTAATTCCATTGTGATCAGAGGACATACTCTGTATGATTTCAGTTCTTTTAAATCCGTTAAGATTTGTTTTATCATCCAGGATGTGGTCTGTCTTGATGAATGTTCCATGTGTTCTTGAAAAGAATGTGTATTCTGTTGTTACTAGGTGGAGTGTGTATAAATGGCAATTATGTCCAATTGGTTGATGATGTTGTTCAGTTCTTCTATATACCTGCTGATTTTCTGTCTACTAGCTCCATCTATTATGGAGAAAGGACTTGTGAAGTCTCCAGCTATATATGTAAAGCTGTCTATTTCTCTTCTCAGTTCTGTCAGTTTGTTCCTTCTTATATTTTTGAGCTCTGTTGTTAGAGGCAAAACACTCGGGATTGGTATGCCTTCTTTATGAACTGATCCTTTTTTTTCATTATGTGATAATGAATGTGATGTGCCTCTTTATCCCCAGCAATTAATTTTTCTATGAGACCTACTTTGTCTCAAATAGCTGCCCCATGCAGGGGGTTTTTTAGAATTTCTTAATTTTATTTATTTTTTTAATTAAAATGTATTTATTTTTAGTTGGAGGATAATTGCTTTACAATATTGTGTTGGTTTCTGCCATATATCAGCATGAATCAGCCATAGGTATATATATTGTCCAGGCTTTGCTTTCAATGAGGGACACAGACTAAAGTGTGCTTACTCCATCTTACCCAAAATAAGAACATTCTTATGAAATGTTTTGAAATGGGGAAAAAATATATTTTAATTTTTCCCATATTTTTCTAACTAGAAATAATAAGACAAAGCAGCCAAAACATTTACCTAACCTAGATTTGTCCTTCAGAAGAATGAGATCATTTTTCTGTATATCTCCATGCGGCATGACTCAAGATTATTTGATAAGGACTCTAAATAAATTCTAAGAAATACTTCATGGAACTAACAAAGAATTCAGTCACTTCTGGGCAGTCTGAGTTATTTATTGGTTGATTAAAGCATGGCAGTTATTCATCTGGGTTCCTATTTTCAAGAGTCAAGTACACCCTGCCCTTGGAACAGCAAAACCAACCTTAACTGGATATGAATGGTGCCACTGCACCTGAGCGGTTAGGTAGGACTGACATTCCCTCTTCCAGAAAAGAGTTGTAACAACGGTTGAGTACTTCTGTGTACAAGCACTTTACCAGATACTCTTCACACATTATTTAATCTAGGGTCCTCACCACAACCAGAAGGTTGATATTACTTGCACCACTTACAGTTGAGAAATCTGAGTAAGTGTAACGCACTTCCCAAGTTCCCAGAGCTACTAAGCAGTGAGACCCAGTTTGAGTCTGGCTCCAGTGTCTTTACTCCTCTCACACATTATGCTGCCCCTTGGGGGAAGTATTTACATCTGAGTACTCTTTGTACAGCTAAGATTTTACACCCAGTAGATGCCATAAATGGATCCATTACTTTAATAATGAACACTAGCCTATATCTTGTTGGGGTTTTTTTCTCCTTTTCTTCCTGTCATTTTCCTTTCTCCCCAGTGTGTCCTCCAAAGGGACCCTGAATTTCTCAGAAATCTGACATCCAACATCTGGTCAGTTAGAAACATTGGAATGACTGGCTAGATTTTTCAGTTTCCGTCCAGATGCTGAGCATGGTGGAGACACTACAAACCCTGTCTAATCCTTCCCCTGTGCCTTCCCACCACAGCCAGTGCTGGGATCTGCATACAACCAGCATCTCATAAATACTGCCAGCTGGTACAGGACTTGGCCCGTCCATGCTACCTGTTTCTAGGCTCCCGGGCACCTGTTCTTTTATCTCACTTTCCCCACACCTCTAAAGACCCTACAGTAACTCTCTGAGTTTCTATAAAGGGGATTCTTGTATCTGATGAGATACTGGATGTTGTGACCTTTGAGGCTGTTTCAAATGCTTCTGTGCCCTGTGATTCTAGGAAAGTAGCATCAGCTGATAGCCACCTATTGGGAAGAGCAAAGAGACATGTGACCAAGCTTTTGCTTTGTGAATGAGGAAACATCAAGCAACGTGCTTTCTTTGACCTATAAGCCACTGACCATACTAAGAAGTAACTCTCAAACTTTAAGGTGATAAGAATTATGTGTGTGCTTGACAAAATGCTGATTCCCTGGCTTAGCTAACAGGTGCTGAATCAATAGCTGTGCTAGGGCACAAGATTCTGCAGGGTTTGTTTTTTCCTGGGGCTATTTGTTTATTTATTTTTAATTGGAGGGCAATTGTTTTACAATACTGTGCTGATTTCTGCCATACATCAACATGACTCAGCCATAGGTATATACACGTCACCTCCCTCTTGAACCCGCTTCCCACTTCTCGCCGCATCCCACTCCTGAAGGTAATCACAGAGCACCGGGTTTGAGCTCCCTGTGTCATACAGCAAATC
Organism: Budorcas taxicolor; assembly: GCF_023091745.1. Taxonomy (NCBI): domain Eukaryota; kingdom Metazoa; phylum Chordata; class Mammalia; order Artiodactyla; family Bovidae; genus Budorcas; species Budorcas taxicolor. Next base: position 150,277,313 of record NC_068911.1, read on the forward strand.
CCCACTGCCTATCTATTTTATATATAGTAATGTATATGTCTCAGTCCTACTCTCTCTATTCATCCCATCAGGATTCTGCAGTTTTAACAAGTGCCCACAGGTAATTCTGATACAGGTGGATCATAGCACACCTGAAGAAATCTTGACCTAAAGGAAAAGTGTTAGTAGGTTTGCCTTGTTTTACACAACACTTAGATCAGCAGATATAGTTTCAATCCCTGGTGTGGGAAGATCCCCTGGAGGAGGAAACGGCAACCAGCTCCAATTCTTGCCGGGAAAATCCCATGGACAGAGGAGCCTGGCAGACTATTGTCCATGGAGTCGCAAAGAGTCAAACACAACTGAACACAGAACCACTGTTGGCTCAACAAGCTCTCAGCATAAGTGGGCTGAGGGTGGTTCATTCTAGACATAAGTGTTTTTGCCTAAATTAAGAAACAGAATATCAGTAATAGTAATAGTAACAATAGCTATGGCTTGCCTGAGGATTAACAATGCTAGCACACACTATCTGTTTAATTCTCAAACCTTGTCTGGACAGATACTACTGTCCACCTTTTAAAGAAGACAAAATGGAAACTTATGGGCAAATTTACATCACAGGTGGTACTTGGCTACACCTAGATATGAGCACAGGCTTATGTGAATCCAAAGACGGTACTCACTCCACGCTTCCTCTCCTCCCAGTAATGACTTTGGGGAAAAAGAAGACTCATTATTACATATAAGTTCTGCTTGGTATTAACCTACCTCCCTTAAAATTAGAAAGAAATATGTTTGCTCATAAAGAAAAACCCCTGACAATGAGCCCAGGGGAAGACGTGGAGTCTTCCATTAAATGTTTTTAAAGCATAAAGAACTCAATTAAGCTTCATCCTTCCTGAAGACAGAGAAACAAAAAAGATGACCCCTCCAAGTCTTTTCGGGGGCCAAGAATTCCATTAAATGTTGCCCTCTACTAAATATCTGTCTCCGAGCTCAGGGACTTTCTGCAGTCAGCTTTGCAGCCTGTAGGTGCAAACATCTGGAAGGCAGCTGTTTGATTTTGTAGGTGCCAGAGGACACACAGCTGAGCTGCACAGCTGAGGGGACAGGGGAGGAAATGTCTTACATTGATGTAGCACCTTCTGATGCTCCCCAAGCCCCCTTCAACGGGGAAGTGATGGGGGGGCAGGAGGTGACTGGAGGGCCACCAGCTGTAGAACAGCTGCACAGGGGAGCATTTAAGACCGGGACAGGAAGTGAAATGCAGAAGGGCAGTCAGTCTCAGGGAGAGGAAGTGGAGGGGAACGGGGCTAAATCTTCCTGCCTGAGGCTGCTCTGCGAAGGGCCTGGTTAAACTCAGACACCGAGGACTCTCACTTCCAGCACTCCTAGGGGAGGTATAAGGAGGAAGGGGAAAGAACGTTTTTCTTTCATTAAAAACCAAGGGTCATACAGACCATATCAGCATGCGCCACGATTTCATATTCTGACCTGAAAATGGCTATGGGTTCAAAGAGCCCACCAACTCTCACATGGGCAAGAAGTAGCCTCAGTTTTCTTTTTTAAATCTATTTGTATTATATTCCAAGTCTCTAACCTACCAGGTGAGGGAAAAAAATCAGCTTCCATTCTCATAAGGGTTTTCTCCCCAGAATTGCACCAGCTTCGAAGAGGCCCATATGATTGTAGATAATGGATTCAGCTGATACCTGCTGGGATGTCCCTTGTTCCAGCCTGGATAGTCCCTATAGATCCAAAGTGCACTGCGCCCCAACTCCAGCCTCCCTAGGTCCCCGCATCACCATTCCCTCCAAGACAACCTCTTCTCAGAACACCACCAGCACCCAGGAGGGATCTCAGCTTACCTGTGGATGTCTACACTCTGCCTGCCACTGTCTAAGACATTTGCCTCCCTCCTTTTCCCCTCTCACTTCCACTGAGAAAATCTCCTGGTGCCTTTATCCATTTACAAAAGATAGAGACTTTGATTTCAATGTGACTACTATGATCCATTCTGCAAGGAAAAGAATTAATAAAACATAAAACTTAACATAGACTTTTTATGTGCTAAGCACTGTTTTAAGCACATCATATATGTTCACTCACTTAATTCTCACAAAATAACATGAAGTGAGTCCTAGGGTCATCCCATTTTCCAGACAAGGAAAGTGAGACACAAAGAGGCTAACTTTTTTAAAATTAATTTTTATTGGAGTATAGTTGCTTTACAATGTTATGCTTGTTTCTACTGTACAGAAAACTAAATCATATTTATTTTATACGTATAAAATGCATACATATAACTCTTTATTCAAAGGCACACAGGTGGGCAGTGGCAGAACTGGGGTTTGAAACCCAGTCTGTCTCTATAGTCTCTGATCCATATTATAAACTTTACTTCACAAAATTCACCTCTTTGAAACTAGAAAAGGTAGAAATACAGATTAAAACACATACAAATTAACATTTCAAAATTATTTTCCCTTACTAGGAGGTAAGTGAATAAGTTTCCTAGACATGGCTTATATACTCACCCAGTACCTCTGAGATACTAAATAAACTTGCGTGCATTCATGTTAAGTCCAACTTTGTAACTCTATGGATTGTAGCCCAACAGGCTCTTGTCCATGGGATTCTCTGGGCAAGAACACTGGAGTGGATTGTCATGCCCTCCTCCAGGGGATCTGCCTGACCCAGGGATCGAACCTGCATCTCCTGCATTGCAGGCAGATTCTTTACAGCTGAGCTACTGGGGATGCCCACTATATACGCTTGAAAAACGAAAGTGAAAGTGAAAGTCGCTAAGTTGTGTCCGACCCTTTGCAACCCCATGGATAGTCCATGGAATTCTCCAGGCCAGAATACTGGAGTGAGTAGCCTTTCCCTTCTCCAGGGGATCTTCCCAACCCAGGGATCAAAGCCAGGTCTCTCGCATTGCAGGCAGATTCTTTACCAGCTGAGCCACCAGGGAAGCCCTTATAAGCGTACCTATGCTCAAATGCCACCAGCAAAGAAATGGGAAAGGGAAGATTTCTTTTAAATAATGGAAAAACAAATTCTGCCTCAAAAAGATTAACCTGGAATAGACCAAATATTAAACCAGAAGTAACTATTTTGCATTGAGGAGAATGGTAAAAAGTTTCAACAACAGCAAAATGGTGACTGAGTTCAATTTCAAAAGAATAAATAAAGTTACATTTCTAAAAATCTGAGTTGAGTGATGTTTTTACCTGTCGCATATGTTCCCTATCAGCTAGTAGAGCAGAAGTTGTTTTTGTTTGTAGGAACTTCTACAGTTGGGGATAAGGAGAGAGGACCCAAAACTTTCAAACAGAACTATCAGATGGCAACATATTTTCCATCATAAGTAGTAAATCATGTTTCTACATCACCATCCTTGATCTCTCTTCTGTTCTCTGCTCAAAGTTCTTAGTCATTTGAAGGCAACATGGCACAACCCCAGTCTTCATTCTTCTCCCTAAACTACCTCTACTCCCATATCCTTGACCTGAGTGTATTACTGTCTTTTCAGTCTCCCAAGCCTGAAACCCAAGAGTCAGACTGTATTTTTCTTTCTTTCTCCATCATTGCTCAGCGGTGCCCAACTCTTTGTGACCCCATGGACTCTAGCCCACCAAGCTCCTCTGACCATGGGGATTCTCCAGGAAAGAATACTGGGATGGGTTGACATGCCCTCCTCCAGGGGATCTTCTCAGCCCAGGGATCAAACCCAGGTCTCCCGCATTACAGGTGGATTTTTTCTTAATTTTATTTTGCTTTATTTTACTTTACAATACTGTATTGGTTTTGCCATACATCAACATGAATCCGCCACCAGTCTACATGAGTTCCCAATCCTGAACCCTCCTCCCACCTCGCTCCCCATACCATCTCTCTGGGTCATCCCAGTGCACCAGCCCCAAGCATCCTGTATCCTGCATTGAACCTAGATTGGTGATTTGTTTCTTACATGTTTCAATGCCATTCTCCCAAATCATCCCACCCTCTCCCTCTCCCACAGAGTTCAAAATTCTTTACCATATGAGCCACTAGAAAAGCCCCTCAGCCTCTAGTACCAGTCATTTTTTGAAAACTACTGACCCTTCTTCCCAGATATCTTTCAATTTCATTTCTTTTCCATCCCTTCTACTGTAGTGAGTTCAGGTCCCCTTTACTCTTACCTAGGTGTTTCTCTACCAACTCAGACTAGTCTCCTGGACTCCTTTCTCTTCTTCCTCTAATCCCAACTCTTTTTCACTGCTACCATCATCTTATGACTATGCTCTTTCTCCCATGGTTTCCAAAAACCTATAGTAGAAGCTCAGGTGTCCTCATTGGTTTTCAAGGTTGGCACAATTTGGTCCCAAGCCCATCTTACTAACTTCACTTCCTTCTCCTGAACACCACAGACCCTCTATTGCAACCCACCAGACAGCCACAGTTCATGCAAAATATCCCTTTTTTTTTTTTTCCTGTTCTGTTGTGGGTTTTTGCATGTGCCATTTCCTCCTCTGGGTTCATTCCCCCTTTTCCTCTGCCCAAAGCACTTCTACATGGCTTTCAAGAATCATGGAAACATGTATACTAACACATGTAAAATAGATAGCCATTGGGAATTTGCTGTATAACTCAGAAAACTCAAACCAGGAACCTAGAGGGGGGTGGGATGAGGTGGGAGGTGGAAGAGAGGCTTAAGAGGGAGGGGTATATGTATACCTATGGCTGATCCATGTTCATATATGGCAAAAACCAACACAATATTGCAATTATCCTTCAACTAAAAACAAATAAATTTTTTAAAAAGAATCACTTGCCGTGTCACCTCTGTGATGACACCTCCCCAACTTGCCTAAGCAACTTTAGCATCTGGTATATAATCCCAAAAGTTGTGTTTAAACACAAAGAAATAAATACAATCAAGTTGGATGTATTCTGACGCCAGAGTATGAGTTCCTCTACACCCCTAGTAATATAAATTTGCCTAGCACACAGAGGAAATTCCAACTTTCTTCAGTGAATAGTGGGTGTAATAGTACAAAGTATTTTTATTAAACATAGTCTCATTTTATCGCATTAGAAGTCAGCATAGACTATGCTCAGGAGGGCAGAACATCTAGCATTGAATCTCAGCTCTACTTGCCTGCTTTCTTACCTTGAGCAATTTACTTAAACTCTCTATGCCTCAGCTTCCTTATCTGCAAAATGGGATACTATTAGCTCAGACATCTAGGGGTTGTACAGTGCATTAAATGAGTTCTATGTGTGGAAGGCACTTAAAATAATGTCCAGCAAATAGGACTCAAAACTATGATTTCTATTCTCAAAATATGATTACTTTATTACTTTATAAAAATTATAATTTAACTCAGATGACCATTATATCTACTACTGTGGGCAGGAATCCCTTAAAAGAAATGGAGTAGCCATCATGGTCAACAAAAGAGTCTGAAATGCAGTACTTAGATGCAATCTCAAAAATGACAGAATGATCTCTCTTCATTTCCTAGGCAAACCATTCAATATCACAGTAATCCAAGCCTACATCTCAACCAGTAACGCTGAAGAAGCTGAAGTTGAACGGTTCTATGAAGACCTACAAGACCTTTTAGAACTAACACCCAAAAAAGATGTCCTTTTCATCACAGGGGACTGGAATGCAAAAGTAGGAAGTCAAGAAACACCTGGAGTAACAGGCAAATTTGGCCTTGGAGTACAGAATGAAGCAGGGCAAAGACTAATAGACTTTTGCCAAGAGAACGCACTGGTCATAGCAAACATCCTCTTCCACCAATACAAGAGAAGACTCTACACATGGACATCACCAGATGGTCAACACCAAAATCAGATTGATTATATTCTTTGCAGCCAAAGATGGAGAAGCTCTCTCTATACAGTCAGCAAAAACAAGACGGGTAGCTGACTGTGGCTCAGATCATGAACTCCTTATTGCCAAATTTAGACTTAAATTTGAAGAAAGTAGGGAAAACCACTAGATCATTTAGGTATGGCCTAAATCAAATCCCCAATGATTATACAGTGGAAGTGAGAAATAGATTTAAGGGACTAGATCTGATAGACAGAGTGCCTGATGAACTATGGACTGAGGTTCGTGACATTGTACAGGAGACAGGGATCAAGGCCATCCCTGTGGAAAAGAAATGCAAAAAAGCAAAATGGCTGTCTGAGGAGGCCTTACAATAGCTGTGAAAAGAAGGGAAGTGAAAAGCAAAGGAGAAAAGAAAGATATAAGCATCTGAATGCAGAGTTCCAAAGAATAGAAAGGAGAGATAAGAAAGCCTTCTTCAATGATCAGTGAAAAGAAATAGAGGAAAACAACAGAATGGGAAAGACCAGAGATCTCTTCAAGAAAATTAGAGATACCAAGGGAACATTTCATGCAAAGATGGGCTCAATAAAGGACAGAAATGGTCTGGACCTGACAGAAGCAGAAGATGTTAAGAAGAGGTGGCAAGAATACACAGGGGAACTATACAAAAAAGAGCTTCATGACCCAGATAATCACGATGGTGTGATCACTCACCTAGAGCCAGACATCCTGGAATGTGAAGTCAAGTGGCCTTAGGAAGCATCACTACGAACAAAGCTAGTGGAAAGTGATGGAATTCCAGTTGAGCTATTTCAAATCCTGAAAGATGATGCTGTGAAAGTGCTACACTCAATATGCCAGCAAATTTGGAAAACTCAGCAGTGGCCACAGAACTGGAAAAAGTCCGTTTTCATTCCAATCCCAAAGAAAGGCAATGCCAAAGAATGCTCAAACTACCACACAATTGCACTCATCTCACACACTAGTAAAGTAATGCTCAAAATTCTCCAAGCCAGGCTTCAGCAATACGTGAACTTCCAGATGTTCAAGCTGGGTTTAGAAAAGGCAGAGGAACCAGAGATCAAATTACCAACATCCACTGGATCATGGAAAAAGCAAGAGAGTTCCAGAAAAACATCTATTTCTGCTTTATTGACTATGCCAAAGCCTTTGACTGTGTGGATCACAATAAACTGTGGAAAATTCTGAAAGAGATGGGAATACCAGACCATCTGACTTGCTTCTTGAGAAACCTATATGCAGGTCAGGAAGCAGCAGTTAGAACTGGACATGGAACAACAGACTTGTTCCAAATAAGAAAAAGAGTATGTCAAGGCTGTATATTGTTACCTTGCTTATATAACTTCTATGCAGAGTACATCATGAGAAATGCTGGGCTTGAAGAAGCACAAGCTGGAATCAAGATTGCCGGGAGAAATCTCAATAACCTCAGATATGCAGATGACACCACCCTTATGGCAGAAAGTGAAGAGGAACTAAAAAGCCTCTTGATGAAAGTGAAAGAGGAGAGTGAAAAAGTTGGCTTAAAGCTCAACATTTAGAAAATGAAGATCATGGCATCTGGTCCCATCACTTCATGGGAAATAGATGGGGAAACAGTGGAAACAGTATCAGACTTAATTTGGGGGGGCTCCAAAATCACTGCAGCTGGTGACTGCAGCCATGAAATTAAAAGATGCTTACTCCATAAAGAAAGTTATGACCAACCTAGATGGCATATTGAAAAGCAGAGATATTACTTAGCCAACAAAGGTCCGTCTAGTCAAGGCTATGGTTTTTCCAGGGGTCATGTATGGATGTGAGAGTTGGACTGTGAAGAAGGCTGAGCGCCGAATAATTGATGCTTTTGAACTGTGATGTCGGAGAAGACTCTTGAGAGTCCCTTGGACTGCAAGGTGATCCAACCAGTCCATTCTGAAGGAGATCAGCCCTGGGATTTCTTTGGAAGGAATGATGGTAAAGCTGAAACTCCAATACTTTGGCCACCTCATGCAAAGTGTTGACTCATTGGAAAAGACCCTGATGCTGCAAGGGATTGGGGGCAGGAGGAGAAGGGGACGACAGAGGATGAGATGGCTGGATGGCATCAGCAACTCGATGCATATGAGTTTGGGTGAACTCCGGGAGTTGGTGATGGACAGGGAAGCCTGACATGCTGCAACTCATGGGGTCGCAAAGAGTCGGACACAACTGAGCAACTGAGCTGAAATGAACTGAACTGAACAAGATATCATTACTGAGACTTCTCTCACATGTAGTCTTTTGCTTTAAATGGTTTGGAATCTAAAACTGGGGAAATCAAGCACACAGCTTTCTCATTTATAATATATTCCATTTGTCATTGTTTTAAAACAAAGGTAAAAAGGACTTCTTCATAAGACCTTTATTGCTAGTTTTTCTGTGTGACTTGCCTGTCAGTTCCAGGAGACAGATACTATGTTTATACCCTGACTGTTTACTCAGTGTCCTTTTCACTCTATGGGTTTCTCATAGCAAGACTTCTCCGTGGACCTAAGAACCTCCTGGGGAACATGTTAAACAACAGAGCCCCAAGGTACACTCAGATTCTGACTCAGTAGATGTGGAATAGAGCCCCAGCATCAACTTTTACAGCTCCAAAACTGATTGTGTTATAAATGGCACATGCTCTTCCTCCTGGGAAATACTGCCCTGCTAACAACCCCTATCCAAAACCAAGCAGGGGAATGAGCAGTCTTTCAGAATCTTCCAGAACAAAAGCAGGAGGTGGGAGCAGCCCCAACAGCTGGAAGGCACGTATTGCAGCATCTCTTTATCAGCAGTGTTGCTAAGCCTTCTGTCAGCACTCCATAAATAATCACCAAGATGATAATAGCTGGAATAAGTGGACTGAAATTAAACACAGGAGAAGCAGAGCCACAGCTGGAATGTGAGGGGGTATAATGACCTGGGGGAGGGAAGTCCTGACTCTCCTTTAGGAGAGTCTCCTTTAGAAGAGACCTCTACAGAGGCCTCAACCCCCCACCAACCACAGGACTGACAGCAAGCAGTCCTCTTGATGGTGATGGGGATGCAGCAGGAGCCACATAGCACCACCCCCATGTGACACTCGTGACTCCTTGGGTGACCTCACTGGACTTGGGCAGGACTGGTTCTCCCAGGACTACTTCACACCCACTCCCTTATTCAGGCATTGAAGACCGCTGACAACCCAGAAGTCGCTCACTTCTCTCCAACAGCTCCCCTTACTCCCATTCAGTCAGCTATTATTTAAGTTTCCGATATGTGCAAGGTACTAGGCTAGAAAGAGAAAGATCATAGAATGAGACAAAGCTGTATCTTCTGTAGACTTGAAATCTCTTCGTGGAATGTAAAGACATGATTCCTGAAATCAAGCAAAGGAAAAGAAGAAATGGTGTCTATCCTGGCTTCTTCTCTTCTAGTTCCCTAGATCCAGTCTCCACCTGTACCCTGCTCTGTACTCTAGAGGATGATGTCTCAAGATTGCAAGAACCCCAGTCCCTCTGGCTTCCTTGAGTTCAACTATTGGAAGTTGACAGTAGGAGATTGGAGGGCAGGCAGTGCAAGCCTAGATATTTGTCCCCCAGGTCTCCCTTCCTGTCCAGGGGGTTGGCAGTGGCTGCATTTTCCTACTTAGAGACAGAGCTGCCCTTTGGAGGCCTTCTCTCACAGCCACCATCTCACCAGGTCCCAGCAATTGCCCTCTTCCAGTACAGGCAGACCTCATTGCTTTATGCTTCACTTCCTTGCTCTTTGAAGATAATGACAGTTTTTACAAATTGAAGGTTTGTAGCAACCCTGCATCAAGCAAGTCTAGTAGGGCTATTTTTGCAACAGCATTTTCTTAATTTACATATCAAACTTTGATAATTTTATCAATATTTCAAACTATCTTTGTCATTATTGTATTTGTTATGGTGGTCATCAATCTCTGATGTAACTGTAATTACTGACTGCCCCCATCTAAAACAGAAAACTTAACTGATAAATGCTCTGTGTCCCGATTGCTCCACCAACTAACATTCTCCCATCTTCCTCCCTCTCTATCCCCTGAGACTGAACACTATTGAAATTAGGCCAATTAATAACCCTATCATGACCTGTAAGTGTTTAAGTGAAAGGATAGAGTCATACATTTGGCAGCAGCAGGAGCATGCATGCTCAGCTATGTCCACCGACTCTTTTCAGCTGCATGGACTGTTGCCCTCCAGGCTTCTCTGTCCATAGAATTTTCCTGGCAAAAATACTGAAGCGGGTTGCCATTCCCTACTCTAAGAGATCTTCCCAAACCAGGGATCAAACCCATGTCTCTTGTGTCTCTTACATTGGCAGGTGTATAATTTACCACCGCACCACCTGGGAAGTCATTAGAGTCATACATCTCTCACTCTAAGTCAAAAGCTAGAAATTATTAAGCTTAGTGAGGAAAGTATGTCAAAAGCCAAGACAGACCAAAAGTGAGGCCCATTGCACCAAACAATTAGCCAAGTTGTGAAGGCAAAGAAAAAATTCCTAAAGGAAATTAAAACTGCTTCTCCAGTGAACACACGAATAACAAGAAAGTGAAATACCCTTATTGATGATAGGGAAAATATTTTAGTGTGTATATAGAACAAACCAGCCACAACATTCCCTTAAGCCAAAGCCTAATCCGGAGCAAGTTTCTAACTCTCTTCAATTCTACAAAAGGTGAGAGGTGAGGAAGCTGCAAAAGAATAGCTTGAAGATAGAGTTTGGCTTATGAGGTTTAAGGAAAGAAACTATCTCTATAACATAAAAGCACAAGGTGAAGCAGCAGGAAGGGATACAGAAGCTGCAGCAAGTTATCCAGGAGATAATTAATGAAAGTGGCCACACTAAACCACAGATTTCAGTGTAGATGAAACAGCCTTATATTACTGGAAGATGCCACCTAGGACTTTCACAGCTAGAGAGAAGTCAGCGCCTGGTTTCAAAGCTTCAAAGGACAGACTGACTCTCTTGTGAAAGGCTAATGTGCTGGCGATTTTAATTTGAATCCAGTGCAAATTTACCATTCGCAAAATCTTAGGACCCTTAAGAATTATGTTAAATCTACTCTATCTGTAGGGACAACAAAGCCAGGATAACAGCACGTCTGTTTACAACATGGTTTATGAAATCTTTTAAGCCCACTGTTGAAAGCTACTGCTTGGAAAAAAATTCCTTTCAAAATACTACAGTGCATTGACAATGCACTTGGTCACCCAAGAGCTTTGGTGGAGATGTGCCACTCTTCATGCCTGTTAACACAATATCCCTTATGTAGCCCATGGATCAAGGAGTAATCTCGACTTTCAAGTCTTAGCCTTTAGGAAATATATTTCAAGGAATTCCCTGGCTGTCCAGTGGTTAAGACTTGGTGGTTTCACTATCAGGGCCTGGGTTTGACCCTTGGTCAGGGAACTAAGAGCCTGTGAGCCATATGGGACAGTTTAAAAAATGAAATATTAATACACAAAGCTATAGCTGCCATAGATAGTGATTCCTCTGGTGGAGCTGAGCAAAGTAAATTGAAAGGAAAGGATTCACCACTAAAGGCCATTAAGAACTCTCATGATTCATGAAGTGAAGTACTGGAGTGGGGGTGCCATCACCTTCTCCGGAAGTGAAATAAAGTGAATGTCAACTCTTTGCAACCCAGTGAACTATACAGTCCATGGAATTCTCCAGGCCAGAATATTGGAGTGGGCAGCCTTTCCCTTCTCCAAGGGATCTTCCCAACCCAGGGATCAAACCCAGGTCTCCCACATTGTAGGGGGGTTCTTTACCAACTGAGCCACAAGGGAAGCCCTCATGGTTCATGGGAAGGGGTCAAAATATCAATATTAATAGGAATTTGGAATAAGTTGATTTCAGCCCTCACTGATGACCTTGAGGGATTCAAGACTGCAGTGGAGGAAGTAACTTAGTTAATAAAGCAGTGGTAGGGTTTGTGAGGGCTTCCTTGGTGGCCCAGATGGTAAAGAATCTGCCTGCAGTGTGGGAGACCTGGGTTTAATCCTTGGGTTGGGAAGATTCCCTGGAGGGGGGCATGGAAACACACTTGTATTCTTGCCTGGAGAATCCCATGGACAGAGGATCCTGGAGGGCTATAGTCTATGGAGCCACAAAAAGTCAGACGTGACTGAGCAACTAAGCTTAGCATAGCATAGCATAGAGTTTGTGAAGGTTAACTCCAATTATGAAAAAGTTTCTACTGTGCATAAAATGCTATAAAACAGCATTGCATGCTACAAAGAAATCATTCATAATAGGAAGAGTCAATGGATGTGGCAAACTTCACTGTTGTCTTATTTTAAGAAATTGCCACAGCCACTCCAACTTCCAGCAGCCACCATCCTGATCAATGAGCAGCCATCAATATCAAGGCAAGAACTCCCACAGCATCAAGAACCTTACAACTCACTGAAGGCTCAAATGATAGATTTTTTACCAACAGAGTAATTTTTAATTAAACCTGAACATTGGTTTTCTTACTACACACTTAATAGACTACAGCATAGTGTAATCATAACTTTTATATGCACTAGGAACTCAAAAATTCATGTGACTCTATAGTGATATTTGCCTTAACTTTCAGTCTGGAACCAAACCCACAATATCTCCAAGGTAGGCCTTGCCTTGTGGATCAGCCACTTCTTACACTGTAGTGCCAGTGCTTCAGCATCCCTTACTGGTTTCACTTCACTTATCTGCAGCAATGTCAGTAGACTTGTCATTAAACTCACTTGGGCTCCTCTTTTTGAATATATCATCTGTAGCAGATACTGCTGGTTTTCTGCTCACATATACTCAGTTCAGTTCAGTCGCTCAGTCGTGTCTGACTCTTTGGGATCCCATGAATTGCAGCATGCCAGGCCTCCCTGTCCATCACCAACTCCCGGAGTTCACTCAAACTCATGTCCATCAAGTCAGTAATGCCATCCAACCATCTCACCCTCTGTTGTCCCCTTCTCCTCCCACCTTCAATCTTTCCCAGCATTAGGGTCTTTTCCAATGAGTCAACACTTTGCGTGAGGTGGCCAAAGTATTGGAGTTTCAGCTTTAGCATCAGTCCTTCCAATGAACACCTAGGACTGGTCTCCTTTAGGATGGACTGGGTGGATCTCCTTGCAGTCCAAGGGACTCGCAGGAGTCTTCTCCAACACCACAGTTCAAAAGCATCAATTCTTCGGCACTCAGCTTTCTTCACAGTCCAACTCTCACAGCCATACATGACTACTAGAAAAACCATAGCCTTGACTAGATGGACCTTTGTTGGCAAAGTAATGTCTCTGCTTTTCAATATGCCGTCTAGGTTGGTTATAACTTTCCTTCCAAGGAGTAAGTGTCTTTAATTTCATGGCTGCAATCACCATGTGCAGTGATTTGGAGCCCCCAAAAATTAAGTCTGACAGTTTCCACTGTTTCCCCATCTATTTCCCACAAAGCGATGGGACCAGATGCCATGATCTTACTTTTGTGAATGCTGAGCTTTAAGCCAACTTTTTCACTCTCCTCTTTCACTTTCATCAAGAGGCTTTTTAGTTCCTCTCCACTTTCTGCCATGAGGGTGGTGTCATCTGTGTATCTGATGTTATTGAGATTTCTCCTGGCAATCTTGATTCCAGCTTGTGTTTCTTCAAGCCCAGCATTTCTCATGATGTACTCTGCATAGAAGTTAAATAAGCAGGGTGACAATATACAGCCTTGATGTACTTCTTTTCCTATTTGGAACCAGTCTGTTCTTCCATGTCCAGTTCTGTTGCTTCCTGACCTGCATATAGGTTTCTCAAGAGGCAGGTCAGGTGGTCTGGTATTCCCATCTCTTTCAGAATTTTCCACAGTTTATTGTGATCCACACAGTCAAAGGCTTTGGCATAGTCAATAAAACAGAAATAGATGTTTTTCTGGAACTCTCTTGCTTTTTCCATGATCCAGCAGATGTTGGCAATTTGATCTCTGGTTCCTCCTTTTCTAAACCCAGCTTGAACATCTGGAAGTTCACAGTTCACGTATTTCTGAAGCCTGGCTTGGAAAATTTTGAACATTATTTTACTAGCGTGTGAGATGACATATACTAGGCACACACTATTCCCACTGGTGTCTTCTTGGCCTGCACAATGGTTCATATCCCCCAAGAGCAGTCTTCAATAAATGATAAATGACTGTTGGTTAATAAGCAAATGGCCCAGCTTCCTAGACCTTCAAGACAACTCTGAAATGTGTTCTACACCATGCCCCAGATGTTCCCAGTAGGGTTGAGCTCCACTTCCCATAATGATAATCTGCTCATCAACACATTCAAAATATTGGCTTCCTCCCCTTCCCTATCTCACTTTCCCCAGATGATCTCACCTGGGATCACCTTCCCCCTCACAAAAAAATAAAACTACTTTCACTCAAAACCTGGCTTCTGGATCAGTTTCTAGAAAGGCCTAACCTAACATACCACATTTTTCTTTCTGGAAGTATAACTGATACAAGATCAAATTTTATTAACTACTACAGGATAGGATTGTGTTGATCACTCGACATGTTTTCTTAACTAATCTTCATGGAAATAATATTTGAAAGATACTTTTGGTAACTATATCTTGTAAGTAATAAAACTGAATCTCCAAGAGGTTAAGTTGCCCAAAGTCACTCAACTAGCAATTAGGTGGCAGAGGTGGGATAGGAGGACAGCATTAGCAATTAAGTGCAGGAAGAGACACCTGATATCCTTCTTCCATCAGAGTCTAATTCAACAGAAGGGTTGAATGCAAAATGAAATGAGGTCTAGGAAACATGGTGGTCATAGAAGCTTATAGGAAGGGATGTGCAATCCCAACAGTCCTTAATAAAACTTTTAGATCCTGACTTACTACCATCATGCTACCTTGCTCATATTACGCTGGTCCTTCCCATAAAATCCTTCACACAACTCATTTGGCCACTATGTACATAACCTTCTTTCTCCACAAGTAGGTGCTAAACTTGCAAGTTTCTGAAAATATCCCTGTAAGAGACAGAACAAATGGGATGAGAGAAGGGCAGACAGAAGACCCACTTCACTCAGGTCCTCTTAACTCCCTCTGCTTCTCTCTTCTTTTGCCACCATTGCTGCTTTGTCAGACTTCTGAGACAACAGATTGGACTACCATGTGGAAGCTGCTGGAAATATTGCTGGGGACAGGGATTTTGGCAGACTTTGCCCTCCAGTAAGTACAGATGTGTCTCCATGGAGTACAGCTGTGTGAGAACAGGAAAGGAACGCCTCCTCCTTCTCTCCTCCATTCAGCCACCATATAAATTAACAGAAGAAGCAGCAGTCTGGAAACTGACAAGCCAGATTAGAAAGGGAATGGTGAACACATGCTCTCAAAGGACCAAAGGTTCTGAAGGCTGAGAGACTCTGGAGGTCATCTTGTGCAAACCCTGCCTCCACGCTGCATCTAAAGTCACTGCTGGTAAACAGCTTCCCCTTTTCATTAAGGAGACACTACAGCACAAGCAAATGCCTTTCTGAGTCTCTGATGGTGAGGCATCCATGCATGTATCTAACCTAGCTTTCCCCCACAGCACTCAGACAGATTAAGGCATCTGTGAAATTTTGTGGGTGAGGGAGGCCTCTCTAAGTCCACTGCAAAGAGGCAAGGAAACAACTGTAGATCCATACAGTGCCTTCAGGAAGATAACTACTCTTTTGCCAAGGAAGAATTGAGATTTTCCTTAGATGTTCTCTGATGGCCATCCAGTGAACCTTCCATTTTTCAACTTGTACCCATCAGGGAGTCTCCCATGCTACCTGGCACCTAATGAATATTCAATAAATAATGATTTTAATAAAATTGAATTTAAATCCTCTAATCATATGAGTTGTCCATCTCTGTAAGGAGTAGAAATGAACTTCCAACACAAAGACATTCCTTAAGGACAAGCCTCAGGGAAACTGGTTACTAATGCACCTCCTTGTGAATGGGCAGATGTGAACGGCTGAAAGTGAAGAACTGAAGAGCTCTTGATGAAAGTGAAAGAGAAGAGTGAAAAAGTTGGCTTAAAGCTCAACATTCAGAAAACGAAGATCATGGCATCCGGTCCCATCACTTCATGGCAGATAGATGGGAAAACAGTGGAAACAGTGGCTGACTATTTTTCTGGGCTCCAAAATCACTGTAGATGGTGACTGCAGCCATGAAATTAAAAGACGCTTACTCCTTGGAAGGAAAGTTATGATCAACTAGATAGCATATTGAAAAGCAGAGACATTACTTTGCCAACAAAGGTCCATCTAGTCAAGGCTATGGTTTTTCCAGTGGTCATGTATGGATGTGAGAGTTGGACTATAAAGAAAGCTGAGTGCTGAAGAATTGATGCTTTTGAACTGTGGTGTCGGAGAAGACTCTTGAGAGACCCTTGAACTGCAAGGAGGCCCAAGAAGTCCATCCTAAAGGAGATCAGTCCTGGGTGTTCATTGGAAGGACTGATGTTGAGGCTGAAACTCCAATACTTGACCACCTCACGTGAAGAGTTGACTCATTGGAAAAGACCCTAATGCTGGGAAAGATTGAAGGTGGGAGGAGAAGGGGACAGAGGATGAGATGGTTGGATGGCATCATCGACTCAATGGACGTGGGTTTGGGTGGACTCTGGGAGTTGGTAATGGACAGGGAGGCCTGGCATGCTGCAATTCATGGGGTCGCAAAGAGTCAGACACGACTGAGTGACTGAACTGAACTGAACTGAAGGTCTCCTTGGTCATTGGAATGAAAACTGGTGCAGTTTTATTCCCCTATTGTCTTCTTTGCACTATGTCAAATAGCAGCACAAAATTTATAGGCTTCCCAGGTGAAGTAAATTCCCCAAGGTCACCCATTTTTGACTGGAGATCTCTACTTCCCCCATGAAGAAACATGGGTTCAATCAGGCCAGAAGATTGGCCTGTGAAGACAGGGTGTGGGAAACCTTGGTAACTCTTGTAGCAGAGATCACTTTTATTCTACAAGGTGAGTGCAACATGTTGCCACATTTCACATTTTATTCCATCCCCATCACGTTTGAAGGAGCTCCCCAGATGGTGCTGAGGAAACAGGCTAAGGATGCAACCTCAGCTAAGATTCATTCAAAGGCAGGACCCTGCATTCATAACAGGGACACAGGGGTCTTTCCCTGAGGCTCCCAAAACTCAGCTTTGGTGTTCAGACCCTGGTGCCCCATGCTGCTCAGTAGAGGAACTCAACTCTCAGTCCCTGCCTTGAAATTGGACACACACAGTTCTCCAGTCCTGCTGGCAGAAACCCCACACATGATCCCTGGGCCACTCTTGGCCCCATTGGCACTCAGATCCATTCCCCACCATTCCCTATCTGACTGGGTCACACAGGTTGATTTTGCAGGCTGTTTCCAGAGTCCTAGGTTCACTAGCTTCCAGTGAACTTATCTCAATATGAAGCAGTTTGAGATTAGACAGAAGGCAGAAGTGAGACTCCAGGTCTTGCTCCTTCTTTCTCTCTCTGCTTCCTAGGGAAGCATCTCCGGCAGTTGCAGCATCCTCTCTATGGCCAATCTGCCTCATGTGAACATACCCTCATAGTCTCTGCCTCACAGAGTAGGTGTAAAGACCATGTAAGTTAATGCACATAAAGCATTTTGAACAGTACCTGCCACATAGTAAGTGCTCAGTAAATATCAATCAAGTCACCACTAGAATGAATACTCTAGGAGGACAGAAATCTCTAATTTGTTTTCCATCAAACTTCCAGCAAGTAGAACAGTCCCTGGAACACACTGGCCTGTTAGTATTTGTTGAATTAATAAATGGAATGTTCACTGCGTGGGAGTCACAGTATATCAGTCCAGTTCCCAATGGGAAACAAAAGGCACAGTCAAACTGGGATCATTTGAGATGGGTTTAGTAAAAACACTATTGATGAAGATGTGGGCTGAGTGTAAGCACCATTATTACCCCTAAATTTGAAGGGTCATGGAAAGTTAGCAGTTATCAGACCCCACAGAGAATGTGTGGAAAGGACCATCTGACAGGAGCTGTGACCTTCAGTCAGAATTGGCCCCTCATGGACCCTCAGAGAGAAAATCGGGGCAATAAATACCCAGTTCACTCTCCTTTCACTCTGATCTTCTGGTGGGAGTCCCCCTTAGCCAGGTCAATGGGAAACCAGAGGAAACGAGAACCCATTGTATGGTTCCTTAGCCTCCAGAGCAGAGAAGGAGAGCTCATGAATCTGGAGGTGCAAACAGATGTTATTCAGCCCAACTTTATATGAACTATGTCACTTAATCTTCACAATAAATATATAAACTAGAAACTTTCATTATTCCCATTTTAGATGAAGAAACAGTGGCTCAGAGAAATTAGGTAATTTGCTTAGGAATGCATAGCTACTGCATGAGTGGGGCAGGGTTCAAGGCCAAGAAGCCTTACTTCAAAGTCTATATCTTTAACTACTACCCCATCTCTGTTTTGCTTGATGAGCTCCCAGAAAGCGGCAGTTAACACCTTGAGCCCCCAACAGTGAACCACCACCCTCATTATCCTGTGTGTACATGTGTTTAGTCATTCAGTTACGTCCGACTCTTTGCGACCCTTTAGACTATAGCCTGTCAGCTTCCTCTGTCCATGAGATTTTTCAGGCAAAAATAATAGAGTGGGTTGCCATTTTCCTCCCCCAGGGGATCTTTCCAACCCAAAGATTGAACCCACATTTCCTGTGTCTCCTGCAGTGCAGGTGAAGTCTTTATCCACTGAGCCATCAGGGAAGCTCATCACTATCTTGAAAGTGAAAGTGAAGTCGCTCAGTCGTGTCCAACTCTTTGCAATCCCATGGACTGCAGTCTACCAGGCTTCTCTGTCCATGGGGTTTTCCAGGCAAGAGTACTGGAGTGGGTTGCCATTGCCTACCCTCTGTACCCAAATAGCCACTTTTATAAGTCACGTGAGTTCATTTCTTACCTACCAAAAACCAGTATTCAATGACCTCTTGCCAATATGTTTTCTCTCTTAATCATGCTAAATTTCTTCATATTTCCTCAACCATTCTAGAGGTAAATTTTATGAAGGAGGAAAATAAGTTCAATTCCCATAATCAGAGTTCAGTAGGGAAATTTAGAGGCAAGGTCACCTGACCTATTCTGCCATCTAATGCTTACACACCTAGAGATGGTCTCTTGATCTCTGTAGCTATGTCTGCAATGAGGGACTCCCCACTCAATCCAGGCAACTCTGACAATGAAAACATTCTCCCTCAGGACCTTAATGGCATACATTTTTATTTTCACCTACTGATTCTCTGCCTGCCCTCAGGAACTATATAAAGCAAATCCCATCTTCTCTTTAGATGGGTCTTCATAGAGCATTCACATCTCTGATCCCCTCTCTAGTTGACTCTACTATTTGATTATTAATATGTATCTCTCAGAACTGAAACACTGCTTCTGGATTTATTCTTCTTATACACAGCCTTCTTAAAGATCTGGAAGGTTAGGTCCAAAGAAGTGAAGCAAGACTTCCTGAAAGTCCCATGGACAGACACACAACCCATGTCATCTGCTGAGGCCCACAGCTTGGACTGAGAGCAGCCATGGAATCCTCCAGGGTCCCACTTTCTCCTCTGCCCACCTGCAGCTTCTACATTTCATCTGCCTCCTGTGCGCATACACCACTGGGGGGATGGAGTGGGCAGAAGAGAGAGTCTGTGGGCCTCCAGAAGGGGAGGCCATTCTGGGAGCCAGGAGAATTCTATTTCCAGCCACTTCATTTGCACAAGCAGGGGATCTGGACAGCCAGCTGGACTTGTCCAGGATGTGAAGCTCTGGAAGATGCCAGATTGTTATCATTGTCAGATACAATTTCCTCCCACTGCCTCTGCCCCTCCGCCAGGCCCAGGGTGTCCATCTGTTTATGGAAACAGCAAGGTCCCGGCTGGGTATTTTTAGACAGAGCCTTTGTTGGGCTCTGCTTGTCAGCACCATCCAGCTTCTCTTCTTCATGTGTCTGTTGTAAAATCTCTAATAATATATAAAGCCACAAAGTCAGGGCTGAAGACTCCTCGGAATGTGGTGGGTGCTGACCTTTTTCCCTCACCTCCTCCAGCAAGGGTGGATTTTCCTGTTTTGATTTGCTTCTGTTTTTGTTTGTTTTTGTTGGAGGGTTTTTTTTTTCCTACTTCTGTCATTATTTTGAAAAGAGAATAATGTACAGCTCCTCCCACCCTCACTGAAAAATAAGTTTTATTTGAGGACTTCCTGGGGAATGAGAAATTGCATGGCGTGCTTATGACAGCCAAGTCAGGGGAGGAGAGAAAACCAAATGAGTGGCAAGGGGAAATGATTTCACAGTGTTGACACTATCAGGTCAATAATAGGCTATCTGGTCAATTTGGCCATCAAATACAATTATCATTTTACAGATGAAGAAATTGAAGCGCAACAAAAGGAAAGGAAATCATGGCAATTCCAGAGCATAAAGAACCCCCCAAAAGTAACTAAGGTATTATTAATCCTAGCTCTGCCATTTAGGGTAGAGGATGAGGAAGTGAGATTATTGGAGGTTCTGATAAGAATTTGAGATGGGCGGTCTTAAGGAATAGGGGATGACTTCAGAATAAAAAGATCTATAAGTGGCAGCCTGGCAGAGTGTGCTTCAGAGTGTGAGTGTCCTTGGACTGGGGAGGGAGGAGAGGACAAAGGCAAATGGGAGCAGCCTCTTCGGAAAAAAGAGCCTTAGAAAGGAGAGATGATGGGCAGGAGAATAAAAGGCTGGTAACACTTAACAACACCATGCTTAAGAAATCAGCTGTGATGGGGCTGAAACATTTTCATGATGGTTTAAGCAGAGTCCCATCAGATGTTAAACTGTGTTATTAGCCAAACAGCTTTGGAAATTTCTCATAAAAACAAGCCATGGTGTGCACCTGGCTCCACACTTAAACTATTGGTATAAAGTTTAAAAACCTTAAATTTTAAAAGACTTGACTTCCATCAAATCTACATAAATAAGCATTCAGGGGAAATGGAATTGACATGGAACTGGCATTGGGAGGATGGATCCCAGCTCCAGGTCAGCCACTAACTCACCACAACAGCATATGGGGCTGTGATTTTGGCTCTTGCAGCCTCAGTTTCCTCATCTGGAGAGTACAAGACCAGCTCTTTAAAGTTTTTTCAAGTTCTTCTTTTAAAACATATCCTTGTCTTATCTGAATTCCAACAGTAAGTTGGGGCTGTAGTTCCCAACTAGCAATCAAATTGTATTTATTATTTTCTAAGACATAATGAAATAAAAATAGAACTGGAGCAGTGAACAGCAGATAAGTATGCAGGCCCTGGACTCAGAGAGCCTGGACTGGAAACCTGCCTCCATCACACACCTGCTCCATAGCCTTGGGAAAGTTTTAACCTCTCTGGGCATTGGTTTTCTCATCATAAATACAGACACTGGGAGTACTTACCTCAGGATGTAGTTGTGAAAATTTAAAAAGTTAATGCATCCAGAGCCCCTAGAGCCTGTCATATACTGAGCAATACCTGTTAACTATTAAAATATATGCTGCCATCCAAAATCACCTCATATACCACAAAACTTCTGAAAACAATAAACTTAGGGTGAGTTTTAATCCATTAACAGAAGCAAACATGGAGAGTGAGGGGGAGTACAGGGACATTACTCTGGCTGCACACTTAGGATTTGGGAATTGGGGGTGTCAGCTCACACAGTTCTTCAGTATTCAAGCCCACCATCTTCCCTGCACATTTTCAGAAAGACTTGGGCTGCTGGACACCGGACAGGCAGGCAACACTCATCAATGGGCTTCAAGAGAAGCGGGGAGTGAGGACTGACCTGGGAATCAGGATACTGGTTCCAGAAATACTAGTCATGTGACCACAAGCCATCAGTTCCACTCTCTAGCACCAGCTGTCCATTTGCCAGTCAGGAGAATGGGATGAAAAATCTCTCTGGTTTCTACTGGCTAACACAGTACATGTCTGGGACAGGGCCAATTTCTCACCAAGTTTGCTTACCTTTGTCTGAGGGATTACAGAGGCATTTCTGAGCAGGCTGCAGAAACTTGACCAAAGAAAGGAACTGCATGAGCCCCCCCACAGATCTCCAGATTTCCTTCTGATTTGATCCAGGTCCTTGCCCTGTGATTGGAGCTAGGGAGAGGTCACTGGGCATTTTCTAGGGGTCAGCAGAGTCACCTGCTTGTTGACCTTTTTCCAGAGAACAAGAGGACAAATAGCATGCATTCCCCTGGGAATGCCACCAAATGGAACTTTACCCAACCTAATGGTGACCTACAATCGCTGCATGTTCTTGCACAGTAGTAGTACTTATTAAAATGCATATTCTTGGGCTCCCTCGGTAGTCTAGTAGTTAAGAATCCACCTGCCAAAGCAGGGGCATGGGTTCAATCTCTGGTCTAGAAAGAACCCACCTGCTGCGGAGCAGCTGAGCCCATGTGCTGCAACTATTGAAGCCTGCACACCTGTGTGAAGCCTGTGCTTCACAACAAGAGAAGCCACCGCAACGGGGAGCCCACACACTGCGATGAAGAGTAGCCCCAGCTTGTCACAACTAGAGAAATCCCACACATAGCAACGGAGACCCAGTAACAGCCAAAAATAAATAAATAAATCTTTTTTTAAATGTAGATTCTTAGGCCTACTTTGAACTTACCAAATCAGAATTTTCAATGGAAAGACCTGGGAATCTGTATTTTTAACAACTTCTCTTAGATAATTCTGATAAAGACTCCTATTTAAGAAACTCCATCCAAAGAATACTAAAGTATATGGTCATCCCTCTCTCAATGGAAAGACAGAGACAGTTGGTTGAGTGGAACTTGGCCATCAATGGATGGCCCATTATACATGCATGGGCTGAGCAGAAACCAATATGGCCCACTCTTTTCTCAGGGGCATGCAGTGTGTGGATAAGAAATGAGAGAGGAGGGAAGACAGGCCCTCAGGCAAGTAAATAAAATACAGTTTAATAGTAGCTTCCCAGGTGGCACAGTAGTAAAGAACCTGCCAGCCAGTTCTGGAGACACAAGAGATGCAGGTTCAATCCTTGGGTCAGGAAGATCCCCTGTAGTAGAAAACAGCAACACACTCCAGTATTCTTGCCTGAAGAATACCCATGGACAGAGGAGCCTGGGGTCACAAAGAACCAGACACGATTGAGACCTAACTAGCACACACAAGGAGAAATGGTTAAATAGGATGGACCATTAGGGAAAGCAGTATAGCAGGGGGGGAAAAGCACAGCCTTTGGGAATACATAGGCTTAGGTTTTAATCCCCAGTCCACTACTTACCGACTGTGGATTCCTGTGGGCCTCAGTTTCCTGGTTTTGTAATGTGAACTGAATACTTGAAGACTCATGAAAAGCAAATAAATGACTTTCCAGCACAGAGCCTGGCACAGAGCAGATCTTCAGTGACCTCAGCTCTTTCCTTCTTGCCCTGAAATTGCTAATGATACTCTGTCTGCCAGGATGCCACGGAGACAAAAATGTAATCTTATCAGGAGTTATCCTTAACTGCAGTTGTCAGGGATAATAACATATTCATCGAGTTGTCTGAGAAAAGAGGATTTTGTTTTACTTCCCATTGTTAGGCTGAAAATAAGACTCCATTCTCTGGGGATCTTTGGGCTATTTGTTTTGTGTCTTCAGAGAGTTCTGGACCCCTGGGAGTGGCATGTCCTGCAAACTGAATACCCTGCTTACCCTGCTTTCCCAGTGGGAGCAGGGTCCTCCAACCTGCTCCTTCCCAATAGAGGAGTCCAGCACAGTCTGGGACAGAGGCCAGCATCTCCTCTCTAGGGGACACGTCAGTCTGACATGTGAAGGCAAATGGTTAGGTTGGTTGGTTGCTTGCTGTTGGCCAAGTCTACACTGTTTACAAAGTGCTTTCCCACGCATGACCAGTGGCTAGATGATATCAACATGAGGCTGGCGATGGCATCTGAATGACTCCCCCACATACCCCCCTAGTGTTTGCTCAAACATCACCTTCTCGGTGAAGCCTGTCCTGACCACCCTGTGAACACTATGATCTGTCCACGTCCTTAGCACTCCTCTTCTTCCTTAAGCTGCCCCATTTTTTCACATTTTCTTTTCTCCTGTGCAGCAGCTATGAGAACACCCCCTGAAGATATCCAGTTCTAGGGGAGCAGCTGGCCAAGGGCCTCAGGTGTCTGACTCAAAGTCCATCGTTGCATTAGTGCTAAGACCACACCTTCTACAGGTGGTCCCCAGCCAATGACCAAGTGTGTCAGGGAGGCAGCAGGACTCCTGATGCCCGGCTTTGGCTTGAGTCAAACCTGGTCAAACCTGGTCAAACCAGGAGGCTTCACCCCTGGCCCCTACACTGGCACAGTGGTCCTGTGGTTCTGCCAAGCTTTCTCTGGCAGCCTCCCTACTTCCCCTTACCCAGGCATTGCCTCTAAAACACTCCTCGCAGGTTCAGTTCTGACTTTGGTGTTTGCTTCTAGAAGACACAGACTAACACCCTATAAACACTGATCTACTAATAAGTCAAATCCTCTATTTATTTTATTTTCCATCTCCACTCACAAGCAGGCAGGCTTTTTTAAATTATTCTGTTTTTTGATGTATCTGAGGCACCTAGAAGGTGACATGTAGTTAATATGAATTAAGTAAACAATGACCATTTTATAGTAAGAAAATGAGGCTCCAAGAAGTTAAGTGACTTTCCCAAGTGGCTCAGCCAGGAAGTGATGAAGCTGGAATTCTGGGCTTCTAACTCCAAAGCTGTAATCTTTCTTTGTTCTTCCTTCATTATCCCCTGTCTTCTTTTCCTTTCCTCTCACCTGCCTCTCTTTTATCCTCTATTTCTCTTTGTTTCTCTGCTTATGAGTCTTTCTCTTTGTCCATCTCTTCCTTGTGTTGATTAGCTCTCCAATGAGAGTGTTGGCGTGAGTGGGTGTGGGTGTGGGGGAGAGGGCCGTAGTGTGTGTGTGTGAGGGTATGTGGTGTGTGTGTGAGAGTGTGTGTCTACACTATAGCTGAGATGGACTGATGCATCAGTATTACTCAGCAACATGAAATTCAGGGAGGGGAGGGAGTTGGAACATGGCGGAATACTGAAAAACACCACAAAGGTACAGGCCTGAGGAAAAGTTGAAAGGCTGCACAGGAAAGTGAGAAAAGAAAGACTCAGCAGCAAGTGTCATCAAAGGGGAGTTAAGAGTCTAGGACCCGACCCTGCTACTCACTGGCTTTGTGACTTGGCTCTCTCATTTTGGTCCCTTAACCTCTGGGAACATCAGTTCTTTCACCGAATTGTCATCTCAACCTTAGGAATTCCTGCTCAGCGTTCATCACAGCAGTAAAGACCAAATGGAACAGTGGGTGGAGAAGCTCTTGAAGTGGAAACAAATGTGAGCGTCCTGCAGGGAGGCCAAATAGACCCGGGTGACAGGAGGCACACTGCCAGGCCTGGGATCTGTCCCACTCTCCTTTCCCCCTCAGCGCTGCTGCCCAACTGAGGGGTTAGAGATAGGAAATCTCTTCAGCCTGTGGGATGTGAGCAGCAGCAAAGAATTTCCGGACAGTGAGGTGGGAGAGGAGAGGGAACAGGTGCCCAGGGAGGACCGGGGAGTCGCCTTGCTGGAGGGTGGGATCAGTTTCCATATGTTGGGGTGATTTACGCAAGGTCTTGAGTGCACACCTGGGCAGAGGGTGCATTAGGCTTGTGAGGACGGCAGACAATGGATGGTGCCCAGGAGAGAGGGACAGTGGGCCCCAGTCACCTGCAAGAGGTGGTTAGGCATCAACACAGGGCACTGTGAGAGCCCAGCTGTGCCAGACACCATGCCAGGGCCATGGGCAAGGGAGGAATTGACAACACTCCTGCCCAGAGCCCTGAACACTTCCCAGCCCTGAGCCCTCAGGAGGGACATCTCCTGTGGAGACTGGTGTCCCGATTGTCCTTCTACAATCCCATTCTGGCTTCCCAGGTGGCTCAGAGGTAAAGAACCCACCTCCCAACGCAGGAGACTCAAGAGACACAGATTCGATCCTTGGGTCAGGAAAATCCCCTGGAGTGGAAAATGGCAACGCACTCCTGTATTCTTGCTTGGAAAATTCCATGGACAGAGGAGGCTGGCGGGCTGCAGTGCACAGGGTCTCATAGACTGAGCAACTGAGCATGCAGTGACAGTGACGAAATACAAAGTATGACAGCAGCGTCACCCTGTGCACTTCATCCCCACCTGATGCCTGTCAAAGGTCACAGCACACATCCTAAGGGGCCAACAGACACCTGGCAGCAGAAACCTCCTGACTCAGCAGAAAATGATCTTTCTGGGCTTCATCAGAAGCCCCAGGAATTTGCCATTGTTCTCATCTGGACAATAGGGAGAGGAACAGACCAATGGTAAATTGGTCTGTGTCCCTCAGGGTCTCCTGTCTACCCCATGGCTGGGAAGCTGAGAGCCAGGGAGATGGGTAGAAAACTCTGCCAGTAACTTGCCGAGTGACACAGAAGATGAAAAAATGACCACATTCTCTCCAAAAGGAGGCAAAAATGAGGCACCAGTACATTCGGCACGTTGACACCCAGGCTATGAGGAGGCGCTAGCCCTGTTCACCAGGCGAACCAACACACCCAGTGCCTGTACTCTGGGTGCAGGGGTCCTTTAAGAACAGAAGCCCTTACTCCCTGCTGTTGGACGTCTTCATTCACTGGGAGAGCTGAGGGGAGAATGGAATGAGATCAAGGTTGTGAAAAACACTTAAATGAAAAGGAACTGGGCAAGGTTAGCTGTTGTAGCATTCTTTGAATTGGCTCTTCTAAGCTTGTATGAGGGAGACAACCCAGGGGTAGGCCAGGTGACCCCAGCCTGCCTTTGACGCTGTAGTGTGTTAATGAGTCACTTCCTGAGCATCTTATAAGCATTTGATTTCTCCATGTCTCAGTTTCCTCATCTGGACAATAGGGGGAGGAACAGATGATTTGGGGTGTCTCTTGCAGCTCAGACATGTTGGATCCAGTTCACCCCCTCCAGGTGAGAGCCAGGGTGTCTTGCCAGCTTGTCATGGCAGAAGAAGCACAAGATGGCAGAAACTCGGAGGCCTGCCTGGGCACCGCCAGCAGCCAGACAGGTCTCTCCAGACTTCAGTGCTCATCTGTAACCAACCAGATCATGAGGGTCATGGCTCTCCAAGTACACTGCTGGCCCCAACCATCGAGCATCCAATGGTGCCAGCTCCTCCTGGAGTGTGGGGTCAGCACAGCCCAGGTACAGCCCCAAAGAGTTCAGTTGCATGCAGTCACTCTTGTCTAGTGGCCTTGTCTCCGTGTCCTTTCTCGGCTCTACTCTCGACTGGGGGTGAGATAGGCAGGCACAAGACAAGCCAAGAACCTGCCTGCCCCTCGCCACTCACTCTCATCCTCTCCCTGCCCCGTGTTCACTCCAATGGGGCAGAGGACAGAAAATAGATGGAAAATGCTCTTCTCCGCTTTACCACTTGAAAGCATGCCCTCTTCAGGACCCTCATCAGACTGTCAAAGCCTCCTCTTCACCACTGTCTTCTTTGAGCGCAAAAATAAAATAAATAGCTCTGTGGATCTGGGGAGGCGGGCAGTGGGGGCAGTGGCACAAATGGGTCCGGAGGAGGAGGGCGCTGGTGTGCTCCCCATCCTGGAGACTAATCAGGCAGTTGTTGCTGAGGACCCGGGAGGAAGTCCCCACAGGTTCACGCACTCCACAAGGCACCGCCTGGCCTGGCCTGGTGCCTGCACTTCCTGGACGCCAGCCCAGGCATTTGAGCCCGAGCAGACCCAGAGAAAGGATAGTAAGGGAGCCGCCATGAGCCTGAGGGAATCTCATTCTGCTGAGTCACAGACTCATGGAATTCCATGAGCCTTTAAAGCTCGCTTCCACCCGGGAGCCACCTCCTCCATGATGTCCTGTCTGCTCGACCACCTCCACTGGCAGGGTGTTCACAACACAGCTTGCTTCATCTGGATACTAAACATCCCTCCATGGACTGAACCAAAACTGCCTCCAAGGAGCCTGAGAAGTGCCCTCTGGAGTTTTATGGAATGAAATGTGTGCATGAGCACGACCTCCATCCCCCTTCAGCTCCATGGCGAGGCCATGACTTGTGACCTGGGACACCCCTTTGTGACTCCACTCAGCAGCTCTGCTGGAGAAAATGCAACAAGCTATGAAGGCAAGGGGAACCCTAAAGTGCCCCGGGCATCTGGCATTCTAACACTATGATAGTAAAGAAGCACAAAGAGATGAACACAGTTAGCCTAAAACATGGGCACAGCCCCATGCTCTTCTTCCCTCCTGCCCTTGTCTGGTTTTTGTCCTGTCACTTCATTCAGGGAAAATCATCAAGGAGATGGAGTCACAGAGGGAATAACCACCAAGACAGAACGAAGTTCTGAGTTCTTGTCACCTCCATCAGCCAAAAATAACAAATGAACTCAGTAACCATGTGACCTTCATAAAGTGAACGCCCCCCTTGGCACTGTGACTCACGCCCAGTGACCACCCATGGGTGTTGACTCAGGATCCCAGTGTTTGACAGATCTTCTTACCTTCTCACTGGGAGGAGGTAAGAGTCACAGAGTTTCTCCCCGGAAATTAAGGACTGTCTGATTTTCACCATCCCATCTAGAAGAGGCCTGAGGGCCAGGGTGGTCTTGGACCTCTCTAAGAAGGTCTCTGTGTGTCCTCAGAGAAAAGCTGGATCTTAGGTGACATCCCAGGGTCCCTGCACTGGGAAAAGAGGGCAGGAACAGGCAGCCAGCTACCAGGAGTGCTCAGAAGAAGGACAGCCTCTATAGGATTCTTGGAGACCCGCTGGGGTGCATTATCAGCCTGCGTGGGTCAACATATGCTATGGTAAAGCGGACAGCAGGGATTGGCAAATCCGGAGCCCCGTGGTGACCAGGAGGCCAGCATGCCCATGGCACCATGCTCTCACATCAAAATGCCACGAGGGCAAGTTTCACCGGATGGCGGCTTTATTTACAGATCCCGGCTCCTGCTGGGCCCTCCTCCACCTTCCTGAGATGGAAGTGCAAAAATGACTCAGACCGAGCCAGAGTTTTCATCTAAGCAGCCTAAACTCAACTCAACACAGATATCACCATCCTAGCAGAACCCCCCCCAGCCTTCCAGCCACTCCGAACCTACCTTGCCATGTACACTGAGGGACCTTCACCTTTTCTGGGGCCCCTCCTTAGAAAAGGGACCAGCAAGCTGGTCTCACATGAGACCTAGGATTATGCCACAGGTTCTGAAAGGCCTTCCTGGTAGGAATTGTCCTCCTCACTGGCTGTCACAGTGGGACAAAGAGTCCTCTCTCAATTTGTAAGGGCTTACCTTGTGGCTCAGATGATAAAGAATCTGCCTGCAGTACAGGAAACGTGGGTTCACTCCTTGGGTCGGGAATATCCCCTGGAGGAGGGAATGGCAACCCACTCCAGTATTCTTGCCTGGGAAATCCCATGGACAGAGGAGCCTGGAGGGGCTACAGTCCATGGGGTCGCAAAGAGACACGACCGAGAGAATAACTCTTTCACTTTTTCAATCTGTAAAGGCCACTTGATGAACCATCCCTCCCTACACGCTTAGTCCTGTGTTTGGGACCTTTGCCCAATTCTGCTGTCCTCCTTACCTCCATGACTCTGACCTAGCCAATCAAAGCCTTGGTGATAGCACATGACCCAAAACAGGCCAAAGGGACTCAGGGCAAGAGCTTCTGGGTGAAACTTGCAAAAAGACTGGGGTGCTCAGCTGCCATTACCCAAGCTAAGAACTTCATCCACTCCATCACCATAGAGAGGAAACTCCCAGAGGATGAAGCCAGTGCAGAATAGAGCAAAATGACAGAGAGAGGCAGATTCTCAGTGTCATCATTTGAGTGTCTGGATCCAGCCAGAGCTTAAGTGGTTTTTCCTCTGAGCTTTCCATCTCTGGGCTGGAAGCAAAGAGGGCTGATACTGTTCCCAAGATCCTTTCCATCTTCCCTGTGCGAAAAAGTGAGCCCTTCCCTCTTCCTTCCCAAAGGCAATCACTAAATTATCTGAGTCACCAACACTAGCCCCCAGAAAGCTAGAGAAAAATCCTCCTAAAACACAGAAACTGTGGGAGGACATAGTGAATGGACTTAAAGAATGAAACAGCACGAATTTTGGAGTTTGGCGATTTTCTCTTGCTGTGAAACCAAGTTATATGCATGGGGAGGAGAGCTTTAGTTTAATAATACAGGTAATTCATAAATACATCATTATACAAATTTTAACTTAATACAAAAAAAAGAATACATCTCTAAAACCCCTTTAATCATATGTCATCTTATTATCTCAACCCCATTTCCTTCTCTGAAGGTAACTGTCCTTCCAGACTTTTTTCTTTGTATTTATATAAATGCATGCACATACACATACATAGTTTTATTAATATTTTCTTTCTTATACAAATAGTGTAGCAGAAATTGTGTCATAATATGTATTTACCACATCTTTACTTAATCCTGAGCCATACAGTGATAAAACAGTTTCCAGTTTCCCTTGCAAATCGGTTAGGAATATGATTGAATTACAGCCAGTGGGAATGTGAGCAGAAGTCACGTGTCACTTCTGGTCCGAGGCAGTTATGATTGGGATTGGCTTCTTCTTGTTGCCTGTTTTTCATCTCCATGGCTAAAAGTGTTCTGAGATTATGGGATTATAGAATGGAGGCAGCATGGGTGCCAGGTCCCTGCTTAGAAGAGAGCCATACCGGAGAGTCAACTGACCCACACTGGGCTGTGACATGAGCAAGAAATAAAACTTGGTAATGCTAAATCTCAGATTTGATGTTTACATGTTACTGAAGAATGGCCCTGGACTAGCCTGATACAAATAAAATCATACTCTAGCTATTGTTTTGCTTTTTTTTTTCTTTTGTTGTTGTTCAGTCGCTAAACCTTGTCTGACTATTTGCAACCCCATGGACTGCAGGCTCCCCGGTCCTTCACTATCTCCCAGAGTTTCCTCAAATCCATGTCCATTGAGTCAGTGGTGCTATTTAACCATCTCCCTCTCTGCTGCCCCCTTCTCCTGTTGCCTTCAATCTTTCCCAGCATCAGTCTTTTCCAATGAGTTGGCTCTTCACATCAGGTGGCCAAAGTACTAGAGCTTCAGCTTCAGCATAAGTCCTTACAATGAATATTCAGGGTTGATTTCCTTTAGGATTGACTGGTTTGATCTCCTTGCAATCCAAGGGACTCCCAAGAGTCTTTCCCAGAACCACAATTGGAAAGCATCAGTTCTTCATTGCTCAGTCTTCTTTATGGTACAACTCTGACATCCTTACATGACTACTGGAGAAACTATACCTTTGATATGCAAGTCATTTCTCTTCTCTTCATCAGGATATCATAGAGTTGTTGTGAAGGGAATTAACAGAGAGCACTGAATGTAAATTCTCTGGAATTCAAGTAATGTTTCCTCTTCCTCTCCTGCACACCTTCCTTTAGCACCAACTAATATTCTGAAGGAAGCCTGAAACTTTGAGATTCTGTAATCCCTGTTGGGATACAAAATAGGATCTATGCTTTAAGATTCTCTAAGAAGACTTTCTTGTCCTTGTAATATCTCTTATTCTGGACTATCATAGGACCACAAATTCTCCCATTAGCTATATATTCCTTTAGGTCTGGAGGCTTTAAGATTTCCTACAAATATTCCAGGAAACATAACACTCTAAACCTCATCTAGTTAAGGATTAGCGGTCCATGCCGAGAGGTTGATGATAACAGAGTGTAAGGTAGTAAGCATGAACACCAAGATAAGAAGGAAACTGAAAGAACACAAAGCTCTTTGATTTTTCACAGTTCTATTTCAACAACCAAAAAAAGCACATTTTTCCAAGAGAATTCTAGTATTTGTTACAGTCTGTTGCTTTCTAATGCTTGGAAAAATTGTCACCCACATAGGGAATCCCTGACAACACTCCATTAGCCAGAATGTCCAAGTAACTAGGAGACCCCAGGGATGTTCAGTTGGGAAGTGTAATGATGATGAATCCTGTCCATATTGTTTATGATTTAACAACTGGCTTATTATGTAGGATGTTCTGGGTCTCAACTGGGAAACTATTTAAACAAATAATCTACAGTTAAATGATCTAATAGAACAAGTGTTGTCAGGTTTTTGGAAGAGAACCATGACCTAAAGCTATTCACAGATTCTTAGAATTGGAAGGTACTTTAAATATCATCTAATGAGGTCCCTTTATTATATAGTGAAAAAACTGAGGCCTAGAGAAGTTAAGGAACTTGCCGAAGATCAAAATTTGCATTCTTCACATACCCTTGCTACCAAAGGGTTAATGTCACTTCTATCACAATGACATCTCCCCAGTATTATGTGAAGAGCACTGGAGTATTAGCCACAAGATCTGTTGCTAACGAAGGCTCTGACACTCAGCAGTGTATGACCTTGGTCAAGGGACTTAACCTTTTCAATCCAGGTCCATTGAAAAGCTTTTTAGGAGCCAACCAATCATATGACTCCCTTTGGAGGAAAATGGTTTCATGCACTCATTTCCTGCAAAAATTGCTATAGCTTATGCTTCAAGTGTAGATCAAAATCAACTCTACCACGTCTTCTGGCCAGAAAGAGGGGAGCAGTTAAAGGCAACCACATATAAGCTCAGTGTAGGAATGATCTCAGAGGTGGAACAGTGTGAAGCTACCCAGTAAGCACCCAGGTATTGGAAGCTCTCTTAGGCATAGTGAACTCTTCTAGACACCCGTCCAGCATCTCTCACTCCTTTCCCCTTCCTAGGAGACTCCAGTTTTGCCGAAGCATCCATCCTCCCTCACTTGTCCTACCTGCTTTCAGATGTGGGTTCTGAGTGCACCAACCCAATCATGGCAGTCACAGTGTTTGATTCAAGAACTCAAGTCAATTTAAGCCAGTCAGCACATAGCATCACCCTAACAACTATGATTTGTTCAGAAATGGGCACATGACTTAAGTTGACCAATTAAATAGAAGGGAAAAGCTTTCATTGCATTCTGAAGAAGGATTTTGTTCCATGCTTTCCCTGTCTGATTGCATGTGCAATAAGAAAACGTGTCACCCTGGCAGCCATCTTGAAACCGTGAAGGAAGATGGCCTGCGTCAAGACCAACACTTAGAAGGGAAAGGAGCTGAGCAAATCACATAGAAATGGATCAAAATGAGTATATTTTATCTATAGTCCCTTCTACCTCTAGACTTTCTTTCTGTGAAATTTTAAATGTCTTTACCTCTTAAACAAGTATGAGACTTTCTGTTCCTTGCAGTTGAAAACATTCTAACCAATAGATGCAGGCAATTAAAACTCACTTGTGAAAGTTGCTCAGTCATGTCTGACTCTTTGTGACCCCTTGGACTATTCAGTCCATGGAATTCTCCAGGCCAGAATACTAGAGTGTGTAGCCTTTCCTTTCTCCAGGGGATCTTCCCAACCCATGGATTGAAACCAGATCTCCCACATTGCAGGTGGATTCTTTACCAGCTGAGCCACCAGGGAAGCCCAAGAATACTGGAGTGGGTAGCCTATTCCTTCTCCAGCAAATCTTCCTGACCCAGGAATTGAATCGGGGTTTCCTGAATTGCAGGCAGATTCTTTACCAACTGAGCTATCAGGGAAGAGAAAATGCATATAGAAGAAGGCAATCCTTGGAAATCATGGTATGTCCTAAATGAGGTTAACAGGTGCTCCAGTACCATTCTTCATGGTCATGGAAGCACAGGGCCCCATGCACCATGCTGCTGCAGAGACCATTCTCCATGTAACCCCACATTCCTTTGTATCTCTGAAACAAACCCCAGAAGCTGAAATCTGACCTAGTGCATCACTTATTACAGTCTGTAGCCCTCAGTTTCCACCTGTAAAACAGGGTCAAAGATACTCATCAAATTGACCTTTAGAGTTCACCTGATACTTCATGGGCCATTTCCAAAACTTCAACCATTTCTCTTCTACTCACCCTCTCTTTGTTCCCCTGATCATCTCAACCAAGAGTAAGATCATATGTGGAGGGAATCATATGTTTTGGATGGAAAGCTGTAGTGCCAGAACCATCACCTATCACCCTTCTGCCTCAGCCCACTCCCTGGGGACACCTTGCAGAATGGCCTTGGGCTCCAATCCTTAGCGCTTGCCCTCTGTCAGTCCTTTTGGCCTTTGGAACTCCATACATTCCATCCCAAGATGGTGCTGGAACTCAGCAAGTCACTTCTAATACGTCCCTGAGAACTTCTGCCAGGTACAGACCAGGCCAGATTCTGAGAATAGGATCCCCCTAAGTGGGAGGAGCACATCAGATTGCACTGATGCAACTCCCGCTTCCCCCTCCCCCATCTCTAAGCATCTCAGCCGCGCCTTCGGGCTAAGTGAACACAAAAGACAACCTTGTAAGGAGATAGCCGACAAATGGCATGATGGAGACTGAACGGCTTATACAAACCTCCTCCTTCACCAAGGATGAGTGAAGCAATCTCTTTTCTTTGAACAACCTCACCCTCCAGGCAAGGATTCCATCCCCAAATATTTTTCCATTCCCTCGGGACAAGATATGACAGCATTGAGAGGCCTTATCTGAAAAACAAGGAGGTTGAAAAAGAAAATCATCGAAGTCACTTCAGACTACATATTCTTGGTTATAACATCTCATAGAAAGGAATTCATGAGAAGGAATTTGTGAGACTCCTGGAATTTAAGATGTGAGCCAAGGAACTTCCTTCTGGCTTCAGTGTCCTCGGCTCTACCTGTGGAGCTCTACCTGTTGCCCAGGGCCTACCCAGAATCAGAAGAGATGAGCAAATGGGAAAAATGAAGTATAATCATTTCTGACTCGTTTTCATATTTGAATACTATGGAAATGTTTGCTGATGTTTCTGTATGGGTGTGTGTCTCTGTCTCTGTCTCTCTCTCTCTCGCTCCCCCTCTCTACCTCCAGGGAGCATACAAAGTGGCTAACTTCCCACCCTGGTCATCCCTCCATGTTTTCTCTCCAGTCTCAGCATTCTCAGGGACTTCAGAAACTCTTTCCACAAGTCTCCCCAGCTGGGAAACACAACCCAGTCCTCCAGAAGTATTCCTCCTGCAAAGAGCAGCTTCTGCCAGCACTCTGGGTCTGGCCTTTCACACAGGCACTCCTCCCCCAGGCCTCCCACCCCTGAAGCATCTGTGCAGGTATTAAGAAAGGACCTTGGCAGTTCAGCTGGAGTTCACGGCAGGCCCCACACACACGCTGTGGGCTGTGTGGACTCTCCAGCAGGCCTTTCTGCTCCCTGTCAGGGATTAGGGTGAACACCAGCCAGCTTCCACCTGGCTCCTGATTGGCCTTGGAATGCATGGGCCAGAAGGGGACGATGGTCCATGAGGCTAAAAAAGTCTGCACCTCTTCCCATTCTACACTTTTCCCTCTGTTCAGCTCAGCAGACTAAAGTTCAAGTCAGGGTCAGGGAAAAGGGGTCACATTTGAGACACAGAGAAGTTGGAGACTATTTCTGAGCCTCTGTTTAAAAGCATCCTTCTCACTTCCCCAGTTACCACATGCTGAGTACCTGCTACATTCCAGGCTCTGGATCAAGGGTCAGGGGATACCAGGATGGGTTCCACAAAGCCCAGAGTGAGGGGACAGACTTATCCAAGGTGACAAAACTGCTAACAGTGGTACATGGTAGGTGCAAAGGGCTGAGAGCTCTGAGAGCTGACAGCAGCTACGATACATCTCAGAGGCAACAGAAACCTGCAGCCATGTTTCTAAAATTGCTAGCATAAAAAGTAGGCAGTTTTCTCTGATTTTCTTCTAACCATACAATTTGTTTTTCAGTCGCTCCATCATGTCCCATTCTTTGTTACCCCATGGACTGCAGCATGCCAGTCTTCCCTGTCCTTCACTGTCTCTGAGCTTGCTCAAACTCATGTCCATTTACTCAATGATACCATCCAACCATCTCATCCTCTGTCACCTTCTCTTCCTGCACTCAATCTTTTCCAGCAGCAAAGTCTTTGCCAATGAGTTGACTCTTCTCATCAGCCAAAGTACTGGAGCTTCAATCTCAGCATTTCAGTCCTTCCAATGAATATACAGGGTTGATTTCCTCTAGGATTGACTGGTTTAATCTCCTTTGCAGTGCAAGGGATTCTCAAGAGTCTTCTCTAGCACCACCGTTCAAATCATCAATTCTTTGGCATTCAGCCTTCTTTATTGTCCAACTCTCACTTCCATCTATGTGAGAAAACCAAAGAAGTAAAAATCCAGACACATGGTGAACATAGGTAGGGAGCATAAGAAAGACCATTTCTCATTGGAATGTTCCTGAGGAACAAAAATACTAAGATATACAATCATAGTACACACCTAATTCTTTTCTTTCTTCCTGGATTCTCCCCCTACTCCTACACCTGGCCTAGCCAAAGGCCCATTTTCAGCAGCACTTGCCAAAAAATAAAAAGTTTGGTGATTCATATACAGGTAAGGCCTTAAGAGATGATCTCACTAGAGGGTGTTTGTATCTGAGTAGTGGATTCTGAAATTAAACAATTCAGCCAACCTCTAAGGGAGATCCCGGCAATGAAGGTACCCTACCAGGTATCAGGAAATCAAAGGTAAGTAAGACATCTTTCCAAGGTTAAATTACACACAAAAAAACAAAGCTAACTGTTATAAGTCTAAGAAATCTACAGGAGAAAACCTGGGAATTTAGAGAAGGGAAACCTGCGAGAAGTCAGAAAGTTCTCATGGCGCAAGTAGCACTGAGATATATCTTACTGTTATTTGTGCAGATGTAGCTGGGTGTGGACAAGGCATTCTAAGTGGAGGAAAAGGCACAAACATAGATAGAGAAACACATGCTGACATTTTCCTTTTTATCTGGAGCTCAGTGTAAGCACAGAGATCTAGACGGAATATCAGTAATAACACCAATAGAGCACGCATGCATACTAAGTCACTTCAGTAGCGTCTGACTTCGTGACCCTATGAGCTGCAGCCTGCCAGACTCCTCTATCCATGGGATTCTCCAGGCAAGAGTACTGGAGGGGGCTGCCATGCCCTCCAGGGGATCTTCGTGATCCAGGGATCAAACCCACATCTTTTATGTCTCCTGCGTTGGCAGGCAGGTTCTTTACCACTAAAGCCACTTGGGAAGCTCAATACCAACAGTAGCTAACATTCACTGAGCTCTTATTATACAGCAGATATTCAATTTAATTCTCATGGCAGACTAAACAGGTAATGTTACTCCTCCCATTTTACAGATGGAAGAAACTGAGGATAGGGAAGTTAAGTAACTTGCCCAAGATTGCATCTCTTTCAAGAGGTGAAACTAGGATTTACATTCAGATCATCTGAACTGCCAGAGCATATTGTGTATTGACTATTGTTTTAAGCTGTGTTTCTCAAACTGTGTTCCACGGAATGCTGGTCTTATTAAATGTTACCCCCTTCACCACCAGCACCCAAAAGAAATATGTATTGGTCAAATGAGTTTAAGAAACCCTCTATGTTGTACAGTACAAGAAACATGTTTAACTTTGTCTAACCTGGTGTTTTTCCAAATGCATTTAATCAGAAAACTCTGCATTCATGTAGCACTAAAGTGATGACATAAGGTGTAGTCATCTGCTGAAAAGTCTTGGGAAATACTGCCTTGGGATATTATTCCTCTCACTCCTTTGTGGTATGCAATTTCTAGGAGGAATAATAATAGCTTCTATTCATTTAACTCTAGGGTTTTTCCAAGTGCTTTAACAAATGCATTCTCACTTTATAATATTTGAAGCTTTCAAACTATCTTTCTCATTCCTTCTTTTTCCTTCTTTGAACAGACTCCCAAGAGATTTCAGTTCCATAGGTGTATCTCAGAAAGCTAACACCCGTGTCTATCTTTTTTTCAGATCAAAATGGTGAAATATTCTACTACTTAAAAAAAGAGAGAGAAATCCTTTTCTTCAAACAGATTTTATCAGTTTCTAGGAATTACTTAAAATGTGCTTATAATAGTAAATGTCAAAGATTAACGCTTTTCAATTCCCTTAAGAGGTGTCCTCCCAGACATTTATTCTGATAGAAACTACTTTCTGCTAAGGATTACTTTACAAGGGAACACAATCAATTTAAAGTAAAACATTTCAAAAGAAAATGAGAGTCTTGTTTTTTTTTTTTTTTCTTTAATAGAGCATTTTAATGGCTAAATGACTTCTCCTCCCAGAAATATTTCCATTCAAAAACAGTTTTGCTTGGCTCAAAGGAATGGCTTTATAATGCAGTTTCAGGCTGTAAGGGGAATATTTAGGGAGGTAAGGGGTGTTAATTTTATTCCTCAAATCACTTCACATGGGCAATTGCCATCTCAACTAATGACCAGATTGGTTCTGGTTATTCCTACCCCTTCTATCTCCTTCTGAATTCCTGGAATGCATGGACATTGAAATTTGAAGGATGTGAACCCTGGCTCCATCACTATCATTGGATACTGCTACTTTAATTACTTTTATCTCAGTTTCTTTATTGCTAATTATAAAATAACACTGTTTAATAACATTGTGGTTTTGCAAGGATAAAACTGGAACAGATGCAAAGAATCTAGCACCCCACCTGACACATAGCGGGGACCCAGGAAATGTAAGGGTGTGGATCAATATTTGCCTTGGCAAGTTGCAGGCAACAGAGGCGCCGAAGGTTGCCGCAGTGTCTCCAAGAGTGCGGTCTCTGAGATTTCTACTTAACACTGAAAAGTAGGTAAAGGCTTGTCTTCCCTCCCCATGGAAACCCAAGAAAGGACTCAACTAAGACCACTGGCTGAGCCACTCACCACTGGCTGATCACTCTCTAGCACTGAATCCCATTATTCCACAATGACATCTGTTCTGGATCGTGTTCTAGGGGAGCTAGCCCTTGGACAGGGAGTCTCAGGGAGCACTCCATACTTCTCTTCCTGCCTTGGCAGTTGTGACCACAAAACCACACAGGAGAAGGGGGCTCTGAGAGGGTAGACTGGGATGGGGCAGAGGGCCAGGAAGCCAGCATGTTCTCAATCAAGATGCCAAGTTCAGTAGCCGAAAGAAAAGCCCCTAAGGCCCAGAGGTCGCCATCTGGAAATGGAAAATCACCACCAGTGGGCTGCTGCACCACTGGATTTCAACAGAAGCTAGACTACAAGAATTCAGGCTTCATTTCTCCCTTTAGCGGCTCCCTCCTCTCTCCCTAACAGGATAAAAGGCTTTCAGTCCCAAACTGGGACTGTGAATGCACTGGAAAGGGGACGTGTTGCTGTCAGGAGCATGGAGCTACCCCTCCTCAATAGTTTGGCCGTGAAGCCAGGGGTAAAAGTCCATCGTCACTATTTTTTGTTCTCAGTTCCCCAGAGGCTGGCAGTTGTGTGGGCAAAGCACACAGATCCATGAGAGCCTACATCTACACAGATTCCTTCCTCCCCACCAGCCTCCACCCTGCACCCCCCAACCTAAGAAGGCCACCCCCCTCCTCTCTCTGTGCCCTTCCAGAGTCTTCCACAGGTCATCTCAGGTGTCACCTGCCACTGGAGCTCCTGTCTGGCCTGCAGGGCTAGGCATGATTGGTCCCTGAGCCCAGGCACCCCAGGCCCCAGCCAGAAAGCCGAAAGCCCTGGTATTGCATACATGAGGACAATGGGGCTGCCGGGCTGAAAGCATTCCAGTCTCCCACGTTCAGTAGGAAGGGGTGTGTGGTGGGGAGGAAAGGTCATTAATACCGATGCTTTATGTTTTCCCAAGCCAGCATTCCTCGCAAACAGCTGTGTTTATACAAAACTCTCGAGTAGAGGGAGCGAGGGGAAGGACAGTGTCCTAGGGATGACATCATTCTGTCTTGTCTGCTTCAGACTCCCACCACTGCCGGCAGGAGGAGGGTGCGCGGGGAAAGTTGCAGGGGCTGGTGGACTGGACGTATATGGTGTCAAGACATGCAGAGTGTTTATGCGTGTGTGCATTTATTAGAGATATAATTTCCCTGTTCTCTGCTCCACTCCCTCCCCACTCATTCCCAGAGCATCCTAACACATTTTGCAGAATATTGTTTTCCCCAGATCAGCACCCTCCGAGGAAGGCTGGATTGGGAGGCTCATGTTCACTCCTAATCACTTTAACAAACTACCACCCCCTCCCCCCACTGAAGAAAAGCCTGACAGGAGGCAGAGTCATTAAAGTGAATTAAAATGCATCCAAGGAGAGATTAGCCCCCACAGCCATCCCCATATCAGACAAAGGCCCCTTTCATGCAGACTCCAGCCGCTTGGAGTCCTGTAAGCAGAGATTAGGGAACAAATTCTCAGAACCTAGAAGCACTGGCTCCTTGGGAGACAGGCCAACACAAGCAGCGAGACCTTAAGAACTCAGCTTCTACTTAAGCTACATTCAGCTTTTTCAGATTCAGGCTCTAAGGGAAGGGGGCTCCCCAGGCACAAATATATCCCCCAACTTCACTGAGCTAGGTCTGCCCCTAACATAATTCAGTGAACAAGGCCCTCACCTGTTCTTACACTTTTGCCAGAGAATGTAATATGGTAATTCCCCAGCCTCCTGCCTCCATGTCTCGGATAGGATGCCCTTCCAACATCAGTCTACACATAATCCCTACTGAACTCCATTAGCTCACCTGCAGCCATCTCACTGCGTATCTGTTTTGTGCCAGGCTGAGCATTACATGGTGTGGATGCAAAGAGATGGCTAGAATAGGATCCTTGTTTCAAGGCACTTACACTTTGTTTGAGAAAGACAGACATGTTAATAGCAACTGCAATTCAGTATCGTGAGGACCTAGTGGAAGGCATCTGTAAAGATGCAGGAAGGGTATGAAAGATGGTCAACTCTACTTCTAGAAGGTGCAGGGAAATTTTATCGTAAAGGTGATGTATGAGCCAAGTCTTAAAAGAGGAGAACATGTCCACTAGGTAAACTGAGGCTGGGGCTGGAGAGCTAGGGAGGAAGGAGAACATTCCAGGCAGAGGGTGCCACATAACTAAAGCCATCAGAGCATGACAGAACATGTCACCCTGAGGGACCTCCAAGGGTTCTTCCCTAGAGGAGCAGAGCCTCTAAGCAACAATGTTGCAAGAGATGAAATGAAAGGTTGATGGAGGTCAGGTTATAAAGGGCTATGCCAATCTGAGGAGCTGGAAGAAATGCAGTCTTCAAACTTCAGAGCTGTTGAGGAATTTTAAGCGAGGGACATTCCACAGTCAGGCATGCATTGTAGAGAGATCCCTCTGGGAGATGTCCAAGGCTGGAGGCAGGGAGACCAGCTGGAAAATTATTTCAAGAATCCTGAGAAGAGTTGGTGATGATTTAATGGGCAGCAGTGACAACACAGAGGTCTAAAAAGAGGAATATGTATATGAGACATATAAAAGAGAGGGGAAAAAGTGAAAGAACTGGCTTTAAGCGGATGAGTGGTGAGCAAAATGGAGGACTCTAGAATTACTC
The DNA here is from genome assembly GCF_023091745.1 of Budorcas taxicolor. Classification (NCBI taxonomy): domain Eukaryota; kingdom Metazoa; phylum Chordata; class Mammalia; order Artiodactyla; family Bovidae; genus Budorcas; species Budorcas taxicolor. The sequence continues at coordinate 150,318,648 of NC_068911.1, forward strand.
CAAGGCTTGGCAGCTGGATGATGTAATGTCAGTTCTCAAAACAGGGGTGTCAGGGGGAAGAAAGCTGTTTGGGAGAAAGCAACCGTCACCTCTTGAGCAGGATCTCAGCCTCACCTCTGATGCAAGCCTAGTCTTCAGCTGCCAGTTCTGAGCAGATGTAACCTGAAGACACCCCACCTCCAGCCTGTGCCCCTTCAGTGGGGCTCCTTGCCTTGGGCTTCTCTAGCCTGCAATGGCTTCCATGCCTAAGGCAACCTCTGGGGGCTCTCATGACTTCATGAGAGAATGAACACCCAGTGGGCACCCAGTTAGAAGGAGGGAGACAATGAAAAATGCCTTCTCTTTTCAAAAGGTCCCAGAGGCTGGATCTCGGTAGCCAGTTGGGTGAATTCCTCTCTGTACCAGATCTCCCTCCCTGTTTCATTCTCCTTTCCCTCATTCATCTTTGGGTCCATTTTCTCACATAAACTATCCACACTTGTGACAGTTAATTTTACATATCAAAATTTGGCTGGGCTACAATGCCCAGATATACAGTCAAATATTTTTTAGGATGTATCTATAGAGATGTTTTGGGATGCAATTAGCATTAAATCAGTGGACTTTGTATAAAGATATCACCCTCCATCGTGTAGGTGGGCCTCATACAATCAATTGCAGGACCATATGGAATAAAACAAAAGATTCCCCTCTCCCAAGCAAGAGGGAATTGTGCCAGCAGATGGCCCTCAGATTTGAACAGCAACATTAGCCCTTCCCGGGTTTGGCAGCCCACTCTGCCAATTTTGAACTTTTCAATCTGCATAATGGCATCAACCAATTCCTTAAAATAAATCGTTTTCTATCTCAATGAAGAACCCTAACACAACACATAAGTGTCTGTTTCAGGCTCTACTTTCTGCAGAACCCAGCCTAAGATGGGGAAACGATGTTGACCTTTGAGATTACTATGGGACAAAGAGGTGAAGATGGATACCCAACTGAGGGTACCAACAAAAGGGTTTAGGAATCACCCACATGAAAATGGTACTTGAGACCAGGAGGATGGGTAGAGGAAAGAGAGATGACATAGATTCTTCAAAGACTCTAGATATTCTGTTAAATTTCTAGTCTTCACCCAGAATAAATGAACTCAGATTCTTTGTACAAAGTTAAATATTTTGAGAGAAAACTTTTTTAAAAACAGAGAAAATCTCATTAAAATAAATAAAAATATCATTGTACCCATAATACATGGATACATATATGGTTCTCACCAGGGTCACAATTTCAACTTGAAATGTGTAAAACTAATTTCACTTTTTCACCCAGTCTTTACCTGCTAGCACGTGATCTGCAGCCCCAAGGCTCCAGGGGCCAACTGAGCTACATCTTAGCCTCTACTCCTTTTCTATAATTAGCCATGCAGAGATCGAACCCATGTCTCCTACAACCCCCACACTGGCAGGCAGATTCTTTACCACTGATCCATCTGTGAAGTCCTGCTCAACCCAATACACATCCCCTACACATATACCTCAGGGATTCCCTGGTGACTCAGCAGTAAAGAATTTGCCTGCAATGCAGGAAATACAGGAGATGTGGGTTCGATTCCCGGGTTGGGAAGATCCCCTGGAAAAGGGCATGGCAACCCCCTCCAGTATGCTTGCTGGGAAAATCCCATGGACAGAGGAGCCTGGCAGGCTACAGTCCATGGGGTTGCAAAGAGTCAGACATAATGAAAGTGACTAAGCATGCACGCACACATATACCACACACACACACACACACACACCATAAACCCCTCACAAACACACACCTGCATATGCACACACTTCATCAGTACTTACCACACACACCTAACACATACACCATACATACTTCTGTGTTCACTATCCCATGATCTATATCCACTTCAGTCCCCATCCCTACATAGTCTTGCTTCCTCTGTCTTCATTTTTACCTGCATAGGAAGGTTCTGGAACAGGCTGCAAATGTGAAAACTTAGAAAGAAGGAAGAGGCCACAAGCATGCCAATGAATACTTAATAAAATTTTTTTCTCAACCCACCCCTTTAAAAAATGGAAAAACTATTTGTCTTTTATATTTTACTTAGCTACTTCAGCAGCCATCAGGGAAATCCCTTTTCTTCTTTAGTTCTTGGAAGAATCTTGACTCACTTTCATCTTTTAATTATCTTTACTTATTTTAACATCTGTGCACATTCTGCAGGCTTTGACAGAGAACCCATATCCCCACGCCAAGAATCTCAGTGTAATGAGAAGGGAAGGAAGGGAAGGCAAGGAAGCTGTTTCTTCCAGGATCCTGATTCATGGATATGGCCAACATCAGAATGTGTCCAGGCTCAGGCCAATGAGCCCTTCGGCCCCCCATCACCTCATCTGAAAAAGCTCACTTTCCCAGTGTCCATCTCATTCTTTTGTTTCCCTCCCTAAAGCGTCAATTTTACACTTTCGTTCCATTAGGTATCATCTGGCCCCTCTGCTAGACTGCAAGCCTCTTATGGAAAGGTGTCTGTTGAACCACCATATCCTTGGCTCCCAGCACAATGTGTGGGATATAATAGATGTTCAATAAATGTTTCCCGAATGTTGAATCATGAAACAGCTGGACCAAATTTGCCAGACATTAAATCTTAATGACAGAATTAACAGCCCTCAAGTTTCAGCTATTCTCTCACTGGCAGACAAAGAAAGTGAAAATGGGCTGAAAAACATCCAAGTTATGAGGGTCATGAGGTCCTGGAGCAAGTTGAAATAGAAGAAAAGGCACTGGTCTGAGAGCCAGGAAGTCTGAGTTCAAATACCAGCTGTTTCTTGATCAATGCATGACCTTGGGCAAGTATCCTATTCTCCCTGGCTCTCTATTTCCTATAAAATCAGGAAATTGCACCTGATTGGTATTTTTTCAAGGTTTTTTAGCAGTAGAACTTCACATTGTGTAGAGCAGACCAAAGTAGCATTTCATTAACATAAAATATTTCCTAATTCAAATGCATGTTTACTTGATATTTATACAAACCATAGACTGATGAGGATAGTTTGATGAGTACAAAACATCATATCCAGAGGTATGACTAAAAACCTATGTTTAATTTCATTACACAGTCTCAAAATTCAGATACATACAGATAGACAGTTTAAAAATGGTTCCTCTTCATATAAACAGTTGTGATTTCCAGGATGTACCTAGAAGAGTGACCTGATAAGGCAGAGACTGCTAAGTTGGTAGACTGTATTTCCCAGAGTTCCTCACAGATGTGGCCACATGACAAATTTCCAGCCAATACCACGTGAGTGGAGGATGCACACAGACCCCGCCCCCCAGAATCTCTGACAGACACCCAGTCATTCATGTTCTTTGCCCTTCTGCTGGTTCAATACAGAGGAACACAAAAACGTGGATGTCCTGGGTAAGAGATGGCGGACCACAAGGTGGAAGGAACCTGGGTTCCAACGTGTCTGCTGGAATGACAGCTCCCTGCATTCAGAAATACCAAGTTTAGGCTCTGTTCTTCTAATGTACTTGATCCATCCTGTAAACGTTTGCAGCAGCTAACATTACTCCAACACCTGGCAACACAAATTGGCTTTTTGGAGTTCTTGACTGCATTAAAATGGGGTATATCATAGCTATTGCTTTTATTAGAGCTTTCAGAAAGTTTTTTTTGCAGAATGAAATGTGAATCCAATGAACACTTGTGGTATCCCTGAAACTCTTTCATGAGGACCTACCTAGGTCTTCATGAAATATAGCTGAAAATCGCTGAAAAAGATCAGGCTAGCGATTGGTGCTTGGAGAGAGAGTCTAAACCGGCTCATGTCTACTCTGTATTGTACAAATGTGGCCTTTGCCAAGATGTAGGATGGTTGACAGTTTGGCTTTCTGACTTCTTAGACTGTTTTGTCCATCCTATATCATCATACCTGGATCCCAAGTTCTGATGCTGGAAAAAGTCAACATTTTATTGAAAAAAAATTTTTTTTCATTTTCCAAAGGGAAAAATCATATTTGACTTTATAAAAGAAAAAATAAGGCACCTCTGCCTCTGAAATAAAACAATACTTAAAAGAGCCAGGGGACACACATGACCTTTCTAGCTTGTGTTGCATGTTTAGGATGGTAAGGGCTTTCTTGTCCTTTTAGTACAAGGGCAGAAGGAAAAGAGGGTGTCAGAGGATGAGATATCTGGATGGCATCACAGATGCAATGGACATGAACTTGGGCAAACTTTGGGAGATGATGAGGGACAGAGAGGCCTGCTGTGCTGTAGCCCAGGGGGTTGCAAAGAGCTGGACATGACTGGGCAACTGAGCAACAACAACAAGGGCCTTGTTTAGAGTCTGGAAGGTCCTTCAAAGAGAAGTAAAAATGAAAGCCATTTTCTTCACATGTTCTACTTGTATCCAAATGCATTAATGGACAGCACTTTGATGAATCACACAATTACTAACCAGAACAAGAGCAAGCAAGAACGTTTTTTTCTCCTGCCATGGTCTTCCTTCAGTCAGGAACCATCATGCTCAGAAGCTGGGGCATGGCCTCAGTGACCTCTGCAGTGCACAGTCACAGTAAATGGATGTCATGCCCACGCGCAGATCAGTAGCTGCCCTAATCAGAGGCAACACTACCCTAAGGATTGTCTCTATGTTGCTAGGAAGGTCAGTCTCTGTGGTAGACAAGGAGAAGATAGCCATGGGGAAAACCTTGACATTTCCCATATTTTAAGCATACCTTAACTTAGTAATGTTCATGCCTAGAAACAGCATTAGTTATCAATCTGCAAGAAATTTCAGACCTCAAAGAGCCTCTTCTCTGAGTTTAAGAATCTTAAAGAGAGGAAATTAGCCTACAGGATAAACAAAAAAAAGATTCAAAGAGACTGGATTTAGGCAAGCTGAAGAGTCGGACACAACTGAGCGACTGAACTGGAATTTGAATCCAATGCTTTGCATGTTGCTGTGTGACTTTAGGCTGGTTCCATAACCACCCTGAGCTGTCCAGCAGCTTGAAATGTGGAAATGGCAATGGCAACTGGAGAGGAGCTCAGGATCCTACTTGCTGCAAACCTGAGCCTTCATGTGCAGGCCTCTGATCCCCACTCAGCCTTGCTTTGCCCCATGGTTCTAAAGTATTCCACTAAGTATTGAATCTTTTAGAAGGAGTGTCCTGTCCCTGCAGGTCAGAGACTCAGAGTCACTGAGTTCTGGCCCAAGTTATGTGGTAAAAGGGGAGGGATTGTTTTCCTTTCTTTCTCTCTCCTTTTGTTTTTCTTTTGCAAAACACTTGAGAAGCTTGGGGAAAACAAGTTTTGTGAGTCCCTGTGAAGATGTAATTCTAGATGGCCTCTCAGCTGGGGCAGGCCTGCCAAGTGTCAGACTGGGGACCACAAAGAGAAGGAAGGTTTCTGCACAAAGGAGGCATGGGCCTCTGGGAATAGGTGATCCAAGGTTGAACCAAAATAAACTTGTCATAGTCTGAATGCTGGGACTGGAAAACCAACTCCTCTTACACAAGACTGCCCATCTCCTGGGCCGGACTAGAGGGCACTGCTGGTGAGAGAGTCTAAAATGACTCATGTCTACCCTCCATCATACAGATGTGGCCTCTGCCAAAATGCCAGATGTGGCTGGTTGATAAGCTGACATTCTGTACAGGTTGACAAGGCAGTACTACACTGTCTTGTCCATCTCACATCATCATGCCTGGGTCCCAAGGTCTGACACTGGAAAAAGCAATTTACTGTGTTCTCCCTCCAGAGGGATTATATCCATTTCTATTTCTCCATATGGGCTTCCGTGGTGACTCAGTGGTAAAGAATCTGCCTGCCAATGCAGGAGACACGGGTTCGATCCCTGGGTCAGGTAGATGCCCTGGAGCATGGCATGGCAACCCACACCAGTATTCTTGCCTAGAGAATTCCACGGACTGAGGAGTCTGGTGGGCTACAGTCCATTTGGTGGCAAAAGAGTCAGACATGACTTAGCAACTAAAACACAACAATCAGATTCAGTTTATTTTCTCCCCAGATTTGTTTGGCTCCACCCGCCCCCAGACCTCTAGAATGTCTGTTCTGGGGCGACTGTGCTGGTGATGGTGGAGACTCAGTACCTCCAGCACCCAGGTCTGATGCAGCTGGATTCACAGAGGTGCTGCCTTTCCCAGCAGCTACCTAAAGGAGTAAACTCTGAATGATGAGAGGTAAATGATGGAAAGGATCTAGCCAATAAAGTCTTCCTTCCTCTCTGCTCTCCAGAGTCTCCAAAAGCTATTCCTTACATTCTCTCCAAAGACTTCCCATGTGCCCAGACAACCCCCTGCTTGTCATCTTATAAGGCTGTGGCCAGCTCCTTATGCACCCCTTTGCATTTTCGTTCCCTTCTTCCCTGTGGAGGATCTTTATCCCTTACTCTCGCTGCCTTCGGATTGCACTCTCCAAAAATAAGGTTGCATGCTTGCCTTGGGCTCTATATTACAAGGAATCTAGCCTGGAACAGCCCTTATAGTTTCTCTCCCCCACAGCTGGAGGAATTAATTTAGGCAGTATGCCTCCCAAAGCCTAGCTTTTCTATTTCCTCCTTCTTCAAATTGTGAGGAAAGAATGGAAGTGGTGTAGTATACCTCTCCAGCTGTTACACCAATGAATTATACCTTTTTTCCCCCACTTCCTTTATTTTTGGTTTTATACCTTGAACTCAGAGTTTTAGGATGCCCTTGGTGGATTTCTCAAAAATAAGGTATAAATCCATGTACTTTTCTTTCCCAGGATCTAGAAAGAAGTAAAATCCCGTTCCCATAGACCCTGAACAAGGTCTGCATCTGTGCAGCAAAGAAGATCCAGACCAATAGTTTGCAATGGCAGACTTCACCCTAGGGTAACATTTCCCAAAGTCTGATCCATTGAACACTAGTTGTGTGGGATATTAAAAACTAAATGATTTTGTTCTTAGATGCACTTGGACGCTTAAAGATTAAGCAAAATTAAGTAGTTCCCCTTACCCTGTAGGATTTCTGAGATTTTACAATAGTATTGTATAATAGTACTCTCCAAGAGAGGAGTTTGAAACTCTTTTGGAGTTTACTAGGACACACTCTTTTTTCCCTGGGCATCTCCCAGGATTGATGCTACACAAAATACTCAGTTCCTGTGCTTACTGATGTGGTGAAAGTCAAAGTCACTCAATCGTGTCCGACTCTTTGCAACCCCATGGACTGTAGCCCACCAGGCTCCTCTGTCCATGGAATTCTCCAGGCAAGAATACTGGAGTGGGTTGCCATTTCCTTCTCCAGGGGATCCTCTCAACCCAGGGATCGAACCCAGGTCTCCCACATTGTGGTCAGTTGCTTTAACCTCTGAGCTACCAGTGCAAATTCTGATGTGGTAGAAATTCTAAGCATATCAGCTTTGGGAAAGAAATTCTCCCTACTCTTCAGACTTCTTTAAATTACAGAATCTTTGGGTCCCTGTTAAAAATACCATCATTGCATATAATCATTCTTATTCTACTTCCCTCAAGAAAATATTAAAAGCCTACTATCTAGAGACCTATAGAACTAAGAAGGACTTTCCTGGTGGCTCAGAGGTAAAGAATTTGCCTGCCAATGCAGGAGACATGGGTTTGATCCCGAGGTGGGGGAAGATCCCCTGGAGAAGGAAGTGGCAACCCACTCCAGTATTCTTGCCTGGAGAATCCCATGGACAGAGGTGCCTAATGAGCTACAAAAGAGGGTCACAAAAGAGTCCGATGGGACTTAGTAACTAAACAACAAATACAGACAAAAACAAAATAGAACTGAGAAAGGCTGAGGTTAACCGCCAAGAACTAATTCAACTCCTTCCTTCTTACTATTCTCTCCCATCCACAGAATTTTTATTCATGATCCATCACTTCCTGTCCACATAATGTTATAGATGCTTCCCCACTAATGCCCTGCTAATAACCACCTGACTATGCAAACCCCAGGTGGAAGAAGAAACTGAGGCACAATTCACCTTCCCAGCCTGCACATTTCCCCACATGCTCCCACCCTTACTCAACCCAGTTGAGATCAGCAGTTATTAAATGTCCAAGGTATTCTGTTCTCCTCCCCCAACCAGTGCTCCCTAAAGTCACTTTTCAGTTCTAGGATTAATAAAGTGTAACCAGAAATTTTGCTGCTGTTAGTCCTGGGGGTTAAAGCTGCCATCACTACATAAAATCTCGAGAGTGAAGGCTCAGTAAGCAAAGCAAGGCAAATGACTCTCGTCCCTCTGGTAATAAGCAGTGGAAATGAGCTGCTGGGGAAAGCCAGTGCTCCACATAAATCCACGTGTTAGCAAGCCTGTGTGCTGCGGGGCCAAGGCTGAAAGGCAAGGCCAGGAGAGAGCATGGAGCTGGAATTCACAAAGAGGAGGGTCTATAGAGACCACCTAAACCAGCTCCTCCATTTAGCACAGAGGAGACAGAGGTCCAAAGAAGCCCCCTTATTCACCCAAGACCACAGTGTGTACTTGTGACTGAGCGAGAGAACAACCCGGGGCTAATCATCACAGAGCAAAATCCAGGGCAGCTCAGGCAAGCTGTTTTGAACAAATTCCTCTTGTTGGGCTCTTAGACATTAAAGTGTGTCTCCCAAGTTTGGGGAGATGGCAATATCAGCAATAGAGTGAAAATTAGAGAGGAGAGTTTTTTCATCTCCCTTTGGGTCCCACTTCTCTAGAGGCAGGGGGTGTGCAGTACCAAGATGGAAAAACGATACTAACATCCTTAGGAGGAAGTCTGAAAGACAATCTGCATTCTAGATTCTCCTAGAATGCAGCCAGATAACTAAATCTGATTTAGCAGATTAATTTTCCTGAGTAACTGTTGGAACACAGAACCAAGAGTGGGGAGGAGAAATAAGACGAACTTTGAGCTAAATCTCTCTCTGGTCTAACTAAGCAGAATATCCCACCTTTCAACACTCGAGGGCCTCTAGGTTCCAGTAGAAACCAGGCCAGACCCCACTCCTGGGCACCTAAGACTCACACCCAAAGAGAAGAAAGGCCCTCTATTTTGTGGCCCTTGTATTTTAATAGGTAGGCACATGTGTGCTCACTCACGTCCAGTTTTCCCAGTCTATTTGCAGCCCCATGGACTGTAGCCTGCCAGGCTTCTCTATCCATGAAGTTTTCCTAGCAAGAATACTGGAATGAGTAGCCATTTCCTCCTCCAGGGGATCTTCCCAACCCAGGGATCAAACCTGAGCCTCCTGCATTGGCAGGCTGAATCTTTACCACTGAGTCCCCTAAGGAGCCCCATATTCTAATATAAATTCTTGCTTAGTCACATTGGGCATGGAGAAGACAGATAGCACCATACGGATGACCCAAATCCCAGAGCAAGTAGTCCCTCATTCCTGCCATCTGGAAACCCCATCCCATCTTCTGACAGCTTCCCAAGCCCAGATGCACAGACTTGGCACAGCGCGCAGTGTTCTGTGAGCAAGCAGAGCGTGGAGGGAGCTCCAGAGCCAGGTAAGTGATAGCGCTCAGCAAAAGGAGTGTTCCCAGAGGGTCGGTCCCAAAGTCAGTTCTTATTTCCTGTCCTCTGGCAGGACTAGCCTTCAAATGATCCTCTCATCTCCAGCTTTTGGAAAAATATAGCCAAAAAAAAAAAAAATGCTTCCTGCCAATGCAGCATGCTATCAGCATAGTTCCCAGCCTCATGTGGAAGCTGAGCCTCCCTCAATGACACCTGGGAAAGCCCAAGGGCTCAGGGCCTCACACTCTCCACGTGTCTGACCAAGGGAGGACAAAATCATTTCTATCTAACCTGCCTTCTGGTTCTATGACTCGGAGACCCCACAATCTAAGGCTTAACAGCAAACAAGACAGGACTGACCAACATCTTGCAGAGTATTTCATCAGCTGAAACCTAGGTATACTCAAACATATCAAACAGGATATAATTTTTTAACCCAGCACATATGATTCTGCAAAGCTAATGGAAACATTCTTATGATGAATGGCCACCAACCATTGCAGACATTTTGCCCACCCCTTCCTATCCTGGGTAGAGGAAAAGTCCAAAAGAATAAGTCTCACCTTAACCACTCCAGTTCAGTTCAGTTCAGTCGCTCAGTCATGTCCAACTCTTTGCAACCCCATGGACAGCAGCATGATTGTCCATCACCATCTTCTGGAGCTTGTTCAAACTCATGTCCATTGAATCAGTGATGCCATCCAACCATCTCATCCTCTGTCATCCCCTTCTCCTCCTGCCTTCAATCTTTCCCAGCATCAAGGTTTTTTCCAATGAATCGGCTCTTCTCATTAGGTGACCAAAGTATTAAAGCTTCAGCTTCAGCATCAGTCCTTCCAATGAATATTCAGGACTGATTTCCTTTAGGATTGACTGATTTGATCTCTTGCTGTCCAGAGGACTCTCAAGAGTCTTCTCCAACACCACAGTTCAAAAGTGTCAATTCTTCAGTGCTCAGCTTTCTTTATGGTCCAGCTCTCAGATCCATACATGACTACTGGAAAAACCATAGCTTTGACTATACGGACCTTTGTCGGCAAAGTAATGTCTCTGCTTTTTAATACACTGTCTAGATTTGTCATAGATTTTCTTCCAAGGAACAAACATCTTTTTTTCCATGGCTGCAGTCACTGTCCAAAGTGACTTTGGAGTCCAAGAAAATAAAATCTGTCACTGTTTCCATTGTTTCCCATCTATTTGCCATGAAGTGATGGGACCAGATGCCATGATCTTAGTTTTCTGAATGTTGAGTTTTAAGCCAGCTTTTTCACTCTCCTCTTTCACCTCTGCTCTAGCAAATGCTTGTTTGTCAAGATGGTACAAGAAAGAAAAGGATTAGGCAGGTGGGACAAATCGGGGGATGCTAGAGGGTCATCCACACAGGCATAGACTCTGAGCCTCATCTTTTCCTGGTAAGTAGGAACAGGTGACCTCAGTCTTCATCACTTTTCTCTAATGCCCCTCCAGTTCCCATTGGCCCATCTGAGCTCTCCCAGGCTCTACTCTGCCCCCAAACCAGCAGATCATCCTCTCCTAAACAAGCCCTGTGCAGTAAAAACACCTGTGCCCTGTTTGTTCTGTGGGGAAAGGAAGCTGTACAGAGCTGGAAGATGATGTGAAATCCAGGTCCCAAGCCTGCCCGCACACCAGGACACTAAGTGAAGAACAACTCAGATGTGGGACTATGACCCAGGATCCCAGGGTCAAGATGACTCTTCTTCATGGAGCATCCTGCTCCACTTGCGCCAGGCACACTGAGGTGATGCACGGAGAGAAAATTCAAAACTGCACAACAGTTTCTTGGCATACTTCCTGGAAGTTTCCTAGAAAATATTGTGAACTCCTCCGGGGTAACATCACAGAAGCACAGAGGTCACACATCTGAGCCACGTTGTGCTGTACTGCACACACTTCAGGGGCAGCTCATGGCTCCTTTACCCAAGAGACTACACAGGACAGATCATTAATATCCTCAAAAGGCCTGGAGACTTCCAGCTAATTTCAGAAGAGACACCTGGCCCCAGAGCCTCTCCCAGGATGGAACAGGCTGACTCCTAAGAGGACAAGTCACAGGTCAGAGTTTCTTAGGGCTGGAGACAACTGAGAAAGTCCATAGACTGTTTCGTAGGGCCTCAAACCAGCACCATGCCTAAAAGATCCCTGGGAAGATAACTTATGTTTATTTTTAAATGCCTAAAAGATTGGTGATTGAGGCCCACTAGGGTTTGGGGAAAACTTTGCAAAATGTCTATGCTAAATCCCTAAAACTTCTACTGCCACCAAAACCTACTTTCTCTTAACCTCTGAAGCCTTCCTTGACTTCCCATTGCCCAAAGAATTCATTCTAAACCTGGCACTTCTTTGAAAGCCAGCCATGATCTGTACCCAATCTACAAACCTAAACTGAATTCCCATTAAGCATCTCCATGCACTTGGGGTCCCAATCACACCAGTCTGGTCCTTAGTCCCAAAGCACTTGGGTCCATGCTGATCTTCTCCTTGCCTGCTATACAACCACCACCACCACCACTGCTAGCCATCTTCCCTGCTCCTTTCTAAGGAATCAATTCAACGGCTATGTGTTCCATAAAGGAGTCCACTCTTAAGTGAGTATTAACAACTCCTACCTTTGTATCACCATGAAAGGAAACACAAATTTAGAGAGCAAGACAGACAAAGGCTTATTCATTCATTTATTTGTAAACAGGCCCCCAGCACTTTACTAAGAACTGTCAGTCCACAAAATTAAATAATACACACAGTTAGACCTTTGGGTTGCTCACAGCCCAACAGGACAGTTTGATAAAACAACAGAAACCACAGCATAATATGACAGTTGCTCTGGTGGACATGCAAATATGGGGCAGAGGAGGCACTGGGACAGATGATGCATGGGCTCAACAAACAATTCAGACCACAAGTGCCACTGAAGAAATATCAGTGACCACGAGAAAGGGTCTTGGGAATTGTGTGACTGATGTGTACAGGAAGAACCAGGCTTGTCAGAGATAAACCCAACAACAATGCTGACTCTCCTCCTCCAGAGAGGTTTTGGGGTACTCACAGCACCTCCATGAACAAAGTCTTCCCAGATGAAATCAGACTGGGGGCTTACTCAGGGTATAGGGGAAGATTGTAATGTAAATTAAGAGCTTATTTCCCCAAGTTCAACTGAACTCAGTTTAACAAATATTTCCAGGGCCCTATTGAGTGGCCCTTTGAAGTCATTCTCCTGCATGAACCCAAGCTCAGACCTTGAAGGTGGGGCTCCAATTCCAGAAATCCATAGTTATTCCCAGGTGGCACCAGTGGTAAAGAACCCGCCTGCCAGTGCAGGAGATGTAAGAAACATGGGTCCAATCTCTGGGTCAGGAAGATCCCCTGGAGGAGGGCAAGGCACCCCATTCCAGTATTCTTGCCTGGAGAATCCCATGGACAGAGGAGCCTGGCAGGCTTCAGTCCATAGGGTCGCAGAGTTGGACACAACTGAAGAGACTTAGCACACACCCACGCATAGTTATTCCCAGGCAGGTGAAGAACTCTGCTCCTAAAAAACTTTCTGTGTAGCCCGTGGCAAATGCCTTTCTGCATTCTCAGTTTCTCCTATAAGACTCTCAGTGTCAAGAAGGCAGGGACTGAATTGGCTTGGTTCATTGGATTTCAGATTTTGAGCCCTAGAACTCCTGACTTGCAGTACAATGTATACAAATGAGTAAAATAGAGCAAAACAATATTTGTTTTGCGAATCCAAAGTCTGTGCTAGTGTACTCAATTGCTGCTACAACAAATCCCCACACACATAGTAGCTTAAATCAACACAAATTTATTATCTTATAGCCCCAGAGATTAGAAATCCAACACAGGCTTCCCAGACTGAAATCAAGGTGTCAACGGGTCTGTGTTGTTTTCTGGAGGCTCTAAGGGAGAATCCTTTTCCTTACCTTTTCCAGCTTCTAGAAACGATCCCATGTGGCTCCCTCTCCCTGTCTTCAAAGCCAACAACATTGCATCTCTTTCATTTTTCTTCCACAGGCGCAGCTTCCTCTCTCTCTCTTTCACTTTTTTTAATATTAATTTGTTTATTATTTATTTATGGCTGTGCTGGGTCTTTGTTGCTGCATGTGGGCTTTCTCTAGTTGCAGAGGGTGGGGTGGGCGGTGGATACTCTCTAGTTGTGGTACAGGGATCTAGTTGGCCCATGCCTCCAGTATGTGGGATCTTTCCAGACTAAAGATCAAACTTGTGTCCTGGGCACTAGCAAGGAGATTCTTAATCACTGGACCACCAGGGAAGTCCCACCCTCTCTTCCACTTTTAAGGACCCTTGTGATTACATGGGACCCATTGGATAATCCAGATTAATTGCCCTATTTCGTGGTCATCTGATTAACAACCTTAATTCCTTCAGCAGCCTTAATTCCCTTTGTCATCTTTCACAAGACTGGGTCCGGGGGCGGGGGGGCGGAATTTTTCTCCCCACTTCAGAGCCCAATCCACCGGGATCTCAGGGAGAAGGCACATTCCAGGAGGATGTCTTCCCTTCTCAGAGACCCTTACTCCAGGCTGTTTGAAGGCAGAATATGTACTGTATCCATTTCTGGGTTCCTTCCCTTTCCTTCATCTGGCCATAGGAGCATGCTTGTCTCTGGGCAGGTAGGCCAGAGACCTCGCAGAATTAACACCTTAGGGAGCAGCCTTCAACCATCAGCGGACAGGAGCCAATGGATAAACACTCCAGCTTCTTTGCCCCTCAGTGGGACATTTCTAAGGCATTTCCCCGTGAAATGGACGGAGCCAAGTTGCCCTCAGCAGTGACCTGACACTAAAACAACTAGGGCTGCCACTTGTTCCGGTTTCCTTGGGATTTTCCCAGTTTTAGCACTGGGAATCCCACATCCCTAGTGAGACTCAGTCTCCAGCACACTGGATGGCTGTCATCCTAAACCTACCTACCACTACCACAGCTCTCTTCCCTCCCTTCCCCGTCTCATTTACCCACCCCCAACACTGTTACTTCCTGGTATCACCTTCCAAATAAACAGCTTATCTCTGGGTCTGCTCCTAGGAACAGCCAAGCTAAGACAAGCCCAGGGTCCCGTCCTTCTGTGTCTAGCCTACAGGGCTAGTACTTCATGGCCACACCTGTAGGGCACCCTGAAACTCCAGGGGGCACCACTCCCATAGACTACACTGTGAACCATCTCCCTAGTGGAGTGTTCTAGAAGCCCTTATAACAGCTGGTTATCTTTAACTGGGCAGTCCCTTAGGTTGTTCTTGGATGAAATTCTCTTTTCCCCACTCCCACAACATGGGAAAGAGGCTGCCCAAGTTATTACCAGAGAAAATCTTCCCATAAAGAAGGAGCAGGTTTAATCCTCTCCCACCCTGCTCCCCATCACCCCAGCCCTGCCCTTTTCCAGATGTTCCCATTTAGTCATGCTGGGAGCCCAGCAGACGAACAGCGTGACTGTGCCTGGACACCCTTCACAGTCCATTGAGCTGTGGCAGCTGGACTTGCCCCCAGATGGGGAGAGCTTTGTGCAGACAGCGATTATGCAAGGGAAACCAGAGAGCCTGGGAGACCAGATCACCGCAGGCTGCACCTCTGCAATTCCCA
The DNA here is from genome assembly GCF_023091745.1 of Budorcas taxicolor. Taxonomy (NCBI): domain Eukaryota; kingdom Metazoa; phylum Chordata; class Mammalia; order Artiodactyla; family Bovidae; genus Budorcas; species Budorcas taxicolor. The sequence goes on from NC_068911.1 coordinate 150,333,767, forward strand.
CTGGTCCACTTCAATTAGCAGCCCTGAAAACGAGCTAGGGCTCTATGAGTCCTGACGGATGCCTCCCACAAACACGAGTTTGGCCTCACCTGGGGAGACAGCCCACCCCAAGGGGTGGAAGGCAGCTCCAGCAATGGACATCTGCACACCCCTAATGAGGCCAGCCCAGGATGGAAGCGCAGCTAATTGCTCAAATCGGTCGTGATGTCTGGATCCCAGCTGCCACGTCTGGCAGCCTCGTTTGGATGTCTTAAGTTTACTATGAGGTTAGGACTGAGAGACCCTTAGGAATGGGGAATGTCAGCTGGGGTTCATGCTGAAGCAATTAAAGGGACATTTGTTGTAGGTGAAGAATGGTGAGATAGTAAAATAAAAATATCACAGCTTGCTGACATCTTACCAGGAAATCCACAGTCCCCAGCCAAGCTGGGCCATTCCAGGAACACAGAGAATGTGGTGTGTGATTGCAGAAGGGCAGGAAGACTAGAAAATGTGCTGAACCCTGAAATGGGAACCTGAGTTCTCAAGACACAAGTCGACCAGATCATTGCACTTCCTCACCTGCCTCATCTCACCCACCTCAAAAAAGAGAAGGGCTTTATTTATCCACCCTACTCCCGGGCCAAATTTACCCTGAAGCTAAAGAAGTTTACAGTTCAGGGCCCCTCACTTTCACAGGCCTGTTTCAAGGCCATGGAAAGAGTGTTGGAGATGTTTTACATGGTGGACTATTTTTTTTTCATGCAGCATTTGTCTTGTTTAATAAGAACTATATACAAAAATTAGTTTCAATTACTGATACTTAGAAATATTATATTTAAAGAAGAAATTAGAATTACCTGAATACTAGAAAGGATGTACTAGCTTCTTTTTTCTTTTTCTTTTCTTTTCAAAATTTGCAAAAGAAGGATATTTTAGCCATAATCGGTTAAGACCAGTCTTTTTCCATTCTGACTCTTCCCTCAGTCACACATCCTTTAATAACAAGTGGTGTTGGTATTTGGGGGGATTTAGATAAAAGAAAATTGAATTTAGGGTGCATTTAGTTTTGGTTCAGTGGGATAATTTTATGTGGTTCATAGTCCTTCTATTTATAGTTCTAGCTGCCCCAGGGCAGAAATGGCTTCTGGAAACACTTCCTCCACTCACTGTACTGATTCACCCAGTATCATGGCATAAAGGTGCTAAGCCACAGATGCTATCCTGCAAGGGTATCCTATGGCACTAGAATTGGAAGTATCTGCATAATGGAGAAGGCAATGGCAACCCACTCCACTACTCTTGCCTGGAAAATCCCATGGACGGACGAGCCTGGTAGGCTGCAGTCCATGGGGTCGCTAAAAGTTGGACATGACTAAGCGAATTCACTTTCACGTTTCACTTTCATGCATTGGAGAAGGAAATGGCAACCCACTCCAGTGTTCTTGCCTGGAGAATCCCAAGGACGGGGGAGCCTGGTGGGCTGCCGTCTATGGGGTCAGACAGAGTTGGACACGACTGAAGCGACTTAGCAGCAGCAGCAGCAGCATAATGTAGAAGAATTAAGGTTTGAAATGAGGAGCCAGAATCTGGGCTGTAGAAAATTACACCATCGTAGGAAGCATTGAATCGTACATGGAAGTTCAGTTCCCACTGGTCCCTAGGCATAATGGAAATGTTCTTTTACCAGAAGTGCACTTGATGACTCTGTGTATGTAGTTACAAACATATTATATGTCTAAATTAGTTTTCATAGTTTTCTATTTGAAACTAGAAGAGAGAACTCTGACATCAACACATGATGATAACAAAAAAATTTTTTTTGATCATTCCAAAAGCAGTAATTCATTAACAGAGATACATTTTAAATAGGAGTGATGAATAGACTTTTGGATGGCTGTTGTGGTGGCTGTTTAGCCACTAAATCGTGTCCATTTCTTTTGCAACTCCATGGACTATAGCCTGCCAGGCTCCTCTGTCCTTGGGATTCTCCAGGCAAGAATACTAGACTGGGTTGTCATTTCCTTCTCCAGGGGATCTCCCTGACCCAGAATTGGAACCCACATCCCCAGCACTGCAGGCAGATTCTTTACAACTGAGGGCCACAGGGAAGCCCCTTGGATGGTTAGGTACCTCAATTTTAAAAGACAAGAAAACTATGTAAACATAATGGGGAAAAGTTTAGCTTCTTACTGATTGGAGCGCCACTAAAAAATAACAAAAATCACAATATGCTACTATAACAACATCATGAAAGTCAAATTGGTTAATGAGTGCAATCAATTCAGAGGCATTTAAAATGAGTCACTGCCCAAGAAAGCTTGATCAGTAATAAACAACAAAAAATTCAATTGAAAAATGAGAAAAGGACTTGACTAGACATTTCTTCAAAAAAGATAGTAAGAAATAATACATATGGCCAATAAGCACAAGAAAATCATTAATAATCATTAGGGAAATACAAATCAAAATCACAATGAGGTACCATCTCACACTCTATAGGATGGTTATTACAAAAAAAAAAAGTATTTTTGTCAAGGATGTGGAAAATTTGGAAACTTTGTGTCCTATTGACATGCAAAATGATGAAAAACAGTATGGCATTTCCTCAAAAAAATGCAAAATTAATTTATTATTAATATCTAGCAATTCCACTTCCAGGTACATACTCGAAAGAACTCAAAGCATGGTTTCAAAGAGATGATTATACACCTGTGTTCATAGCAGCATTATTCACAATAGCCAAAGGGTGGACACATACACTGTCCCTCAGTGCAGGAATGAGTAAGCAACATGTGGTTGACACATACAATGGAATATAATCCAGCCTTAAAAAGGAAGAAGTTTCCAACACGTGCTACAACAAAAATGAACCTTGAGGACATTATGCTAAGTGAAATAAGCCAGTCACTAAAAGACAAATACTAAAATGCAGTATAGGGTAGTCAAATTCATAGAAATTGAAGGAATGATGGCTAAGGGGAGCAGTGAAGGGAAATTGTAGTTTCAGGGATATAAAGTTTAGTACTAAACCACAAACTTAAAAATGGTTAAGATGGTAAATTTTATGTTATATGTATTTTACCATAATTACATTTTTTTAACCTTAAAAAAGAAAACTTGAAATGCTTTAAATCTCCCTGCTCATAGATGATTTTTAAAAAAGGTGATTGAGTGCTCGCTTCGGCAGCACATATACTAAAATTGGAATGATACAGAGAAGATTAGCATGGCCCCTGTGCAAGGATGACACGCAAATTCATGAAGCATTCCATATTTTTCAATGTGGAAGAAATGGACAAATTCTTAGAAAAGTACAATTTTCCAAAACTGAACCAGGAAGAAATAGAAAATCTTAACAGACCCATCACAAGCACGGAAATTGAAACTGTAATCAGAAATCTTCCAGCAAACAAAAGCCCAGGTCCAGATGGCTTCACAGCTGAATTCTACCAAAAATTTCGAGAAGAGCTAACACCTATCCTACTCAAACTCTTCCAGAAAATTGCAGAGGAAGGTAAACTTCCAAACTCATTCTATGAGGCCACCATCACCCTAATACCAAAACCTGACAAAGATGTCACAAAAAAAGAAAACTACAGGCCAATATCACTGATGAACATAGATGCAAAAATCCTCAACAAAATTCTAGCAATCAGAATCCAACAACACATTAAAAAGATCATACACCATGACCAAGTGGGCTTTATCCCAGGGATGCAAGGATTCTTCAATATCCGCAAATCAATCAATGTAATTCACCACATTAACAAATTGAAAAATAAAAACCATATGATTATCTCAATAGATGCAGAGAAGGCCTTTGACAAAATTCAACACCCATTTATGATAAAAACTCTCCAGAAAGCAGGAATAGAAGGAACATACCTCAACATAATAAAAGCTATATATGACAAACCCACAGCAAACATTATCCTCAATGGTGAGAAATTGAAAGCATTTCCCCTAAAGTCAGGAACAAGACAAGGGTGCCCACTTTCACCGCTACTATTCAACATAGTTCTGGAAGTTTTGGCCACAGCAATCAGAGCAGAAAAAGAAATAAAAGGAATCCAAATTGGAAAAGAAGAAGTAAAACTCTCACTGTTTGCAGATGACATGATCCTCTACATGGAAAACCCTAAAGACTCCACCAGAAAATTACTAGAGCTCATCAATGAATATAGTAAAGTTGCAGGATATAAAATCAACACACAGAAATCCCTTGCATTCCTATACACTAATAATGAGAAAGTAGAAAAAGAAATTAAGGAAACAATTCCATTCACCATTGCAACGAAAAGAATAAAATACTTAGGAATATATCTACCCAAAGAAACTAAAGACCTATATATAGAAAACTATAAAACACTGATGAAAGAAATCAAAGAGGACACTAATAGATGGAGAAATATACCATGTTCATGGATCGGAAGAATCAATATAGTGAAAATGAGTATACTACCCAAAGCAATTTACAAATTCAATGCAATCCCTATCAAGCTACCAGCCATATTTTTCACAGAACTAGAACAAATAATTTCAAGATTTGTATGGAAATACAAGAAACCTCGAATTGCCAAAGCAATCTTGAGTAAGAAGAATGGAACTGGAGGAATCACCTTGTCTGACTTCAGGCTCTACTACAAAGCCACAGTCATCAAAACAGTATGGTACTGGCACAAAGACAGAAATATAGATCAATGGAACAAAATAGAAAGCCCAGAGATAAATCCACACACATATGGACACCTTATCTTTGACAAAGGAGGCAAGAATATACAATGGAGTAAAGACAATCTCTTTAACAAGTGGTGCTGGGAAAACTGGTCAACCACTTGTAAAAGAATGAAACTAGATCACTTTCTAACACCGCACACAAAAATAAACTCAAAATGGATTAAAGATCTAAATGTAAGACCAGAAACTATAAAACTCCTAGAGGAGAACATAGGCAAAACACTCTCCGACATAAATCACAGCAGGATCCTCTATGATCCACCTCCCAGAATCCTGGAAATAAAAGCAAAAATAAACAAATGGGATCTAATTAAAATCAAAAGCTTCTGCACAACAAAGGAAAATATAAGCAAGGTGAAAAGACAGCCTTCTGAATGGGAGAAAATAATAGCAAATGAAGCAACTGACAAAAAACAAATCTCAAAAATATACAAGCAACTCATGCAGCTCAATTCCAGAAAAATAAACGACCCAATCAAAAAATGGGCCAAAGAACTAAATAGATATTTCTCCAAAATGGCTAACAAACACATGAAAAGATGCTCAACATCACTCATTATTAGAGAAATGCAAATCAAAACCACAATGAGGTACCACTTCACACCAGTCAGAATGGCTGCGATCCAAAAATCTGCAAGCAATAAATGCTGGAGAGGGTGTGGAGAAAAGGGAACCCTCCTACACTGTTGGTGGGAATGCAAACTAGTACAGCCACTATGGAGAACAGTGTGGAGATTCCTTTAAAAATTGCAAATAGAACTCCCTTATGACCCAGCAATCCCACTGCTGGGCATACACACTGAGGAAACCAGAATTGAAAGAGACACATGTACCCCAATGTTCATCGCAGCACTGTTTATAATAGCCAGGACACGGAAACAACCTAGATGTCCATCAGCAGATGAATGGATAAGAAAGCTGTGGTACATATACACAATGGAGTATTACTCAGCCGTTAAAAAGAATTCATTTGATTCAGTTCTGATGAGATGGATGAAACTGGAGCCGATTATACAGAGTGAAGTAAGCCAGAAAGAAAAACACCAATACAGTATACTAACACATATATATGGAATTTAGAAAGATGGCAATGACGACCCTGTATGCAAGACAGGAAAAAAGACACAGATGTGTATAAAGGACTTTTGGACTCAGAGGGAGAGGGAGAGGGTGGGATGATTTGGGAGAATGGCATTCTATCATGTATACTATCATGTAAGAATTGAATCGCCAGTCTATGTCTGACGCAGGATACAGCATGCTTGGGGCTGGTGCATGGGGATGACCCAGAGAGATGTTATGGGGAGGGAGGTGGGAGGGGGGTTCATGTTTGGGAACACATGTAAGAATTAAAAATTTTAAAATTAAAAATATATATATAAATAAATAAATTTAAAAAAATAAATAAAATAAAAGAAAAGAAAAAAGAAAAAAAAATAAAAAAAAAAGGTGATTGAGATGTTCCCAAATTTAGTATTTAAAACCCCCAAAATTACATGACATTGCTAATGACAATTTGTAAAAACTGATTAAAAAAAATGTGTTCAATAATGTTTAAAGTGCATTATAATCATGGTAAAAAAAACTAAATTATCTTTCTATAATTATTCTTGCTGTAAAAAATATTATCAAATTGTTTACATTTGAAAAAACAATAAAAGAATACACAGTCACAATGTAAAAAGAAGCATTACGGAGATGGTCTAGTAATTAATGATATTTTTGGATTCTGAAACATTCGTGGTATTTTGTATGCATTCTTTAAGTTGCAGCTTGTTGTGATTTCTTTTCTCATTCTAACTGAATGTTCACTTTTGTATAGAATTTTGCATTCTTTTTCTTAAAGACAGCCACCAAATTAAATGAGCATAAGGCCCATAAGGGCTTCCCTGGTGCCTCAGAAGGTAAAGAATCTGCCTGCAATGCAGAAAACCTGGGTTCAACCCCTGGGTCAGGAAGATCCCTTGGAAAAGGGAATGGCAACCCACTCCAGTATTCTCACCTGGAAAACCCCGTGGACAGAGGAGCCTGGTGGGCTACAGTCCATGGAGTCACAAAGAGTCATACACGACTGAGGGACACACACACAAGGCCCCATAGAATCTGTATGTGCATATACAGTACATCCCTCAACATGGCAGTGTTCTGGGGGAAACTTGAATTTTGGTCTATGTCTCTACCTACTAGAAATAGGGTCAGGGGAACCACATGGCTGTCACTCTGCCTTGAGTTTCTCAGTCACAATCTGAGCCTCACTTCTCTAACTTAAAATGAGGGGAAATTCCTTGGAATTTTCTACTTCCCATAGGTGAGATGGGATTCACAGGAAATCAGCCTGAAACCAAAAGCACTCTAGAAACCATCACAAAAGAAAAAAAGGAAGAAGAAGAAGAAGAAACCAGTATTTCTTGTAGCCTGTACCTCATTTATTTGAATTTTCCCAAAGTGCTTCAGGCTTCCTGGGTAGCTCAGCTGGTAAAGAATCCTCCTGCAATGTAGGAGACACTTGTTCAATTCCTGGGTCAGGAAGTTCCCCTGGAGAAGGGATAGGCAAACCACTTCAGTATTCTTGGGCTTCCCTGGTGGCTCAGAAGGTAAAGAATCTGCCTGCAATGTGGGAGACCTGAGTTTGATCCCTGGGTTGGGAAGATCCCCTGGAGAAGGGCATGGCAACCCACTTCAGTATTCTTGCCTGGAGAACCCCCCTGGACAGAGGAGCCTGGTGGGCTATAATCCATGGGGTCTCAAAGAGTCAGACAAGCACACCACAGCACAAGGTGCTTTATCCCATTGGACCTCCCATCTATGTTTGGGAGTGGGGGTTGGCATGATATGGCAAAGGCCACTGGGACAGTGACTGACTGTAGGGGAAATGGGGAGAGATCCCAGGCTGACTTGGACCTGTTGAACAAAGAGAAGCCCATTTGGGGATCTGTTAGGCAGGGAAAACACTTTGGAGAACTTGGTGGTCTACAGGTCTGGAAAAGAGTCAAAAGAAAATCAAAGCGTAATTAAGCTGAATTAAGTAATTCCGTCTTCTAGATTTTCCTCCTAAGTAAGTCAAAGCAGAAGAATATGGACCCAGTAGACTGTTTCAGAGCTTGACCCTCAAGATAAAAGGGGAAAATAGAGTAAAATTCATTTATTCAAGACTTACAGATTGGATATGGAAGATAAGGGGGAAAAAGTTGACTCAAGAATGGTTCTTACTGGGACTCTATAACAACCTAGAGGGGTGGGATGGGGAGGGAGGTGGGAGGGGGTTCAAGAGGGAGGGGACATATGTACACCTATGGCTGATTCATATTGATGTTTGGCAGAAACCAACACAATTCTGTAAAGCAATTATCTTTCAATTAAAAAATAAATCAGCTTTTAAAATTTTTTAAAAAGAATGATTCCTAGATTTGAGACTCAGGCAACCAGATCAAAGGAAATTCTATGAGATAAGGGAGGCTGTGGGAGAAACAGGGCAGAAGGTACATTAAGTTCCTTTCTGCACAATTTAAAGTCAGGAAACTTGTAAGACATCCAAACAGAGATACCAAGCCTGCTGTCGGTTACATCAACAGAACTGTGGAGCTCAGAGAAGAGGTCTGATTCCAAATTATGTTTTTGGGAGTCATTAGAATGATGATGGTATTTAAATCTATGAGAATGGGTCCAATCATCTAGAAAGAAGAGAAAGGAGGCGGGGGGAGGAGAAACTGGGACTCAAGGACCAAAGGATTTAGATTTGCAAGTAAAGAAGCCAACACCACATTCATGACTTCATGCTGACAACTTGAAATCAGTCATGATGGGAATATTTACACCATGGAAACCAGCAAACACTACTAATGGGGGCTTTTACCTCTTCCTGGAGAGCCAGTTGTTAAATATTTCCAGCACACCACCGAATAGTGTCCTATAAGATGTGACATGCTATATATATGTATGCCAAGGGGGGAAATGTCAAGGTCAAATAAACTTTGGGAAAACACAACTTACCACTCTTGGAAATTCCCACTGCACATTAGCATATTAAAGACTCAGAGAACTATTTCTATAAAGAAATACATTTAACTTATTTTTTATAAACAAAGAGTTTTCCAAAGTTATTTAGCAATAGAATCCTTTTCTGTTGAATCTCTGTCTCTGCCACATGAAGTTCATGCTGCTCTAAAATTTTCTTTTCAAACAAAACTAAGCTGTTAGCACTGACATAGAGATAGAAAGTGGCCATAATGGTTCTGCTGTTCATTCCCATGGCTATTTGAAGAGGTGTGTAGATGATGAATGTTTGCAGCCGTTCTTGTGACTGCTGAAAGACACTTATTATTTATGACCTGAGTTCTGGGTGGTGATTGCTGTCATTAATAATGATAGTTTAGCCCTAAGGCAGAGGAGACAGCAGATCTGGAGTCTCTCTGCTTAGCCTGACATTCCTGTGATACAGGAGTAGCGGCTGTAAAGCTCAAAGCACTTAGTACCAGTACGGGGAGAAGTAGTTTCAAATTCTTTCCTCAGTCAAGAGCAGGCGCTTGGGGGCCCAGGGCAGGGGTCTCATTCTAAATGTGGAAACCACCGCTGGCTAACAGATTGAAACAGGGAGCTCCTGGGGACCTGGTGGGACTGAACGACTGTATTCATTAAGGGAGCCAGGAAGCGGCCATGGGGGTCTTGTCCATCGACAACTTGGCAAGACACAAAGTATTTTACCAAAAGGAATCTCACAGCTGGAAGGAGCAGGTGCGGGCAGCGCAGAGCCAGTGCAAACGCTGGAGAGAGATTAAGGCAGGAAGGAAATTGGATTTTCCCAAGTTCCAAAGGGGAGGGGTGCACTAGGAGGAGAAAAGTGGTGAGAGAAAGGGCGGGTGGGGTGGGGGGTGGGGTACTGAAATTGATTTAGGACTTGAAATAAATATCTTTAACCAGCAAAGGGGTTGTCATTTTGCATTTTCACAATTTAACAGGCCTAAAACCCCAGCATTAACTGAATCCATGCCTTCAACCGAAGAGGAGATTATCAGTTGCTGAACAGGAACAACTAAAACTAAACAGAAAATTTTCACATCCTGATTCCCCCAGGAGCAGGACCCGGCGCCAGGAAAGCTGCTTCTCTCTGCTGACCCTCCTCCCAGTCAGCGTTCCCCGTCTCTGGACAAACAGACACACTCCCAGCCCTCACTATAGCTCTAGATGGATGCCAGCAAGTGGGAGGCTCTCCCCAAGGCAGAGAAGAAGAAGGCCAGTACCTGAAACCAACAACGTGTGAGGCTTTCTTTCCAGACAAGGATAAGGTGGAAGGTGGCCACATTTCCAGAAAGCACTGGAGTTCTGCCTCTGATCTCGTTAGGTTCAACCTGGGGCCTTGTTTCCTCCCCTACTTCCTCTGACTCCAATCATTTGGAAGTAATGTTTTATTTTCTAGATTTGATTCACAAAATGAAACAAAGCAAAACATAAACATACACACACAAACACACACACAAATATGAGAAGGTCAACTAGATATAATAACACAATAAATACTATTTTAAAAACCAATAAAGGGTCACGAAATGTGGAGAAAAAGAAAAACCTGTACACATTCCCAAAAAGGCAAAGTGCCTCATCCATACATTCACTGGTTACTTTGTGGCTGAGGACACAGCCTTCATCTATATATAGTGAGGGGCAGAGGTGGTCTTTTCCCTGCTGGATGTTTGCCCCTCCAGAAAGGGGGTTAATGTGCTTGCATTTAAAGACAACAGCAATTACACTGGAAACCTTCTCATTATTATTCACATTTAATCTTCATAATATTAATCATATTTAATCTTCAAATAGTGATCGACATTCTGCAGTCATTCTCACATACATTATTGTATTTAGTCCTCAAAAGAACCCCATGAGTCAGGTGATATTGTGACCCTCATTTTCCAGTTGAAGAAACTGAGGCTCAGAGAGCTTGAGACAAGCAGGGCCCAGGTCACACAGCTGGTAAGCAGATCTGTGTGACTCTAAATCTCTTGCTCCTCCTTCGACCCCTTGCCATAATCCTTTGGGAGGCAAGCATGCTAGCAATGTACTCTGCAGGGCCACAGATATTGCACAGGCAGCTATTTAGCTAAAGATGGAGGAGGAGAGTCTCTTTTCCCACCCACCACCCACCAGTGTTACCCTTGATTCTTGTTCCCCAATCTGCTCCCTATCTCTTCATATACAACATACTCTCTTCAACTCCCAAAGTCATTCCATGTGCCAGATTGCTAACTTTGCTGGAAAGGCTGGAAATGTACAAAAACTATAGCCCCAAGACCCAGACCTACCCCCTTTCCTTCCTAATAGTCCCGCCAGAAAGCATGGGGCCCCTTGGGCTACAGGGTGGAAGAAAGCAACAGGGAACATTGAGAGTGTACCCAGCAAATATTTGCTGAACTGATTATTTTCCAGACGAGTCCACTGAACACATCACATCAGATACCTTGTTCTCAGGCTTCTAGGCTATTTTTACATCCTTCCCATTTTTGTCTGACCCCTTTTCAGTCAGGACCAGAACCTAGCTCAGGACCCCAACCAGAAAAGAGAAGAATTCAAAGTCACCTGTGAGACCTGCTTTTTTCCCTTAGATTTCTCTTTCTGTTGCCATTCTTCTCCCTAAATCCCTTCTCACATCTAGCCACTCCCTCATCCAGCATCTTCAATGGCTCTTCCCTGAATCTAGGATTAACTCCGAATTTCTCAACAAGGCATTTTACAACACCATCCCATTCAAACACTATTCACGCAGTGCATGCATAAGTATATTGGATGGGTGGATAGATGCATGGATAGATGGATAGGTGGACAAATGAATGAATGGATGGATGGACAAATGGATCAATACTCAGTTTCCTGTTAGAACATTTTCTCTGTGCCCATGAGAGAGCAGCAGTCTTCTGCCTCTGGGAAAACTGAAGAACCTTATCCCCCTTTCCTCCAAAGTCCCCTTCCTGCCTGCACACACCTTTACCACCATTGACATCTTGGTCTTTATAGTTTTTATGGTTCATAATCTATCCTATCACTAGGGGAAAAGCCACTCCCTAAATGGTGAACTGTCCTGAGCCCTAGGCAATAAGACTTCTAAGTGTAATTAACAACATTGATTCAAGTCACTGCCTCCTCAAGCCTCCACTTTCTAGTTTGTAAAATTAAGATCTTCATATGGAACAGAGTTGGGATCTCAGAAGCCCCTATTTGTTTGAGAATAAGCTATATTCTTTAATTCTTAGATATTAGCAATCTAGAAAATGCAGCTGCTGAAAGACATCTAGACAATCCCCCAAAGTATTTGCAAACACAGTATCCTCAAGTGTAACCAATGGGTCATGACCTCTGCCTAATCCTGGGGGAGTCCAAACTGGGCAGCTCCTGAAATGGGCCCCAGGGCATCTGGGTCAACAGCCAAGATCAAGCTCACCCTTGCTGCCTGCTGCTGCTCCTGCAGCTGGTGCCGTGTGGGGAGGTGAGTTCAGCACCCTGAGAAATAGTCTTTCATCACTCCCTTCTACATTCCCTGACCCTTGGTATCTCTGGCCCATAGCGCACATTCTCTTCCATGGTCAAATTAACCTAACGTCTCTCTTTTACCATTCTTGATCATTTTAGTCTCCTAATGATGAGCTTTGGGGCCTATTTACTGCTCCCTATTGAGCACGAGTTGGGTTTTATTTCTTGTGAATTGTGAACAAGAACTCTATTTGTTACTGCTTTTTATGAGTATGCACTCCTTCCCTGGTGACAGTTGCTTAATAGGCCAGGGTGAAAAATAAGTGATTCTACAGATGCTCCCTTGCTTCATTCTCAAACTCCTCACCCACCCACTACTTTATGATGTTTCTGTCTATGAAATAGAAGAGACTCTCATATGACCCCTAAACTATCCCGAGCTTGAAGGAAACCTGTTCCCAGCCATTGTCCAGCACTGTTCTAGTGGCTGCATGAACACTGGCCTAAAGCAGAGCACACGTAAAAAGAGTAAGCATCGACATTCTAGGAATCAGTGAACTAAAATGGACCAGAATGGGTGAATTTAATTCAGATGACCATTATATATACTACTGTGAGCAAGAATCCCTGAGAAGAAATGGAACAGCCCTCATAGTCAACAAAAGGGTCCAAAATGCAGTACTTGGGTGCAATCTCAAAAACTAGAGAATAATTTCTGGTTGTTTCCAAGGCAAACCATTCAATATCACAGTAATCCAAGTCTAGGCCCCAACACATTAATGTCAAAGAAGCTGAAGTTGAACGGTTCTATGAAGACCTACAAGACCTTCTAGAACTGACACCAAAAAAAAAAAAAAAAAGATGTCCTTTTCACCATAGGGGACTAGAATGCAAAAGTAGGAAGTCAAGAGATACTTGGAGTAACAGGCAAGTAACAGGCCTTGGAATACAAAATTAAGCAGGGCAAAGGCTAACAGAGTTTTGTCAAGAGAACCCACTGGTCATAGCAAACACCCTCTTCCAACAACATAAGAGAAGACTCTACACATGGACATCACGAGATGGTCAATACCAAAATCAGCTGCTGCTGCTAAGTTGCTTCAGTTGTGTCTGACTCTGTGTGACCCCATAGATGGCAGCCCATCAGGCTCCCCTGTCCCTGGGATTCTCCAGGCAAGAACACTGGAGGGGGTTGCCATTTCCTTCTCCAATACATGAAAGTGAAAAGTGAAAGTGAGGTCGCTCAGTCGTGTCCAACTCTTAACAACTCATGGACTACAGACCACCAGGCTCCTCCATCCATGGGATTTTCCAGACAAGAGTACTGGAGTGGGGTGCCATTGCCTTCTCTGATACCAAAATCAGATTGACTATATTCTTTGCAGCTGAAGATGGAGAAGCTCTACACAGTCAGCAAAAACAAGACCAGGAGTTGACTGAGGCCCAGATTAAGAACTCCTTATTGCAAAATTCACACTTAAAGAAGGTACGGAAAACCACTAGACCATTCAGGTATGACCTAAATCAAATCCCTTATGATTATACAGTGGAAGTGACAATAGACTCAAGGGATTAGATCTGATAGAGTGGCTCAAAAACTATAGACAGAGGTTGGTAACACTGTACTGGAGGTGGTCATCAAAACTACCCCCAAGAAAAAGAAATGCAAAAAGGCAAGCAAAATGGTTGTCTGAGGAGTCGTTACAAATAGCTGAAGGCAAAGGAGAAAAGGAAAGATATATCCATCTGAATGCAGAGTTCCAAAGAATAGCAAGGAGAGATAAAAAAGCCTTCCTAAGTGATCAATGCAAAGAAATAGAGGAAAACAATAGAATAGGAAAGATTCTTCAAGAAAATTAGAGATACCAAGGATATGCAAAGATGGGCGCAATAAAGGACAGAAATGGTATGGACCTAACAGAAGCAGAGATATTAAGAAAAGGTGGCAAGAATACACAGAACTATACAAAAAAGATCCTAATGACCCAGATAACCACAATGGTGTGATCACTCACCCAGAGCCAGACATCCTGCAGTCTGAAGTCAAGTGGTCCTTAGGAAGCATCACTATGAACAAACTAGTGGAGGTGATGGAATTCCAGTTGAGCTATTTCAAATGCTAAAAGATGATGCTGTGAAAGTGCTGCACTCAGTATGCCAGCAAATTTGGAAAACTCAGCAGTGGCCGCAGGACTGGAAGGTCAGTTTTCATTCTAATCCCAAAGAAAGGCAATGCCAAAGAATGTTCAAACTACCATACAACTGCACTCATCTCACACGCTAGCAAAGTAATACTCAAAATTCTCAAAGCTAAGCTTCAATAGTACGTGAGCTGAGAACTTCCAGGTGTTCAAGCTGGATTTAGAAAAGGCAGAGGAGCCAGAGATCAAATTGCCAATATCCATTGGATCACATAGAAAAAGCAAGAGAATTCCAGAAGAACATCTACTTCTGCTTCATTGATTACGCTGAAGCCTACCCTGTTGTGTAGATCACAACAAACTATGGAAAACTCTTTAAGAGATGGGAATACCAGACGACCTCATCTGCCTCCTGAGAAATCTGTATACAGGTCAAGAAGCAACAGTTAGAACTGAACATGGAAAAACGGACTGGTTCCAAATTGAGAAAGGAGTATGTCAAGACTATATTGTCCACCTTGCTGATTTAACTTATGTGCAGATTACATCATGTGAAATGCTGGGCTGGATGAAGCACAAGCTGGAATCAAGATTGCCATATCAATAACCTCAGATATGCAAATGACACCACCCTTATGGCAGAAAGCAAAGAAGAATTAAAGAGCCTCTTGATGAAAGTGAAAGAAAAGAGTGAAAAAGCTGACTTTAAAACTCAATATTCAAAAAAGGAAGATCATGGCATCTGGTCCCATCATTTCATGGCAAATAGATGGGGAAACAATGGAAACAGTGAGAGACTTTATTTTCTTGGGCTCCAAAATCCCTGCAGATGGTGACTGCAGCCATGATATTAAAAGATGCTTTCTCCTTGGAAGAAAAGCTGTGATCAACCTAGACAGAATATTAAAAAGCAGAGACATTACTTGACCGACAAAGGGTCCATCTAGTCAAAGCTTTGATTTTTCCAGTAGTCATGTGTGGATGTGAGAGTTGGACCATAACAAAGTCTGAGCGCCAAAGAATTGATACTTTTGAACTGTGGTGTTGGAGAAGACTCTTGAGAGTCCCTTGGACTGCAAGGAGATCAAACTAGTCAATCCTAAAGGAAATCAGTCCTGAATATTCTTTAGAAGGACTGATGCTGAAGCTGAAGCTCCAATACTTTGGCCACCTGATGCAAAGAACTGACTCATTGGAAAAGACCCTGATGCTGGGAAAGATTGAAGGCAGGAGGAGAAGGGGATGACATGGTTGAGACAGTTGGATGAGATGAGGATGAGATGGTTGAATGGTATCACCTACTCAACGGACTTGAGTTTGAGCAAGTTCTGGGAGTTGATGATGGACAGGGAAGCCTGGCGTGCTGCAGTCTGTGGTGTTGCAAAGAGTCTGGCACGACTGACCGGCTGAACTGAAAGCAGATCACTGCACCCTGGATCTAACAGAAGCTGGCCTAGAGGCTTCATGTGGCCAAGGAGGAACAGGAGTGTTTGAAATTATAGCACTGTGTTCCACCAGAGCCTGGGCCTAGATAAGTCCCATCCTTCCCTGGGTCTGTATTCCTTCTATAAAAGAGGAAGACTCAACTCACTTCTAGTATCAATGACAATTATAGAGCACCTCCGAAAAACCTACTACCAGGAGATGTAAAAACACATTATGAAGAAAAGCATAGAGAATGTATGATTAAATACAAAAATGCTGTTTATTTGTTTTTAACACAGATTAAAGTCCCAGATTAATCTGTAAATTTACAGACAATACAAACAATCTTCAGGAAATTCGACAAGATGATTCTAAAATGAGGGTGGTGACTTAGTCACAAAGTCATGTCCAACTGTTTCGACCCCATGGTCTGAAGCCCACTAGGCTCCTCTGCCCTTTGGATTCTCCAGACAAAAATACTAGAGTGGGTTGCCATGCCCTTCTCCAGGGGATCTTCCCAACCCAGGGATCAAACCCAGATCTCGTGTAATGCAGGCAGATTCTTTACTGACTGAGCCACCAGTTCAGTTCAGTTCAGTTCAGTTCAGTCGCTCAGTTGAGTCCAGCTCTTTGTGACCCCATGAACCACAGCACGCCAGGCCTCCCTGTCCATCACCAACTCCCGGAGTTCACTCAAACCTATTTCCATTGAGTCAGTGATGCCATCCAACCATCTCATCCTCTGCCATTTCCTCTCCTCCTGCCCTCAATCCCTCCCAGCATCAGAGTCTTTTCCAATGAGTCAACTCTTCGCATGAGGTGGCCAAAGTAATGGAGTTTCAGCTTCAACATCAGTCCTTCCAATGAACACCCAGGACTGATCTCCTTTAGGATGGACTGGTTGGTTCTCCTTGCAGTCCAAGGGACTCTCAAGAGTCTTCTCCAACACCACATTTCAAAAGCATCAATTTTTCTGCACTCAGCTTTCTTTATAGCCACCAGGGAAACCCCCAAAATCGATATGAAAACAACTGCATAAAAGTAATCAAGACATTGCCTAAATGAAGACAAAGAAGAACACAAAAGGAAATTCATACCAGCAAGTAAAATAATTATAATACCCTAGAAATGTTTGAATGTGGCATTAACTCAGGAATAGATGAATAGACCAGTGCAACAGGATAGAATAACTACAAATCAACTAATGCACAGTAGGAAGAATAATGGTCTTCCAAAGAAGCCCCCACCCATATTTTAATCCCTGGATGGAGTCTGCGAATGCGTCACATTAGATGGAATATTAGTTTACAGGGGCTGCCATAACAAAGCACTCCAGACTGGGTGGCTTAGACAACAGAAACTTACCTTCTTATAGTTCTAGAGGCTAAAAGGTCAAGATCAAGGTGCCAGCAGAGTTGGTTTTCAGGCCTCTCTCCTCTGTGTGCAGATGGTGAAACTATTAATGCCTCTTCACTTTGTTCCTCTGTACTCATGCATCCCTGGTGTCTCTTTGTATGTCCAAATTTCCTTTTCTTATAAAGACACTGATCAGATTGCATTAGGGTCCATTCATATGACTTCGTTTAACCTTAATTTCCTCTGCAAAGGCACTTTTCCAGACACAGTCACCTTTCAAGGTAATAAGCGTTAGAGCTCCAATACATAAATTATGGGGAGACAGGAATCAGCCTATAATACATCCAGGAATTAAAGTTGCAGGTGAAATTAATCAGCTGACCTTGAATGAGTTGAGATTACCCTGGATTATTTAGGCAGGCCCAGTGTAATCACAAGTGTCATTCTAAGTGAAAGAGGGGGTCATGAGAGTCAACTTCAGAGTGATGTAATGTGAGAAAGACCTTATTGGCCATTACTGACTCTAAAATAGAAAGGGGCCATGAACCAAGGTATGTGGGCAGCTGGGGAGAGCAAGGAAACAGATTTGCCCCTAGAGCCTCCTTCAAAAATGCAGCCCTGTCATTCCCATAAAACCATTGCTGACTCTGATCTCTAGAACTATAAGATAATAAATTTGTGTTGCTTTAAGCCACTAAATCTGCATGATTTGTTATAAGAGCAATATGAAACTAATATATCACGTACATGAAGGAATTAAGATATGTTAAAAAGCATCATCTCAAATAACTGGAAAAGGATAGACAATTAGCCAGTCATCTGGTCAAAAATAAATAAATGAAATCAGATTTCAATGCCATGTCATTCACAAACATGAAATCCAGATGGATATAAAACCCTTAACAATCTGCACATGAAAGTAATGGAAGAAAATATGGCAGAATGTGTTTATGACTTTGGAATAAGGAAGGGGAAATACATAACAAAAAATTAATAAACTTTACAATATTAAAATATAAAACATTTGTTGCAAAAGACACCATCAACAAAGTCAAAGGACAAGCCAAAATGGGAGTTCTCTTTGAGTTCTGTTGTTGTTTTTCCTTCTTGAAAAAAAAAGTACCCCTGGGAACACAAGGCTTTGTTTGACTGAAGTGAAAAACAAATTATGATTCCTTAGGACATTTCTTCCCTTTTTCTCACCTTCTCTGGCTCGATTTCCTTGCACACACCTGTGGAATGAACTAAGCTCAGCCAGTATTCACAGGAAAGAACTGCTGAAAGGCTAATCTATTTAGGACCTGCTGAACATGTGGCTGAAGTTGGCTCTTTATTTCCTCTTTTTCTCTTCTTCCTGAGCACACAGCTGGGCTACAGTCCTCAGGCTTGCAGTGAGATGTGTCTACCTGAGTTCTAGCTAATGGAATGTGGACACATGATCTTTCTTCTTTTGCTGATTTGACACAGATAAGGATGCCAACTTGGAAGGAAGTTACAGAGTCATATATGGAAGGAACTTGGTCTCAACTATTGCCTAGAAGTTACCCAGTGACAGAAATGCCCATATTGGGCTTGTGAGAGCTAGAAAGAATTATATTTAAGAGACAATACATTTTTTAGTTGGTATTTGTTTCAACCGCTGGTATTACATTAATTCAGAAGTCAACTTGACTTCTTTTGGCAACTTTCTTGGTCTGACATCTCCTCGACAGTCCAACAGAGCCAAATAATTCTTTGGGTTAAATGACCTCTGTTAGAAACCACACCAGTGTTTTGTCTCATGACTGGACCCTGGAGCTGCCTATAGTGCTTTGGTCATGTTAGTGGTACCAATAACACAGAACAAGCAAAAGAGATGACCTCTGTCTCCCTCCCACCAGCAGCCTTGCCCTCCCTGTTTTCCCACACCCAAACAAGAAACAAACCATAAAACACATCCTGTCTCCTGCTGGTATTCAATGAACCTCACCCACGGTTGCAAACCGGAAAAATGAGGACCCAACCAAGTGTGTTTTGTCCTTTGTGTCCAAGATGCCATTGCTTTGGACAGCTACATATCAGATATCACTTCTACCTCAAGAAAAGACAGGTCAGCCATTGAAATGAATTCTCTATCTTCACCCTCTGACACTTCTTCCAAGTGGCCACCCTATTCAACCACACTCTCCAATCCAGCTTCTACACTACAACCAGGGACACACATCCTGGAAAAGGGATGCTGCTGGAAGACTGGAAACTCCTTAAAGATGAGGTTTTGTTCATCCATGTATCCTCCATCCCAAGGCACACAACTCCAAGAGCACAAAGATGAACTTGCATCTGTAAAGCTCTTTCAAGAATGCCTGCTGGATCCAATCCCTTTACCCTACACAAAGCAGACACTCAGTAAGTCTACCTGAACTGGATTGGAATGGAATTGGATTGGGAGCTAGCTGCCAGCTGAAATGTTGCTCTTCCCCACTTTCCCCAGGGAGAGCAGCTTTTTATACCCTCCTTCGCTTGTCCACAGCTCTTTCTTGGTACTTCTGTTTAGCCCTCACCACACAAACTTGCAATCGATCTGTGTCCATATCTGCCTCCCTAAGATACAACAAACTCCCCAAATACAGTCACTGTGTCTTTTTCATTTTTATATCTCCAGGCCTGGTGCATAGATCTTCTGAGGACATGTTACTAAATTAATGAACAAACTCTAGCCTGATGGAGCCATCTTTCTACCAAAAGGAATTGCAGCTCTAAATCTGTTAACTTTTAGAGAAAAACAGAAGAATAAGAACCAGTATCTGAGCACTGAAGGGAGCCTGAAAGAGTGTCAATTGCACCGTTCCAATGCAGCAAATCCCTCCAAAGGATTCCAGATTTGAACCTTTGATTTACATACCCCCTAAAAGTTTTTTTTCAATTAAGTTTACTGCCTTAATAAAACAGTTTCCTCCACTGTTAGACAGGCTTTGATGGTGAAAATGTTCCTCCTCCTAGTCGGTGAAAGCCTTCCTCCTGCTAACCTCTATGGGATCAGGTTGTGCCCTCTGGAGAAAACATCTCTGAAATACTGCTAGCTCATCACAGAGATCCTAGAAGCTGCCACGATCCTGCTTGCTGGGCCATCTCAGATCTGTCACTTCTGGTAAGTATTGTGCACAGCCAGGGAGTTCCTTTCCCTGCCTCCAGCTTAGAGTCTCAAATATATATCCTCTTCCTTTCAGAAAAATACCCACAGGAAAGAAAACCAGCCCATTCCTCTTTGTTTCTGGTGCTGAAACATCCTAGCACTCACTTCTAACTTAAATTCTTTTTATTGCAGTCTCTGCTTCCTTCGGTAAAGAAAGAAAACTTTTGGCCCCTGTCCACTACATAAAGCCTAGCCAATGCCTCTCTTTTCCTCTTCCCCCAGTACGTGCCCTTGGCAATCCAACCTTCTCTTTTATGAGCTGATTCATAGGTTCTGAGTGAACAAAGCCCTCCCTCAAGTGCCCTCCATGGCCGCGTGTGGCTGAGCCTTCAGCTCCCCCAGTGACCAGGGCACAGTGCCAGCAGAGTCCGGACACATCCTGAGGCCCCTGTGCTCACAGCACATTCACTTGGACCGTCACATGTGGGAGCGCTACCTCCACGAGGGGATGGAAGGACGTGAGAACCAGCAGGTCCCTCGGGGCAGACCCATGGTGGACTCAAACCCTCCCCCGAGAGCACTGGCCCCCATGCCGTGAGCTTAATTACTCTGCAAGAAGACATTTGTCACTGGACTTCCTCTTTGTTCTCAGAGAAAGCTGGGAGTGGGCACCGGAACAAAGGCGGGTCTCTGCAGAACACGGGTGAGCAAGGCCCCCTGCTGTGAATCTGGGTCTGGGCCCACGTGTGCAGAGGTCCAGGGACATGGGGGCTTGGGGGTGGGCGGGTGGGTGTAAGGATGCTCCCCACCTGAGTGGTCTAGCCGCCCTCTCATTGGGCTCCCATTGCACTCTCCCTTTCTTAAGTGAGGCATGGAGCCCTGAAGGAAAAAATGCGTACATAAATAACTAAAATTTAAAAATAAAGGAAAATGCCCTGAGGGCTTCTCTCCCCCTGATCCTGATAGGCTATCTGCTTATAAAGGAGTCTCTTTTTTGGTTATCAGAATAGCCTTGATATCTGGCCTTCAGACCTCCAGCACTTCATGATATGAGTCCATAGAGATTCATAAAAGGTTATTGAGCATCTTTCAATATATAGACTATCATCGGTGGGCCCCTCACCCCCTCAGCTGTCCCTCCTGACCTGTCTGGGAAGAGATTCCTTTGGTATAATAATTCTCTGAGGTAATTTTCTGCAGCAGTATTAGCAAAGAAAAGGTCTGGATGTGATCAGAGCTGTGCTCTGAGAAACCTGAAGGAGCGGAGCCCGCTTCTACAGAGGACCAGAGGGCTCCTCTGGTTGGAAGAAGTCAAAAGGGGACCCGAGAGAGGCGGAGAGAAGACCAACTCACGCGGAAGAGCAGCAGGAAGAGCAAGTGAAGAAGGAACGCCTAGATGCCCAACCAGCACTGACAAGCTGTCCGCTGAAAGACCACTCCTTAGGAAAGATCATCTTTGCCACAGCCTCCCATTCCCTGAGCTCTGTGTGCTTGAGGTTACCCAAAATTATTTTCTCTCTGCGGTGGTCACACCTGCTCTCTTTTCCAAAGGACACAAAGTACATACCTATGAGTCACCTTCCGGTGTATGTCACAGTCACTTCCAAAGCATGCCTTGCCTTGCTTCTCTCCAAAATGACGCTATCTCTCCTTTCACTTTATTCCCAGAGATTTAAAAGGCAATTTACAAAGAAAAGAAATTCATGAATTGAATATCTAACTTGAGCTGGGATGGGAGAGAAATGCTTTACATAAATGTTTTCAATGCTTCTTGCTAGCTACCCCCAAAGGCTAAGTGGGGGTACACATTTCTCAGATGATGAAACAGTTTGGGGAAATGAAGTGAGTAGCTCTAGGTCACAAAGGTTGGGCCCTGGATATGCAAACTTTCAAGGGCAGGACTTCAGGGCCCTACTATTCTCTGAGTCTCTGCTACCAACCTTGAGCCAACCCATGCCTGCCTTATTCCTCTACCATTGCTCTGATCTGAGCATCTGACATGGATCTGAACAGAAGGAATAAACAGCATCGGCTCAGTGGACATGAGTTTGAGTAAACTCCAAGAGTTGCTGATGGACAGGAAAGCCTGGCATGCTACAGTCAGACATGACTGAGCAACTGGACTGAACTGAACTGAACTGTAGCCATCTTGGAAGACTAGAGATAACCCCTAGCTCCGGGTCAAACCCATGCCTGAGACTATGGATGTGAAAGCTGCCAGGAAAAGATGCGGTATCTGGATAGAAATTTTAGCCACAGTACCCCAGGCTCAAGGGCCAGGAAAGAGCCCCAACTCACTAACAGTTGAGCTTCTCTAAAAATCACGGTGTGCTGTGGCCTGCGCCCAGCCTCTGTAATTACCAAAGTGATGTCAGGAAGCTGTATTTCCCAAAGGTGGGTTCTCAATTCTCTATTTTCCTCTTTAAAACATAACTGTGACTCCTAGAAAGATCTCTGAATACAAGAAACAGTCAGAGGCTATAGCATCACAGACTACCAAGGCCAGAACATCAGGATCTCCAAGTTCACCTAGCCAGACCCCTTCTCGGAATTCAGCAGCTCCCCCAAGTTGGACAGTGGCAGAAGGTGGGCTGAAACCCAGGTTGCATGAACTGCTATCCAGCAGCCTCCAGGTGTCCCAGGTCAGATGATCAGATGACACATTTAGGTTCCTTCCACCTCTGGGATGCCATGGGGTAGAATGGCTGTTACAGGAAAATGTAACACTCACTGGGGTGAGGCCCAGCACTCACTATTATCGGGGAAAGAAGTCTGTCCCTCCCTCCCCATCAGGCTGCCCAGCTTCCTCCCACCACAGCATCTCCTCTTCAACAGGATCTAGCCAAAGAAGCCTTCTGTCCTCTTCCAAGTACACCAACATCTTAAACACATAGCAGAAGCTTGTCTGCATCCCAATCGCTTCTGTGTCATCTGAGTCAAAGGAGACAGAACAAAGACTCTGCTTGTTCGGGGGATAGGGCTCCAAATGGACAAGGGGTGAATTCAAGGATAGAGTTTGTGTTCATGGAGTAAGATGGGGGAGGACGAGGTGTCCAACCAGAGCACTAAGAGAATGAAGACCCACGGAGGGAAGTCCGTCCATCTGCAGGGAACCCATTTCTCCCTCTCCAGCCAGAGCTTTCTGTTCCTAATTCACAAACAACCCCCTTTTCAAGGCTTGGGGCCCCTTGATAGATTCTGGGTTCAGTTTCTTTTGTTTTTATCTCAAAGAGAAAAGGAACTAGAAGCTTAGCTGAGAAGAGACTCTTTTAATCCATCCTTGGAGGCACTAGACCACTTCACCAGGCCACCTTTTGCCCAGGAGGCCCTTCTGGAGTCCCTTCTCTGCTCCCAGAGAAACCCGAGCCTCCTTGTCCTGAGGGTGTAAGAGCCTCCAAGCTTGTCCACCACCCACCAGCTTCCATGTCAAGGTATAAAATGGCCGACGAGCCCAAACAGTTTCCCTAAATACGATCTCAGATTATCTTACCACGGAGGGGTTATCTGACACATAGATCTCGCTGTATAGCTCAGAAAATTATCCTGACAACCACAGAAAGGGAAATTGAGACATAAACTCAGGCCCGCAGGGGCCAGCTGCAACACGGCCCTCGGCCTGGCAGTTCTCACCTCTAAACAGCTCTCCTCTGCCTCTTATTTTCCCCTCTCTCTCTTTTTTCTTTCCAAAGGATTGAGTTGTCATCTTCATTGTTCCATAGATGGAAAGGGAGGTCTTTCTGAGCCGATGCCAAGCACTGTGTGTTCCTTACGGTTTGGTTTGGAAATAACTTGAAACTCTCTTCCTCACCATCCACCCCCACTGCCCCCGCCCACCAAACACCCCCCACTATCCCCCCAACTCCTATCAGAGCCCTGCAAAGACTGTGCAGAAGCAGCGAGTCTTTTTCCAATCTGCCCTGACCATGTGCAAGCCAGAGCAGGCCAGTGGAAACATTGCCCTCCTATCTGAAACTGGGACTGGAGGAGTGGTTTGTTAGGAGGGTGAGCACTGGGAGGGAGACACAGCTCTGCCTACAGCCTATCCAGTAGTCCGGTGGTCCCCAAGGCACTGCTGAGGCTGAGTCCAGGCCCCCAAGTTACTGAGTGGGAGCTGAGGACGGCTACAGGCGTGATGCTGTGCCTCTGTTTTCTTGGGCCAGTGGGCATCTAGTAATCTCCTAGAAAAGGAAAGATAGACAAGAGATGGGGTATCATGAGGAAGAGGAGTGGAATCTTATCCAGTGTGTTGGTCATTCTCCATTCACCTTCCACCCACCCCAGATCCATGTTCTGCTCTGTTCTGTGCCCTGGGGCCCCTGGCAATGACTCTACCCACTGCTTCCTGGCAGGGACTTCCCAGGTGGCACTAGTGGTAAAGAGCCCACCTGCCAATGCAGGAGACATAAGAGACGGGAGTTAGATCCCTGGATAAGAACGATCCCCTGGAGGAGGACTTGGCAATCCACTCCACTATTTTTGCCTGGGAAATCCAGAGGAGGCTGGCCAGCCACAGTCCATGAGATCGCAAAGAGTCAGACATGGCTGAAGTGACTTAGCACGCATGCACTGCTTCCTGGCACCCAGCAGGAGCCAGTCAGTGGGGCATCCAGAAGGCAGCTAGAGAGAAAATGTGCCAAGGTCTCTCCTGCTGCATTTCTGGCATGTCCCTCCCCGGCCCTCGCTCCCCCAGAGAGCCCTCACCAAGCCCTGGAAACACTGTCCCCTGCCTTCTGAATCCACTGAAGGTGGATTTTTGAAGCCCTAAGGTGGTCACCACTCCTGCGTGGGGTCTCCAGGCACCTCTGCTTCCCTGTGTGCCCCTTTAACATCCTGCCCACACCCCTGGAAGCAGCCCCTTTGTCAGAGTCTTGTTTGAACCCTCTGAGATGGTTCTTGCCCGGACTCCAGCCAATGTGTTCAGCACAAGTATGGAGGTTAAAAAAAGAGAAGAAGTGACTGTCCATCCTGAGGAGGTCACATGTGCTCCCTGAATCAGCAGCATCGCACCACCTGAGGACTAGGCAGAAACACAAATGCATGGTGATCTGAGCCCTAGTGATTCAGAAACTCTGGAAGTGGGTCCCACGGACTCAGTTTAAATAAGATTTAACTTTACAAAGTCATTGAACATCTCAGTTTTTGCACTCCCTCCTGGGTGATTCTGACATACAGGGAAGTTGCAGAAATACTGGTCCTAAACCTCAAAAGCTATGTGTCCCAATGAGAAGCACCTCTCTCTCTCTCTTTCTCTCTTTCTATCTCTTTCTCCCCTTTTCCTGCCTATTCCAATCCCATCCTGAAGGGAAGCAGATAAGGGAACAGAGCATCCAGATTTTCCAAAACTGCAGAAATTGGGTTCCTCCCCCCAAGGTCATCCAAAGATAACTCTGCAGGTGGCATTTGCCTCCTGGGTGGTGGCTTAGGCTAAAGAGGTCATTGTGGGTGGATAGTGCCTTGCTGAACTGTGCAAAAGGGACAGGTGCTTTGTGATAAATTCAGTACTGGTGCTTGCCATGCCTGCTACTCACTCAGATTCTCTGCACATAAGCACAGAAGATCAGCCCAGACCCTTTGTTCTCAAATGCATGAATCAACAGCACGTTGGCCACAAAGGCTGCCTAAATGCTATCCTTCAGCTGTACCCAGCTGTGTCACATGGACTGCTGTGCTTTTTCATGTTTCAGAAAGTTTTCTTAGGCTCTTGCTGCTCACATGTGGCGCATTCTCACCCCCCTTTATCCCAGCCGCTTGGGATCTAGTTCACATATGCAATGGAAATACTTGGCCTTTGGAGGAAAGATGGAATTCAGTTTTAATATGATTACCCGTTGGACCAGGGAAGCCTGACGTGCTTCTGTCCATGGGGTCACAAAGAGTTGGATACAACTGAGCGACTGAACAATAACAACCCATGGGACCAGCTGTGTGCCCACAACCAGCTACTTCATTTCCCATGCATCTCCTTCTTTTGTAAAATAGTAGAAATAATATGTCTTTGGAGTGGGGTAAGGATTAATTGAGATGACACAGGTACAGTGCCTTAGTGCAAGAAGTGGCACATAGCAAATGTCAATAAAAACTGCCTTTCTTTCCATTCCTTGTCCGGAAACACTATAACCCTGTATCTCTAGAATAAGAAGTGGTATGTAGAAAATAGGGCAAACCTGGAGTCAGATGGCCTGTGCTTATCCCAGTGCTGCCATTTACTGTCTGCATGTCTTTGAGCAATTTACTTAACCTTTATGCACCTCAATTTTCTCATTTTTTAAACAGGGATGATCCTGGCACCTACCTTATCAGGTGATATTTAAAACTCATGGCATAGTAAAAACCTCACATCTGTTTCACTGTGGATGTCAGCTGCTATTATTCATCATTAATAGTACTATTATTGTATATTCTGAGTGAAAAACTGAGAGGCAAAGGCTATGGAGGAGATCAGCAAATAAGGAGAGTTGGGCAGAATATTTGAAATTGGGACCACATTAATGTGTCTGTTTGTATTAATATCTTTCTCACCCCCAATGTTTGGGGAAAAGTTAGTATGTATCTTGGGTGAGAGTTTAGGACATTAGAGGCAAGAAGACCAGCAAAGGGAGGACTAAAAAAAAAGCTGGAAATAAGAGGAAGAGAGCCTGGATGGAGCTGGTGGTAAGGGAAATGGCAAAACTGGGCCAAATCCAAGGATGGAGTCTTTGAAAAGTCTTTGTCACAAGGCACTTCCCATTGGTGAGCTTTTCCATCGCCTAGGGAAGCACAAGTCTGTTTTCCTTCCCTGAGTTCCTGCAAAGTTATTGTCACCCATTTTATTCACGCCCTTCCCTACTCTGTAGTCTTTCCTTCTTTCTTCTCCTTTCAAATCCTTCCAAGTTTAGCTCCATTCCCACTTCCTCTGGACACTCCTTGGTGGATTCATCCCCCTCCTACCTCCTCCTTGTCCATAGACCCCTGTGTGGGCTGTGGTCAGCTCCAGGCTACTTATCACAAGTTTGTCTTCATTCCTAGCAAGTTTGCTGCGGCTTCACCCATGCAAGTCTCCTTCCCCAAACCATCATAGGCTTCTTCCTGGGGGCAAGGACTGCTTCTTCCTGGGGGCAAGGACTGCATCTTCCTTAGCTTCTGGACCAGGACTCAGGAAAGTAATTAAACTGAGCCCCCAAGGAAGCCTAACAGGTCCATATGAAAGCTTTGACTAGCAATAGGCTCCTTTGCACAAGGCCTTTCCATCCGGATCTTAGTCCCTGGGTGTGTCCTTGTTCTCAGGTCCCTGGGACAAGTGAAAATGGAAAACGAAAATGAAGCACAGTGTTCTTTTTCCATTTTAGGGACTTGCTGTCAGCATTTCTGTCTGGATCCTAACCTCATGGATCCCCTGACTCCTCAGGGGACTCTCTGAAGTTCTTCTTCCACCAGCAGAACAGCAGTGGACAGAGGTGCCAACTAAAAGGACCTTCTCTTTGATGTCCCTCCTCTCTCTCCCCTCACCACAAATCAGCAGGGAAATGTTAGATGGCAGAGTCAGGCTGAAATAGAGGTCAAATAACAGATACATATCAACAAGAATCAGTGTAAAATTCTAAATTTCAAATCCAAAAACCAACCAAGTGTAGAAGTATAATATGATGAGACCCAATTTGACTTCAGGCTCAATATAAAATAATAAATGTTATCAAGGTAGTTAATGCAACCTACAAACATTGAAAAATACCTAATATTCAAAGTGATATTGGAACGATATTTCCAATATTGGATGGATATTGAAAATATCCAATGATATTTCCAAACATTGGAAGTGACATTTCCACTCTACTAAATTCATTAGTCTGACCAGAACTAGAACACTAGGATTCTTTTAAGAAGGCCATCAACCATAGAGAGGGAAAGACAAAGCAAAAAAGGGTCTATAAACAGAATCACAAAAAAGAATGAAGGAACTGGAAGCACTTAGCCTGGAGAAGAAATGTTCCAAGGGGATACGATCCCCATTTTCAAATATTTGAAAAGTGCTCCTGTAAGAAAGAGATGATTTATTCTGTTACTCCAGAGTAAAGGAAAGCAGATTTCAATTCAAGCAAAAATTTCCTTTCTGCCTAAATGATTACTTTGTGAGGTGGTGGGTTCCTCACTACTAGAAATATTAATGAAACACAATTCCTTTCAGAAGCCTGTTACTTTCTCTACAAGTCCACTGTCTTCCTACTGCTCTTGGATGGGTCAGGATACCCCCACAGGGACTCAGGGACAAAGAGCAAGGTTGCTCCAGCAGAATTTACTTATCCAGCTCTCCATCCTTTGTCCCATGAGGATGCAGTATTGCTAGATAAATCAGACAGAATTAGGCTTCCTGACTGACAAGCTGATGGAAGACACACACCCTTCTGCCCCAGGAAACAAAGAAGTAAAGACAAGACAAAATGTTTAGTGGTGACCTCAAAAAGATTTCACTTTCTAGAGGAACTCTGGGCAATGAGCAAGGTGGTAGTAGAGACATTCAGAAATGTGAGATGTCATACTCTGATATACTGAATCACATCAAGAGAAATTTTTTAGTTCACCTTCCATGAAACAGATAGTAAAGCCTGAGCTTAAGAAGGTCAGGCAGCAGCTGCTCAATCTGAAACTCGGCTCTGCCATCTACCACTGTGTGACCTTATGGACACAACTTCTCTCATCTATGCCTCCCTGCCTCTTCTACAAAATAAGGACACTGGTCCTCATAGTACTTATGATGGTTAACTTTTGGGGTTTTTTCATTCGTTTGTTTGTTTTTTGTTTGTTTTTTTGTTTGGCCGGGCCACAGGGGGCCCAGGTACTTAAAAACATTATTATTATTCAGGGTGTCTGTTTGAGGGTGTTTTTAGAGCAGATTGACATTTAAATCAGTAGACTGATTAAACCAGAATGCCCTTCATTATGTAGGTGGGCCTCATCCAATCAGTTGAAGGAAGACCTAAGTAGAACAAAACCTGACCCTCCTCCAAGAAGAGAGGAGTCTTCTGCCTGATAGTCTTTGAATCGGGACATCAACTCTTTCTGAGTCTATAGAAGCCTGCTGGGCTTGGAACTTGAGCTGGAGTACCAGCTCTGCAGATTTTAGACTTCCCTGGTAGCTCAGCTGGCAAAGAATCTGCCTGCAATGCAGGAGACCCTGCTTCAATTCCTGGGTTGGGAAGATCCACTGGAGAAGGGATAGGCTACCTACTCCAGTATTCTTGGGCTTCCCTGGTGGCTCAGCTGGTAAAGAATCCACCTGCATTGCAGGAGACCTGGGTTGGGAAGATCCTATAGAGAAAGGAATGGCTACCCATTCCAGCATTCTGGTCTGGAGAATTCCATGGACTATATAGTCCAAGGGGTCACAAAGAGTCATACACCACTGTGCAACTTTCACTTTCACTTTCTTTTTCAGCCTCCATAATTGCAGGAGCCAATTCCTTATAGTAAATCTATATCATTAGATGATAGATAGATAAATGAGAGAGGCCCCATTGGCTCTCCTTCTCTAGAGAAACCTAATATAGTGTTATTTCAAGAGGTTATATCAAAATTAAATA
Organism: Budorcas taxicolor; assembly: GCF_023091745.1. Taxonomy (NCBI): domain Eukaryota; kingdom Metazoa; phylum Chordata; class Mammalia; order Artiodactyla; family Bovidae; genus Budorcas; species Budorcas taxicolor. Next base: position 150,363,529 of record NC_068911.1, read on the forward strand.
AGATAATGTGACTGAAGCCTTTTGGCTATTAGTCTGGTATCAAATAAATGCTCAATAAATGCAAGCTTTTTTCTATAAGCCCGTTCTTAAAGTGTGAAATCATCTAATTCATTTTGTTGGTGGTGGTGGTGGTTTTTTTTTTGTTTTTTTTTTAAGGGAAGAGAAAGACTTGTAGACAGGGCTATAAAGATTGTGGACACATGTGATCACTCCCTTAGAAGAATGGCTGCAGGGTGGACATCAGCAGTGCTCTCCAGGGCTCCTAAACTCACCTGTCCAAGGACTTTCCTCCGTGGCAGATGTACCCACCAGGTCTCTGGGGAGTTGCAGCCACATACTCTGGTCTAGAGAAGATTTCTGTTTGACAAAGATAACAGCACAGCCCTGAGACAAGGAGGCGATGCAAGATTCCCCAGCAATGCCTAGCATCCCTCTGCTATGTTGCCCAAAAAACCGCCAACTGTGCACATCCTCCCTGACTCCAAAACCAAAGTATTTGTCCAAACTCTGGATACATCACACCTTCACCCCATAACCTCCTCCTCCTTTGGTTGAGTCCCTTCCCACTGAAATCATACCCGTTATTCCAGAAGGGCTGACATCTATCACCCCTGTCCTGACAGGCTCTGACCACCCCAACCACAATAATCACTTATTTGCCACTTACAAGGCCCTCATGTAATATTTACTCAGTCATTTCTTTTCATCTGTAACCAGTGCTTTTTCTGAATCCCTTTACATGCTTCTAAAAGATAGAGAACCCCATGTCTTAACTTTTACCAACACCTGTTGTAGTCCCAAATCAGTTTCCTTGACTAAGTGATAAGTATCCTTGCAACTCCTCAGCCATCAGCACCTCCTCAGGTTTTCCTAATCTTGGGCGCTGACACCCAAACCTTCATGAGTATCAGAATCACTGGAGATTTCTTGTGAGCTGCAGATTCCTGGATCTTACCTCAAAGCTATAAAATAAGAACCTCCAGGGATGGGGCCTTGGAGTCTGAATATTTTTAAAGGTGCTCAGGTGACCATGACGAGTAGCTAGGTTTGGGAACTTAAGATATAGCAACATTTTCCCATGTCTGTGTATTCTCCCCAAACAACTCAACTCATCCAAGACCGTGTTGTTAAGCCAGCCTCCTTATGGCACCCATACAACATTCTCTTGCCCCTTGCCCTTTTCAGTTCATCAAACAACTCTCTTTTTAACTTCCTTCCCTCTACATCCCTTTCTTGCCAATAATGTACACATCTCTTCCCTCTCAGCACCCCAACTCTAGCTCCTCCTGAATGGACTCTCATGTGGGCACCATCTCTGCCTTAGCCTTCTTAACAAGCATGCCTCAGAGGACCTACAAAAAATATCTTGTCTTATACACTGACTATTTAAGGATGCTTCAGCCATGTGTTTGTTCCAAGATAAACAAGAATAAGGCTGATTAAGTGGAATATGCCTAAAATTCTACCTCTAGTCTGTCTCTTATCTTGCAATAAGTTCTCAAACAGGATTTCAAAAACTCTTCATTTAAAGAACTTTAGTGCCTTTGAGAGCATGAGAAGAGTTTCATAAAAATGCAGTCTTCCTAAATGAAGTCTCTCAACAAAGAGCCAGCAGCCTCAATCCCTGCCTTTCAAAGACATATTTCAGTCAGTTCAGTTCAGTCACTCAGTCATGTCCAACTCTTTGTGACACCAGGCCTACCTGTCCATCACCAACTCCCAGAGTTCACTCAAACTCATGTCCATCAAGTCAGTGATGCCATCCAGCCATCTCATCCTCTGTCATCCCCTTCTCCTCCTGCCCCCAACCTCTCCCAGCATTAGGATCTTTTCCAATGAGACAACTCTTCGCATCAGGTGGCCAAAGTATTGGAGTTTCAGCTTCAGCATCGGTCCTTCCAATGAACACCCAGGACTGATCTCCTTTAGGATGGACTAGTTGGATCTCCTTGAAGTCCAAGGGACTCTCAAGAATCTTCTCCAACACCACAGTTCAAAAGCATCAATTCTTCAGTGCTCAGCTTTCTTCACAGTCCAACTCTCACATTCATACGTGACTGCTGGAAAAACCATAGCCTTGACTAGACAGACCTTTGTTGGCAAAGTAATATCTCTGCATATTTAATGGGCACTAAATTCTAGAATACAAGATTTGGAAGGAAACCTCAATGCCATCTTCTCTGAGGGCTGAAAGTCACAAAAAGTTCTTAGAACACAAACCAAGTTTTCAAAACTTTCTCTGAAATGTTTGTTGTCCAAGGCCACACCTCTGTCTGTCCACTCGGAGGTGGAAACGGTTAATCCTCTCCTCAGACTGAATTAACCCTTCACACCTTTGCACCAGCTATTGGAGGAATATGACCACAGGTCACTGATTCTCTACAGCAGGTGGCATTATTGATACTTGGGGCCCCCAGATTCTTTATTGTCTTGGGATTTATAGGATATTCAGCACCATCTCTGAAATCTGCTACCAGCGGCCACTAGCACTCCTTCTTTTCCTTTCAGGGGCTGGAGGACAAAACTGTCCTCAGTGAGAGTCACTGCCCTTTAGACTTCTATACAGTCCCCACTTTCCAGGAGCTCACAGTCCAGCTGGGACATCAACCCCTACACTGATACTCACCAAACCCCATGATAAGTTCTCTAACAGGACCATGAACAAGAAAGAGGGAGACCCAGCTCTGCCCACAAGAGTCAGAAAAAGCTTCACAGTGGGGGCGCTCCGGGGGCAAATCAGGCTTCCCTGGAGGGTCAGCGGTAAAGCATCTGCCTGCCAGTGCAGGATACACAGGAGACCCAGTTTCAATGCCTTGGGTTGGGAAGATCTCCTGGAGAAGGGAAAGGCAGCCCATTCCAGTATTCTTGCCTGGGAAATCCCATGGATCCATAGAGTCCATGGGGTCACAAAGAGTCGGACACGATCGAGCACGGAAGCACTCAAAAACATAAGGAAGGGTATTTCAAGCTTGCACCAAAAGCATGGAAGAGCGTGGAGAATTCGAAGAACAGAAAACTGTTGGGAGAGTTGGAGTTCAGAGGCCCTGGTGAAAAGTGACAAAGCTTGAAGGATTTAACCAGATTGTTGCCAAGCCCTTCTGACCCTTGTGTTATCCTCCCACAGCTGACTTGTTTTAGAAACTTATTTATTTATTTGGCTATACCAGGTCTTATTTGTGGCACACATGATCTTTGATCTTCATTGCAGCAAGGGGGATCTTTAGTTACTGCATGCAAACACTTAGCTGTGACATGTGGGATTTAGTTCCCTGACCAGGGATCAAACCCCGGCCCCCTGCATTGGAAGCTCAGAGTCTTGGCCAATGGACCACCAGGGAAGTCCCCTCCTGATTCTGAAAGTGAATTTGCTTTGGAGTAAATGGAGCATGTGTTCTAGCGATAGTAAGTGGAGGTCAGTGGGGCCACATCACACGCTATGAAGGCAGGCCTCAGAGTTTGTATTCATCAGCCTCCTCTAAACCAAAGACATTGGGGCCACTACAACAGGTGTCAGAATGCTGAGTTTAAATAAGATCACAGTGAATACCAGCTCCATTCTAACACCTTTCTAGGTATTTCTGTCAATTCTCTGAAGTCAGGAGTGAAGGCTGGGGCAGACAGCCATCACTGCTGCCCAACAGGGATGACAAGGCTAAGGAGGCAATAGCGACACAGTAGGAAAGACGGGGATGAACATAGGAGGCCTGGACTGAGAGCCCAGCCACCAGCAATCAGCCTGACTCTGCTGCTGGCTGGCTGAGTCACTACAGTTCCCCAGGCCTATTGCATCACCTGTAGATGGAAGGAATTACAAAAACCCTCAAAGAGGCCTTGGTTAAGCCACATCACTTAGCTGGTCCTCAATTCCCCCAGATGGCCAACATGTAGACTGAACTGGACTAGTGGTTTGGGGACATTTGGATCACAATCTCTTTCAGGAGTGATGAAATCTATACCTGGCTCCCACGCTCCAGGGGGAGAAAAAGGACACCAATGCCATTTTCTTTCATTTAAGGGCATTGTCAGAGCTCTTGTAAGTTCCACCTTAGGACCCCAGTACTAGATCATCTTTTCTAAGATCTCAGTGAACTTTGGAATTCTATGATCCAAAGAGCTTGCATCTTTGGATTTTTGGGGGGGGGGGGGGGGTGGATGGGGCTTTGCTTGGATGGGGCAGTTGCCTGCTAATAAAAGGATGGAAAAAGCACTAAAAGTTTTTCTAAAAACAGAAAGCCCCCTGTGAGTAGTCATTGCTCCTGGCCTTTCCAGGGTCCCTGTGCTCCTCTCTATCGAACCATCCCTGCCCTATTCACAGCTCCTTCCACCAGGCTTGCAGGCTGGCCTCTCTGCTCTTTCTCTCATTACCCACTCACTCCATGTCCCTCTGTACAGGGGCAAATGACTGCGTGTCTGTATCCATACATGTTCTCCATGTGTCTAACTCCTCTTTTCTTATTTATTTACTTGTTTATTGGCTGCACTGGATCTTCGTTGCTGTGTGTGGGCATCCTCTAGCTGGGTGAGCAGGAGCTACTCTTAGTTTCAGTGTCTGCTCTTCTCATTTCGTCGGCTTCGCTTGTTGCAGAGCACAGGCTCTAGGCACAGGCTTCAGTAGTTGCAGCACACAGGCTCAGGAGTCGAGGCACATGGGCTTAGTTGCTCCACAGCATGTGGGATCTTCCCAGACCAGGATTCAAAGTCGTGTCCCCTGCATTGCCAGGCGGATTCCTATCCACTGTACCATCAAGCAACGTCCTTAACTCTCCTTTTCTTTGTATCTTCCCTAACCCCTCACTTGGGGTTTCCCTGGTGGCTCAGAGGGTAAAGAATCTGCCTGCAATGCAAGAGACCTGGGTTCGATTCCTGGGTCAGGAAGATCCTCTGGAGAAGAGAATGGCAACTCACTCCAGTATTCTTGCCTGGAGAATTCCATGGACAGAGGAACCTGGTGAGCTACAGTCCATGGGGTTGCAAAGAGTGGGACCCAGCTGAGTCACACACACACACACACACACACACCCTCACTCAGAGCCTGCCCAGCTCAGACCCTTTGTCCAAGTATGCAGGGCATAAAGAGATGACCTCTGGAAGACTCTATCCAACTGACGCATATGATTCTATGTCACTGAGGAAACCAAAGAAAGGAAAATGTTTATTAAAATCAGTGAAATCTAACAAGGCGGTGGGGACAAGAGAGAATGCCTGAATTCCAGCACTCTCCCCATGGAGAGAGGGTGGAAAAACCCAGGCCTTCCTGCCTGGACAGCCTGAGATCCCAGCCTCCCCAGAGCCAGAAATCAGTGGAAATATATATATATATTTTTTACTACACCCTCATTACAAATAAAAATAGTGTTACATCAATACAGAGGTTGGTTAAAATGCATTCCAACTTTGCTAAACAGGGAATGCATCGAAACGCCTATAATAATATCAAGCAAGGCAGTCCCTCTGCCAAACTCAGATGGAGGGGAATTCACACAGCCAGGGAAAATCTGTTCTTCATCAATGTTTCAATATATTCAGTGAAGCCGGGGACATTTTTCTGAGATTGAAGCAGATTGCCAGCTGCCAATACTATGATTTAATTCCTTCTTTTTCCCCCTTCACTTGAAAAAAAATTGCCACAAGCATTTGGTGGGCCATGGAGGCCCTTGGGTAACACGGATCTTACCTAGATGGAGGGACAGGATGTGGTGGGAGATAAGGAAGAGAAAGAGAAAAGCAAGAAAACAGGAAAAGAAGGGTGGAGGAAGAGGAGAGAAAAAGGAATCGGGGTGAGAGAAACAAGGAGGAATGTGGAAAAAGAATGGAGGGGGGAGGGGAAAGGACATGAAAAGCAGGAAAATGTGAGGGAAAAACGGAGGGAAATGAGAAGAACGTGGGTTGTGGGAAGATGAGCAGAGGAAACATCACATACAGAGAAGGAAGAATGAAGTCTTAAAGATCATAGAGGTGAGCTTCCACTTAAGTATCCAGCAGGAACTGCAGCAGTGAAGTTATTAATATTTGCCCCAAACCACTCAGCTCAGAGCAGAGAACCACACCCTCCTGACTCCAGCCTAGTGCTCCCCGCTCCTCAACAAGTAGAGAGCAGGGCAAAGAGAGGGGAATAAAGACTAAGATGAGAATTTTCATGTATGCACATCTGCATGTGGCGTTTGGCTTCTTCAAACATCTATATCATCTAATATCTAATGTTCTAAAATCTAACAGGATCTGATATTCACAGAGCCCTGATTCTTAGCCCCTGGGAGCTTCCCATGAAGTGTATCTCAGATCTAGAGGACACTCTTTTCTGCCTCATCAGATCATAAGTGGTGGAATGAGAGCACTGAAGGGCATCAGATTGTCACCAGGTTAAGGCTTGGCCTCTAGGGTGATCCTCTAAGCTCCCATACCCAGGCTCTGGCTTCCCAGGATGGTAAGTATGCTGACAAGATGCACCCCCTTGGGTACCTGGAAATCCCAAACTCCAGGGCCCCGGTTGTAGCTTTGGAAGATTCGGTCACCCCCTCAGAGATGAGGGCCTTTCTGGCTTAGGCATTAGTTACCATTTTTCAGTCTGTCATTTAGTTAACAGTATTGTCTAATGTTGATTTATTTTGGCAATGGTATTGTGGTTGTATAAGATAATAATTAATATTAGGGGCAACTGATTGAGACATACAGGATCTCTCTGTACTATGTTTATAACTACTGTAAAATTCTTTCAAAATTAGAAAAAAAAAACCTTCATAATGATCTCAAAGACCAGGTCTGAATTTAGAAGTCTTCATTAGTATCTGGGCCCCAGCCTCTGGACTCTGGCCAGTGACTCACCTCTCCCCTCTTCCTCCTTCAGCTCGTTCCTATACAACAAGGAGACCTGCACAAACTACACGTGGACATGCTGGGCTGCTCTTTCAAGTTCAGGGCACAGCCCCCTGACCATACATATACCCTCTCCTTGGCCACCTCTGGGGACCAAGGATGTGGGCAGTAGCTGTTCAGTCCATCCTTGGGAGAACAGAAAGGCTCAGGCCATTTGGCCAGGGACATTCAGGGTCTTGGGTACAAGGAACAGAAGCAGGTATGACTCAGAGGCTCCAAGGAGGCACATTCATGGCATCTCTTCCTGAGAAGGGTCATGGAAGAGAACCTGGAAGGTTAAGAGTGGCTCATTGGCTTTCTCTGTCTCCATAAAGACAGAGTCTCTGCACACAGTGTACCCTTCAGACCCTGCCCAGACATTCCCCCACCAACTTGTCCCCTTTTAGGAAGGATCACTGGTTTCACTCCATCCCCAAACACAGAGGTCTATGCCCTTCTTGATTCCACATCAACTTCTGAACTCCTACTGATGTCCTGATTAGAATTATTTATGTACAAGTCTGTGTCTCATTCACTAGACTGAGAACTTCTCAAAGGCAGGGATCTATCTCGTGTATTCCCATGCCCCACGTCTAGCACATAGATAGGTATTACCAACTGATGGTTAAATTGTTATATCCTCAGACACAGCAAGAGGTCAGGAGAATACATTGTCTGGAATAAGGCAATCTTGGTTCCAATTCTGACTCACATACTTAATTGTGATGTGACCGTGAAAAAGTTATTTAATCTCTCCAAGGCCTAGCTTCTTCCTCAGAGTTGTCATCAGAATTGAATGAAGCAGGGACTTTCCTGGTGCTCAATGGTTAAGACTCCATGAATCCAGTGCAGAGGGTGTGGGTTTGATCCCTGGTCAGGGAACTAAGATCCCACATGCCTCTGGGTGAGGCCAGATTTTTTTTTTTTAATTCCTTATATGCAGAATCTAAAAAGACATGACACAGATGAGCTTATTTACAAAACAGAAACAGACTCACAGACTTAGAGAAAGAACTTATGGTTCCAGGGAGGAGGAGGAGAGTAGTGGGTGGGAGGATGGGGGGACAGTTACAAAGTGTGGGATGGACATGTATACACTGCTTTTTTTAAAATAGATAACCAACAAGGACGTACTGTATGGCATAGGGAACTCTGCTCCATGTTTTGTGGAAGCCTCCTCGGGAGGGGAGTTTGAGGGAGAGAGGATAGATGTATACATATGACTGTCTTTGCTGTCCACCTGAAATTATCACAACATTGTTCATCAGCTTTGTGCTGTGCTGTGCTGAGTCGCTCAGTCATGTCCAACTCTGCGACCCCATGGACTGTAGCCCACCAGGTTCCTCTGTCTGTGGGAATTCTCCAGGCAAGAATACCGAAGTGGGTTGCCATGCCCTCCTCCAGGGGATCTTCCTGACCCCAGGATCAAACCCAGGTCTCCCACATTGAAGGCGGATTCTTAATCATCTAAGCCATCAGGGAAGCCCAAGAATACTAGAGTGGGTAGCCTATCCCTTCTCCATCCAGGAATCAAACTGGGGTTTTCTGCATTGCAGGCAGATTCTTTATCAGCAGAGCTACCAGGGAAGCCACATTAACCAACTGTATGCCAACACAAAATAAAAAGATTTTTTAAAGAAAGAAAAAACAATAAAACATATTACTGTAATAATTTAACTTATTACTGATGAGGAATTAATTTTATAATTTGTGTTTACTTTGGGATAATTTAAAAGTTTTACATTTTAAAAAAATTAAATAAAAAGAATTGAATGAAGCAATATGACCAACCTAGATAGCATATTAAAAAGCAGAGACATTACTTTGCCAATAAAGGTCTGTCTAGTCAAGGCTATGGTTTTTCCAGGGGTCATGTATGGATGTGAGAGTTGGACTGTGAAAAAAGCTGAGTGCTGAAGAATTGATGCTTTTGAATTGTGGTGTTGGAGAAGATTCTTGAGAGTCCTTTGGACTGCAAGGAGATCCAACCAGTCCATTCTGAAGGAGATCAGCCCTGGGTGTTCATTGGAAGGACTGATGCTAAAGCTGAAACTCCAATAATTCGGCCACCTCACGCGAAGAGTTGACTCATTGGAAAAGACTCTGATGCTGGGAGGGATTGGGGGCAGGAGGAGAAGGGGACGACAGAGGATGAGATGGCTGGATGGCATCACTGACTTGATGGACATGAGTTTGAGTGAACTCCAGGAGTTGGTGACAGACAGAGAGAGCTGGCGTGCTGCGATTCATGGGGTCACAAAGAGTCAGACACGACTGAGCAACTGAACTGAACTGAACTGAATGTTGTTGAAGCACTTTGCAGAGCACTTGGCATTTAGTGAAGACTCAGTAAGTGTGGTGAAACAGCAAGATCAGGCTGCCAGTATCATGGGTCAGTCCATGGATGAGCCCATCTGCTCACACCTCAATGGCTGTCTCCCAGTTATCTTTATTTAGGTCCTGGGAGAACCTCAGCAGAAAACAGATGAGGCAAATCCATCCAAGTGACCAGAAAAACTAGAAAATCAGCCCCCTACCCACTCCTGGAAAAAATAACCCACCGTGTGTACTAACCCCAGCAGCCACCCAACACCCTCTCTCTGTAAACTCAGGCCAGTTGGATGCCGCAGGCCCTCCAAGCTAACTGCCGATTGATGGGGCCCCAGACACTTCCCAGAGAGCTAACACTCCATCATCTCTGGCCAAGTCCCCCATATCTCAGCGTGGCTGGTGACAATGGCGAGACACATCGGGGAGCTGACAAGGAAGAAAAAACTGTTTTCAAGAGATCAACACATCAACACCTGTTAGTCAAAGCTAGCTAACTTCGGCAGCCTGGAATGCCAAACAAGAAAAAGGCATGAAAGATGGATCCCACAACAGCAGTCACAGAGATTGAGGTCTCAGAGCAGATGGCCCTGCGTGGTCACAGAAGAGGAAGGTGTGACAGCTCAAGGCTGGACCAAGTCCATCTCAAATGTGCTTAAAATGACAAAAAAGCAGAAAGAATAAGAAAGTAAGAGATAAAATCAAATCCAAACCCTAACGCCAAAGAAAAAGAAATGTTTTAAGAGAAAATCATCTAAGGAAATTAAAATTACATGCAAGAATTTAACAAGATAAAGAACATTTCTGAAATGTAAAGTAAAAAGATTTTAGATGTAACTAAGTGAAGACAGTCAGGATCTAGTTCTAGGCAAGTAAAACGGTGTACTGAAAAAGCTGTTCTCCCTCCAGGCCTCTTTTCTGGGCCCGTTAGCATTTTGTAAATGTGCTGGTCTACTGTGACCACATATTTTCTAGAACAAGTTCTGATTTCAAGTATTCTATCCTTTTCTGCCCATGGGTCCAAAAATTTCATGGGCTCTTGAATTGGGAGTTCAGAAAATGAGTTCAGTATACTATAAGTCACATTATAGATTGACATTTATATACAGATCTGTCTCCTCCTTTAGGTCATGAGCCCTTTGAAGGCAAAGATATGTTATTCCCCTTTTAATCCCTAGTTCTTAGCCTGATATCCAACTTACAGTAGGTTCTTAGTAGACATTAATTGAAGAATAAATGAATGAACGAACTATTTCGTCCCTGTAACATGATATTAGTGGAAAGACAAGACACTTTGGGATCAGACAAATTTGGATTTGAAACCTGATACTGTCTGACATCAGGCAAGCTAATAAGCATAATCGTATATCTGTAAAAAGGGATACTAATTTTTGACTCATGAAATTGTTATGAAGATAATGAGAGTGGTGTATGTAAAAAAACTTGGCAGATATTTTTAAATTGCAGTGTAATTTACATAAAGTGGGAAAATCTTAAGTATACAGCTTAATAATTTTGTACACACTCAGGTAACCACCACACCACTCAGATCAAAATGTAGAATATTCTCATTAACCCCAGAAAGTTTCTAGGGCAGTTTTAAAGCATGGTTGCAAATTCTTTGACCCACCTGCCACTGAGAGGTGGGATCCACGTTTCTCTCTATGAATCTGGGCACGCTTGTGACTGCCTTGACACGGAATCCAGCAGGAGTGACACAGTGTGACCACCAAGGCTACACCAGCAAGGAACATGCAGGTTCTGTCTTATTCTCTGAACACTCAATACCCTAAGACCAGGTATGAACTCTGACCACCAAGGCTACACCAGCAAGGGCCATGCAGGTTCTGTCTTATTCTCTGAACACTCATTCTCAACACCCTGAGACCAGGTATGAAGTCTGACCACCTGAAATCACCCTAGTGCAGAGGCCATATGCAGATACTCCAGTCAGCAGTCCAGCTGAGCCCAGCCTTCCAACCAAGGTGTCAGATATGCAAGGAAGCCATCCTGGACTTGCAAAGTCAGCCATCTTGGACTCTTAAAGTCAGCCATCTTGGACTCTCAAAGTTAGCCTACATCAATGCTACACGGAAGAGAAGAATCACTTAGTCAAACCCTGCCTGAATTCCTGACCCACAAAACTGTGGAACACAATAAAGCAATGGCTTTAAGGCACCAATTTGAGGATAATTTGTTACTTGACAACAGATAACTGGTCATCATATATGTACCCCTGCCCCATCAGTAGCATCTTTCCTCCTTCTCTGAAATAATTACATTTCTGTTTATCATCATATATTCATTTTGGCTGCTTTCAAATGTCATATAAATAGAATCATGCAATGTAGAGTCTTTGTGACTAACTTCTATCATTTCTGAGAATCGTGTATTTTGTCTATATCAGTGAATTTTACTAAATAGTACTCCATGTTATTAATATACTATAACTTGTTGACCTGATCTCCTGTTGAGAGACATTTGGATTATTTACAATTTACAGCTTTTACTAATAAACCTGCTATTGAACATTCCTGTGCAAATCTTTCTTAAACATATATTTTCACCTCTCTTGGATAAATGCTTAGGACTGGAATTCTTGGATTAGAGAGTAGGTGCATGTTGTTATCGATAAGAAAAGTCCAGTTTTTCAAAAGAGTTGCAGCTTTTGCCTTACAACCAGCAGCTATGAGAGTTCCAGATGTTCCACACTCTCACTAACAGTTCATATTGCCAGTCGTTCTAAACTTAGCCATTTTAACACGTGTCCAGTAGTACCTCTATTCATTTATATTACAGTGCCTTGATGTCTAGTACTATTGAGTGACATACTGACCACTTGAATATTTGTGTTTCTGGAAATCCTGTTCAATCCTGTGCCATTTTTTAATTAGATAGTTTGGTTTTTTTACAAATAAGTGTATGTTTTCTAATTGGGTACTTTGTTTTGTGTATTCTGGATACTAGTCTTTTGGGAAATAGTTTCACCCATATATAACTTGTCTTTTTACCTTCTTAATATTATCTTGTGATGAACATAAATTTGTTTTTGAGTTTTGATGAGATCCAATTTACCATTTTTTTGTAGTTTGTGACTTTGTGGCCTTAATAATTTGGCTTCACCCCACCCCACAGGTACAAAGGTATGCTTTTATGTTATCAACTAAAGGTTTTAATGTTTTCACTTCTGCATTTAAGTCTATGACTCATTCCAAATTAACTTGTATGTACCTTATACACTTGGGGCTAGAGTTTCTCTTTTATCCTCCATATTAATATCTAGTTGTTCTAGTACCACTCACTGAAAAGACCTTCCTTCCTTTCCCCACTGAACAGCACTGGTATCTTTGCTGAAAAATAAGTGGCCATATATATGTGGGTCTACACCCTTCCAAAGATGGTCTACCTGTCCAGGTGCCTGAAATGCTATCATTAGAGATAATTATCTCTGTAATTTGCATTATTTGAGTCTTTAAAATCCCAAATATCTATGATATAACAAATTAAACTCTGTTCTCAATTTATACCATGGGGTTCTGGAGTTCATTAAGTCTCGATAGCAGAAATGCCCTGGGCAAAAATTCAAAAGACCTGGGTTACAGATAATTCTAATTCCACAAACATCTGCTGAGGGCTTTCTCTTCGCCAGGCAGGATGCGTGGGTGTATTAGAGGAGGGGAGAGGATGGAAAAGAAGACATGTTCCCTGTCCTTAAGGGAGCAGCTGGACTGCAGATCCAATTACCTGAGACCACTTTTACTGATCCCATGTTCCACAAAGAACCCTGGAACCCAGAGCGGGGGATGTGGAGAATTTTTTTTACTCCTCTAGAAGTCGCACAAATTTTAAGACACTAGTCAGTTCTCTACTAAATGACACTGATCAACATGTGCCTTAAATTTCTCTGTTGTTGAAGAGGGATTAAGAAAGTCCTCACTCCTGAGGTAATTCATATAAATGCTTAGCTCTGAACTTGCTATCTAGCAAGTGCTTCACATGTCAATTGTTATCATTATGATCCTTTGCAGGGCTGTGACAAGAACAAAATCACAGCATCACAGAATCTCAGGGTTGGAAGGAAACTTCCAACTGGAGATAAGCAGTTAATTATAGGAATTATCTGGTAATATTGTTTAAGAATATCAGTCCCAAGGCTCCAATCCAAGATTGCCTTATTTTGTCCCATGGTGAGGCCTGGGAACCTGTATTTGAAACAAAAATCTCTGAATATTCTATGATAACTAAGTTTACAGACCACCAGCTCCTGGCACAACTGAACAGAGATTGTTGTTGTTGTTCAGTCGCTAAGTCATGCCCGACTTTTTGCGACCCCATGAACTGCAGCATGCCAGGCTTCCCTGTCCTTCACCATCTCCTAGGGTTTGCTCAAACTCATTTCCATTGAGTCAGTGATGTCATTCAACCATCTCATCCTCTGTCACCCCCTTCTCTGCCTGCTCTCAATCTTCCCCAGAGTCAGAGTCTTTTCCAGTGAATCAGCTCTTCTCATCAGGCAGACAAATATTGAAACTTCAGCTTCAGTCTCAGTCCTTCCAATGAATATTCAGGGCTGATTTCCTATAGGATTGACTGGTTTGACCTCCTTGCAGTCCAAAGAACTCTCAAGAGTCTTCTCCAGCACCACAATTGAAAGCATCAATTCTTCAGCACCCAGCCTTCTTTATGGTCCAACTCCCACATCTGTACATGACTATTGGAAAAACCATAGTTTTGACTATATGGATGTTTGTCGACAAAGTGATGTCTCTGCTTTTTAATAGGCTGTCTAGGTTTGACTTAGTCTAGGCTTTTCTTCCAAGGAGCAAGCATCTTTTAATTTCATGGCTGCAGTCAGAGTCCCCAGTGATTTTGGAGAATAAGAAAATAAAATCATTCACTGTTTCCACTTTTCCCCATATATCTGCCATGAAGTTATGCCATGATCTTCGTTTTTTGAATGTTGAGTTTTAAAACAGATTTTTCACTCTCCTCTTTCACCCTCATCAAGAGACTCTTTAAGTTCCTCTTCACTTCCTGCCATTAAAGCTGTATCCTCTGCATATCTGAGGTTACTGATATTTCTCCTGGCAATCTTGATTCCAGCTTCTTTTCATGTGACAGCTTGGCATATCACATGATGTACTCTGCATATAAGGTCAATAAGCAGAGGAACAATATACAGCCTCTAACTGTTGCTTAGAACTGTGTACAGGTTTCTCAGGAGGCAGGTAAGGTGATCTGGTATTCTCATCTCTTTAAGAATTTTCCACAGTTTGTTGTGATCCACATAGTCAAGCTTTCCTGGTGGCTCAGTAAAGTGTCTGTCTGCAATGCAGGAGACCTGGGTTCGAGCCCTGGGTCGGGAAGATTCCCTGGAGAAGGAAATGTCAACCCACTCCAGTATTCTTGCCTGGAAAATCCCATGGACAGAGGAGCCTGGTGGGCTACAGTCTATGGGGTAGCAAAGAGTCAGACATGACTGAGGGACTTCACTTTCACTTTCATACAGTCAAAGACTTTAGCATAGTCAATGCTGCAAAAGTAGATGTTTTTCTGGAATTCCCTTGTTTTTTCTATGATTCAGCAGATCATAGAAATTTTATCTCTGGTTCCTCCACCTTTTCTAAATCCAACTTTAACATCTGGAAGTTCTCAGTTCACATACTGCTAAAGCCTAGCTTAAAGGATTTTTAGCATTACCCTGCTAGCACATGAAATGACTACAGTTGTACAGTTGTTTGAACGTTCTTTGGCATTGCCTTTCTTGGGGATTGAAATGAAAACTGACCTTTTCCAGTTCTATGGCCACTGCTGAGTTTTCCAAATTTACTGGCATAATGAGAGCAGCACTTTAACAGCATCATCTTTTAGGATTTGAAATAGCTCAGCTGGAATTTCATCATCTCTACTAGCTTTGTTCATAGTAATGCTTCCTAAGGCCCACTTAACTTCATACTCTAAGATGTCTGGCCCTAGATGAGTGACCACATCATCATGGTTATCCAGGTTATTGAGACCTGTATTGAATAGTTCTTCTGTGTATTCTTGCCACCTCTTATTAATCTCTTCTGCTTCTGTTAGGTCCTTGCCATTTCTGTCCTTTATTGTGCCCATATTTGCATGAGATATTCCCTTGGTATCTTCAATTTTCTTGAAGAGATCTCTAGTCGTTCCCATTTATTTTTTCCCTCTATTTCTCGCATTGTTCTCTTAAGGCTTTCTTTTCTCTCCTTGCTATTCTCTGGAACTCCACATTCAATTGAGTGTATCTTTCCCTTTCTCCTTTGTCTTTTGCTTCTCTTCTTTTCTCAGCTATTTGTAAGGCCTCCTCAGGC
The DNA here is from genome assembly GCF_023091745.1 of Budorcas taxicolor. Taxonomy (NCBI): domain Eukaryota; kingdom Metazoa; phylum Chordata; class Mammalia; order Artiodactyla; family Bovidae; genus Budorcas; species Budorcas taxicolor. Next base: position 150,379,044 of record NC_068911.1, read on the forward strand.
AACCACTTTTCCTTCTTGCATTTCTTTTTCTTGGGGACGGTTTTGGTCACCACCTCCTGTACAATGTTACAAACATCCATTCACAGTTCTTCAGGCACTCTGTCTACCAGATCTAATCCCTTGAACCTGTTCATCACTGCTGCTGTATAATCATAAGGGATTTGATTTAGGTCATACCCGAATGGGCTAAATTCCCTACGTTCTTCTATTTAAGCCTGAATTTTGCAATAAGGAGCTCATGATTTGCGCCACAGTCTGCTCCATGTCTTTTTTTTTTTTTTTTCTGCATTTGCTTGTTTTCGCTCCAAGTTCAGCTGCAGAAAATATAATTAATCTAGTTTTGGTATAAACTATCATGTGATGTCCGTGTGCAGAGTTGTCTCTTGTGTCGCTGGAAGAGGGTGTTTGCTATGCCCAGTGCATTCTCTTGGCAAAACTCTAGCCTTTGCCTTGCTTCATTTTCTACTCCAAGGCCAAACTTGCCTGTAAATTAACTTTCTACTTTTGCATTCCAATCCCCTATGATAAGAAGGACATCTTTTTTGGTGATAGTTGTAAAAAGTCTTGTAGGTGTTCATAGAACCATTCAACTTCAGCTTCTTCAGCATTAGTGTTTGGGGCATAGACTTGGATTACTGTGAAGGTTTGCTTTGGAAATCAATGGAGATCATTCTGTGGTTTTTGAGATTGCACCCAAGTACTACAGTTTGGACTTTGAAGAGAGGCAGGGATGCCTAAATTGTCTTAGAAATGCTGTTACCATACAAATGTAAATAGTTTAGTCAGATAACATTGTTATACTGGTAAACACTTTCAAGAGAAATAGCTTGCCCCAGACAAATCTAGGGAAGGAAAGAGTATGAGATAGGAGAGGCTGCCAGAAACACATTTCAACAATTGTTCACAATTACTTTAGACCCAAATCCAATTTACATCAAGCTAGTGATGGAGGAAACCAACAGGTCTGTTAGCCAGTTCAAATTCTAATATGAAAAGAAAAAAAAAAAATTAGAGCCAAAAACAAATCAAATGCAAGATAAGGCAAACTAATAGAGCAAAACCCTAGGAAAAAAATGATTTTAAGGAACAGTTGTTGGATGGTTGGATGGCATCACCGACTCGAAGGACATGAGTTTGAGCAAGCCGGGAGTTGCTGATGGACAGGGAAACCTGGTGTGCTGCAGTCTATGGAGTCACAAAGAGTAGGACATGATTGAGTGACTGAACTGAACTGAAGGAAGAGTAGCAAATTTCACACTCTGACTGAGGCATGGCAACCCAGCAAGACTGCTGAGAGTCGGGGCAATTCCAATCTTGGGAAAATCCTGCAGATGACAAGCCAAAGAAAACCAACCTGAAGATTGTTAGTGGAACAAAGCAGGGAGGAGTTGGGGCTGGTTTTGTCTGCAATGAAATTTTCCATGGATCACACAGATTCTTTTTTTCTTTTCTGAGTTTCAGGGTGGGTGAGCAGATGGCTGGAGCACTGGAAAAGAGCGAGAAAAGGATCTGGCTGTAATTTATCTTACAGAAAGCCAAATAAACTGTATTTCAAAGTGGCGTGAAAGTCTTTAGGTCAAGACTGAGACCAGGAGCCAACATGACTCCACCTCCAAATCTCCAGAGGGGACATTCCACAAGCACACAGCCTCACGTGGTAGGAAGAGAAACCCTGGGCTGGAAGGCGAGAGGCCAGAGTGACCTTGAGTAAGCCAGTTCCATTCCCTCAGCCTCAGTTTACACATCATCACTGGCCACATGTCATTAGATCCTATGGTCATGACCTGGAAGTTCCCTTGAGTACTAGATGGCATTTTCTTGCTCCCTAAGTCTTACTGAGAGATTAGGGGACCCACTGGGGTCACTGCAAATCGCTTTGTCTACAAAGCTTCACCTCCTTTTCCTCGTATCCAGCTATGCCTCTCAGATTGGGTGGCTGAACCCACAGTGGGAGCTGAGAAGAAGGAGGGAGATGGTGGGGCTTCCACACAGGTCTCCTGCCCAACAGCAAGCCCTCTCTCTGCTTGAGTAGCAGAGGACATGAAAATGCTTGTAGAGTCCCTGCTAACACTTTCACCTCCACTCCCTCCCCACACAGTTCCCAGCCTCACCTCCTCATCTGGGCTGGGCAAATGAAGACTTATCTACCAGGGGCACTTCCACTCTGGAACACCCAAAGAAAGCAATGTCCTGTGTGTCCAGAAAGTCAGTAACATACATTACATTATATGTGACACTTTGAGAATGCAGAGGCAGGTACTGGAATGGTAAGACCATAGTTAAGAGAAACTGGAGTATTAGAAAGATAACTCCCAATCCCATTCTTTTGGGATTCACATCAAGAACAAGAGTTATCTCTAAGAGACAAAACTTGGCACTGATACTCTCTCTTTCTCTTACACACACACACACACACACACACACACATTGTCGACACTGTGTCCCACCAGAGCAGCAAAGTCCAAGGAGACACACATACCATACCCCCCTCCCCCAACAGTAAAAGCTGGAGAAGTTGATTTTGTTCTTTCGAGTGTCTTCTCTGCTTTGCCTTTATGGCTTCTTGGTGGGGTGACCAGTTTAGTCCAATTACTGACTAGGTTGCCAGGGGACTACCTAAACCCCATTAGCTTTATGAAAAGTGGCAAGACCAATTTGCTCAGTCAAAATCCCTGGAATTGGTGATGCCTCTTGATTCTCTCTTCTCATGGAAAGCATGCAACCATTTTGAGAGGTTGAAGATCAAATGAAACATATTAACAGTGAACATGATCGTGATGTTACAGATGAAACACTCTCTGGACTCCCTTTCACCTTTGAAGATGGTCCTGTATTTTCTTCCATCAAACCCACTGTTATATGTTGGGTAGGATACTAGGCTGAGCAGTTCCACACTTTGAGCCTCAGGGCCCTCTGTTGGCAGGTCACCAATGTGACTCACCTTAAGGAGACCCAGCAGCAAGGAGATCTATTGTTCATTGCTAAGTCATGTCCAACTCTTTGTGGCCCCATGGACTGCAGCACACCAGGCTTCCCTGTCCATCACCAACTCCCAGAGCTTGCCCAAACTCATGTCCGTGGAGTCGGTGATGCCATCCAACAATCTCATCCTCTGTAGACCCCTTCTCCTCCTGCCTTCAATCTTGCCCAGCATCAGGGTCTTTTCTAAGGAGTCAGTTCTTTGCATCAAGTGGCCAATGTATTGGAGTTTCAGCTTCAGCATCAGTCCTTCCAGTGAACATTCAGGGTTGATTTTCTTCAGGACTGATTGGTTTGATCTCCTTGTTTTTCAAGGGATTCTCAAGAGTCTTCTCCAGCACCTTGTCTATTCTTGCATTCAGCACTAAGCACAGTGTGGGCATGCAATTGTTGATGGAATAGATTTTCAGGTTCAAGCTGATGGCCAGTTTTTTGGACACATCAATGCAACATAAGTTCAGCAGATATTAAGACACAGACAAATTTAACCCGCATGGAACAGACACAAAGGCAACCAAAGCAAGAATAGATTTCTAGGCGAGTCATCCGGTACATTTGTCCCTTTCCTAAGAACAGAGTTAGAGTTTTTTCCTTGTTTCTTATTTGAATATTCTGACCATCATAAAAGCCCATTTCCTCCTTTGAGGGAAGGGAAGGAGTTTCCTAGTAAACAGAGAATAAACCACCAAAATCCTTAACATGAAACAATTCATAGCCTAGAATTGTATAGAATTCCTCAGACTATATGCCTATAACTTGCAATATGTCTATAGGTTCACTTCTAAAATTACTTCTTTTCCCACATTTTGAGAGCTAAATTCCCCAAATGCCTTTTTTTTTTTTTTTTTTTTTTTACTTTTTATTTTGTACTGGAATATAGCTGATCAAGACTGTTGGGAGAAATATCAGTAACCTCAGATACACAGATGACACCACCCTTATGGCAGAAAGCAAAAAGGAGCTGAAGAGCCTCTTGATGAAAGTGAAAGAGGAGAGTGAAAAAGTTGGCTTAAAACTCAACATTCAGAAAACAAAGATCATGGCATCTGGTCCCATCACTTCATGGCCAATAGATGGGAAAACAATGGAAACAGTGACAGACTTTATTTTCTTGGGCTCCAAAATCATTGCAGATGGTGACTGCATCCATGAAATTAAAAGACACTTTCTGCTTAGAAGAAAAGCTATGGCAAACCTAGACAGCATATTAAAAAGCAGAGACATTACTTTGCCAGTAAACGTCCATATAGTCAAAGCTATGGTTTTCCCAGTAATCATCTGTGGATGTGAGAGTTGGACCATAAAGAAGGCTGAGTGCCAAAGAATTGATGCTTTCCAACTGTGATGTTGGGGAAGACTCTCAAGAGTCCCTTCAACTGCAAGTAGATCAAACCAGTCAATCCTAAAGGAAATCAACCCTAAGTAGTAATTGAAAGCACTGATGCTAAAGCTGAAGCTCTAATACTTCGGCCACCTGATTCGAAGAGCTGATTCATTAGAAAAGACCCTTATGATGGAAAATATTGAAGGCAGGAGGAGAAGTGGATGACAGAGGATGAGATGGTTGGATGGCATCATCAAATCAATGGACATGAGTCTGAGCAAACTCCAGGAGACAGTGAAGGACAGGGAAGCCTGGCATGCTGCAGTCCATGTGGTCACAAAGAGTTGGACATGACTGAGTGACTGAACAACAGCAAATAGCCAATTAACAATGTTGTGATAGTTTCAGGTGAACAGTGAAGGGACTCAGCCATACATATACATGTATCCACTCTCCCCCACACTCTGCTCGCATCCAGGCTACCACATAGAGAGCAGAGTTATCTGTGCTATACAATAGGTCTTTATTGGTTATCCATTTCAAATATAGCACTGTATACCTGTCCATCCCAAATTCCTGAACTATCCTTTCCCCCATCCTTCCCCATCACAACATTATAGTCACAATGATGTCCAACGTGTTTCTGAGGTCTCAAAATCTCAAACCCAATATTTGTTGGTAGAGAACTCAGAGCTTCTTTGTCCTCTACCATAAGGTCTACACAATTCAGTTCCCAGTTTCACAAAATATGCATTCTTTCTATTACTATTATTTCTTTGGCTGCACCACAAAGCATGCAGGATCTTAAGTTCCCAGAGCAGGGAACAAACTCGCACCCCCTGCAGTGGAAGCATGGAGTCCTAACCACTAGACCACCAGGGAATTCCCAAAATGAGCATTCATATCCAGGAAGGACAGAATTCACTGTACCTCAAGTGTAAACAATTGTGTATTTTAAATGTTTGCCATTTTTTCAGACAAGAATTCAACCAACTAATTTTTTTTGAAACACTCATCTAAAGATATTTTATTGTCTTTTTTTTTACATTTCTTTTTAACCATTTAAATATTGAAGTGTGGTTAATTTATAATGTCATATTAGCATCATGTATACAGTTAAGTGATTTAGCTATATGTATGTATATATTTTTTTCCAGATTCCTTTACATCATAGGTTTCTACAAGATGTGCGGTACAGTAGGTCCTTGCTGTTCATCTCTTTTATACAAAGTAGTTTGTATATGTTAATTCCTCACATATCTCACACACACACACACACCCCCCCATCAGTATCCCCTCTGATAAACATAAGTTTGTTTTCTATGTTTGTGAGTCTATTTCAGTTTTGGAAATGAGTTCATATATATTATTTTTTTCCGTTTCACATGTAAGTGATGTCATATGATGCTTGTCTTTGGCATACTTCACTTAGTAGATAATCTCTAGTTCCATCCATGTTGCTGTAAAAGGCATTATTTCATCGGATTTTATGGCTGAGTAAGATTCCATTGTATATATACGTATATATATACCAAATATTTTTTATCCATCCTTCTGTCAGTGGACATTTAGGTTACTTCCATGTCTTGGCAATTGCAAATGGTGCTGCAATGAACATCAGGGTGCGTACATCCAGATGAGTTGTGGTTTTCTCCAGATGTATGCCCAGGAATGGAATTGCTGGGTCATATGGTAACTCTATTTTTAATATTTCAAGGAACCTCCATATCATTCTCCATACTAATTTTGTACTGTACCCAGTCTTCTTCATGCAGTAACAACCCAGTGGTATATGGGAATCTAAATTGTTGGAGCTTGGTAGGAGATACCCCACCCAAAGGAGATTGTGCATGTGTGTGTGTGTGTGTGTGTGTGTGTGTGTGTCAGTGTGAAGGGAGAGAGGGGAATTTTTGCCATCCTAGATTTTCTGGAAATGCCATGATCTGTTTTGTCCTCATCTTAAATAAACTGAATTACAAGCTGGAAATATGTCAGTTCCTTGAAAAAGAAGATGTACAAGGTACATTCCATTCCCAGATCAAATTAAACAATTTGCTGCGAAGAGATCCACTTTCATGCACACTGAAGCTCATCTGAGCTTCCCTGCAGTAAGCAAGGACTGTAGGCAGGGAAAGCTACATTTTCCAAATGCCCAGTCCCTCCTCTGAATCATGTTCATTTTCCCTAAATATTTTGCCCATCCTTACAGTTGAGGGATTATTAAACTGATATTTTCTCCTGTTTCCTTTTTCTCCTTCACTCTACTTTTCTAAACCACAAAGGAGAAAATTATTCTCACAGGTCAGAGAAATTAGGCAACCTGAGGAAAATTCTTCTGACTTTGGAAGCTATGCCATGGGCAGGAGAGTTCTAAAGAATTTTCACCAGACTTGGATTCACATGTGGCTAGAGTTGAGTGCTCCAGCTGGCTTCACTTGCCTTCACTCTGGGTTTCTCACATTTGAGTGGCCACTGGAATGTAGGAGACTTCTCCCAACATGTTTGAAAACCAGGTCTTCTGAGAGCCGGGTGACTTCCAGGACTGCTTTACACAGCTGCACTGGGACATGCAAAACTCCTTATCCATGTGTGATTGGTTCTATCATTTTAGTACTTTTGATGGTTTTTAAATCTATGTTCAAATATCTTTCCAACCTACCAGTTTCTAAAATTGAAAATTTCAGCATTAGAGATTCAATTATACTCAACAAATCATGTACATACGTTTTACATCCTCAACACCTCAAATCTTCCCTGCTGGACTATGACCAGTCTGAAGAACGAGAGCATGGTTTTCACCTCTGTACCACCAGAGCTTAGCCCAGCCACTGGTGCATAGCTGTTGTTTAGTTGCTCAATCGTGTCCAACTCTTTTTGCGACCCCATGGACTGTAGCCCACCAGGTTCCTCCATCTATGGAATTTTCCAGGCAAGAATACTGGAGTAGGTAGCTATTCCCTTCTCCAGGGCATCTTCCTGACCCAGGGATCAAACCCAAGTCTCCTGCATTGGCAGGTGGATTCTTTACTACTGAACCACCTGGGAAGTAGGTGCTTAATAAAGATAATTTAGTCAAAGAATAAAGCAATGAGTGGAGGTTCAACATAGACCCAACACTATCTAGGCAGACCTTATGGAAGGGAGGAGAAAAGGAGAGAGAAAGGAAGAGAAAAGGGGGGAAGACGGGAAAGAAAAAGAAAGAAGTAGCAGCAAAATATACAGCACTGATTCTCCAAAAAGATGAAATTTTCCTGCATGAAATAATTGAGGGATAATGAAATTCAGTGTATATAGTTCCCTGAGCTGAAAGGTAAATAAATCAATGAGACAGTAAAATTGAGTTTTTGCAGGCATGTGCATGCGTGTGTGTGTGTGTGTGTGTGTGTGTGTGTGTGTGTGTGTGTGTGTGGTTTAGGGGAGGGGTGGGTTGGGGTAGGAAAATAAAGAACACATAGTCTACTGTCAAAGGGTTGCTGGTCTGATTTTGCCAGGTCAGCTGTATCTATTCATCAAACTCAGTTAATTGCTAGAGTCTGGACTCCTTTTTGCCTGAGTAAATGAAGCCTAAAAGATTTTTTTAGAGTTTATACCTTTGTTTTCTTAGCTCTTCTGATTGTGCTGTCAGCCAAAGGCATTGGCCGCACCCCTTTCTTTCAACACTCCCCAGGGGTTTGTTCTGTTTATCAAGCAAATAATTGGTGTGCAGCAAAGACTGCCTCCAGCTCCAGGAAAGCCACTCTGTTGACTTGCTAACCTATTTGAGGAGGTGACAAAATCAATCTTCTCTGCAGGAATCCATACAGCGGATCTAGGCTCCTCAAGTCTCATTCTTTGCCTCTTGGATTAATCCAGTGCCTCTCCAGGTGAAAGAAATGGGACAGATGATTCCCCCCTCCCCATCTTCGTTGCCCTCCTCATTGTCATTGCCATGCTGTCTATTTAATTTCATCCCTGGACCCTGAAATTTCACTGCACATTCATGGCAAACCCATCTATTTGACTTGCATTTCTTCCACAAATATTGGGTGTAAGGACATTTCAGTTAAACATCTGGAAACCCATGTCACAAGTGTAGGCCCATAAACAGCCTGAAAATCCCATTCTTCACAGAATTCTAAAGTTTGGCTTCTCCCCCAAGAAACCCTTACACACTACACAGAGCTTCTGCCTCTATGCCCTAGAAATCACTTTGAAAGAACTGCTTTGAAAATTGAGCAAATCAAGAAAACGCTGGTAAGAAGGAAGGTCACCCTGTATAGACTAAAAGAGAAGGCATGTTCCAATGAAATGCTGACATAGTTTGTCATTGTCTAGATTGATTATGACATTCCAGTAACACGAGATATTTATCTTTGAGTTCTGCACAATGCGTACATAAATCTTACACATTTGTTCAACATTTACTGCCATTATTTATAACGGTCTGAGTACTGCAGATGTTAAGACCCATGCTATCTGTTTTACATCAAAAACTTCTGGAAGATAAGGACCCAACTCTGAACAATGTTTTCAAACACAGAGGTTTCTAACCACAACCACATATCAAATTCATCAGAATATCTCTCTTTTTAAAAATATTGATTGCCAGCCCATCCCCAAATTTCTGAATCAGGATGTCTGAAAGGGGGCTCTTAGGATCTTTGTTTTTAACCACATGCATGCATGCTAAGTCGCTTCAGTCATATCTGACTGTTTGTGACCCTATGGACTGTGGTCCACCAGGCTTCTCTGTCCATGAGATTCTCCAGGCAAGAGTACTAGAGTGGATTGCCATGCCCTTGTCCAGGGGATCTTCCTAACCCAGGGACAGAACGTGTGTTTCTGGTGTCTCCTGCATTGGTAGGCAAGTTCTTAACCACTAGCACCACCTGGGAAGCCCTGCTTTTAACCACATTCCCCAGTAATCAGCAACCAGCCCGACCCTGGTGCAGGAGCAGAGTCAAGACTCACAAGCCAGCTAAGGCAGCTGAGATTGTTATGAGGGTTTTTTAGATGAAACTGAACCAGCCTCCAGATCTCCCTGAAAGCAGAACTCCCCAGTTTTTATGAGAACTAGGTGAAAGAAACCTCACATTCCCGAGGAGTGGAGAAGATCTCAAAGAAGGCATTCCCTGAGTTAAGGCTCCAAAAGAAATTCATGGCAAAGATCAACTCACCCTGCCCCTCCCAGCACTATCATCCCCTTCTCCCAGCTACCCTTCCTCCAACTGTCCTTCCACCCATGGCTTCCTGTGAACACGAGGAGGAAAAAGTAAAAATCTTGAAAGGTCTCTCAGGATTGTTCCAGTGACCCACCCAGTTACCAAATGCTGATGTTTGCTCCTATTCAACATTTACCCAGGTTCTTGCTTTTCACCTTGTCTGCATCCCCAAAAGAGACAGTGCTCCAGTTCGTGCCATAAGCAGCGAAGACACTTTTGAACCGAACGCAAGTCTCGTCCCTTATTTCATTTATTATAAAACCCACAGGAACCCTGGAGGCCAAAATGATTCCCTGCACACCGCCTCCCCCGCTCCATATCACCCTCCTCTGCACATGGAAGGAGTACAGACATGATGGGCTCTGAGAATCTTTCCAATTCTCACTGCCTTATCTCTGGTGACTTTAGTCTCTCTTTTGCTGTCTTGTTTTTTGTTTTGTTTTGTTTTTTCAGTTCTCCCTTTTTATGCTGTGAAGACCACCAGCAAATCCTAAAATGCTCTCCTTTAGCAAAGCAGAAAGAGCTCAGTCGTGATGCTAAACTGACCTCATGCTGGGCTTTCAGACCCTTTTCTTTTTGAAACTCTTCCAGAACCTATCACTCCAGAGACATGCACTCTTGCCTCTAAGATCTTTATAGCTCTAGTCTCATCAGCACCTACAAGAAGACCACTTACTGCCCTTCTCCGAGACCTACAGCTGCTTTTTTGTCTGCAGCCCTAAATGGTACTGGCTTCTCCTTCTCCCTCTCCCACCCACCATTCCTCATCCTTCCGACTTGGGTCAGCCAGTGGCAAGTCAAGGGCAAGTATGAAACAAATTTACAGCTCCCCCTCCTGCCGCAGGTCTCTATTAGTGTTAATTTTTTCCAGCTTTCTCCCTAAAGCTTGGATATTTGTATTTGGGATTCCTGTCTCACAGATGTATTTGTTTGTTCGGTTCCGGGCTGGACTTTGTTAAATTCCTGTCTCTTCCCACCAAGGGAGGATCTTTAAATTTGGAAAGTTCTGTCTTGGATCTTTGCTGCTGTCCACCAACACCTCCTGTTCCGGAATCCATGCGTGGCTTGGAGAGGAGGTCGGAGAGGGGTGAAACTCTGCTCTTCAGTGGTTCACTCTGCGAATATCCAGCCAGTCCCCTCCACCACACGCACCAATATTGGCAACCAACATTGCAGCTGCTACCACCACTCCTCCTGGCCTCTGGCCATTTCTCCAGCAGGGAACTGGCTGCAGTCCCTCCCAGAATAATCTGCCCACATCTTGAAATAAAATTTACAAGGAGTCCTATCACATTTTCCCTAAAATCCCAAATCTATAACATCTACAGAACTCCTTTCATCCTATTACCGAGTAATTCTGTGAATGGAAAAAGAACAGCGGAAAAGAAAACCAACCCATCCTCCCCCACCCACTGAGGTTTCCATGCTTTCTCTTTAGTTTGTCTGTAGGACTGGCCTGTCTCTCTCCCTGCAGAGGCCTTTGCACTTTCCCCTTTGTGATCCGGTTCTGTTTTCCATGGTGCTCTGGTGCATAGAACAGTGATACTGTTGATTAGAGATCCAAACATTCACCACGCTCTTGGAAATTTACAACACCTCCATCTCTGCTCTCCCCTCCAGCTAGGGTCTTGGTGCCTAATGTTTTTGTGCGCTCAGTCGTGTCTGACTCTCTGTAGTCCCGGGGACTGTAGCCCGCCAGGCTCCTCTGTCCATGGAATTTTCTAGGTAAGAATACGGGAGTAGGGTGCCATTTCCTACTCCAGGAGATTTTCCTGACCCAAGGATTGAACCTGTGTCTCTTGTGGCTTCTGCATTGGCAGGCGGCAGCGGATTGTTTACCACTAGCGCCACCTGGAAAGCCTAATGTATTTGTCCAGTAGGTATTCTCTGAAATGTGACACTCAAAGTGTGGCCTGTGGCCTGAGGGTGGGAGGGTCTCTGAAAAGGTGGCTGCAGTTGCACCCATTCCCCAGCTCTCTCTTGTGACATCTGTGGGGTTCCAAGTTCTTTTGTACAAAAGCTAAATATGAATCCTTCTATTTAGCTGAGAAAATAAAATATGGCCATACAGCAGTTTTAGAGGAAAGAAAGCACAATGAATCCAGTCACTACCATTTCACAAATTCTGAAAGTTGGGGAATTTCTGCTCTCTGGAATGTCAGTGGGCCAAGCTGACAAATGGATTGTTCTCTTCCATCTGGGTAGTTGGCATCCTGGGGATGTAACTGGTATCAGATTCTACTGCCTTGACAAACCCTGAAGCTATGCAGATCAAATCCTATTATAGCATCCTCCAAGGGCTGTCTGTATATATCATGCTGAATTTTGCTGCACCAAAGGTTTGGTGAAAGGGGCCGACTGCCTTGAATCCTTGTTGTAGCCCAGAGGGTTTCTAGGCAAGCAGGGAGGGTCCCTGGAGAAGCCAAATTCCTGGTGCCACACACTCTCACGGGCAGACCTCTGTGGCCTTCAGAGGAGCAGCACATGCCAGCCACATTTTCCAGCCCATGAGAGAAACAGACAGACAGAAAGATGCAGAAACAGAGATTAAGTCCAAGGCACTCAAATCCTGGGCTCAATCATCATACCCCAGTTACCTGGAGTAGAGTTTAACAGGCTATTCCCTGACCCAAGATATGTCCCAAGTATTCTGGCCTAAATTCCATGGGTTATCTGGTTTTCTTATGCTTAATAGAAACCTCAAACTCATCCCAAGCTGGAACTCTATAGATTCTGGGCCTGCATGAGAACTTGGGACTGGCAGACGCCTCTGGATTGGCGTGACCTCCCCCTACCTCCCACCTCTTCTAATTTGGATCCTGCATCTTCCCTGTCCCTTCCAATAAGGTGGAAGCTCGACATGTTTCCACCTTATTCTCAGGATTCAAGGTGACCATGCAAATCCAGACTGCCTGGGGCTCCCAGGCCTGAGGCTGCCTCAGTTCAGTGACTTGGAACTGGCTATTTTTGATGAAGGCCCAAGTTGTATCAGACCTTTCCTGTACTCCATCCCAAAATGCCATTTTGAGAAGCTCATTGACAACACACAGCTGTAGAGAAGTGTCTCCTTTCTTCATGTTTTATAATCTCCAAATGAAAGATAAGAAATCACAATTCCAATGAAGTATCTTAGCTTCTTGACAGGAATACACACAAGCATGATCACACACAGACACACTCACACACTCAAGTTGTCCATTGTGAGATGAAATATATAAACTGAAAATGTGGGTGTCTAGAAACCTGGGTTCCACTACTGGCTCCAGCACTGCCTTGCTGGGTGACCTTGGGAAAATCAGTTCACTCTCTGGACCCAGGCATTCTCTTTCAACTTCAATATATGAGGCTGAAAAAATCCAAGAAGTTACAGCCTTGCCAACCTGATCATTCATTTAGCCTAAAAGCCTGATCATGATTTGCATAAAATCACTCACATAGCCTGGAATATAGTGGGGATGTTAGAAGATTGGGATGGCTGAGCAAAGAGGGCAAATACATATTCTTTATATTATCAAGCTTACTGCACCAGAGACTTAGACTATAGCCACTTTGTCACTTGAGGGATGACTCACTTAGAAGAGTAGTTCAGTTCCCTCCAGTGGGAAAGGTATTTGGTAATAGAAGAGCCCTGTACAGCAATGCCTTTCCTATAAAACATTCCAAAGCCTTAAAATCCTGCCTTTGAAATCCAAATTCCAGTGCGGTGAGGTGAACCTATTCTTATTAAAAATGTTCCATAGGCTAAAATTAATTAGCAATCAGCAAGGGGAAAGGAATGAGGTTATTCAGTTCAGTTCAGTCCCTCAGTCGTGTCCGACTCTTTGTGACACCATGGACTGCAGCACGCCAGGCTTCCCTGTCCATCACCAACTCCTGGAGCTTGCTCAAACTCACGTCCATCGAGTCAGTGATGCCATCCAACCATCTCATCCTCTGTTGTCCACTTCTCCTCCTGCCTTCAATCTTTCCCAGCATCAGGGTCTTTTCCAATGAGGTTACTAGTGGTCCTTTTTTTGCCTGGATGGGGAAGAGTTAGGCTGGGGAGAAGACAGGTCTTCTAGTGTCCTTCCAACCATCAAATCAGGATGTGTCTCATTGAGAAGATAGGCTCCAAAGGTACCCTTGGGATAAGTAGATCTCTTCACAAAGTTTAAGAGTAGGGATCCTCTGTAAAGTCATGGCATCCCCAGCCATGCCCACTTTATTCCAAGGTCAGGTTTATACCTATGCACTAGATCTGGAAAGTGCCTTGTCATTTGCCCCTGGTTTGGCTCCACCCTTTCCCTGCTGCAGAACAATACTCATGATACATTAACTGTGAGTAACTGTAGGTAACAGCAAGGAGGATGGATTCAAAGATGGCTTACATGTCTTTCTGGACAACCTGTTCTCTTGTTCCACCCCCAGCATCCGAAGTCCCTCCCTCCACTGCCCTCTTCCTTCAGCCCTCAGAGACAGTCCACATTCCCAGCTTAGACAATGCATTCTTGCTGCCCTGACACACACCACCACAGTGGGCCAAGCAAGCTGTTGAGAGAGCCAAGCTACCCACCCAACACTAGGCTTTGGCTGAAGGCATCAAGCCAGGCCATGGTGTCATAGCTGTTAAGGTCTCTTGATAAGCCACATCAATTCAACTCTTAAAATTGATCATGGCATTGTTGATGAAGTTGATGAGGGTTACATCAGACTGAATCCCTCCAGAGCCCAGACTGAATGATTTTTAATTCGGACAAGTCTGATGTTTAACTCTCTCTTCTCTGTGGAGGTGGCTGCTAGACCCAAATGTGGAATGGGCTTCAGCAGGCACAAGTTTGTTGGTTATGGAATACACCATCACAGAAAGATGGCTTCCATATATAGGAAAGTCTCTAACAAAACTTTGGGGTTCATTTCCATCACTTCTAAACTACCACTGATTCTGGATTATTTTGAACCAATGTTTGATATCCATGCCTTCCATAAATAGGATTCATCCATTCATTCAAAATTGTATTTAGAACCTCCTGTGTGTCATGCACTGTGTTAGATGTGTAGGATATTGAGATCAAGGAGACATGTCCCTTTCTTTCAAAGAGCTCCATAAAGGTTGATGTATATACTTATTTCTCTTAAGAAGATGGCTGAAAGACTACCATATGAACCTTCCAAAGTCAATAACTACCAAAATGTCATCATGAGCTATAATGAGCACTCTACCTGCAGGGACAATGATTTTGCTGCTGCTGGCCCACCCTCTCTGGATTATTAAGTTATGGTAAATCAGACAAATGTTTTTCCTCTTCCACAATTCCTCATGTGTCATAGACAGTTAACAGCTGACAAACAGAATGAAACAGAGCTACAGACTCTACAGTCTCTATAAGACATTACTTTCTGTTATGATTACTTATTGTAATATCAATATTAATAAGTAAATCTGAGTGCTTATTAAGTACCAGTGAAAAAGTGAAAGTGTTAGTCACTCAGTCGTATCTGACTCTTTGCAGTTCCATGGACTGTAGCCCTCCAGGCTCCTCTGCCCATGGAACTCTCCAGGCAAGAATACTGGAGTGGGCAGCCATTTCCTTCTCCAGGGGAACCTCTCAACCCAGGAATCAAACCCAGGTCTCCTGCATTGTAGGCAGATTCTTTAGCATCTGAGCCACCAGGGATGCCCCCACTAAGTACCAGGAATAGTTCTAAATGCTCTATATGCATTATCTCATTTAATTCTAACAATCCTAAGAGGTAAATACTGCCTTTACCCTATTTTCATCCTGACTTTACAGATGCAGAAATTGAGACTCAAACAGACTTGTGTACTTTTATTCCCTGCAAAGATTTCCAGAGGCTCCCATTGAGAACTGCTGACCTGGTTCAAGCTCCTTGCTTTATGAAGCACATCCATTCAGGCTCTATCTCCAGTCAGTGGCTATATTATTTTGTTGAACAATAGCCACAAACCCAAATTATGAGATCATTTAGTCACTTAACAAATGTTTATTTTGAATTACCGTGTGATGAGAATACAGTGTTGAAACTGACACAGGCTCTGCTCTCTGGAGGCTTTCAACATGAGAGAGGAGATTTTAAAATGAACAGAACGAAGATAGAAAACTATGAGGCACCGAACCCACTGGGCTTCCATAGCACAGAGTCCAGACTGAGACTGGCCCTTCAGCTCTCCGACTTCAAACTCTTGCAGCTGGACTCTTGAGTTCCAGACCCTTAGTATGGCTCACACCTTGGAACTGTGCCCTTCTGTGACCAGCTTCTTTCCACGAGCACCCAGGTCATCAGCATCATGGGTAAAATAACACCAAAACTTACTCTGTGAAGCCCAGTGGAACTGAAGACATGAAGAAAACACCCAATGGGGATGGCCAGAAGTAACAAGAACCTGAAGTACAACTACTGGGAACTCATAAAGAATCACTAGAAAGAGAAGCCCAAGAATTTTGCCTGGATGATCAGAAATTGAACAGGAAGGAACTGGAGGGGAGCTATGGTCCAAAAGTTATATGATTCGTTCTAGCATGAGAGCCGCAGAGATCTCAGCTTAGGACAACCCCAGTACCCTCAGGGCTCTCAAAGAAACATCAGAGATCGTCAGATTTCTCCGTAGCTGGTATGGAGGCTCTCCATCCTTCTGTGCACAGGAGCTGCCCTATGCTGGGTTGCATTTGGGATTCAGTGCTTCATTGATAAGTCTGCATCCTTAGTGTGTCTTTGGGTTCTGTGTTTTCTCTGGCTGGTGTGATCTTTGCTTATTTCTAATCGGCAAAATGCACCAACATCATGGTCAGATTCACTAAATCATTCCTCAGTAAATTACCCCAGTTTTTGTCATCTGGGATGCAAGGAAGAAAGCATAGTCCTGGAAGAGCAGCTTATGGCTGGGGACACGGTGGAGATTATGGGTGGAGACCAAATTCCCATGGATATCAGGTAGCTCACTTCTCAGGGAGGTAGGATAGATAACTTCTCTCTCATTGGGAGGTCTGAGCTCCAGTTCTGCTCCTGTAACTTTACTCATGGCAATCCTCTTGAAACAAAGAACTCTGGCTTCTCTTCCACACTCTATTTTAAAGGCACAGCAACTGGCACTAGTCATCAACACAGGCAACGGCACCATCATTGAACAGATTGCTTCACTGGCTTCTGGAATTGGCAATGGGAAGACACTCATTGCTACTAAGACTGAGCACTTTGTGTGCCTTGTGGAAAAAGTGGCCACTTCACCAGCATCCTTTTCTTTCTTTTTTTTCTTTTTAATTTATTTATTTTAATTGGAGGCTAATTACTTTACAATATTGTAGTCATTTTTGCCATATATTGACATGAATTAGCCATGGATGTACTTGTGTTTCCCATCCTGAACCCCCCTCCCATCTCCCGCCCCATCCCATCCCTCTGGATCATCCCAGTGCACCAGCCCTGAGAACCCTGTCTCATGCATCGAACCTGGACTGGTGATCTGTTTCACATATGATAATATGTATGTTTCATTGCTATTCTCTCAGATCATCCCACCCTCGCCCTCTCCCACAGAGTCCAATATCACCATACCAGATGGCACAGTGGTAAAGAATCTGCCTGCCAGTGCAGGAGACGTGGGAGACGTGGGTCCAATCCATGGGTTGGGGAGGTCACTAGAGTAGGAAATGGCAACCCACTGTAGCATTCTTGCCTGGGAAATCCCACGGACAGAGGAGTCTTGCAGGTTATAGTTCATGGGGTCGCAAGGAGTTGGACACGACTCAGCACAGCAGCAGTCCATGAAGTATGTCCTAGATTCTGCCACCTTCCTCACTGGTGTCGCTGTGGCCCATGCACTTGTGGACCTCCTGGTGATTTTCACTGTCACTCCATTAAGGACAGAAATATGGGTGGCCAAGAACTGCCTGGAGATGAACCTGGAAGCAGTGAAGACCTCAGTTCTGCTTCTGTCATTTGCTCTGACAAGACTGACCCTCGGACTCACAGCAGAACCCATGGGTGATGTGACAATCAGATCTATGCAGCTCACACACGGAGAACAGGAAAACCAACTCCTTGCCTACAGCTCTGGAATCTGGGCTTCCTTATTCAAGATAATAACACTATGTAATCAAGTTGAGTTCAAACCAGGACAGGAGTAACCACCATGAAGGTGGTTGGAGATGCCTTAGAAACTGCCCTTGGAAATTCTCAGAGGTCATTTTGAGGGCTGTGATAGAAATTAGGAAATTAAACCACAACGTGCCTGGAGTCCCTTTTAACTCTACCAACAAATTTCAGCCCCTCCCCCAACATGAGATGGACGGCCCCAGTGACAGATGCTGCCTCACAGTGAGGATGGGGACCCTGAGAAGATGTTAGAGAAGCGCAGCACCATCATTAGTGAGGTCCTAGAGCAGCCTCTGGTCAAGTGCATAGCTCAGGCCTTCCACAGAGTGCCCATGGAGCTAGGGGGCCTGGGAGAGCCACCTTCTGGGTTTCTGTCTTCTCTACCTGCCAGCCTTCAAGCTCCCAGAAGAAGCCTACACATTTGACAGATGTCATGACCTTGCCCATCTCCAACTTCTGCTTTGTGGCTTTTGTCAAGGATTGATCCTTTTAGTGCCCGGTGTCTGATGCACTCAGCAAACACCAGGGTGCTGGGGACAGGGTTATTACGGTCACAGGTGATCGTCCCTTCATTAAGAACGTTACTGCCAGAGAATGTAGGTGAGAGAGATGGTGAAAGACATAGAAAAATGCATCAACACTGCTATGGACCAAGTATACAAACAGGGTGAAACCACCGTGATGACCAGTATGGAGCTGAAGAGCTACATCAAAGCACCTGGATGAACTCTTAACCGACCACTCAGAAACCACCTTTGTTCCTCCAGCAGAAGCTGATGACTGACGTGGGCTGAGAGAGACAGGATGCATTGTTGCTGCATCAGAGGATGGAGTTAGCGCTTCTCCATCTCTAAAGAATGCAGATGTTGAGGACAGGAAATTCTTTTTTGGGGGGGGTGGGGGTATTGTCAGTATTTTTTTTCCTTTTTTTTTTTTTAATTTTAAAATCTTTAATTCTTACATGCGTTCCCAAACATGAACCCCCCTCCCACCTCCCTCCCCATAACATCTCTCTGGGTCATCCCCATGCACCAGCCCCAAGCATGCTGTATCCTGCGTCAGACATAGACTGGCAATTCGATTCTTACATGATAGTATACATGTTAGAATGCCATTCTCCCAAATCATCCCACCCTCTCCCTCTCCCTCTGAGTCCAAAAGTCCGTTATACACATCTGTGTCTTTTTTGCGAGGACAGCAAATTCTAACACATCCAGAAATGCAAGCCACATAGTCTGACTGGTGTGACAGTGACATCTTTACATCCCTAGGTACAGGGTGGAGGAAGGCTGCCTAATCTGTGGCACTCTAAAGATTTAATTTTCCTAAAGAAGATTAGTGCTTATACTCTGACCCAGAACATTGCCAAGCTTTGCCCTTTTTTTTATTTACATTATTGTCAGGCTTACCCTGCTCCCTGGCATCATTACCATCTTATTCATTACCAACTTGGGCACAGACATAACTCTCTCCAGCTTATGGGAAAGCTGAAAGCAACATTATGAACCGGATGCCCTGCCATAAGAAGATGGACAGACTGGTGAGCAAGCCATTTATCTTGTATTCCTGCTGATACACTGGCCTCATGCGAGCCTGGGAGCTTTCATTGTTTATGTCACCATGAATGCACAGAGCAGATTAAGGTTCAACATTCTCATTAACCTCTGAGGCAATGGGGGAGCAACAGCATGTATGACAAGGAAAATTGTTATGGACAAAAATGGACAGAGTACCAGAGAAAATACCCAGAATGTATAGGCTACACAGCTGCTCTCTCTGGCATCATGAACTAGCAAATAGCATATCTGATCATGAAGAAGACCTGGAGCAATTTCATCTTCCAACACGGTCTTTTCAGAAATAAAGTCATCTGGGTAGGGATTGTCTCACCGCTTGTCAAGGCAGTAATCCTCTCCTATGGCCTCAGAAGTGTCACAGCCCTGGATTTTACTACCTGGCTTAGCATAATAAATAGTCTGTGGATATGGAACATACGTATTTCTTGTTCGGGTGTATAATGATGTGTGAAAACTTCTCATCAGTCTTTATTGTGGAATCTGTTGAGATAATGCGTCACTAATACCATCACTTTGCCTAAGTGTTCAAACTTCACATTAGTGATGACCTTTGGTTCTCTTGTGCAGTAATGATGTCATCCATATTTATACCAGAGAAAGACAAAAACTATATGAAAGGCACTCAATTGACATTTTGTAGTTTATAGCTGAGGTTTGACTATTTATGAATGACTTTTATCTCTATCTCCAGTTTTAAAATATGTGAATTTCAAGGTGATGATATATGGAAGAAACACTTATTTGTATGTACATAGATTTCCAAGATATTAAATAATCTTGCATAACCCAGGTATCTGCTGGGATCTCCCTGATCTTAAGCTCTCAGTGCATGCATGCTAAGTCACTTCAGTGGTGTCTGACTCTTTGTGACCCTATGGACTGAAGCCTGCCAGGCTCCTCTGTCCATGGGGATCCTCCAGGCAAGAATACTGGAGTCGGTTGCCATGTTCTCCTCAGGGGATCTTCCCAACCCAGGGATGGAATCTGCATCTCTTATGTCTCCTGCATTGGCAGGCAGGTTCTTTACAACTAGTGCCACCCAGGAAGTCCTCACCCTTACTACTGGGATGCCAGTTGGGCTTCTTCCAATTCCTGCTCCGAAACCAAATTCCAAGTCCACTTTGCATATCCTAACTCAAGGGGCTGTACTGAACAAAAGAGTCTTTCATTCACCAGGAAGCCATTGTGGTTTGAAATAGTAATATCTATTTCTTGAAAAACATTTGCAAAGCACTTTTCAGCACCAACGTTATGCCAATCATGTTTCATGCTTTCAACTTAGATTTATTCATGTGTGGGACACACATCTATGTTGGCACGGGCCCAGAAAGACCTCGTTTAAAAGTAAAAGACATTTTAGAAAACAAACAAATGAAGATAGAAAGTATTAAATGACATACCAAAGGTCCAGAAAGATTATCTGTAAGTGACTTCTAATGTCCCTTTCGATCTTAATTTTCCATGATTCTAGGTCATGTACCGTGATGTCCAGTTAGGGACTTAGAAGAGGCTTCAAGCAGCAGGTACACGTGGCTAGACTTAAAGAAGAGACAGTGTCAAAGTAAGAGAGACAATGTTTTAAGAAAAGTTGAACAGATCCCAATTTCCTTTGAATGAATCAGAAAACTTTACAAGAAATCAATATTGGGAATTTGAAGTTTCTGAGACAATCTTAATTATATTTTACTCTTTATAATTTGCAAAATTTTGACTTCCTGTCTTTCCATCCTTCTTTCATTTAAACAACATTTATTGAGGGCCTTTTATGTTTCAGGCAGTGTGCTAGGCATCAGAAATGCAAAGGCGAAGTCCTCAGAAGACAAGAATTCAAGTCCAAGGGGTGAAATAAACAAAGAAACTAGTCTACTCATCCCGAAGTCCAGAATGTGGGTTTAGTAACTCACATTAAACCTTTTGGGAGTCAGAATCGCCCTTCAGGTCTCTTCCATAAGCTGACTTCTCCCTTACCTCTTTCTACTCTTTTCTCTCCTCTCTGCTCTCTGAGGAACAACACAAATCCCCCTCCTCATCCTACCCACAAGAGTTTCAAAGCCTGTTTTGTTACTTGAGTGCCACCCTCCACCCATGATGACTCAAAATACTACTTCCAGATAAATACTGGGCCCACCACAGTACAGGGATTTGGAGACGGAGGAAACGGGGCCCCATCTTTGCTCAAACAACATTGCTGTGCTCAGAAATGGGTGGATCTTGTCCAATAAAGACAGAATAAGCAGCCTGGGTGGTAAAGACTAAAAGGAATTCTGGTCCATAAAATGTATTTCTAATTCTCAGTGAGACCATTCCAGCAATGTAGGGAGTTGGCCCCTGGACTCACCAATGTTTGGGTTATATTTCAACCTTGATTGAGCACCAGAACTGCACACAGTGCCAACTCCCGTGTGTTTGAGGAGGGCTGGGTACATTATGCCTCTGTTTTTGTTTTTTGGTCTTTTCCCCACGTGTCTGCAGTGTTTCTTCCATTCAAACCAGGACTCTTCCCTCCATCTAAGCCACACATTGGATCCAGCCTGGGCTGATACTCATCGGAGAAGGCAATGGCACCCCACTCCAATACTCTTGGCTGGAAAATCCCATGGATGGAGCCTGGTGGGCTGCAGTCCATGGGGTCGCTAAGAGTCAGATACAACTAAGTGACTTCACTTTCACTTTTCACTTTCATGCATTGGAGAAGGAAATGGCAACCCAAGATGCTAAATTCACTTTAGGGCCAAAATGTAGAAATAATTTATTCAAAAACATGGCAATAACTCCATGGAAAACTTTCATGGACACCATCCCTTCATCCAGATTCTCTGATGGAAGGAGCTCTTTTGCTCAGTGGTGACACTGAAATGAGAGGTTGTTCCTATGTAGGGAGGAAGGGTGGGCCCGGGGCTGTCCCTCTTCTGGGGTTCCAGTATGGCGTGGGTATCTCTCCTTGTCCCCTGCTAAATCATCTCTCCCTCTCTTTTTCCTTTTATATGTTCTCCTCTCATCCAGGGTCCACATCTCAGTTTAGGACTCCGATGAAGTCTGCCCAACAGACACGGCATTCTTGCTAAACCAGCCTACATAGAAGATACCAGAAAAACATGATCATTGTCCTCAAGTAGCGGAAGACCTGACACCAGACGAGGCATTAGACTTGCTTAGCTCGGCAGCAGAGGAGACAAGTGGGCACAGCAGACAGAAGATGTTAGAGACAAAAACATCTTCACTATATAAAAAGAGGGTTTTAGCCAAAATTGGTGGTGGTTTAGTTGCTAAGTCATGTCCAACTCTTGCGACCCTATGGACTTTAGCCTGCCAGGCTCTTCTGTCCTTGGAATTCTCCAGGCAGGAACACTGGAGTGAGTTGCCATTTCCTTCTCCAAGGTATCTTCTTGACCCAGGAATCGAACCCATGTCTCCTGCATCGCAGGCAGATTCTTTACCAACCGAACTACTAAAGGAAGCCCATAGCCAAAATTAGAATTGGACTTTTGCAAACATCTGAAGTTAGGTACTCCTCCAAGCCCAAAATTTACTTACTAATAAATTCTGGGTGAACTATCTAATCTGCGTGAAGTATCAGAATGTCCTGGGGGAAAGAACTTGAGCCACAAAAAAAACTCGGGATACAGATATAGAAAGGGGGCTGAATTTGGGGTGTGCAAGAAGCACATATCAAGTGAAGCTAAATTTGAAAGGGAGAAGTGAAGAAGAATCTACAATAAGGGTAGGAAAACACTGGAGAGTTGGACACAGCCCCAGGGCCTGGGCGTCAAAGGTGAAGGTATCGGTTCTGGGAATAGCTTGGTGGTGACCCACTTATAATCTGCCCCTGTCCCAGGCATCCTGGTGACACGTGTGTAAAGAGCAAAGGGTTTCACGTAAACATTAAAAGGCCGTGATATTTAAGGACATGAGCAGTTCTTCAGAGAGAACTACAAAGGAGTAGACCATCAAGACAAGGAAGACATATCCATCTTGGCAGGAAAAAAAAAAAACAACTGCTATCGAATAGCGTGGAGCAAAGCGAGTCCATTAGTGGCCTGAGGTGGAAAGGTCTTGACACAGACTTCAGATCAAATTCAGCTTCAGAGATCTAGTCCAGGACAGAGCTGGTGGAACCTCAGACTTGCTGGCCCATAAGAGAGTAGTGGCCAGGTTTTGGCTGGATGGATTCAGGCACCCATGTGTGGGAGCCCTTGTAGATTTCCAGGGAAACGGTCCTCTCATTTCCATTACCATGAGGACCAAACTTTTGCAGCCACACAGATGGAGACAATTCAATGATTCAATTTTCTATCTGCACCTTTTAAAATATTTTTTAAAGTCAGGTTTAAAATTTTCCTTTCTAAAGTGTACCATATAATAAATTTTCACAAGCACATAGAGTTGTAAAACTGCCCTACAATCAAGATACACAGCATTTCCATCACCCCAAAACATGCCCTCATGTCTCCTTGAAGTCATTACCTGCTTCTATCCCCAGCCTCTGACAACCATCAGTCTCTTTTGCCTCAGTGGTGGCGCTAGTAGTAAAGAACCCATCTCCCAATGCAGGAGACATAAGAGATGCTGGTTCGATCCCTGGGTTGGGAAGATCCCCTGGAAAAAGAAATGCAACCCACTCCAGTATTCTTGCCTAGAGAATCCCATGGACAGAGAAGCCTGGTGAGCTACAGTCCAAGGAGTCACAAACAGTCAGACCCGACTTACGCAACTTAGCACACAAGCACGTGTATATGTTCTATTTGTTGCCTCTTCTAGAATGTAATGTAAATTAAGTCATAGCATATGTAAGCTTTGAGTATGCTTTCTTTACCTTAGATAGGGCTCTTGGGATTTATCCATGACATTGCACATATCTGTCCCATGTTCCTTTTTCTTGCTGTACCAATAGTATTCCAAGCATGGGTACATCACAGTTTGTTTATCCATCTGCCAACTGGTGGACTGTTGTTGATTTTTTGTTGTTTCTGGTTTTCAATGATGAGGAATGAACATTCTCATACGGCTTTTCATGTGGACAAATGTGGTCACTGGGAAAATACCAAAGAGTGGGATCACTTGGGCCCCTATGGCAAGCATGTATTTCACTTTATAAGAATCAGCCAAACTGTTTTTCAAAGTGACTGGACTGTCTGGCACTCCCAAGGGCCCCCAAAGTGTCTGACTGTTATGGTGACCCCCATTTGCACTCATAGGCACTCAGGATGAGAATGCTGACGTTCTGTTTCTGTTGACCCAGCATCCTGGAAGTCAGAACGCCCGGAAGCAGAATTCATAGGCCCTGGAAATGTGAGTTCTCTGTCACCAAGTGTCTTGGGCAGGGGCTGGGCAATCGCTTGTCAGGGATGCAGTAGGGGCTAAACCATCTGACCTTCTAGACCTCTCCCAACTCTGGAATCTCTGGTACTATTTGAAGACACCACCCACCCATATTTCTTACACTTGGCTCGCTAAACAAACATGTGTCTTGCTGTTTGACATCTTTATCAGTTTGACCGATGTGTTTCCTTGAGTTGATATTTTTCATGCAATCAATTGGATCTCTTGGTAATTCCTGCAAAAAGGGAATAAATTAATGGACCACCCACATCTTGTTTCATTCTGTTGACCTGTTTGGGACTGTAGATATTTCACTCAGCCTTTCTATCCTTCAGCTTCTCTATCTGGGGCTGACAGCACCCAGCACCCAGAGTCTGGTAGATCACCCCGAGCACAGGGCTGACTGAGCAGTGACATTTGTATCCATGACTAGAAAGACTGCTGCTACTCTGGGCTCTCTGCCAGAGTGGGTTCTGGAGTCTATCCGACCAGAATCTGGATTATGACTCTGTTCCTAGCCAGATGACCCTGAGCAAGTCGCTCTCTGAATCTTGGTAAAATGGACCTTCTCTGCATAGGGTTAGAGTTAATGTAGGTCAAGCACTTTGCACAGCGCCTGGTATGGAGTCCACCCTCTGGGAAACATTATTTTTGTCTTGATTGTCCCTGGACCTCCTCTCCCTATCACTACTGCTTAAGGGAACTGGTCATCTCAGTTGGATGGGAAGGATCCCCATCTCAGCAGTGGGAATACTGAGGCTGGGATGTAGCTCTAGGCATCAGCAGCACACAGGGATAGGAGGGGGAAGTGGCAGGCACGGCTGGACAGGGGAGGGTCCGCATCAGCAAGCACTGAAGAGCTTGTCTCCTCGTGGTGAAGCTGGCCCCAGCTTCTAGATCTGCAGCCTTTTCCTGTAACTATCTCTGAGCCCCCGGCACAGGGCATCTTTCTGGATAATGGCTCTCCATTTCTTCCCAGGGCTCTTTGACTTCTCTCAATCATATAAGGCCTTGGGAAATTTCCCCCAGATCATCTGGGGGGCCCAGGACCACTGATGTTGGTTACAAGGGCAGCTGAGTATTCTTGCCTGGAGACTCCCATGGACAGAGGAGCCTGGCGGGCTACAGTCCATCGAGTCACACAGAGTCTGACACAACTGAAGCAACTGAATACGCATCCACAGGCAGTCTTAAAACACTCTTACAATTCAGAGATGTAGGTGGATCTGACCAGGCCCTGCTCACCAGTCTTCACCAGAGAAATCAGAAACTTTTAACACCTGTAAATTTTGTTTTTAAAGAGAATTCCCTAGACCAGGCCTCCATCATCTCCAAGAACATAGGAAAGCCAGAGTGAACACACCCTTCACCCTTCAGAGATGCCTGTAAACAGTTCTCTGAGCCAACACAGCCAGTTTCTCACCTCCCATCTCCACCCCTGCTTCTCCCTTGGCATCCCTCTGCCCAAACAACACCTTTCCGAAGCTTGGGAGACAAATTAATCCATTTCCTCTCCCAGCCATGCGGTAGACCAGGACAATGAGTTCCAGCCAAGAGCTGTTAGTGCAGGAGCCAAGAGCTGGATGAGCAGCGGATGTCTCCCCCCCCCCAGCCCTGACCTGTCCTGGATCTGGGAGAGGGTGGAGAACATGAACCTGCCCAGAGCACCATGGGGAAAGCACTCCTGAATTGAAGTGAAAGCATATGCACTTAGATCCCAGTCTCAACATTTCTGAGTCATACAAATCTGGACAAGTGATGACTTCTCCTAGACTCTGTGTTCGGACCCTTCGTCTATAAAATGAGGGTAATGACAGCTCCCTTGCAAGACTGTTTTGGGATTAGAGATTATACATATAAAGCATCTGGTGTGTAGTAGGTACTTAAAAAGCCATAGATACTTCTGCTGTTGCTGTCTATCTTCTTGCTGTGAGGATTAAACAAAATAATCCATTTGAAACTCTAGCACCAATTTCACCAGATTCTCAGATATACCCCTGAAAGGGCATAAGTACTGGGCTCCCCTCTCTCTATTACCTGGCTCCTGTCTCTATCACCTGGAGAGGGGGAAGAAACAGATTCTTCACTTCTCATCAACTCTGTCCTTGCAGGAAAGCCTCAGAATGACAGACAAGTTAGAACTAAAGTCATTTGAATGGTACTTTTCAGTGGCTTAACTTTAGAAACATCTTCAGGGGGAAGTTAAGGTGGGTGGCTGAGTTTTCATAATCATTATTAATTCTGGATTATAGACATCGTTTTTCTGGGCTCTCCAAATATTCCCTCATCCTCCCACACCCACCCCAAACCGTAGAAAATCAGGAGTTGGCCTTGGACACCGTGTTCTGCCTCCGCTTGCTGTCCACAGGCAATACCTGTTGATGGGACAAACAGAGGAATCCGGTTTCCAAGGCTGTCAATCTGGAAGCCAATCCACTTGCTGAAATGATTGGAAACGGCATCTCAACAACTTGCAGCTAAGCACGAAGGCCTCGGCCTCCAGAGAAGCTCTCATGTTACAAAACTTGACAGAAACCGCCTGCCTGGGGGGCTTAGACAGACAGACAGGTCCAGGTCACTTTGTTCCTGCTGCAGGAATCTGGAAGGGAGACAGACGTGTCTCCAGATCACAGCCTCAGACACCACTCCAGCCAGAAGGCTGACCCAGGAGAAAGGGCTGCTTTTCCTGAACCAGCCACCTCCCTCTTCCCCAACTCTCCACTGCATCTCTGTTTCCAATCACCAAGTTAGAAATCCAGCTCTCCCATCAGATCGCCGAGAGAGGGCCTGGGTGGAACAGCGTGCTTCGAGTGCAAAATAGGGAAGAAAAAAAGGCAAGAGGGTAGCAAGAGTTTCGATGGATTTCAGGGAATGACGTCTCCGTCTGTCTCATCTTCTAGGATCAGGATCACAAAGACCCAGCTCCTTAGAGAGTCTCTGATAGACTCAAGATGGAAGAGAGGGGACAGGCCATCGCAGAATGCAGGGGATGCTTGAAAGAGGACCCACATTTGTGGACACGCTTTCAGACCACTGAAGACACCTTTTAAACCAGACTACCGCAAACAAACAAACTGAAAGGAGCAGGCTAAAAAGAGTGTGGACCCTCAAATCAGACACTCCCGGGAACTTTCCTGGTGGTCCAGAGGCTAAGACTCCATGCTCCCGATGCACGGGACCCAGGTTTGATCCCTGGTCAGGGAACTAGATCCCACATGCCTCAGTGAAGATCAAAGATCCTGTGTGCCACAGCTGAGACCTGGTGCAGCCAAATAAATAAATAAAATGTTTTTTTAAAACATCAGACATGCCTGACACATGCTCCACCTCATCATTCCCAGGAACATGATCCAATACATTTGGTGATGAAGGCAATTAGAGTTGAGATTCTGCCACTTGGAACCACAAAAGCCCCAGCTACACCCTAAGTCATTTTCCGAAGTCTCAGTGTGAGTTAGCAGCAAATGCAGCCTCTCAACTGAGCAACTCTAGGCCTGTCTGATCCTTTCTGTTCTCCATATTGCCTTCCGTGTCCCTCTTTCCCAAAGCCAAGCTCATCAGCTCCTCTATCAGAGGCAGGGGGAAGAAAAATGAAGCTCAAGTATTTTGTTTAATGACCAACTGCCTAGAAATGTTCTAAAGCTCGGACTACAATGAGAGAAGTACATCAAAGGACACAGGTCAGTATGGAACAGGTTTGTGAACAGACTGGATGGAAGGAGGAAGAAGAAAATGGACATGGAATCAATGATGGATGTTCTCTCCTCCCCAGAGCCAGGAGAGTTGAAGGTACTATCTTCCAATATTTGCATCCACTTAATTTTTTGTGTGTAATTTTCCTCCAGTTTCTATCTTGGCAGATACAGTACATGTATGCCCTTGTAGTCACCATGTTCAAGTTCTATAAGATAAAGGACAGAGCACAGGTTTAAGTCCTGGCCTCTTACACTTAGACCCACTGTATAGATGAGACAACAGAGGCTCGGGAAGATTAACAATAACTACTGTTCTATGCCTATCACCCTCCCAGATCTGAAAAGAGAACAGACTAAACAGAGGTCTGAAAAGCTAACAGCCCCACATAAATGCAAGATGATATTATTCAAGGAGGTGGTGCTGATGTGTCTCTTTGGCTGAATCGTCTTTTTGCTATAGTCTGGGTGGAATCTGGGACTCAATGACACATGGCTGATTTCTATAAATCCTTGTTTGGTTAGTAGTGGTGACAGGTTAAGATTAGCCCATTTCCATTGAACAGACCCCCCTCAACTACCAGGAAAACCCCAGGGATTCTAAAACTCACAGCTCAAAGCACCTATATTCTCCCAAGCCCACTTACAATTGAGGTATAGGATAACATCAGAACCCAGTGACAATTCTCAGGGGGACATCTGGAAGGAAGAAAAGTGTTAGGATATAGTGTCATTTGGGAATGCAAGCTTCCATCCTTGAAAAGATTAAGATCTTCGAGAATATACTAGTCAGGACTTTCCTGGGAGCTAAGTGGTAAAGAATCAGCCTGCCTATACAGGAGACACAGGTTCAATCCCTGGTCCAGGAAAATCCCACATGCCTCAGGACAGCTAAGCCCATGCGCCACAACTCCTGAGCCAGTACTCTAGAGCCGACAGGCCACAGCCACTGAAGCCCACTTGCCTGGAGCCTGAGCTCCGCAGCAGGAGAAGTCACAGCAGTGAGAAGCCTGCACTCCACAGCTGGAGAGTAGCCCCTGCTCGCTGCAACTAGGGAAAAACCCACACAGCAACGAAGACCCAGCACAGCCAAAATAAATACAAAATAAGTAAATAAAATAATTATTTTTTAATATACAGTTGGGGGTTCTTGGTTACAAATAATAGAAATGAGCTAAAGGTCATTGTGCTTCATTCGTCCTCCAAAGATGAGTTAATGGAACAGCATTGGGCAGCTCCAAGGATCAACAGGAAGGGTGGATAATCACACTCTTAAGGGAGGACAGCCAAGTTCATGCCCCAGAAACCATCTGCTTAGGGTGACATGCCCACCATCACTTGTTCTGGGACACCACCACCATTGCACTTTAACAGCCACTAGATCCTGGATCCTGGGAGTCACTGCAACAAGAACAAGCTCTACACTCTCTGTTTCTCTCTGTCAAGCCTCTTGAGACATAAAGTTCTCCAGTGAGAGCACTGGCTATTACCTAGCCTCCAGGGTTGCAGGACAGTAGGACTCTGGTTCTTTGAGCTTCCTGGGGGCAGTGAGGTTGTGGGGGCGGGGACCAGAGGCCTGCTTCATACCTACCACCCACTGGTAGTAAATCCTCCTAGCAGAGAGAGGGTTGGGATAACAAGTTAGCCAAGATGGTAGCCAGTGTCCCCTCCCCTAGTGTCTTCTCATTCATCCCTCTACTCCTCTGTGAGGCTACAATCAAACCAGCCCTGCCAGACCAGAGCTTTCCTTCTGAAAAAGAAATCCTTCAGGAGAGAAAATTCCATGGGACGCTGACTGCAGTGTCTCGTGATTTTCTTCCTGGTGTATTATGTTCACTCCCACAGAAGGAGACTGCAGGTCGGGAACACACCACCAGCAGCAAACAGTCTTTCAGTGGGGTCAACCCAATCTTCTTTGGCAATTTAGAGGACCACTGCTCACCACCACTCACAATTTAGAGGTCCATACCACCCGACCCCCATGGCACCCCACTCCAGTACTCTTACCTGGAAAATCCCGTGGATGGAGGAGCTTGGTAGGCTGCAGTCCATGCTAAGGGTCGGACACAACTGAGTGACTTCCCTTTCACTTTTCACTTTCATGCATTGGAGAAGGAAATGGCAACCCACTCCAGTGTTCTTGCCTGGAGAATCCCAGGGATAGGGGAGCCTGGTGGGCTGCCATCTATGGGGTCACACAGAGTCGGACACGACTGAAGTGACTTGGCATGACTTGGCATCCTGTTCACTTGCCCTAATCCTTCAAATTTCTCATCCCAACCTCTCAACTTGCTGCCCCAACCTGCCCACAGCCAAGCCCTAAATGAAACCCAGAATTTAGCAAGTGCTCTGATAATGAATTCACACACTGGTGTGAGGCCAGGACTGCCAGGGTGCTAGGTTCAGTCTCACCCCAGCCCAAATACTCCTGCACCAATGTATCTTCCTGTTTTTAACAAGATAGCTCTGCCTGCTGTACAGAACATGCTTGCCCAAACCAGAAACCAAATGCCCCATCTCCTTAGGCCTTTAGCCTCCACCCTGTAAGACTTCCTTGACTGTTCAGAAATTCCATGCAGATTTTCTCACGGACAAATTAAGCCCCTGTGGGAAAGAAAACTAAACTACAGGTGCCCCAGACTGAGTTCCAAAAGCCCTCCAGGAACAGGACTTAGAGGGAGCCAGGGAAAGTGGAGACAGGGTGGCAGGGCTGGGAGGACAGGAAATGAGCTTCTGCCCTTGGGTCAGTTTCCAGGAGTGGTTCCTTCCAGCCAGACTGACTGGGATGCATACAGCTGCCTCCCTGATGGGGTTTCAATGTTTGTTTCTTCTCCAAAGCTGCAGCTGGAAAGGACAGTCATGCAAAAATAAAAACAGGACTAAGAATCCCTCTTCGGCTCTCCTTCAGCCCAAATGAAGTGGAAATGCCATAAACGAAAAATAGCAGAAAAATAATATCATTGGCAAATTAGTCATTCAGCATAAGATTAGTATATAATGTTGCTGAAGGACTAATTAATTGTTTGGGTTTTTTTATTGTAGAATCCTGAAGAGTAAACCTAGTCTAAAAAGAAAGAAAGATAGAGACTTTGAGATTCTGATGGAAGTGTCCTAAGTCTCTGGGAGTGGTCTTGATTCTATTTAAAATATTGTGATTTCTTTATTAAAGAAGCAATATCTATTCACTGTAGGAAAACATCAAAATTAAACTAAACAGAAAAGTTTCTTTTAAATTAAATCACAATTTCCTTTCTCATGAAACGTGCATACCTTTCAAGTTTTTCTCTATGCATTTATTAGCACTTTCTTTTTATAAAAATAATAATACATATCTTGTAATCTTTTCTCTTCTCACTTTTATCAATAACATCCAATTCAGACCATCATTTTAATTGGTTATGTAATATACTATCCTATGGATATTTCATGTCTAGTCAACAAATTCCTATCATTGAATATTTACAATGTTTCCAATTTTTTGCATTAAAATCAACACTGTAATAAACTCCCCATCTTGTATATACAACTTGGTGATTTTGCCTGGTCATTTCTTCAGAACACATTCCTAGATGTGAAATCACCATTTAACAGTTTATCAATTATTGATATATATACAAAATTGCCTTCTAGTAGGGTGGGCCAAGTTACATTTTCCACCAAGTCAGTAGTTCCTGTCCCCTCATGCTCCCATATCACAAGTATTGTCATTCTTTCCCTTATTTCTTAACTAGATCAGGTTTGCTGGATAACTGTTTTCATTCGCTTTGATAAGAGTATTATGAGAATTCCTTTTCCTTTGGTTGCATTTGCAACACAAGATTGACTTTAATCATTATCAGTCAGTAGAAGAAAGAGAGTAGGGAGAAAACAAGAGTCCACTCAGGTAAATAAGGAAGAATTAGCAGAAACGTGGGAAGACCAAGTGTCCCCTCAAGGGGAGAAAAGGCGGTGTTGGAAAGTGACTTTGGTTCAGATGGTTTCCTTGCTTTTGCCAGTTAGCACCTGGGACCAAGAACACTTTCAGTGCCACCCAAAGTGGCAGGAAGCCTTGGGCCAATGATTAGGCTTATGACTCCATTTTTAAGTTGATGCCTCCAATCCAAGTGATGTGTAATAGTCAATCTACGGATAGTGGACACTTGAGTGTTTGCTTGATCTACAAAAAAAAGAGACAACCCAAGAAACATGATGGAGAGTCTAAGGAGGTTGTGAAACTGGGATGTGTCCTCCCCAAATACCAGACCCCAGCTCTTCCATTGATTAGAACTTTCTTAGTGACACAACCAGAACTCTCAGCCCCAAAATACTAAAGACATGTTGAAACCCAGGTGAAAGAAATGCCATCTTTGAAGTGCTTCTATGCTTATGATTTCATTCTTACATGCTTCACAGGCATCATCTCTTTTAATTCTCACAACAAACTTCTGAGGTAAATTTCATTATTTTCCCCATTCACAGAGAACTAAACTGAAGCTCAGACCATTGTGACAAAGTCAGAACTTGAATCTACCTTCTGTAGCTCCAACCTTATGCCCTTTACACTGTAAGCATCAGCGGGGTTGTGGTAACACTACTGAGCTCTGGTACAGTTGGAATCAAGTCTCCAACAAGAGCCCAAAGATGGCCTAACTCTTTGTTGCTCCAGATAAGAAAGAGAACACAAGGAGTTGGCAATAATTCAAGTCCATTTCAAGTTCTGAGCACGAGAGAATGGTGTCTCCCTTCAGGAGGGAAAACACTGCAATGCTTACAGGACTTCTGAGAAGTGTTAAGTTAGTCTCTTCAAATACTAAGGGCTGGAGAGGGTATAGAGAAAAGGGAACCCTCCTCCACTGTTCGTGGGAGTATAAATTGGTGCAGCTACTATGGAGAACAGCATGGAAGCTCCTTTGAAAACTACAATAGAGCTACCATATGATTTAGCAATTCCATTCCTGGACATGTATCTGGAGAAAACTCTCATTCAAAAAGATGCATGAACCCCAGTGCTCATAATGGCACTATTTACAATAGCCAAGACATGGAAGTAACCTAAATGTCCATCAATAGATGAATGGATAAAGAAGATGTGGTCTGTGTTTGTGTATACATATGTGTGTGTGGGTATATGCATATATACACATATGTGTGTATGTGTGTGTGTGTGTGTGTGTGTGTGTGTATATATATAATGGAATATTACTAAACCATAAAAAAGAATGAAATAAGGTCATTTGTAGCAACACGGTGGACCTACAGATTATCAAGTTAAGTGAAGTAAGTCAAACAGAAAAACAAAAATCATATATCACTTGTATGTGGAATCTAAAAAAAAATGATACAAATGAACTTATTTAGAAAGCAGAAATAGACATAGAAAACAAATTTATGGTTAACAAAGGGGAAAAGGGGATGAGGGATAAATCAGGAGTTACATATTAGCAGATACAAACTACTATATATAAAATAGATAAACAGCAAGATCCTACTGTATAACCCAGGGAACTATATTCAACATTGCATAATAAACTATAATGGAAAAGAATCTGAAAATAATATATATGTGTGTGTGTGTGTGTGTGTGTGTGTGTGTGTGCTTGCTAAGTCACTTCAGTTCTGTCCAACTCTTTGCGACCCTATGGACTGTAGCCTGCCAGACTCCTCTGTCCATGGAATTCTCCAGGCAAGAATATTGAAGTGGATTGCCAAGCTTTCCTCCAGGGGATCTTCCTGACCCAGGGACTGAACCCGTGTCTCCCACATCTCCTGCGTTGCAGGCAGATCCTGTGCCACTAAGCCACCGGAGAAGCCCATGCTTCCCTGTTCTGCGTCACGGTGCTGCACGCCTGAAACTAACACAACACTGCAAATCAACTGCACTTCGATCTTTTTTAAAGTCCGTCTCTTTCAGACAAGTTAAATCTAAACGATTCACACCCAGTCGTCTCCCTGGAAAAGCATGCCCCAGGTTCACAAGGCTTGGGAGGAGCTGCTTAGAAATCATGAAGATCACGCAGGGGCACCGGACGCTAATGCAGGACACCAGTCATTTTGTCTCCTTCCACAGCAGCTTCTCTCCAGGAAGCTCTGAGATGGTCTCGGCCACCAGATGTTGCTGAGGGTGAGAAAGCTGGTGCCTGAGTTTTGCCAGAAGTCTACCCTGGACACTGCCGCACCCACGGGGCTCTCTGACAATCCCAGTGGTGCTCACATCAAGGGCTGCTTCTCCTGCGCTTCAGATTAGGTCGCCCATCTGCCTGGGCACCAGGGCTCAGAGCGGATGTGACATGGAGACAAAGATTGTCTGCAGCTAAGTGTCTGCTAAGACTAAGTTCAGTCTGGTAGGCTGCTTTGAGGGCTGCTGTCTGAAACATCAAAGCAATAAAAAAATTAAACAAATAAGCCATTTTAAGATGTTCTCCAGGGTGGGCGTGCTCTCATAAGCAAATGCTGGTAGAATTCCATCATCCCATCCACCTCCCTTTCACCCCGCCCTCCCCATACTTTGTTGAATTCTCTGCCATTAGCCAAATCCTCTTTCAGCCTAAATTAAACCTTCCACAGATGAAGCTTCAAAGTACTCCATCTCTCAGCCTCCCCAACCTCCCTGAATTTCTTTTAAAAGGCCATAAAACACCACCCCTATTCCCACAAAGACAAAGGCCACATGACTCCATTCTTCAGTTCTCCTGTGCTTTCTCAAACCATCCCACATAGCAAACTAGCTCTCCAACTTCCTACAACCTAAGATGCTCGAATCACAGAGAATTCTCGACACTGGGGAGCCTTCTCAGATACCTCCTCTATTCCCCCACACCCACCCCAGATGCCATCATCAGCATGCACTCAAGTTCACGTTCCAGGACAGGCACCGACCATAAGTGCCCCCAAGCCACATCTGCTGATCCGCAGATTCACGCGACACATTGGAAGAACTCAGTTACTCTGTGACTAAAACCAAGCTCAGAAATCTGAGCTTCTCCACAGTCGGTAGACTCTCTTCTTCTTTTTTTAAAAATTTATATATTATGGCTGTGCAGGACTTTCCTTGCTGCTCACAGGCTTTCTCGAGTTGCAGTGAAAGGGGGCTACTCTTCCTTGTGCTGCACAGGCTTACTGTGTTTGCTTCTCTTGCTGCAGAGCGCAGGATCTCGGCACTTAGGCTTCAGTAGCTGTGGCACGTGGGCTCGGTAGCTGTGGTGCACAGGCTTAGTTGTGGGATCTTCCCAGACCAGGAATTGAACATGTGTCCCCTGCCTTAGCAGGTGGATTCTTTACCACTGAGCCACTAGGGAAACCCCGTAGATTCTCTCTTCCTCACTCACCAGACTGCCTCATTCCAGCAGATTCATAGACTCTCTATGTTCTAGGAAAATATAGATCCTCCTGAGATCTTCACAACAGGTAGATGAGTTAGATATTATTAACCCCATCTTATAGGGGGATAAATCGAGATTCAGAAAAACTGAGTGATTGGCCCAGGTTCACACAGCTGGCGGGAGCCTACCTGCAGAGATTGGACCTCAGTTCTAGTCATTATGACCTGCACCAAGATCACATACATATTCAAAGGCTATAGAAAAATAGAAACAAGAGGAAGCTCGAGCCCGAGGAAAGGAGTAGCAGGGACAAAGAGGTAGCTTTATTGTCAAGCTAAACAGTTGACAATTTACATTATAGGCATTTTGCCATGGCAGTTTTTAAGCAAAAAAAAAAAAAAACTAGTCAGAAGAAGGAGAAAAATATAAGTAGAAAATAATCTCTAAAAACAATTATGTCTAAGCCCTTCCTTCCAGAAAAGACTTTCCTTAAGTCACCCAGGCCGAGTGGAACCATTTCTCAGAAATCTAAGCCACACTGTGCATCTGCGGCGTGGACAAAGGACAGCCTGGCTGCAGCAGTGGCTTGGTGGGTGGCTCTGGTTGGAAGCACAAACCTCGGCACTCTCGTCTGACTCTTAGCCCTGACACAGCTCACAGAAAAACCCACGCCTCTCCACTGCAGAGTTTAAATGCAGAATAAACACCACAAAATCTCCCACCCAAACCTGCATTTGGACCAAAATCCTGTACTGTTCCTGGCAGAGGACAGAGCTGAACCTCTGGGTACAGAGTTGCACAGAACTCTCAGGAGCTCAAAGTACACAGATACTGAGACCCCTGTGACTGGGAAACCCCAGACTCACTGGCCAAGCCAGCACTGTCTCTGCAGGGGGCTAGTTGGGGTCAGTAGAACACTATGACCTTGAATCAGGAGATCTTGGTTCTTAATCCAGGCCAGTCACCAACCAGCTGTGGGGCTTTGAACAAGTCACTGACCATTACCAGGTCTCAGCTCCCACATCTCAGGGGTACCAACCCGCCCCAGGCTGCAGAGCTATCCAAAGAACAGTGATGTAGAAATCACAACCAACTTCAGGTCTTTTTATACTTCCTGCTTAGTAGGATACTGGGGAGGGAGTAGAGAGAGAAGATAGATAGATGGATAGAGAGATAGAGAAATACGATACACAGAAAAATAATAATCCAGATTTCTGCACACAGTATGGATAACAGATGTTCTTCCTCAGATGCCTCATTAGCACATTCATCCTTTTAAGATGGCATCTACTAATTTCTGGCCCAGAGATTAGGGTAGATAACCCAATCCCAGAGAGACAGACACAGCCCAAAGTGAAGATTAAGGATGTGCGCTTTGCAGTCCTAACTCTAATTGTAGTGAACTGTATAACCCTGGACTAGTTATTCAATTTCTCTGGGCCTCAATTTCTTCATCTGCAAGATGGGAATGTTAATAGTATCATCTGGTTGACTTCAGTTCAGTTCAGTCACTCAGTCGTGTCCGACTCTTTGGGACCCCAGGGACAGCAGCACACCAGGCTTCCCTGTCCATCACCAACTTCCAGAGCTTGCTCAAATTCATGTCCATTGAGTCAGTGATGCCATCCAACCATCTTACCCTCTGTTGTCCCCTTCTCCTCCCCTCTTCAATTTTTCCCAGCATCAGGGTCTTTTCCAATGGGTCAGTTCTTTGCATCAGGTGGCCAAAGTATTGGAGTTTCAGCTTCAGCATTAGTCCTTCTAATGAATATTCAGGACTGATTTCCTTTAGGATTGACTGGTTTGATCTCCTTACAGTCCAAGGGACTCTCGAGTCTTCTCCAACACCACACTTCCAAAGCATCAATTCTTGGGCACTTAGCTTTCTTCACAGTCCAACTCTCACATCCATACATGACTACTGGAAAAACCATAACTTTGTCTAGACGTACCTTTGTTGGCAAAGTAATGTCTCTGCTTTTTAATATGCTATCTAGGTTGGTCATAACTTTCCTTCCAAGGAGTAAACGTCTTTTAATTTCATGGCTACAGTCACCATCTGCAGTGATTTTGGAGCCCAAAAAAATCAAGTCTGACACTGTATCCATTGTTTCCCCATCTGTTTCCCATGAAGTGATGGGACCAGATGCCATGATCTTTGTTTTCTGAATGTTGAGCTTTAAGCCAACTTTTTCACTCTCCTCTTTCACTTTCATCAGGAGGCTCTTTAGTTCTTCACTTTCTGCCATAAGGGTGGTGTCATCTGCATATCTGAGGCTATTGATTTTTCTCCCTGCAGTCTTGATTCCAGCTTGTGCTTCACCCACCCCGGCATTTCTCATGATGTACTCTGCATAAGTTAAATAAGCAGGGTGACAATATATAGCCTTGACATACTCCTTTCCCAATTTGGAACCAGTCTGTTATCCCATGTCTTGTTGACTTGGTCCTCAAGTCATGGCAGCTGGTGACATTATAAAGGAATTCTGACCTGAAGGCTCTGTCCTTCCACTCTCTCTCATATCACACACCCCAGGTTTGACCCTGGGTGTGCCTTGAAGGGTGTGCCTTGGAGAGTCTGCCCCTTTGTCTGATGTCCACCTTTTGGAAAACAGCAGACCTCCTAGGGCAGCCACAGAAGTAGCTCGCACTGCCTCCAAACTGCTGGGACTGCAAATGGCTGCTGGAGAGACTGCCCAGAAAAAACAAGACCCCTGGGGGGACAGGCTGCCTCCACCAGCATCTCCCAGTGAGCTTCTGAGTGTGGGGTTCCCCTGGGCTCAGTCTCTGACCCATGTTCATGTTCACTGACACCCTTGTCTGTCACTTGTCAGCATGAGGTTCTGACTCTCCTAAGCCCTAAGAGGCAAAGGTTGCACCCACCACATGGAAACAAGCAGTTGTTCTCAAGACTTTGGTCAAACTCGCAATTTGAATTCACATAGTGACCTTTCTCCCACCACAACCTTCAAAGTTCTATTCTTCCTTTCACTTAGCTAGCCTGTAATTGGCAACACAGCCCAAACATAGAACCCCCAACAGTCAAAATTCCAAGCCACCTTAAAGACAGACCATCTGATCCAAAGGCTTCATTTTCCTGTTGGAAAAAGCAAGTCCCAGGAAAGTAAAGTGACTTGTCCAAGAGGATACGTTCGACTCGAGAGTAGCATGGGGATCTAGAAAAGTGGCGGTAACTCCACGACTCTCTCTCTGGAGAAAATGCAACCACAAAGAGGGAGGAGGCCCTTGGGGTGTAGAGGTGGTTCTGGTTGAATTTCAGGGGCACCAGGGAACGGTGCGTGGGCAGTGGACCAAGCATTAGGAGACAGTGTCGCTACTTGACTCGGCCTCTTTCCAGCTGAACCACTCAGGGCTGTCACTTCACCTCTCTGTGGGGCTCAGTTCTCCTGTATGAAATGGGCACCCTCCCCCAAAACACCTCTCAGGGCTTCCTGGTAGCTCAGTTGGTAAAGAATCTGCCTGCAGTGCAGGAGACCCAGGTTCGATCCCTGGGTCGGGAAGATCCCCTAGAGAAGGAAATGGCAAACCACTCCAGTATCCTTGCCTGGAAAATTCCATGGACAGAAAAGCGTGGTAGGTTGTAGTCCATGGGGCTGCAAAGAGTCTGGCACGACTGAGTGACTAACACGCAACATGCCTCTCAGAACTATTGCGAGGAACCAACAAGAATGTATCTCAAAACACCGTGAAGTTCTACGCATGTACAAATTCTGCCCGTCTGCACAGCCACCTTGAGGACTGGGGAAGAGTTAGGTATCCTCTCTGAGCTAAGCCAAGGCCTGGGGCAGGGTCGGGCTTAGGGGAGTGGGGGTTCTCTCAGTCAAGGGAGCCGAGTACACCAGGCTAAATCATGTCATGCAAGCAGGGCTCAGGTTGTGTGTGTCTAAGCAGCTTTGATTTGAAAAGATTAGGAGGGCAGTGGAGTAGAAAGAAAAGTTGATGAGGCAGCAGAGCCCTGCCTGCGGTACCACACTGCCCTCTGCAGG
This sequence comes from Budorcas taxicolor, assembly GCF_023091745.1. Taxonomy (NCBI): domain Eukaryota; kingdom Metazoa; phylum Chordata; class Mammalia; order Artiodactyla; family Bovidae; genus Budorcas; species Budorcas taxicolor. Next base: position 150,418,532 of record NC_068911.1, read on the forward strand.
ACACCAGGGAGAGGTACCCAGGCTGGGCTGGGGCAGGCGAAAGTAATTCATACCATGCAGGGTCATGGAATCCATTCCCCTGCCTCCATGCAGTGCAAGCAAGCCCCCTCCAAGTTGAAGCAGGGACAGAGACCTGCCCCACCTAACCCTCAGCAATCTGTTCAGCTGGCCTGAGTCTTCCACACGTTCTTCTGATGCCCGGCATTCTCCCATCAGCACTCTGAGGAGCCGGCAGACAGGAGGCCTGGGTGTTTCTCATTTTGAAGCCAGAATCCAGACAGTTCTGGGAAACAGAGCAGCCCCTGACTCACAGTGTCCTCTCTGCTGCAGAGTGCAGTGGTTTCTCCACACTCCGGACCTACTCCAGTCCATGGAGAAAGTCCCCCTGTGGAGGGAGTCCTGACCTGCCTGAATCAAGGAACCAGCCCTGCAGGGTGCAGGGATGAACCAGACCTTCAGTGACTCAAAATCATCAGACACAGACCTGAAACTGACCTGGGAATTGGAGGGAGAGATCCCGGGGCCCAGAGCTCACACAGTGGCAACGATGTCATCGGTGGCCTTGCTTAGCCAGACCTCCCCCACCCCCAGCCCATTCTCCATCCTTTCCCTGGTTATTCAGTTCAGAGCAGGGCACCCTGCAGCTGGCTCAGCAGCCTCCAGGCGTGGGCTCAGGCCACGCTCCCCGTGTGCCCTGGGGTGGCCCCAGGGAGTTGCTGCAGCCGGCCTAGCCATGTGACGTGAGTGATTCACACGCGCAGACGTCCAAACCAGCTTCTCCATTCTTCCTGTCCCAGGCCATCACAAAAGGCACAGTCTCGGCTGCTGGGGCTGGAAAGCCTTCAGCACAGAGCTGCATTGTTCCCAGTGTCAGGAGGGGCTGGAGGCTGAAGGGAATTAGGAAGATGTGGAGCCTGGGCCCAGGGTGGTTTTCCATGTGGCATATGCCCCTCATGTAGGCCAAGCCCACTTCCTGTCCTGGCTCCAGTTCCAGAGCTCAAGTTCACATCACCCTCCTTTAGAACTGACTTTGAGTTGGGTTGTTGGTTTCTTTTATTTTCCACTCTCTGCACGTGTGATTAAAAAAAAAAATGTACGTGCTGTTTCCTTTCTTCTTTCCAATACATATCATTCATTAGAGACCACAGCGGAAATTTGGAGTCCAGCAACTTGGTCTTTGGGAGCATGCTTTATCCATTCTCTTCTGGGCCCTAACCCCTGACCAAACAGAGCCCAGGAAGGTGGATGGGACTGGAGCGTATGAGTGAAAGGGAAAGAGAAGAATCTGATCAGCTTTAACAGGAGGGAAGGGATGGAGATGGGAGGATGAAGTCAAGATTGGGGTTATCAGGGATTTGGGAAATTATTCTAGTTCTCCTGATTCTCAGGTTATGAAAATATTCTACTCTGGGTTGTTGAAGAGAAGTCCCTAGTAAATAAACACTTGGAATTTCAGGGCTTTTAGAGGCAACCTGGTCCCATTCTGGTCATCTGAGAGGTAGCCCCTCCTCTAGAGCACGCCCACCACAGAACAGCTCCAGCTCCTTTAGAAAGTGTTTCTGAATATCAAGCCAGAATCTGTACCCTCTGTGGTAGACTGTAAAAATAGCTATCATCCTAGACTCCTGCTTCTGGGCCCTTCATATGTTACTTTGCAGGATTTTCTTATGACTTGCTTTGACCAATAAAATGCAGGGAAAGTGATGCCATACCTAGACTGCAGCCTAGACTTCAAGGGGTCTTGCCTACGTCTACTCTCTTTCTCTCGGAACCCTGTCAATACCATGAGGATGAGATCAGGGTAGCAGGCTGCAAGATGAGCTAACACAAGGAGGAGAACTGAGTCATCCCAGCTTGGACCTTCCTAGACTAGCCAGGCCACAGCCAACCTGCTGGCTGACCACGGACACACCAGTGAGATTAGCCTAGCTGTTCTGGGTCAGTAGAACTGCCCTGATGAGCCCAGTCTAAATTTCACATTCTCAGAATCATGAACTAAATAAATGGTTAAGTCACTAAGTTTTGGAATGTCTTCCCATGCTGAAAATGTAAACTGATGGACCCCATAATAACCCTCCAGGGTTGTACAGAACAGCATCATTCAGTCGCATAACGTCCACTCACCAGGAACTCTGAGCACCCAGCGCTCAAATATTCTGGTCTTTCTAGCCCATTTTATTGTCAATTAAGAGAAACCAAAAGATCAAAGTGAGGGGGGTACTCAAAATACAATAAAAATACTTAAGCCAATTAGGCTTCTTGAAGTCACTTCTTACCCAAATCTAAACTGTCAAAAAGACTCCAAAACAAATGTCCCTGGCAGGTTTCCAACAAAGCCCTGGATCCATGGACCGCAGCAATGGGAGGGTGGTCAGAGCCTGCTGGTTTCCAGAATATGCCACGTGGAGCAAGCACAAATGCACAAAACTTGTTCTTGGGGTCTGACGGGGAAGGTCTCCATTCCCACGGGAGTTGAACCAGGCCAATGGCCGGCCCCATTCTCAACCAGACACGGAGGGAAGTGGTGTTGTGGGCAACGGCTGCCATCTGTGGATTTTCTGGCTGAAAACTTTGCTACAAAGTTTGCCAGTTTCAAACAAGCCCTTGCAGCTGGGTTTCCTGTTTTCTTTTTGCGCTCCCCGTGTGTCACGGCACAATTATTCTGGGAGATGTTCTCCAAATGGACACGGTCTCCAATTTTCTTTCCCTAATAACAGTGTGGGAAATAGGGGTGAGGGAGGCAGAGAGAGGAAGAAACCCCAAACCTCAGAAAAGGATGAAAACATTTCTAAACTCTATTTCAACAATGAGAAAATCAACTTCACCAAGTCACAGCACATGGCCCTCTGCTCATCCAATCTGGTCCCCTACTCTGGGCAGGCTATGGAGAAGAGACGCTTTGGGAAAATCACAGGTGTCCACTCTGTTTTCATGGCATCAAGGATATTTGGAAATCTGCTTCCCAAAGAGTCTAAAATTCCCAACATGGCTTCAGTGGCAAGAGGGTCAAGTGGCTGGTGGTGGGCTCCTGGAAAGCTGTCCACCAACAATTATTTTTCAGCTCCTAAGAACACTGGCCATGGCTCAAAACAGAACAAAGAAAAGAATTTCTTTCCCAACTCTTTTCTCTCCTCCACCTGACAAATGCCTCAGCCCCAGTCCCCAAGCGCATTCTTTTTCATGGCCATGTAAGAAGCGTAGAGATTGACTGTGCATGTTATAAAGGTCTTAGAGCTGCCTTGCTTTAGGATTTGGGATGAAAAGCTGAGGATATGTCTGTGTGTACATGAGGATATGAGCCTCAGTGTATCCATACTTTTATACATGTGCATAGGTGTCTACAAGAGTGCCTGTCATGTGTGAGTGTGGATTTAGGCCAATAAGTGTATCCAGAACATGCGAATTTGGTACAAATGCCCCTGTGAGCCCATGAGTGTGTGCATTTGCTGGTGGCATGTGAGTGAAGCAATTGTGCATGTGTGTGCATGTGAGTACCTGCAAGTATGTGCACATCCCATACATATTTCCCCGACATGCCTGTAGGTCTGTGTTCCAGGTGGGAGTGCCTGTAGGTATGTGCTAGTGCACGCCAGCCTGTGAAAAAGTGTGCCTGTGTGTGTGCACATGTCCTTCACACAAACGGGGCCCCTCGTCCCCCCATCTCCTCTTCCCTTCCCACAAACTCACAGCAGACTTTGCCTGCCTTCTTGGGGATCTGCCAGCTGATGGCAGGGGTCCCTCTCCTGGGAAACAACACTCCTCGCCCGCTCATTTGTGTCCCATAAGGGCTCCAGGCTCCATGCTCCCGCCCTTAAATGGCAGCCCAGGCTCACAACGGATGACTTTCTTAATTGCCCACGATGCTTGCGGGTGCAGCACAAACACAACAGTAGCTATTAGGCTGGGCGCGCTGGAGCAGGGCTGCGTTTTGCGCCTGTGTGAATTTAGTGTTCCTGGGAGTTGAGAGGCCAGAGCGGGTTACAGCCACCGAAAGGCTGTTATTATGGCCTGGCACAAGCCTACCGTCAACTTCTGGAGACCCTGAGGCACTTTCACCACACTCCAGTATTGCAACACCCCTAGAATTTCCAAACCAGGGCACCCCCTCGGCAGCATCTTCCCTGCCCCATGCATGCGCTTTCTGTTTCTCTTTCTCTCACTCTCCCCCTCCACAGCCTTTCTCTCTCTCCTTCCTGCTCTCTTTGTCTCCATTCTCTCTCCTCCCTTCCTCCCTTCCTCTCCCCTCCCTCTGCCTCTCCTCCGGTTCTCAGCTCACAGCAGCAGTCTCAAAGTTGGACAAAGACCAGAGCATCAGCCCGCTCCCCACCCCCGCCATCAGCTGCATCTTCTCTCTCTCCTGCCTGCCCCACCCGACCCTCAGTCTCTCCCTGTGGTCCCCATCCAGCCCATTCCTTCAGAGTTCTGGATCCCAAAGGGGAGATCTGCTATTTACACTTATCTCCAAGGCTGTGGGAAGGTTGGGGTGGCCTGGCAAAGGTCTTTCTTGTTCCTGTATTTCCCTCTGCTCAGGCTATTCTAGGCACACGTGACAGGCAGTGCTCAGACCCCAATCTCCTGCCTTTGTGACTTTAGCTCACACAGGGGAAAGAGACAGAGAAGAAATGCAGAGAGACCTAGAGGGCGGGCTATGGGGCCTAAACTTGGGGCTTCCAGGCCCATCACTTGAGGCTCAGAACTTTCTCCCTAGGCACAGATGGAAGGACAATAGGTTTGAATATTCCAGTTGTGGCATTTGAAAGAATTAAGAACAACAACAGCAGACTGCCTGATTTCCTCCTGAGAAGTGGGAGAAATGAGTCAGGGAGAGCAGAGCAGCAATATTTTATTAATATAAATGGCTCAAACTATACTCCTTCACACTGCTCATCAGAATTGTTACTGTTCAGCCACTAAGGCATGTCTGACTCTTTGCGACCCCATGGACTGCAGCATGCTAGGCTTTCCTGTCCTTCACCATCTCCTGGAGTTTGCTCAAATTCATGTCCATTGAGTCAGTGATGCCATCCAACCATCTCATCTTCTGTCACCCCCTTCTCTTCCTGCCTTCAATCTTTCCCAGCACCAGGGTCTTTTCCAGTGAGTCTATTCTTCACATTAGGTGACCAAAGTATTGGAGTTTCAGCTTCAGCATCAGTCCTTCCAATGAATATTCAGGACTGATTTCCTTTAGGATTGACAGGTTTGATCTCCTTGCAGTCCAAATTGCTCTCAAGAGTCTTCTCCAACACCACAGTTCCAAAGCATCAGTTCTTCAGCGCTCAGCTTTCTTTATGATCCAACTCTCACATCCACACATGACTACTAGAAAACCATAGCTTTGACTATATGGACCTTTGTTGGCAAAATTATGTCTCTGCTCTTTAATACACTGTCTAGGTTTGTCATAGCTTTTCTTCCAAGGAGTAAGTGTCTTTAAATTTCGTGGTTTCAGTCACAATCCACAGAGATTTTGAAGCCCAAGAAAATAAAATCTGTCACTGTTTCCACTTTCTCCCATCCATTCGCCATGAAGTGAACGGACTGGATGAATGTTTATGAATGAATGATGAGTGAGTGAGTGAATGAACGGATGAGAGACTAGAAGGTTCCCCTCCCTAGAGACTCCTGAAACCACAGGGTTGCTAAATCTGGGTGATGTCTCCTCCAAGTAAGGAAACGTGTGAAGTGACATCAGCTAGGATTTCCAACAAGGGGAAACAGCAGTCCTTAGGTAAATCCCCACCCATCATTGCACTCAAGTTTCTTCATCTCTATAATGAGTCTCCACAAGTGATCTTAATTCATCTTCCCAACTTGGAGATGATCAAGATGAAGGAGTTTCAGTCTCTTTCATGGTTTTGATCCCATGAGCACAGCATCCCCTCTGGTCCTCATCATAGCTAGGACCACTGGAGGCTCCCAGGTGGCTGCACAGCCTCCTTGGCACAGCTGGAAGAGCATGGGACTGGTGACACAGATGTCCAACCCTACTGCCCTTCCCATTTTTCCCACCTTGCCAGGTGTGAGGGGCACTATTTGGCTAATTTTGAGGCCCTCTGAAAGTTTGGGTCCCTTACTGCTAGTTGAGACAAACTCCGAGGCCTACCTCTCACTCCCTCATTCCTCAGAGGGATCAAGCTAAATTCTCTCCCACATATCTTTGCCTGACATTTTATCCTTGCCTGACTCCTTCCTCTCCTCTGTTCTGCATGCACCCTTCCCTCTCTTTTGCCAGGAGCCCTTTGTTAATAACTCACTTGTGAACTAATACTCATCTCAGGAACTGCTTCTGGAAAACTGATGTGAGACAACTACTACCCCAGTGATAATGCCTACAGTTAGGGGATATAAATAGAAGGGGTTATTGAAACCTCCCCTCCATCTAAAGAGGGTAGCCACTCTCCATCTGTTTGTTTCCAGCAGGAATGGCAATCATCCTGCAAGATACCCTGATTATTTTAAAGGAATCCATAGTTTTGCAGAAGGTCTCGTGGTTTTTAAGTGTAAGAAACATGTGAGATCAGTTTTTAAACACTGTGCACAAACAACATACATCCACAGGCTTCATTCAACACTCTGACCACATCTAATCCATTGGGTCAAAGACTCCAATGAAGAAATTATTGAGGTGACTTCTACACCCCCTTTCAAAAGAGCAGGAAAATGTTTCCCATAATGAATGTGGAACTGACACAGATGCTAGAATTGAAGCAGTTATTATAGCTGTATTCTATGTTTTAAAAGTTCAGTGGAGACATGCAAGGTATTTTAAAAGACTCAAATCAAACTTCTAAAGGTGAAAACTAAAATGCCTGAGATGAAAAATACACTAGTGAGTATATATGGGAAGTCAACTAGTAAACGTGACAACATAGCCATAAGAGCTATCCAAAAGGACACACAGAGAGAAAAGAGAGTTTTAGAAAAATGGCCAGAGCACTAGTGAGTTACGGGGCACATTCCAACAGCCTGATACACGTACAATTGCAGTCACAGAATCTGGGGGTAGGGGGAGAGGACAGAAAAAAAAATCGAAAAAATACTGGCTGAAGTTTTTCCAAATTTAGTGAAAACTACAAAATCAGGAAACCCAAAAAATGTAAAGCAAAAGAAAGGTGAAGAGAATCACACCACAGAATTAAATTGCTCAAAACCAGTGATAACGAGGTAATCTTAAAAGCAGTAAAAGGGAAAAAAAGACATATTATAAACAAAGGAACAAAGGTCAAGATGTGAGCAGATGTCTCATTCAAAATAAATCACATGAGAAGGCAGTAGAATAATATCTTCAGAGTATTGGAAGGGAAAACTAGAATTCTATACTTAGTGAAAAGCTTCCTTCAAAAAATGGATGAAATAAAGATGTTTTCAAGCACAAAAAGTTGGAAGAATCCATTACTATCAGACTTATATAGGAAGAAATGTTAAAGAAAATCTATCAGGCAGAAGGTAAATAAAACCAGATTGAAAATGAATCTCCCAAAGGCATGGGGAGCATCAGGAACAGTACATCATGTCAGACAAAAAAGTTTAACTCAAAATGAATTACAGACCTACAGAAAACAAATCTGTAGGACCACAGATAGAGAAAATGTAGAAGAAAAATTTTATGATTTCTTAAACACAATACCAAAAATACAAGCAATAAAAGCACAAATTGATAAACCAGGCTTCATCAAAATTAACAACACCCTTCAAAATCAGGATGAAAAGATAAGCCACACACTGAGAGGAAATATTTGTAATTATTTACTGTCTAACTATTTCAATACAGATTCATATCAAGAACTCTCAAGACAAAATAATAAGAAAATTAACAACCCAACAAAATGGACAAAAGGTTTGAACAGACACCTCCCCCTGGAGAAGATACATGGATGACTAAGAAGCAAACAAAGAGAAGAAAAGAAGGTCAGTATCATTAGTCACTGGTGCGCAAATTAAAGTGCAAATTAAAACCACAACGACATGCCATCTGTTATTAATATATGGGAAATGTGGTCTGCTATTGAAGGGAAGGAGTCCATTAGATTCAGGAGCTCTAATGTCCTAGCCAGAGAAGGCAATGGCACCCCACTCCAGTACTCTTGCCTGGAAAATCCCATGGATGGAGGAGTCTGGAAGGCTGCAGTCCATGGGGTCTCTAAGAGTCGGACACGACTGAGTGACATCACTTTCACTTTTCACTTTCCTGCATTGGAGAAGGAAATGGCAACCCACTCCAGTGTTCTTGCCTGGAGAATCCCAGGGACAGGGGAGCCTGGTGGGCTGCCGTCTATGGGGTCGCAGAGTCGGACACGACTGAAGCAACTTAGCAGCAGCAGCAGCAGCAGCAATGTTCTAGCAGCCTGTGTAAGAAAATCAAAATCTAAGCCTGGAAATGCCTCAAGGTTACAAAATCCAAACACTAAAGAACGAGCAATCAGAACCAGCCCATTAGCCTTTAAACAATAGCCAATCAATATTTTCTTGCTTTGGCTTCTGTGAAAATCTCTCTTGAACTTCTGTTGTTGGAGCACTCTTAAGCACTTCCCATTTGATTCTGCCCAAATTTATTTTTGCTCAAATGGACTGTTAAAATTTTAATATGTCTCAGTATATATTTCAACACAATGAACAACTATTCAATGGCTAAAATTAAAAAGATTGACCATATCAAGTGTTGATGAGGGTGTGGAAAAACCAGAATTCCCCTAAACTGCTAGTGGGATTGTAAAACAGGACAAGCACTTTGGAAAGCAGTTAGGCAGTTTCTTTAAAAATTCAATATTATCTACCCAATGATCCAGCCATTTCACTCGTGGGTATTTACCCAAGAGAAATAAAAGCACGTGTCCATACAAAGACTTGTACATGGATTTTAACATCAGCTTTATTTGTAATAGCCAAAAACTTGAAACAACCCTTCAACAGGTGAATGGATAAGCAAACTCTGGCATATCCATATGATGCCATACTACTAGAAATTATCAGAAACGAATTATTGCTATGCACTATACCATGGATGAATCCCAAGATAGTATACAGAATGAAAGAAGCCAGACAGGAGTATATACGATTGATTATTCCATTTATATAAAGTTCTAGGAAATTCAAACTAACCCATGGAGATATAAAGTGGATCAGTGACTGCAGGGGAAGAGGAGCAACAGAGAAGAATTGCAAAGGACCACTAAGAAACTCTGGGGAATTACGGACATGTTTGTAACTTGATTATGGTAGTGGTTTCACAAGTATATGCGTGTGTCAAAAGTTGCCAAACTGTACACTTTAAATACAGGCAGTTACTGTATGCAATTATACATCAATAAAGCTATTTTTAAAAAACAGTGTCTGAAAAACAAAAACCATTTCTGGCAGATGGTGGGCATTCAGTAAATATTTGTTGAATTAAAAACAAAAAGAAAAGCATGGTTACAAAGAGTGAACGGTTCCTTACCTGGATATCCTTGAAGGAAAGAGGTTGGCTGGGGTGGGGTGGGGGGATACCACTGCCCATAACCCAGCCCCATGATGGTACCAGGGTTCATTCATCCCTCTGCACAGGTTTTCACAGCAATCCAGCTGATGGTAATTTATTCCATTTATTTAATTAATATTCATGAAGAAATGAGAATGTACCTGAATTTCCACCAAGGACCAGAGCTATGTCAACTCTTTATTGTGTATGGTCCACAAAAAAGTCTGCCTTCTATCAAGGCATAATACCTTACATAGGCTAAAGAAAAATAAGTACTCATCCTTTACAACAGAAGCATAAATATACTATAGGCCAAATATGATACACAAGTGGGCCATTTGTTCGTAATGGCTCTGCACCAAGATCTCACTGGTGCTTACCAATAACCTGATAGTAAGCATTCAATATATTTCTGTGAAGCCCTTTCCTCCAGGTAGAAACCCTCAGATGACCACTTTGGGGTCTCATTCACAACCCTGTAGCCAATGGCAATTTCATTTCTGTTTACTTATATTAAAAGCATTTCCCTCTTCCAACTTCGTTATGCCACCCAAGGATGACGAGAAGAAGAAAGATGCCAGAATGTCAGCCAAGAAAGGCAAGGATCCAGTGAACAAATCTGGGGGTGAGGCCAAAAAGAAGAAGTGGTCCCAGAGGCAGAGTTCAGGACATGCTTAATAACCTAGTCTAGTTTGACAAAGCGACATACGACAAACTGTAAAGAAGCTGTAACTCCAGCTGTCGTCTCTGAGAGACAAGATTCGTGGCTCCCTGGCCAGGGCAACCCTTCAGAACCCTTAGCATGCATATACTTAGTCAAGGACTTATTAAACTGGCTTCAAAGCACAGAGCTCAAGTGATTTACACCAGAAACACCAAGGGCGGAAATGCCTCAGCTGCTGGTGAAGATGCATAAACAGGTCCCACCAACTGTACATTTTGAAAATTAAAACTTTATTAAATTAAAAAAAAAAAGCATTCCCACTCGCCAACACACACTTATCTCACAAGGATTTTCCCAGCGCCCCTGCGGGAGTAGGTAGAACACACACATCATTGAGATGAGAAAATGCAGACAAACAGATGAAGCGATGTGCCTGGTAGGACACAGCCAGGCCCCAGTTGGAGCCTGGGTCACACGGCTGCCCACATGGCCTGCCAGCAAAGTCAGGGGAGGAAGCACCATCTCCAGCGTGGGCCTCACAGAAGCCATGACCCTCACCAGCTCTCAGGTTAGAGGGGCTGTCCTGTGAGGTCATCCCCAATGTCCCAAGGCCTACGAGCCACAGAGACTAAACCCCTGCCTTTGCTCGCTCATCAGCTGATAAAGAAGAAGAATCTGATTACAGATGGGGCCAGAAGATTCCGTGGGTCTGGAAGCCAAAGTGGATGCCTTTTGTCCAACTCAGCTCTTGTCTGCAGAGCCAACAGGCTGTTTAAATAGATCTCAGATGACAACTGTGCTGGGAGCCCAAGGTCAGGGAAAAACGCGGCCACAAGACCTGCCACTTGGGACTGGGGTCTCAGAGATGGGAGGTTTCTCCAAGGAGAAAAGATGGAGGAGGAGGGCTGGTCTCACAGCACAAGCCCTGGACGCCTCGTTCCAGCCTGGCATTTCAGCAACACAGGCTCTCTCCCCTACAATAAGGCCACAAGCCCAGGAGGTCGGTTAAAACACCAAAGGCCAGCTCATTAAGTACCGCACCCCTTATCTCCAAACGACTTTAAAATCAACCACTCAGATTCCAACAGGGACATGCAGCTCCAGAATTCAAGAAATAACTCAGGAAGCTGGTGGAGGGTGGCGACCAAGATTACCAGCCGTGATGTCAGACAAACCTGCTTGTAGACCCTACTCTTCGTCTTCTTAGCTGTGCAAACTCAGGCAAGTCACTCTACCTCTCTGAGCTTCCATTCCTCATTTAGAGAATGCGGAGGGTGGAAATACCTACCTCACTGTCTTACTATGAGGATTCAATGGATTAATGCATGAGAGAGCTTAGTAAACTGCAGGGTCTGTAGTAAGCGCCCCCTAAATATTACTTGTAATTAAGGTACTGATTGGAGACAGAAGTAAAGGAAAGGGAGAGCCTGGCCTTTCGCTGGACCAGACTCCATGGAAGAGGGGGGCGGATAGAATGAGGACCCAGGAGACACGAGGCAGAGGGATCCAGAACTGAGCACGTGGATGCTAACAGTGCCTGTGGAAGGCCACCAGACCCTTCTTCTGCTGTCTAATTATTATTCTCTTTGACAGATGATGAAACTGAACTCAGCTGGTTTCATGGCAGGCCCCCCAGCAGCTCCAGTTTCACCACAGGGCCCTCTGGTCTCTCCTCCACTCTTTATCGAGACTGGATCCCTTCCCATCTGGAGAGCCACTGGGGACAGGAAGTGCCTTTCAACAAAACCTCTTCCAGCCCAGCTCAGAAAACAGCTGACCTGCTCCTGCTTCCATGCCACAGCACCTGCAAACTTGCACTGGTGCTGCACCGTGAGACCTGCATGAATGACCCCCTGTCGGGAGAGCCCCACAAACCCAGCAGCCCACCGCCCTGTGCTAGAACAGTGCACAGACATTCCAGCCTTGATTCGACCTCTGTGTGTTGCAAGCCAGCCTCAGGCAGCTCAGTGCTAAATAGACTCTTGTGGTGAGAGTGTAGAAAGGTACATAGAGATAAATCACTCTGGCCCTACTCACCAGGAGAACAAATGCCACCCAAGTCACAGGGTTGGCTGCGACAAGTTTGTCTTAGAGGCAGTGGCACAGATAAAAGGCTTCGGGAGTTCCAAGAAAAGGGAGTGGAGCCTTCCAGCTGGAGGGCAGGAAGCAGGCATTTGACCCAGGTGGCATTTCTGTGCCCCAGGCAGCCAAATCTATGGGGATTTAGCTCCTGACTTTCCTGGAGGAGACACGGGAACAGGTGATGGAGGCGGCTAAGAGCATTTCTCTAAAGACCTTGAAGGGGATCCAGAGCCCAAAATGTGGGCAGACTTCCTCAAACCTTGCTCCATCCTCAGACTCTGAGACTCCCCATGCCCCCTCCCACACCCCTAAGAGCTCCCAAGAGAACCGGGCTGGATTTGTACACAGAAAGAGTCTCATTCAGGACTTGCCGTGACTATGAAGCCAGAATGACCAGGAGAGAGATCTGAGATCTTATACACTCATGCCCTCAGCTCACCATAAGTGTCTGGGCTCGGGGCTCCCCCTCTCATTCCTCAGTCATTCCACAAGCATGAATGACAGCCTTCTACTCCCCAGCCCTAGGAATCATTTATTAGGTGGAAAGAGATAGGGTACAGAGGACAGAATGGGAAACTCAGACTTTGCATCTCCCTAGAACCTCTCCCAAACAACTCCAGGCTTCTCACATCCTCTAATTCATTTATGCATTCTTCAATAAACAAATATTTCTTGAGCCCTAGCTCTCCACCAGGCCGACAGTCTCCTCCTTTTTCCAAAGTTTACTATTATTGCTTCTCAAATTGAGGTGGACTAACCCTCTGCCACAGAAACATGAAATTGTTGTAAAATGAAGACTTCCCAGGAACCCTCTCATCCCACCCCACACTGTGTCAGAACCTCACCAGTAAATCTGGGGCCACAGACAGAGGCAGCTGTCCACCCACATCCTGCTCCCGGGCGTGTGATCTGTGCAAGCACGTGGGGCGTCAAGCTCAGACAGGTTTCCCAGAGGGTTTGGTGACCTGCTGTCACCATCTTGTAATTTTCTTTTTTTTTTTTTTTTTTGAAGAATAGTTGCTGATGTAGTTGCTATTTAGTCACTAAGTCATGTCTGACTTTTTTGCAGCCCCATGGACTGTAGCCCGCCAGGCTCCTCTGTCCATGGAATTTCTCAGGCAAGAAGACTGGAGTGGGGTGCCATTTGCTCCTCCAGGGGATCTTCTTGACCCAAGAATTGGCAGGCAGATTCTCTACCACTGAGCCACTAGGGAAGCCCGTAGCTGCTGTACATCATTATATAGGATACAGGTATACAATACAATGATTCACAATTTTAAAGGTTATACTCCATGTATAGTTATTATTTTTAAATTCCCTACATTCCCTGTGTTGTACAATATATCCTGGTAGCTTATTTTATCTGTTTGTACCTCTTAATCCCCCACCTCATGTTGCCCCTTCCCCCTTCCCTCTCCTCACTGGTAACCACTAGTTTGTTTTCTGTATCTGTGATTCTGCTTCTTTTTTGTTATATTCACTAGTTTGATGTATTTTTAGATTGCATGTATAAGTGATGTGATACAGTATTTGTCTTTCTCTCTCTGATTTATAATGTCTTCCAAGTCCCTCCATGTTGCTGCAAATGACAGAAGTCTGTTCTTTTTATGGCTGAATAGTATTCCATTGTCTATATTAATACATATACAAAACCTCCTTTGTTTATTCATCTGTTAATGGACACTTAGTTCAGTTCAGTCGCTCAGTCGTGTCCGACTCTTTGTGACCCCATGAATCGCAGCACACCAGGCCTCCCTGTCCATCACCATCTCCCGGAGTTCACTCAGATTCACGTCCATTGAGTCCGTGATGCCATCAGCCATCTCATCCTCGGTCGTCCCCTTCTCCTCCTGCCCCCAATCCCTCCCAGCAACAGAGTCTTTTCCAATGAGTCAACTCTTCTCATGAGGTGGCCAAAGTGCTGGAGTTTCAGCTTTAGCATCAGTCCTTCCAAAGAAATCCCAGGGCTGATCTCCTTCAGAATGGACTAGTTGGATCTCCTTGAAATCCAAGGGACTCTCAAGAGTCCTCTCCAACACCACAGTTCAAAAGCATCAATTCTTCGGCGCTCAGCCTTCTTCACAGTCCAACTCTCACATCCATACATGACCACAGGAAAAACCATAGCCTTGACACGACGGACCTTAGTCAGCAAAGCAATGTCTCTGCTTTTGAATATGCTGTCTAGGTTGGTCATAACTTTCCTTCCAAGGAGTAAGGGTCTTTTAATTTCATGGCTGCAGTCACCAGCTGCAGTGATTTTGGAGCCCAAAAAATAAAGCCTGACACTGTTTCCACTGTTTCCCCATATATTTCCCATGAAGTGATGGGACCGGATGCCATGATCTTTGTTTTCTGAATGTTGAGCTTTAAGCCAACTTTTTCACTCTCCTCTTTCACTTTCATCAAGAGGCTTTTTAGTTCCTCTTCACTTTCTGCCATAAGGGTGGTGTCATCTGCATATCTCAGGTGACTGATATTTCTCCCGGCAATCTTGATTCCAGCTTGTGTTTCTTCCAGTCCAGTGTTTCTCATGATGTACTCTGCATAGAAGTTAAATAAGCAGGGTGACAATATACAGCCTTGACGTACTCCTTTTCCTATTTGGAACCAGTGTGTTGTTCCATGTCCAGTTCTAACTGTTGCTTCCTGGCCTGCATACAGATTTCTCAAGAGGCAGGTCAGGTGGTCTGGTATTCCCATCTCTTTCAGAATTGTCCACAGTTTATTGTGATCCACACAGTCAAAGGCTTTGGCATAGTCAATAAAGCAGAAATAGATGTTTTTCTGGAACTCTCTTGCTTTTTCCATGATCCAGTGGATGTTGGTAATTTGATCTCTGGTTCCTCTGACTTTTCTAAAATCAGCTTGAACATCAGGAAGTTCACGGTTCACGTATTGCTGAAGCCTGGCTTGGAGAATTTTGAGCATTACTTTACTAGCATGTGAGATGAGTGCAACTGTGCGGTAGTTTGAGCATTCTTTTGCATTGCCTTTCTTTGGAATTGGAATGAAAACTGACCTTTTCCAGTCCTGTGGCCACTGCTGAGTTTTCCAAATGTGCTGGCAGCGCTTTCACAGCATCATCTTTCAGGATTTGAAATAGCTCAAGTGGAATGCTGTCACCTCCACTAGCTTTGTTCGCAGTGATGCTTTCTAAGGCCCACTTGACTTCACATTCCAGGATGTCTGGCTATAGATGAGTGATCACACCATCGTGATTATCTGGGTGGTGAAGATCATTTTTGTACAGTTCTTCTGTGTATTCTTACCATCTCTTCTTAATATCTTCTGCTTCTGTGAGGTCCTTACCATTTCTGTCCTTTATCGAGCCCATCTTTGCATGAAATGTTCCCTTGGTATCTCTAATTTTCTTGAAGAGATCTCTAGTCTTTCCCATTCTGTTCTTTTCCTCTATTTCTTTACATTGATCGCTGAAGAAGACTTTCTTATCTCTTCTTGATATTTTTTGGAACTCTGCATTCTGATGCTTATATCTTTCCTTTTCTCCTTTGCTTTTCACCTCTCTTCTTTTCACAGCTATTTGTAAGGCCTCCCCAGACAGCCATTTTGCTTTTTTGCATTTCTTTTCCATGGGGATGGTCTTGATCCCTGTCTCCTGTACAATGTCACGAACCTCATTCCATAGTTCATCAGGCACTCTATCTATCAGATCTAGGCCCTTAAATCTGTTTCTCACTTCCACTGTATAATTATAAGGGATTTGATTTAGGTCATACCTGAATGGTCTAGCGGTTTTCCCTGCTTTTCAGTTTAAGTCTGAATTTGGCAATAAGGAGTTCATGATCTGAGCCACAGTCAGATCCTGGTCTTGTTTCTGTTGACTGTATAGAGCTTCTCCATCTTTGGCTGCAAAGAATAGAATCAATCTGATTTCGGTGTTGACCATCTGATGATGTCCATGTGTAGAGTCTTCTCTTGTGTTGTTGGAAGAGGGTGTTTGCTATGACCAGTGCATTTTCTTGGCAAAACTCTCTTAGTCTTTGCCCTGCTTCATTCCGCATTCCAAGGCCAAATTTGCCTGTTATTCCAGGTGTTTCTTGACTTCCTACTTTTGCATTCCAGTCTCCGATAATGAAAAGGACATCTTTTTTTGGGTGTTAGTTCTAAAAGGTCTTGTAGGTCTTCGTAGAACCATTCAACTACAGCTTCTTCAATGTTACTGACTGGGGCATAGACTTGGATAACTGTGATATTGAATGGTTTGCCTTGGAGATGAACAGAGATCATTCTGTTGTTTTTGAGACTGCATCCAAGCACTGCATTTTGGACTCTTTTGTTGACCATGATGGCTACTCCATTTCTTCTGAGAGATTCCTGCCTGCAGTAGTAGATATAATGGTCATCTGAGTTAAATTCACCCTTCCAGGCCATTTTAGTTCACTGATTCCTAGAATGTCGACGTTCACCCTTGCCATCTCTTGTTTGACCACTTCCAATTTGCCTTGATTCATGGACCTAACATTCCAGATTCCTATGCAATATTGCTCTTTACAGCATCGGACCTTGCTTCTTTCACCAGTTACATCCACAGCTGGGTATTGTTTTTGCTTTGGCTCCATCCCTTCATTCTTTCTGGAGTTATTTCTCCACTGATCTCCAGTAGCATATTGGGCACCTACTGACCTGGGGAGTTCCTCTTTCAGTATCCTATCATTTTGCCTTTTCATGCTGTTCATGGGGTTCTCAAGGAAAGAATACTGAAGTGGTTTGCCATTCCCTTCTCCAGTGGACCACATTCTGTCAGACCTCTCCACCATGACGTGCCCATCTTGGGTTGCCCCACGGGCAGGGCTTAGTTTCTTTGAGTTAGACAAGGCTGTGGTCCTAGTGTGATTAGATTGACTAGTTTTCTGTGAGTATGGTTTCAATGTGTCTGCCCTCTGATGCCCTCTTGCAACACCTACCATCTTACTTGGATTTCCCTTACCCCGGGCGTGGGGTATCTCTTCACGGCTGCTCCAGCAAAGCACAGCCGCTGCTCCTTACCTTGGATGAGGGATATCTCCTCACCGCCACCCTTCCTGACCTTCAATGTGGGATGGCTCCTCTAGGCCCTCCTGCACCCTCGCTGCCACCCCTTCCTTGGATGTGGGGTTGCTCCTCCCGGCCGCTGCCCCTGGCTGTCCACTGGGTGGACGAGGATGGACACTTAGGTTGCCTCTGTATGTTGGCAACTGTAAAAAATGCAGCTATGAACATTGGGCTGCACGTATCTTTTCAAATTAGTGTTTTTGTTTCTTTCAGATACACACACACACACACGAGTTGAATTGCTAGGTCATATAGTAGTTCTATTTTCAGTTTTTTGAGAAACCATACTGTTCTCCACAGTGGCTGTACCAATTTAAATTCCCACCAACAGTGTACAAGGGTTCCCTTTTCTCCGCATCCTCACCAACATTTGCTATTTGTACTCTTTTTGATGATGGCTATTCTGACAGGTGTGGGGTGATATCTCACTGTGGTTTTGATTTGTATTCCCCGATGATCAGCAGTGTTGAGCATCTTTTCATGTGCCTGTTGGCCATCTGCATTTCCTCTTTGAAAAAATTCTTAATTTGAGATTCTGAGTAATTCTATGTTTGTGTTTTACAGGTGAAGCCCAGTGGAAAGCTGGGGTGTGCATATGAGCAGAGCAGATATGGGCATAATGTGTGGCCACCATTCTTTTTTTGCAAGGGGGATCAAACCATTTTATTGAGGGGCTTCAGGGGAGGGTCAAAAACCTGGGAAGACAATGAGATCTGACATCCTTCTCCTGGCCATCTCCCCAGCTTCTCAGCTGCTGAAAGTTGGCCACCATTCTTTGCTTCACCATTTGTACATAGCATTTGCGATTCCTATGAGCACAGAATTCCAGTGGACTCACAGTGCACGCAACTCAGCAAGACTCAGAGTAAGCACAAGTTAGTGTATTATGGCAACAGCTGAGTGGCAAGAGAGCTGATAGCCTCGACAAGTGACGTTTTCCATTCAAATCAGAACTTGCTTTGAACATAGAAAGAAGGAAATGTCTCCTAGGAAACATGACTAACCAAGGAATGGGAAAGGCAGAGAAACTCATAGACCTATTTCCTTTCTGTCCTTTCCTCACCAGGAAGCTGAAAGTAGGGAGAGCTAGCTGATAGAATGTGGGAACACAAAGAGGTGCAATAAAAACAGTAGAGCTTGTTGGTAAGAGTTTCCATTATTCACATGTGAGCTATGAAAATCAATTGTGTAAGTGTGGTGGTTCCACTAGGTAAACATTCTTGTACTTTCATCCAAACTGGCATTGTACAATATAACTATAAAATTCATGTAATAATTTAATTCTTAAATTTTCATTTACTTAGAACTCTGTTAAGTAGAAAATTAAAAAGACCTTGAGATGAGAATATAAATTGGTGCAGCCACTATGGAAAACAGTTTTGAGGTTCCTTAAAAAAACTAAAAATAGAGTTGCCATATGATCCAACAATCCCATTCCTGGGCGTATATCCAAAAAAGACAAAAACTCTTACTTCAAAAGATATGTGCACCCCAATGTTCATAGCAGCACCATTTATAATAGTCAATACATGAAAACACCCTAAATGTCCATTGATAGATGAATGGATAAAGAAAATGTGGTGTATATACATATATATATGAATATTATTAAGTCATAAAAAAGAATGAAATAATGCCATTTGCAATAACTTGGATGAATCTAAAGATTATCATACTAAGTGAAATGTCAGGCAGAGAAAGAAAATATATAATGTCACTTATATATGGAAACTTTAAAAATAACACGAATCACTTATTTATAAAACAGAAATAGACTCACAAACATAGAAAACAAGCCTACAGTTGTCAAAGGGGAGTGTGATAGGGGAAGGATAAATTAGGAGTACAGGATTAACAGATAGACACCACTATGTATAAAATAGATAAACAAGGACTTATTGTATACCACAGGGAATTATACTCACCATTGAAAGGTTGTTGTTGACCCACGAAAAAACACCGGGATTCTTGGCCTCCAGAGGAGAAGAATTCAATCTGGGGCAGAGATGAGGCTTGATCGCTCAGAGCTTTTGTGTAATAAAGTTTTTATTAAAGTATAAAGGAGATAGAGAAAGCTTCTAACATAGGCATCAGAAGGGAGCGGAAAGAGTACCCCCCTGCCAGTCTTCAGCTGGATGTTATATAGTCACTAGCAGTCTGTTAATGAAAGAAAGAAATGTCTTAAAACTCAGAATGGCACCAGGCCCCTCATCCATAACATGTATTTTGGGATAATCTCGGCACCAGACATTCATCCCAGGCCATAAAACAATTGACTTGAATCTTGTAGAAGGTCAGATTACCATACAAGTAGTTTCGTTTACATAGATTAGGGGAACAATATCTGAGTATAACATAATGGTTTGTCCAGTAGGTTCTGAGCCATTAGGTGGAACCAACTTGAAGACAGAGTCTGGGGTAAATGCATAGTACATTAACATAGCTTAAGACAAACATTTCTGTAAGAAAAATGCATTGGTTAACTCAAGGTTTGAGAATAGTTAATTTCAGGGGAGACCAGGTGTCATTATGGCAACACAGTATTTTAAGAGAAACAGTCCTTTTAAATTTGTATAGAGAAGGAAAAAAATATCACTAGTTTGTTTCCTCCTGCCGCTTAAGAGAGATAAAAATGTCTGACACTTGCAGCCTATTTCCTCCTTTGGAGACCCCTGGCCTTCCTGCCTGTTACCCTCTCAGCATCATGTAATAACCTAAAAGGGAAAAGAATCTGAAGCTGTACACCTGAATCTAACATAATATCATAAATCAACAAGGTTAATTTTGTTTTAATTAAATGAGGGGATAAAACATTAAAAAAGAAAAAAGAAGACTTCCCTAGCGATCCAGGGGTTGAGAATCCACCTGCCAATGCAGGGGACAAAGGTTCAATCCTTGGTCTGGGAAGATCCCACATGTCTAGGGGCAACTAAGCCCACAGGCCACAACCACTAAGCCCATGCTCTGAGGCCCACGAGCCACAGTTGCTGAAGCCTGTGCCCCTCGAGCCTGTGCTTTGCAACAGGAGAAGCCACGGCAGTGAGAAGCCTGAGCACAGCAGCTAGGGAGGAGCCTCCCACTCGCTGCAACTAGAGAAAGTCCACATGCAGGGAAGATCCCGCACAGCCAAAAATAAAGAAAGAAAAAAACAGAAAACACCATGAGAGCTTTATGTTTTTGTAGCTCTAGTGGCTTTTTTTTTTTTTTCCTGCTCTTTGAACAAAGGGCCCACATTTCCATTTTTCCCTGGGACTCACAAATTATGTGCAGACCTGAGTACACCTGCACAGGTACATAGCAAGGGAACATTGAGTAATGCACAGCTGGATAATAGCGGCAGAGCTCTGCAGATGCCAGAGCCAGAAGCAGTGATGTGCGGGGCTGGCTGTCAACAGTCAACACGGCAACTCTGCGCCAGTTTGCACTCAATGACGTAACACTGAAATCTGCCGGGGTGGTGGTGCTGACATCACAGAAATGAACAGATCCTTCAGATCAGGGCTCTTTTTGTCCCAGAGAGCTAAACTTTCACGAGCACACAACTGATCAGAGGCCAACTAGCTCAACCTCCTCATGAAATCAAAGGGTATGCGACTGTCTAAAGTCTCACCATTCCTAATGAGGGGCTTGTCATATTCTGGGTCTGAGGTCTTAATGTGGAAAAGAGTCATTCCAGGGGCTAGAATCCTGGCAGATATCCCTGTGCTGGAGATGGTGCAGGCTCTCTGGGATGCTCCAGGGTTTAACTGGGACTGATGGTGTCCTCCCTGAATTGTCCTGTCACCAGGCTGAAAGGGTAACCTTTGCTTATAAGTGCTGGGTCTCACTCCAGAACATGCCTCCCGGCCCGTAATTACCCTCAGAGCATGCTGTTTCCACTTAGGGAAACCTGAGCTTCTTTCCAAATGGCACCGGGCATGACCTGAAATTACATGTTTGCCTTCTGAAATGGGCACACAAGTCAAGCCCGCTGCCCTGGAGTCCCAGCAGACCAAGAGGCAGGAGGCCTGGAGGGGAGGTGGCTGGAGCTGGAGCAGCCATGGACTGGCTAAAGCCAGACTAGAAGTAGGGCCTCCTGTGGGTTCAGCTGCAATGCAGAAGCCTGAGTTTGCTGTCCACACCAGGACTGGACCCACCCAAAGCAAGGCTCTGCAGACTGATCAGTGTCACACTTTGCCTAAAAGCTTCATTCCTCAATGCAAAATACATTTGCCAGTCACCTATCTTGTGGCAGGCATTGGAGATGCAACCCTGAACAAAATGTTTATCCTGTCCTTCTAGGGCTCACAGTCTGGTGAGCAAACCAGATGTGAGGCAAATGATCACACTTTAAAGGAGACTGTGATGTGATCCTTGAGAGAAGTAGGAAACAGTCTAACTCTTTCTGGCCCCACAGAGAAGGGTACAGTCCAGGGTGGTGGGGCAGAAACTATATTTGACTTTGACATTGAAGGATGCATTGGATTGAACCCTTTACGGTTTGAAAGTACTTACATGAACATTCATTAATTTGACTCTAAGAACCATGCTATCAAAAGGAATAAGAAGGATAGTATTAGACCACTTTCAGATCAGTTCAGTCACTCAGTCGTGTCTTACTCTTTGCGACCCGATGAATCGCAGCACGCCAGGCCTCCCTGTTCATCACCAACTCCCGGAGTTCACTCAGACTCACATCCATCGAGTCCGTGATACCATCCAGCCATCTCACCCTCGGTCGTCCCCTTCTCCTCCTGCCCCCGATCCCTCCCAGCATCAGAGTCTTTTCCAATGAGACAACTCTTCTCATGAGGTGGCCAAAGTACTGGAGTTTCAGCTTTAGCATCATTCCTTCCAAAGAAATCCCAGGACTGATCTCCTTCAGAATGGACTGGTTGGATCTCCTTGCAGTCCAAGGGACTCTCAAGAGTCCTCTCCAACACCACAGTTCAAAAGCATCAATTCTTCGGCGCTCAGCCTTCGTCACAGTCCAACTCTCACATCCATACATGACCACAGGAAAAACCATAGCCTTGACTAGACAGACCTTAGTCGGCAAAGTAATGTCTCTGCTTTTGAATATACTATCTAGGTTGGTCATAACTTTTCTTCCAAGGAGTAAGCGTCTTTTAATTTCATGGCTGCAATCACCATCTGCAGTGATTTTGGAGCCCAAAAAAATAAAGTCTGACACTGTTTCCACTGTTTCCCCATATATTTCCCATGAAGTGATGGGACCGGATGCCATGATCTTTGTTTTCTGAATGTTGAGCTTTAAGCCAACTTTTTCACTCTCCTCTTTCACTTTCATCAAGAGGCTTTTTAGTTCCTCTTCACTTTCTGCCATAAGGGTGGTGTCATCTGCATATCTCAGGTGATTGATATTTCTCCCGGCAATCTTGATTTCAGCTTGTGTTTCTTCCAGTCCAGTGTTTCTCATGATGTACTCTGCATAGAAGTTAAATAAGCAGGGTGACAATATACAGCCTTGACGTACTCCTTTTCCTATTTGGAACCAGTGTGTTGTTCCATGTCCAGTTCTAACTGTTGCTTCCTGACCTGCATACAGATTTCTCAAGAGGCAGGTTAGGTGGTCTGGTATTCCCATCTCTTTCAGAATTGTCCACAGTTTATTGTGATCCACACAGTTAAAGGCTTTGGCATAGTCAATAAAGCAGAAATAGATGTTTTTCTGGAACTCTCTTGCTTTTTCCGTGATCCAGTGGATGTTGGTAATTTGATCTCTGGTTCCTCTGCCTTTTCTAAAACCAGCTTGAACATCAGAGAGTTCACGGTTCACGTATTGCTGAAGCCTGGCTTGGAGAATTTTGAGCATCACTTTACTAGCATGTGAGATGAGTGCAACTGTGCGGTAGTTTGAGCATTCTTTTGCATTGCCTTTCTTTGGGATTGGAATGAAAACTGACCTTTTCCAGTCCTGTGGCCACTGCTGAGTTTTCCAAATGTGCTGGCATATTGAGTGCAGCACTTTCACAGCATCATCTTTCAGGATTTGAAACAGCTCAACTGGAATTCCATCACCTCCACTAGCTTTGTTCATAGTGATGCTTTCTAAGGCCCACTTGACTTCACTTTCCAAGATGTCTGGCTCTAGATTAGTGATCACATCATCATGATTATCTGGGTTGTGAAGATCTTTTTTGTACAGTTCTTCTGTGTATTTTTGCCACCTCTTCTTAATATCTTCTGCTTCTGTTAGGTCCATACCATTTCTGTCCTTTATCGAGCCCATCTTTGCATGAAATGTTCCCTTGGTATCTCTAATTTTCTTGAAGAGATCTCTAGTCTTTCCCATTCTGTTCTTTTCCTTTATTTCTTTGCATTGATCGCTGAAGAAGGCTTTCTTATCTCTTCTTGCTATTCTTTGGAACTCTGCCTTCAGATGCTTATGTCTTTCCTTTTCTCCTTTGCTTTTCACCTCTCTTCTTTTCACAGCTATTTGTAAGGCCTCCCCAGACAGCCACTTTGCTTTTTTGCATTTCTTTTCCATGGGGATGGTCTTGATCCCTGTCTCCTGTACAATGTCACAAACCTCATTGCATAGTTCATCAGGCGGGTCATGGTGGAGAGGTCTGACAGAATGTGGTCCATTGGAGGAGGAAATGGCAAGCCACTTCAGTATTCTTGCCTTGAGAACCCCATGAACAGTATGAAAAGGCAAAATGATAGGATACCAAAAGAGGAACTCCCCAGGTCATTAGGTGCCCAATATACTACTGGAGATCAGTGGAGAAATAACTCCAGAAAGAATGAAGGGATGGAGCCAAAGCAAAAACAATACCCAGTTGTGGGTGTGACTGGTGATAGAAGCAAGATCCGATGCTGCAAAGAGCAATACTGCATAGGAATCTGGAATGTTAGGTCCATGAATCAAGGCAAATTGGAAGTGGTCAAACAAGAGATGGCAAGGGTGAACGTCGACATTCTAGGAATCGGCAAACTAAAATGGACTGGAATGGGTGAATTTAACTCAGATGACCATTATGTCTACTACTGTGGGCAGGAATCCCTCAGAAGAAATGGAGTAGCCATCATGGTCAACAAAAGACTCCGAAATGCAGTACTTGGATGCAATCTCAAAAACAACAGAATGATCTCTGTTCGTCTCCAAGGCAAACCATTCAATATCACAGTTATCCAAGTCTATGCCCCAACCAGTAACGCTGAAGAAGCTGAAGTTGAACGGTTTTATGAAGACCTACAAGACCTTTTAGAACTAACACCCAAAAAAATATGTCCTTTTCATTATAGGAGACTGGAATGCAAAAGTAGGAAGTCAAAAAACACCTGGAGTAACAGGCAAATTTGGCCTTGGAATGCAGAATGAAGCAGGGCAAAGACTAATAGAGTTTTGCCATGAAGATGCACTGGTCATAGCAAACACCCTCTTCCAACAACACAAGAGAAGACTCTACACATGGACATCACCAGATGGTCAACACCAAAATCAGATTGATTCTATTCTTTGCAGCCAAAGATGGAGAAGCTCTATACAGTCAACAGAAACAAGACCAGGAGCTGACTGTGGCTCAGATCCTGAACTCCTTATGACCAAATTCAGACTCAAATTGAAGAAATTAGGGAAAACCGCTAGACCATTCAGATATGACCCAAATCAAATCCCTTATGATATTACAGTGGAAGTGAGAAACAGATTTAAGGGCCTAGATCTGATAGATAGAGTGCCTGATGAACTATAGTCCACTTTGGAAAGGTAGAAATTAGGATTCAAGGTGACTTGCTCATGATCACATAACAGGGAAGGAAGAAAAGGGCTGAAAATAGAACAGCTGGGAAAGAAGGTTAGACATTAGTTCCTATCTAATAGGAACAGAGCTGGTCTTAGAAATCGATGTGGGAGAAGGCTGACTCTCCTTTGCCTAGATCCTGATGCAAGGGCAATCTCCATTCTCCTTCCCGTGGGGGTTACTGCTCCTGACCTCTCTCCCACCCTGGCCTCTCTCTTCCCCACAAATGTCACCCAGCTTCTGTCCACCAGCAGCCCCTGACTTCGGAGTCCCCTCAGCCCCCATTCCACCCCCCCCCCCTGCCCCCGTCCCGGCCCACCTCATCTCCACAGGCCAGGAGCACGCAGGTGTGTGGAGCTGGTCCCGGGGTGGAGAGTCTGGGGTCTCTCAGATGAGTCCCAGCATTGACTCCATCCGGAGGTGTGCCCTGTCCCTGTCAGCTACACAGAGCCACCTGGAGAACTTGTGAAACACAGAGTCCTGAGGCTCACCTCTGGTGAGTGTGGTAGAGTAACTTGAGGTAGGGCTGAGGAATCTATGTGACTTTTAAAGTTGCCACCCTTACAATGGGAAAAGTACATTCAGTTCAGTTCAGCTCAGTTCAGTTGCTCAGTCGTGTCCGACTCTTTGCGCTTTTAATTCTACCTGCACCGTTTCATCTAAGCTATACCTGTAGGTGCAAAGATGCTTACTGTGGCATATTGCCTTTTCATTATTGTAAAAGGGGGAGGAAAAAAATTAAAGGTCTACAGGTAATCTGATGTAACCAAATTTGAGAATTAGTCTTCCAGCCCCCAGGGATCATTTCATCAGCTCTGTCTTCAAGTAGAACTGCCCTTGAGTCAAGCCTCAGAGATTGCGGCCCACTCCTTGTCCAGATTTCTAGGGAAGTGGTGAATCCCCCTTCCCAACTGTCTCTATTGCCTTAGCTCCCTCCCTGACAGACAGCCCCTCCCAGTGGTTCCCTCCAGCCCATTGGCTGTACTGGTTTCCCCGTGGTGAACTGACCCTTGACACGAACTAAGAGCCATTTTCCCTTTATACTCGCTGTGGCGGGGGGTGGAAGCTTGCAGAGTTGAAGTCATATGTGTGATAATAAATTTTTTAGATGAAAATAATATGGAACTTTGAACAGAGATTATTAGGGTGCTATAGGAGTGGGTGTGGGGAAAGAAAATGGGGAAGGAAAAGGGGAGCAGGGATTCCCCGATACCTCCATGGTGAGAAAAGGCAGAACAAAGAGTATTCCCTCGTTTGAGCTGGAAGTCTAAAAGCAAGATGTTGGCAGGTTCAAGTCCTGATGGCCTGAAGAGAAGGATCTGCTCCAGGCCTCTCCCCCAGGCTTGCAGATGGCCGGCTTCACGTCATCTTCCCTCTACGTATGTCTCTGTGTCCAGGTTTCCCGTTTTTATCAGGACCCCAGTCATGCTGGGTTAGGACCTCATGGCCTCGCTTTCACTTCATTATCTCTGTAAAGATTCTACCTCCAAACAAGGCCATATTCTGAGATACCTGGGGATTAGGACTTCAGTATATAACACAATTCAACCCATAATGTTGCTGCTTTTATTGAGTCGCTAAGTTGTGTCTGACTCTGCAACTCCATGGACGGCAGCATGCCAGGCTCCTCTGTCCTCCACTATCTCCCAGAGTTTTCTCAGATTCATGTCCATTGTATCAGTGATGCTATCTAACCATCTCATCCTCTGCCTCCTTCTCCTTTTGCCTTCAATCTTATAATACCAAGCTAAAATTTCATGTTCTCATGGCACCCGCTGGCCCCTCTGCCTGTTTCACAGAAGGGCAAAACTGAGACCCAGGCAGCAAGCTGCCCTTCCACAGGAGCTCCAGTGAATCATCAGTGGGAGCCAGAAGCTGACCCAGCAACCCGGACTCCCAGCCCAAGTGGTCACCACAGGCTCCCATAAAGCCAGAAGGCAGAGGCTTCCGAATTGGAATTTGAATCCATCCAACTCTGTGTGGTTTGCTCCAAGAGCTTTTTATTTACTTTAAAATATAGACGTATAGGGAGCTGCGCGCCCTCCAATATATGTGCAACACCCTCGGCTGAGATGATCTGTGAAACCCCAAATTGTCTCCATTAGGTTCCCAGGAACCTCTTCGCTGAGCACAACCAGACCTCAAACCCCACTGCCTGGACAACCTCCAGTTAGTCATTCCGGTCACTCTGGAGTCTGAAAATCCCTCACATGACCCCCGTCCCGGCCCCTCCTTTGCCACATCATCAGAATTCAATAAGTCCATGCTCAGTTCAAATTCAAAAATCTTTTTTTTTCCTTTTTTTCAATATCCTGATTTATTTTCTAGATCAGGGATCCCCAACCTCCAAGATCTCATGCCTGATGATCTGAGGTGGAGCTGATGTAAAAATAATAGGAATAAAGAGCACAATCAATGTAAAGTGCTTGAATCATCCAGAAACCATCCCTCCTGATATCAGTCCATGGAAAACCTGTTTTCCATGAAATCGGTACCTGGTGCCAGAGGTTGGGGACCGCTCTTCCAGACCACAGGGGGCAGCCACTACCCAGGTCTTCCAAGGGTGATCTGAAAATACCAGGACAGGGACTTAGACTAAACACAAGAAAGAACTTGCTGATGCATTTGGCACAGCTCAGACAGCTCTGATCAGTCTCTGAGCTGGTATTCAGTAGATTTTCATCATAGCTGTGCTAGGACAGAGAGGCTATAGAAACTCTGAAGGTACATCTGGTTCTCTCTGGGACTCAACCAAGTCCTAAAGAATGAGCTCACTATCCTGTGGACTCCCCACATGGGTGTAAAGGCATTAAAACATGTACAGGGAGAATCAGTGTATTCCTCCAACAGAACAGGACTTCTCAGGGATGGCCACTATTATCACTACCACCACCAATGCCTCGTGAGGAACTTTCAGGAAATGGCATAGTGCTCCTCCTGTAGATGAGAATTCTTGGCTCCCTGGGATTCACAGTCAAAAACGCACACAGTGGGAAACTCTAATTCAAAAGAATACATGCACCCCAGTGCTCATAGTGGCACTGTTTACAATAGCCAAGACATTGGAGCAACCTAAATGTCCATTGATGGACAAATGGATAAAGAAAATGCAATGTGTGTGTACTCTACATATATATATATATATATGAATATTATGCAGTCATTAAAAAATCAAATAATGTCATTTGCAGCAATATGGATAGACCTAGAGATTGTTTCATTTCTTTGAGATTATCAAAGAAATAGAGGAAAACAATAGAATGGGAAAGACTAGAGATCTCTTCAAGAAAACTAGAGATACCAAGGGAACATTTCATGCAAAGATGGACTCAATAAAGGACAGAAGCGGTATGGACCTAACAGAAGCACAAGATATTCAGAAGAGGTGGCAAGAATACACAGAAGAACTGTACAAAAAAATATCTTCACAACCTAGATAATAATGATGGTGTGATCACTCACCTAGAGCCAGACACCCTGGAATGAGAAGTCAAGTGGGCCTTAGAAAGCATCACTACAAACAAAGCTAGTGGAGGTGATGGAATTCCAGTTGAGCTATTTCAAATCCTAAAAGATGATGCTATGAAAGTGCTACACTCAATATGACAGCAAATTTGAGAAACTCAGCAGGGGCCACAGGATTGGAAAAGGTCAGTTTTCATTCCAGTCCCAAAGAAAGGCAATGCCAAAGAATGCTCAAACTACTGCACGATTGCACTCATCTCACGTGCTACTAAAGTAATGCTCAAAATTCTTCAAGCCAGGCTTTAACAATACATGAACCATGAAATTCCAGATGTTCAACATAGATTTAGAAAAGGCAGAGGAACCAGAGATCAAATTGCCAACATCCGCTGGATCATAGAAAAAGCAAGAGAGTTCCAGAAAAACATCTATTTCTGCTTTATTGACTATGCCAAAGCCTTTAACTGTGTGGATCACAAGAAAATGTAGAAAATTCTAAAGAGATGGGAATATCAGACCACCTGACCTGCCTTCTGAGAAATCTGTATGCAGGTCAGGAAGCAACAGTTAGAACTGGACATGAAACAACAGACAGGTACCAAACAGGAAAAGGAGTACGCCAAGGCTGTATATTGTCATCCTGTTTATTTAACTTATATGCAGAGTACATCATGAGAAATGCTGGGCTGGATGAGGCACAAGCTGGAATCAAGATTGGCAGGAGAAATCTCAATAACCTGAGATATGCAGATGACACCACCCTTATGGCAGAAAGTGAAGAACTAAAAAGCCTCTTGATGAAAGTGAAAGAGGAGAATGAAAAAGTTGGCTTAAAACTCAACATTCAGAAAACTAAGATCATGGCATCCGGTCCCATCACTTCATGGCAAATAGAGGGGGAAACAATGGAACCAGTGGCTGACTTTGATTTTAGGGGCTCCAAAACCACTGCAGAAGGTGATTGCAGCCATGAAATTAAAAGACGCTTACTCCTTGGAAGGAAAGTTAAGACCAACCTAGACAGCATATTGAAAAGCAGAGACATTACTTTGCCAACAAAGGTCCGTCTAGTCAAGGCTATGGTTTTTCCAGTAGTCATATATGGATTGTGAGTTGGACTACAAAGAAAGCTGAGCACCGAAGAATTGATGCTTTTGAACTGTGGTGTTGGAGAAGACTCTTGAGAGTCCTTTGGACAGCAGAGAGATCCAACCAGTCCATCCTAAAGGAGATCAGTCCTGAGTGCTCATTTGAACGACAAATGTTGAAGCTGAAACTCCAATACTTTTGGCACCTGATGTGAAGAGCTGACTCATTTGAAAAGCCCTGATGCTGGGAAAGATTGAGGGCAGGAGGAGAAGGGGACAACAGAGGATGAGATGGCTGGATGGCATCACCGACTCGATGGACATGAGTTTGAGTGAACTCTGGGAGTTGGTGATGGACAGGGAGGCCTGGCATGCTGCGGTTCATGCAGTCGCAAAGAGTCGGACACAACTGAGCGACTGAACTAAACTGAACTAAACTGAGAGATTATCATGCTAATTGAAGTAAGTCAGGCAGAGAGAAAGACAAATATCACATGATATTGCTTATGTGAGGAATCTAAAAAATGATGCAAATGAATTTATTTACAAAACTGAAAACAAACCAAAGGGGAAAGGGAGAAGAGACAAATGAGTTTAGAATTAACAGATACACACTCACTTCAGTTCAGTTCAGTTCAGTTCAGTCGCTCAGTCGTGTCCGACTCTTTGTGACCCCATGAATCACAGCATGCCAGGCCTCCCTGTCCATCACCAACTCCCAGAGTTCACCCAAACTCATGTGCATCGAGTCAGTGATGCCATCCAGCCATCTCATCCTCTGTTGTCCCCTTCTCCTCCTGCCCCCAATCCCTCCCAGCATCAGGGTCTTACTATAAACAAAATAGATAAACAATAAGGATGTACTGTATAATGCAGGGAACTATATTCAATATCTTGTAATAACCTATAATGGAAAAGAAATTGAAAAAGAATACATGTATGTATATGTGTGTACTTTTGTGGTTGTTCAGTTACTGAGTCATGTCCAACTCTTTGCCACCCTATGGACTGCAGCACGCCAGGCTTCCCTGTCCTTCACCATCTCCCGGAAGTTGCTCAAACTCACGTCCATTGAGTCAGTGATGCCATCCAACCATCTTATCCTCTGTCATCCCTTCTCCTTCTGCCCTCAGTCTTTCCCAGCATCAGGATCTTTTTCCAATGAGTTGGCTCTCAGCATCAGGTGGCCAAAGTATTGGAACTTCAGCTTCAGCATCAGTCCTTCCAGTGAATATTCAGGACTGATTTCCTTTAGGATTGACTGGTTGGATCTCCTTATTGTCCAAGGGATTCTCAAGAGTCTTCTCCAGCATCACAGTTTGAAAGCATCAATTCTTCGGCACCCAGCTTTCCTTAACGGTCCAACTCTCACATCCATATATGACCACTGGAAAAACCATAACTTTGACTAGACAGACCTTTGTCAGCAAAGTGATATTTCTGCTTTGTAATATGCTGTCTAGGTTTGTCATAGCTTTTTTTTCAAGGGGCAAGTGTCTTAATTTCATGGCTGCAGTCACTGTCCACAGTAATTTTGGAGCCCAAACAAATGGATGTGTGTGTGTGTATAACTGAATCACTTTGCCCTACACCTGAAATTAATACAGTGTTGTAAATCAGACTATGCCTCAATACAAAAATAAAAATGAGAGCTTCCCTGGCAGTCCAGTGGCTGAGAATGTACCTTGCAAAGCAAGGGACACCAGTTCAATCCCTGGTTCAGAAAAGTCCCACAGGCTTTGAAGCAACTGAGTTCTTACGCCACAACCAAGTTCTAGAGCCCAAGCTCTGCAACCACTGAAGCCCATGCGCCTCGAGCCTGTGCTCTGCAACAGGAGAACCCACGGCAATGAGAAGCCCACACAGCACCATGAAGAGGACCCCCCGCTCGTCACAACTGGAGAAAGCCTGCGTGCAGCAATGAAGACCCAAAAAATAAAGTAATACATAAAATACTCAAAAATAAAACAAATAAAAGTGACAAGCACGCACAGCGGAATAGACTGACTCTTCACCCGCCAGTGTGTCCATCACCTGCCCGTTCGCTCCCCACCCTCTGTCCCCACTCTGCTCTCTCTATGTAGCAGGAGATCACTTGCCCAGGCTTTCTTGTCCTCTGACTTGGGGACAACTTTCTGGGCTTCCCTGGTGGTTCAGACAGTAAAGAATCTGACTGAAATGCGGGAGACCCAGGTTCGATTCCTGGCTTGGGAAGATGCCCTGGAGGAGGGCATGGCAACCCAGTCCAGTATTCTGGCATGGAGAGTCCCATGGACAGAGGAGCCTGGTGGGACACAGTCCATGGGGTCACAAAGAGTCAGACAGGACCGAGAGACTTTCACTTTCACTTTTGACATGGAAGGCATGACAGCGGTCGAGGGGCAGATGGAGGGGGGCCACACTGTATCTGTCCTTCCCTCTCTGCTTTGGGTAGATTTCAAGCAGCCCCCCCCCCCCCCCCCGAGGCTCCAGCTCCCACCACACGGGCTGCCCACGGTTTCAACTTCTACCAGGAGACCCCCTGTCCTGGTTGCCAGTAATGCCACCCCCTGACCCCTCCAACCCCAGGGGTGTGGAAAAACTTCCTGGTGTCCTTAATTCCTGTTTGGTTTCTTGGTTCTCCCCTCTCTAGTATAAGCAACTCCCTATGCTCAACTCTCTATAAAATACCCAGAGTGGTTTCTGTGTTCTCTCAGTTCAGTCACTCGGTCGTATCTGACTCTTTGCGACCCCATGGACTGCAGCACACCAGGCTTCCGTGTCCATCACCAACTCCCGGAGTTTCCTCAAACTTGTGTCCATCAGATCAGTGACGCCATCCAACCATCTTATCCTCTGTCGTCCCCTTCTCCTCCCGCCTTCAATCTTACCCAGCATCAGGGTCTTTTCCAATGAGTCAATTCATTGCATCAAGCGGCCAAAGTATTGGCATTTCAGCTTCAGCATCAGTCCTTCCAATGAATATTTAGGACTGATTTACTTTAAGATTGACTGATTGGATCTCCTTGTAGTCCAAGGGACTCCCGAGTCTTCTCCAACACCACAGTTCAAAAGCATCCGTTCTTTGGTGCTCAGCTTTCTTTATAGTCCAACTCTCAGATCCATACATGACTACTGGAAAAAAAACATAATACAGCAGAAGACAGAAATCCAATCAAGTTAGCCAGGAAAGAGGAGGGATGCACAGCCTCCCAGAAGGAAGCTGCAGGCTGGCCAGGGACGCAGCGGGGTCTCAGGAGCCATGGGCTCTCACTGCCCACCCCTCTCAAACAGGCTTCCTCTGCATTCCCCGGGAATGGCCCCCAACAGCTTCAGACTCACATCTTCAGGTTCATTGCCAGAACACCTGTTGCTTCTTCAGTCTGAATTGAAAAGACAGCGGGGTAACGACTTCTATCCCCAACTGGGGGCCACATGCCCCCTTCTGTGGCCAAGGGACCAGGAACTGGTAGACAAGGCCCACTAGAAGCACACGAATGGGGCCACTTAAGAAAACGAAGCCCAAGGCAGCCCTTACATGCTCAGGCCAGTTAGGACATGCGATCTCAAGGCAATGAGAGGTCAGGAAAAGGAAGGTAAAGGAAACAGGCACAGGGAATGCATCACCAAGGTGTCCAGAGCCTCACAAAGGCCACCTAGCCTCTCAGCACACAGGACCACTTGACACACACGAGGCATCATCACCGCCGCTGAGAACAGTGATCAGATGGTAGGAGGGTCTTGTGGGTCAACACTGTCTGTGTGGGGCATTGCCTCCCCTACACGCATGGGTTGCTGCACCACTTGGCAACTTGGGAGAGCCTCTGGTGAAGCCAGATCCGATACTTTGCCATGTGACACTCCATCAGAGACCAGTATGGGGGGAAGATAAGGGCCTCCATGGATCAGGTCCACCATAATGGGAGCAATGGAGGCCACACCAGAGCCCAGACTCAACCCAGGGCAAGGGATCGCTGGCAGCACTGGCAGCTGAGGCTGCAGCAGGCAAGGATTTCCATGAGGAAGCAAATCTTAGGTGATGCAGACATCGAGGGGGAGGCATGGCAAGCAGGGATACAGATCCCAGCAGAAGGAAGCACTGTCCCAAGAAGGAAAGGTCCTAAATGGACGAAACAATACGTTAGGGGATAGAAGCTGCTGGGTGGGACTCCTGCAGGGTATTTCTTTTCTGTGGTCATCAAGGAAAGAGCTTTTTTTATCACGCACACCTATCATCTGTGGGTGATACAGAAAGAGGTGCAGAGGTGTGCTTTCTAAGGCTATGACTGCCCTGCACTTCTCTCCAGGCTCTCAACCTCCCACAAGGGTCCTCCTCTCCTCACCTTCCTTCCCAGAGCATCTGCTCTGTGCCAGATGCTGTCTCCTGGACAGTCTGTGCCCCCACACAGACATCCTGAGCACAAGCACTCCTCCCCTCCTCCGCCCTGACCAAGTCAGCACCATCTCACCCAGGTCTCCTGCAGTCGCCTCTTCAGTGGCCCCCCTCCTTGCTTTTCCCTCTTTGCGTCACTTGTCTCTTCTGTACACAGCAGCCTGACAGTGTTACTCACTCAGTCATGTCCAACTCTTTGCAACCCCATGGACTGTAGCCCACCAGAGTCTTCTGTCTATGGGATTTTCCAGGCAAGAACACTGGAGCGGGGTAGCCATTCCCTCCCCCAGGGGATCTTACTGACCGAGAGTGAACCCAGGTCTCCTACACTGCAGGTGGATTCTTTACCATCTGAGCCCCCAAGGAAGCAGCCTAGTGGTCCTTTTAAAAACAAAATCATATCATATGTGTTTTGTCCCCTTCTTTAAACCCTTCAAAGTCTTCCCATCCTACTTCAAATAAAAGCCTACTCACTGGGCCTCCACGGGACCTGACCTCTAGGCTTCTGGCCACCTGCCCAGCATCTCCCCTTCATCACCTGGTTTCAGTCCCTCTGGCCATTTTGCTGCATCTGGAGCCCAGGCCACATGCTCCCACCTCAGGACTTCTGCCCTCACTGCGCCTCTCCAGGAATTACTCTCCCCAGACATCTTGGTCCATGCCTTTCCATCTTTAGGTCTCTCTGCTCAAAGTCACCTTCCAGAACATCCTCCCTGATCACCCAAGCTAAAATGGCACTTATGCTTCGCACTCTGTCCCTTAATCTGTTATACTAATTCTCACACACTTATCACTCACTGACGTCACATTGTGTGTATGTTTCTTCCCCTCCCCTCCACCCCATTAGAATGCAAGCTCCATGCAGTTAAGGCCCTGTTTTACCCCTGCTGTGGTTAAAACAATGCCTTGCACTATCAGGCTCTCAATAAATATTTGTGCAATGAATTGATTAATCTAATGGGAAACAAAGTGATCACCGCACCATGACAAGCGCTAAAACAGATACAGGAACATCATGAAAGCCTTGAGTTTCATTCTCTGACCAGAGGGGTCTGGGAAGTCCCAGAGGGAGGCTGTAGGCAGCTGGGACCCATCCACCCTGCAATTTCCACAGTAGTTCAAGGATGAGAGAAGACGCTGGTGTGACAAAGACCTCTGACAAGGAAAGACCTCTAGAGCAGGACAGTTCAAGGTGAGCATCATGGTGAGCACAGTGAAGTTCCTCAGAGCCTGTGCTTAAAACAATGCCTCCTATCTATTTGGAAAGTGTTTGTCAAGGTGGAGGGAAGAGTGGAGATGGTCAAGATCAGCTCTCTTGCAGTGTAAGTTAGGAGACTGAGTCTCAGAGGAAGCAAACGACTTTTCTCCAAGAGATACAGGGAGCTGGTAGCCAGGCCCACTGTGATGGATTTTGAGACAGTCTTGAGCTCTTGATTTCTTAAAGGACTTGGTCCTAGTTCACACCTCCCCCTATCAGAGAAAAGATGATGAGAAACTTTCACACCAGTTATTATAAAGGGAATGCATGGCTACTAAAAGAAGCTCATTGGATTTAAATGTATCAGTAAAGCAAGAGAGCGACTTGAGCTTTTTTCTTACTCTTTTAAAAAGTAAGTTTTGTAATAAAGAGACTCAGAGACTTAGAAAATGAACTAACAGTCGCTGAGGGGAAGGATGGGGGAAGGGATAGCTAGGGAGTTTGCGATGGACATGCACACACTGCTCTGTTTAAAATGGATAACCAACAAGGACCTACAGTATAGCACATGGAACTCTGCTCAGTGTCATGTGGCAGCCTGGATGGGGGGGGGAGTTTAGGGGAAATGCATCCATGTACATATGGCTGCATCCCTTCCCTGTTCACCTGCAACTATCACAACGTTGTTAATCGGCTGTCAGTTCAGTTCAGTCACTCAGTTGTGTGCGACTCTTTGCGACCCCATGGACTGCAACACGCCAGGCTTCCCTCCTCATCACCAACTCCTAGAGCTTGCTCAAACTCATGTCCGTCAAGTCAGTGATGCCATCCAACCTTCTCATCCTCTGTCGTCTCCTTCTCCTCCTGCTTTCAATCTCACATCAGGGTCTTTTCCAATGAGTCAGTTTTTTGCATCAGGTGGCCATATTGGCTATACTCCAACACAAAATAAAAAGCTCTTTTTTTTTAAGTAGGTTTTGTAAACATCGTGAGGGTCTGGACCACACTTGCATGAGTCTCCTTTGTGCTCCAAGAGTCAACCAGATGCCCCACACATGGTCAGTAATTATAGTTGACTTAACTGGTTAAGGAGGCTGTAAAATCATTGCTCTGGAAGAAAACAGCTGGGCACAAAGTTTG
This sequence comes from Budorcas taxicolor, assembly GCF_023091745.1. Taxonomy (NCBI): domain Eukaryota; kingdom Metazoa; phylum Chordata; class Mammalia; order Artiodactyla; family Bovidae; genus Budorcas; species Budorcas taxicolor. The sequence goes on from NC_068911.1 coordinate 150,454,804, forward strand.
GAATTCTCTCCATTTTGCATCCATATGAGGAGACGCTTCAGGGAGGCTGAAATTTCAGGCTGGGAGGGTTAGATGACAAACCAAAGGATTTCTTGATTCAAATAATTCAGTTATGGATTAAAAAGCAACAACTTTCATCACTCAGCACTGGTGATGTTTCTCTCAATTTAGGGAGTAAGAAGGGTTGGTGTGAAACTTGGGAGTCATTCATACCCTTATAGATATTGACTGCATTGGATATGTCATGAAAATGTCCTATGAAAGCTTTAATTATGAAATTATCAACATTTTCCAACAGCCATCAACATTAGGGAAAAAGCTATCCTATTGTCCTAATGGGTTTGCCTCTTTTTCAACTTGCTTTATAAGACTCCAGTTTGCTCATAAATGGCTTTAATAAAGAATTCTCTTAGCTTCCAGCACATGAAAGTCAAACACAGGGCCACCACGATCATGTGCCAAGGTAGCAGTTTAGTCCTTTCAAAACAAGAACAAATTTACAAGCTGAGTCAGCAAATCTAATTAGACACCCAGGCAGTGAGCATCCCTTGGTGGGGAGTTGAGGACAGCACCACCCTCAGAGCCAGACATGTGGGGACATCGCCCCCAATATTCCCCACAGGGCAAGGATTGGGAGGCAAAGTGGTTATGTCAGCCCAGCGCTCAGCGCTTCCTTCTGAGCCACACTCTGGGTCTCTGCCAGGCCTCTGCCCAGGGTTCCTCCTCCTGAAACAGGACCAAGCCCCACACACCTGGGCTTGGAGGGTGGCCAAGCTTGGCTGCAGGAGCTGGAGCAACCCCACACATGCACACAGAAGCTCCAGGGTGGGGCTGGAGCTGGGGGCAGGAAGAGCAAGGGCTGAGTGGGGTGGACAGGACCAGTTCTGCCCCCTCTGGAATATTCTGGCACAGGACTCTGAAGGGTCTGAAGTCCCAAATTAGAACCTGATCTTCTAGGTTGTCGTAAAGGGATTTTGTCAAGGAGAGGGCATACACATTCATAGCTCTGTTTATAACTTTGGGATATTAGCCATTCGCTTGATGGACTGCCACCCTGGGCCCCCCAACAGTAGCACTGAGCCTGCCTGGGGAGGTGCTTCTCCCCATCAAGGCCCTGGGGCTCACTGCTTCTGGGTACAAAGCCCACAAGTGGAGGGTACTGGAGGACCTACATCCCGGAGCAGCAAACCCTTCCTCCCAGGCACTTCTGCAGGATTTGGCCTTGAATTTGAACTTCCACCTTCCTCTGACAGAAGGAAGAAGAGACTTTCCCAGATTGTGCAGTGAGTTGCCGAGGTCACTGCTATTAAGTCAGCCACTCCCAAAGCAGAATGAGACAAAACCAAAAACCTGTGTGGGGAGAGGGATTCAGGGGACTTTGGAAGGACCTAGAAAGGTTTCTTTCTCTGGAGCATGATTCCCTGCCAGGTCTGGAAGGCTGTCGAGAGATGAGGATGAGGGGGAGGGAGGAGACAGAGGTCTTCCTAGTTTTCACTGGAAAGACTCTGATGCTGGGAGGGACTGGGGGCAGGAGGAGAAGGGAACGACAGAGGATGAGATGGCTGGATGGCATCATGGACTCGATGGACGTGAGTCTGAGTGAACTCCGGGAGTTGGTGATGGACAGGGAGGCCTGGCGTGCTGCAATTCATGGGGTCTCAAAGAGTGGGACACGACTGAGCGACTGAACTGAACTGAACTGGAGCCAAGTGGCTGAAGGATTGGTGTTCACCCTTACACCAGGTGGCACCAGGGCCCAGGAGTGTTGTTGCAGCCCTAGAGCCACAGACAAGACTGTCAGGCTTGCCCTGCCACTCACAGCACCATCCGCGGGGCCAGCGTCTCCATGAGGCTTTGAGCGTAGGGCCTTCGGTGCTCTAACAGCCCCTCAAAACTGTTTATTTTGCTGTGCTGTGCCTTGTCACTCACTCTTTGCAACCCCGTGGACTGTGGCCCACCAGGCTCCCCTGTCCATAGGCATTCTCCAGGCAAGAGCACTGGACTGGGTAGCCTTTCCCTACTCCAGAGGATCTTCCCAATCCACGGATCGAACCCAGATCTCCCCAGTTGCAGGAAGATTCTTTACCAGATGAGCTACCAGGGAAACCCTTTTTATCTTAGTTTCTTTAAAAATTATAAGGAAAAATGAGTATCATGAAAATGAACATATAACCATGAATCCAGCCTGAATTATATCTGTCTTTTTAGCAAGGTAGTCATCCAATTTACTCTCTAAGATTTTTCTCTGGAGAATGGGGCCCACTAGGGTAGAGTGCCTCAGGTCTGCAGACACCACACCCAGGCCCTGACAGCAAGAGGCCCTGAGGGGGTTCCAGCCCCACAGGGAGAAATGACTGGGATCTGAGGACCCCCACAGCCAGGCACAGAGCAGCAGCTGATTGAATGTGGGGATCTGGGTAGAGCCCTTGGCAGCAGCCAGGGGCACAGCAGGAGGAGGCAGGTCCAAGAGGGAGGGCATATGTGTACGTGCCTGTGTGCTAAGTCACTTCAGTCGTGTCAGACTCTGTGTGACTCTATGAACTGCAGCCTGCCATGCTCCTCTGTCCATGGGATTCTCCAGGCAAGAATACTAGAGTGGGTTGTCGTGCTCTCCTCCAGGGGATCTTCCCCACCCAGGGATGGAACCCAAGTCTCTACATCTACCTGCACAGGCAGGTGGGTTCTTTACCACTAGCGCCACCTGGGAAGCCCAGATATATGTATACACATAACTTATTCCCAGGTGGTGGTAGTGGTAAAGAACCTGCCTGCCAATACACGAAAGATTAACAGCCTGGCTCCTCTGTCCATAGGGTCAACGAAGAGTGGGATGTGACTGAAGCAACTTAGCACGCATAGCTTATTTACTTCACTGTACAGCAGAAACTAACACAACATTGTAAAGCAGCTATACCCCAATAAAAAATAGTAAGTCTCAGAATGCAAGGTCACCTCACCAAAGGGAAAAAAAAGGTAGACAAGAATCCCAGGGCGAAGTGGGACTGCGAGTTTAGAGGGAAATAGATACATTTCTATTGTGAGAACAGTAACAACAGAGCCTCAAAAGCACTGAGTGAAGGTCTCCAAAATAATCTGAACAGATTTCCAGTCCAGGACTGGAAAGGACAGAGAAGAGAGGAAAAGAGCTGGGCCCTGACCAGGGCAGAGAGATGGGGGAAGGCCTGCACTCGAGCCAGCTGGGAGCTGTCTTCTGCATACTTAGCAGAGATGTTGATCCCATCTCCCTGTTCCATCAGCATGCCCTCCTGAGGCCGAGTCATCCCCTTCTGTGCCCCCAGCAGGGCTGCTAAGAAACCCCAGAGCCATCAGGGAATGAACCTTCTTGTTTTCAAGGACTCTGAGGAAAGGCAGGGCTTTTCAGCCGCTTCCTCTCTCCCTGCACATTTTAGACAGTTTACTCATACATCTATGGTGTTGAAGCCACAGGACTTCCTGATGATCTGAAAATTCCTGTCCTCTGCCCTTTCCTGCCATCCCCTCCCTGTCTGACACCTTCCAGCTGCCACCTGCAAAGGACCCTCTCGGCAGGAACTTAATTCACATAGACCATTTTACAACCCTTTTTTTTTAATAGAATGGCTAATTTTTTTAACCATTTTTATGTCCAATACTTTGGCCACCTCATGCGAAGAGTTGACTCATTGGAAAAGACCCTGATGCTGGGAGGGATAGGGGGCAGGAGGAGAAGGGGACAACAGAGGATGAGATGGTTGCATGGCATCACTGACTCGATGGACATGAGTTTGGGTAAACTCCAGGAGCTGGTGATAGACAGGGAGGCCTGGCGTGCTGCGATTCATGGGGTCGCGAAGAGTCGGACATGACTGAGCGACTTAACTGATGTTCAGAAATCAGCTAAAGCCAGATGAAAGACCTTTTGTTAAAAATAATAATAATTTTATTGCACTAAAAAATCAACCAAATATTTTGTTTTTCATTCCCCAACCCAAACAACATGTGTGGATCCAGGTTCTACGTTTCATACGCTTCTCCCAACCAGCTCATCCCTGATGCAGAATGCAAGTCAAACCAAAAAAACAGAGAGGAGGGGTGAGAAGAAAAGCCTAATTCCTATCGGGTCAGCTGCCTGGTTTCCATCAGGCCCAGCCTGAGACTTCTGTTGTCGAGCCACATGGTTGATTACGATGCGGAGGCTGACAGGATTGCACAGGCATCTGCAGAAGCTAGAACCTCCTGATAACTGCTTGCACATGGAAGGAAGCAGGATTCATTTCAAAGAAAAAACATGCCATGAGGTTAAAGCATCGATCAGCCAGCATCAGGGCAGAACCTTAGAAATGATTTATTCAAAAGATTTGGCTTTAGAAATTAAAAAACAGATTCAGAGAGAGAGAGACAGCACCTTGACCAGTAAGGCACCAAGGCGGGGCTGCAATCCAAGGGGTCCCAACGCCCTGCTCTAAGATGTTTCCATGATACCATTTCCCCCAGCACCCCAGATGAGACCTGAACAGTCAAAGGGGAAGTTCGGGGTCTCACGGGGTTTTCATCTGGAAGTATCAAAAATAACCCAGATCATCTCCCACACCCACCTTCTCCCACTCAACAATAACTAAGTGAACTAAGCTGAAAGTTTCCAAAGAATTTCGCTTTGGGGCCAAGCCCAGCGATGGAAACTTTTAGCCTGGGAAGGGAATTTAAGCAGGAAGCAGAGCGAGTAAAAACAGAAGGTGGAATTAGGATGTAATGCAAGGGGCATCTGGAGAGGGCAATGGCACCCCACTCCAGTACTCTTGCTGGAAAATCCTATGGATGGAGGAACCTGGTGGGCTGCAGTCCATGGGGTCCCTGAGAGTTGGACATGACTGAGCGACTTCACTTTCACTTTTCACTTTCATGCATTGGAGAAGGAAATGGCAACCCACTCCAGTGTTCTTGCCTGGAGAATCCCAGGAACGGCCACCAGGCTGCCGTCTATGGGGTCGCACAGAGTCGGACAAGCCTGAAGTGACTTAGCAGCAGCAGCAGCAGCAAGGGGCAGCAGGGCTTCTGCGCATCTGGCCCACGTGGCCCGGCACCACGCAGGGTCCAGCCTGAGATTCTCACCCGAGCGGGGCATCCTGCTGCTGGTTTGCCAGGTGCGCATGCAGTGCCCTGGCAGGCTGCCATGTCCTTCCACTCTTAGGGCCAGAGTCACGGGGGCGGGTGGCGAGGGGCGCCTCTGGCCAGCTCGCCATCTCCCTGCACCCTTTGCATCAGTGATATGACTGAGGGCTCCGAGCTGCGCGTCCTTTGGAGATGATAACCAGGCCTGACCTAACATGGAGACCCCTGATGTCTGCAGGAGAGGGTGTCAACTGGTCTACAGGGCCTGTTACTGGCACCAGAGGAATCACTCAAATGACCAAAATCTTTCAGATAAGAAGCCCCTAAGTGGGAGGATAGAGACTGGAGGAGAATCTCTTATTACTGGGGCCTCCAAGCCTCCTTCTCACACCCCCAGATAGACTTAGGCATTTCCTCATCACAAAAACGCTCCTCTACAGAAGGGTGAGCACCAAAGAATTGGTGCTTTTGAACTGTGGTGTTGGAGAAGACTCTTAAGAGTCCCTTGGACAGCAAGGAGATCAAAGCAGTCAATTCTAAAGGAAATCGACCCTGAATATTCACTGGAAGGACTGATCCTGAAGCTGAAACTCCAATACGTTGGCCACCTGATGCAAAGAGCCAACTCACTGTAAAAGATCCTGATGCTGGGAAAGATGGAGGGCAGGAAGAGAAGGGGATGATAGAAGATGAGATAGTTGGATGGCATCACTGACTCAATGGATATGAGTTTGAGCAAACTCTGAGAGATAGTGAAGGATGGGGAAGCCTGGTGTGCTGCAGTCCATGGGGTTGCAAATAGTCGGACATGACTGAGCGACTGAACAGCAACAAAGAAGGGTGAGAGCCCGACACTGCCTGCTAAGGCTGCTGACTACATTAAATGAAATAATGCAAAGGAAGCTTCGAGCTTGGGGACTGGCACTCAAAACTGACCGTTGACCATTAGAACGAAAGCCCCTGGAAGCCGGGCACCATCTGGCACTGTGGCTCTGTGTTTCCAGTGCCTGGCCTCTCCGTGGCACCCAGAGGTGCCTACTTAATGCAAGACAGGTGCACAGTCCCACATTAGGAGGAAGAGGAGCCCTGCAGGGCCTGAAGAGGACCACACATGCACGTCACCCGCAGCCAGGCCCCCAGTCCAGGAAGGAGGAGGAGACAGTGCATCTCCATGACGTGAGGCTGCTTCCTAGAATCTCTATGGACCCCAGAGAACGCCCCCAGGGAAACTGGCCAGGGGAGAAGGTTAAAAGTGATAAGATGTACCAGTCGCAACTGTCCAGCCCAGTTCCAGAAGCCGAGCTGAGGTCAGGAGTTGCTCTTCCAGTCACGCTGGTTTGATCAGGTTTCCCCATCCTAACCCCCACCTGGGTAAGCTTGAGACTTTTCCTTTACCAGTGCCATTCCAGCTACAACCCACTCGGTGACCAGGAAATGGCTATGTAAGCACAAAGCATCATAACACAATGGGCAGGGATCGTGGTCATCAGTACAACTGGCAGACAGAGTATGCTCCCCATTTCACAGGCAAGGAAACAGGCCTGGCACTCCATCACTTACCCAAGTTCTCCAGCTACTGGGTGGCAGATTTCGAATTCGAGTCCGCTCAGCCCCTCTGGTCCAGAGTTTGGGCCCCTTATTACAAAACTCTTCTCCCTAAAAGGATGAGGGCTTAACCCGATGGGAGTTAGAGGGATTCAGTGCCATTGGCTTAGCCCAGCAGGGCATCCTGGAGGGAGAAGGCCCTGCTGAGTTCTGAGAAAGCAGAGATGGGGTCTCTAAGGAAGCCAGGAAGCAACAGGCTTCATGAAGCAGGAGCCTCAGAGCCAAGTGGGGAGCAGACAGCCCAAGAACACCTTTGTGGTGAGAGACAACGAAGACCTGGATGTCCCCCAAACATCACCCACAAGCTTGTCCCGGGACCTGGAGTTATCCTGTGTGAGACAAAACAAACAACAACAGCAACAAACCTGCAGCCTTTTAGGCCCGGGAAAGCAGTATCCTTGGATCTGAGGACACAGGAGGTTTTTGCACATTAGCCGTCAATCTGGTCCACAGAACTTCAGAGATGTCAGTTGCTCTGGTGTGGCCCCCAGAGGCCTCACCATCTGACCCCAGTCTCCTTGTCCAGTATCACTTCCTCTGCCTCCCAGCTTCCCACAGTCCAGCCACACAGATGTATTAATGTCCCTCAACCCTTTAACCTCACACTCTCCAGACTTTTATCATCTGTCCCATCATCCTGAGCTGAAAACTCCTATTCATCCCTCAAAGCCCAGCTCCAATGTCACCATCCAGGCAGACTTTCTCACTTCCCCTGGGCTCCCCCCAAATTAGTTCTCAGGACTACAATGGGTCCTGAATGCCTTGCACTATGGTTTGTTATCTATCCATCTATCTCTTGCACCAAAGTCCCTCCAGGAAGACTATCTCACCTTCAGGTCCCCCACAGGGATGAGCTCCTTCTTATGAGTGCCCCCTCAAAGGGTCTTGAAAGGGAGATACTAATATTATTATTGATATGTATTTTTATTTCTCCCTTTTTTATTGTGGTAAAATCAGTCCGTTCATTTGCTCACTCGTGTCTGACTATTTGCAACCCCATGGACCGCAGCATACCAGGCCTCCCTGTCCATCACCAACTCCTGAAACTTGCTCAAACTCACGTCCACAGAGTTGGTGATGCCATCCAACCATCTCATTCTCTGTCATCCCCTTCTCCTCCTGCCTTTAATCTTTCCCAGCATCAGGGTCTTTTCAAATGAGTCAGCTCTTCACATCAGGTGGCCAAAGTATTAGAGCTTCAGCTTCAGCATCAGTCCTTCCAAAGAATATTCAGGACTGATTTCCTTTAGAATTGACTGGTTTTATCTCCTTGCTGTCCACAGAACTCTCAAGAGTCTTCTCCAACACCACAGTTCAAAAGCATCAATTCTTCAGTGCTCAGCTTTCACATCCATACATGACTACTGGAAAAACCATAGCTTTGACTAGACAGACCTTTGTCGGTAATGTCTCTTCTTTTTAATACGCTGTATCCATAGCACAAAATTTACCCTTTTAACCATTTATATGCGTATTGTGCATGGGTATTAAGTACATTCTCACTGTTGTAAAACCATCACCACTATTTCTGCCCAGAATGTTCTCATCATCCCCCATGGAAACTCTACACAGTAAACCCATCGCTGCTCCCATCAGCCCCTGGGAACCACCATTCTACTTTGTGTCTCTGAATTTGACTGCTTTAGTAGAAACAGTGTCAGACTTTATGTTTTGGGGCTCCAAAATCACTGCAGATGGTGACTGCAGCCATGAAATTAAAAGACACTTACTCCTTGAAAGAAAAGTTATGACCAACCTAGATAGTATATTCAAAAGCAGAGACATTACTTTGCCGACTAAGGTCTGTCTAGTCAAGGCTATGGTTTTTCCTGTGGTCATGTATGGATGTGAGAGTTGGACTGTGAAGAAGGCTGAGCGCCAAAGAATTGATGCTTTTGAACTGTGGTGTTGGAGAAGTCTCTTGAGAGTCCCTTGGACTGCAAGGAGATCCAACCAGTCCATTCTGAAGGAGATCAACCCTGGGATTTCTTTGGAAGGAATGATGCTAAAGCTGAAGCTCCAGTACTTTGGACACCTCATACGAAGAGTTGACTCACTGGAAAAGACTCTGATGCTGGGAGAGACTGGGGGCAGGAGGAGAAGGGGACGACAGAGGATGAGATGGCTGGATGGCATCACGGACTCGATGGACGTGAGTCTGAGTGAACTCCGGGAGATGGTGATGGACAGGGAGGCCTGCCGTGCTGCGATTCATGGGGTTGCAAAGAGTTGGACACAACTGAGCGACTGAACTGAACTGAACTGAACTGAGGCACCTCATATAAATGGAATCACACACCAATTTGCCTGTTTGTGTCTGGCTCTTTTACCATAATATCTTCAAGGTTCATCCATATTGAACATGTAGCATGTGTCAGAACTTCACTCTTTTTTAAGGCTAAGACTTCATTTGTATGGAATGTTAAATAAATATTAAACCCTATAATACTTACAAGTATTGTAAATAAAATATCACATTTTCCATGTCCATTCATTTGTTGACAACAGTTGAGTTGCTTTCATTCTTGGCTATTATGAATAATGCGGCTATGAACATGGGCATGCAAATAGAAAGGCAAGTTTCAAGGGGGATGAGAAAGAGTCCTGAGTCAGCAGGCCAAGCCAAGGAAAGAAGCCCACACTTTCCCCTTCCTGTATCGAACTCCCATTGCCAGCTAAGAGGAACGGGCTAGGGTGACAACTAGGACTAAAAGCACTTGCCAGACACATGCCATGGAAACGAAAAGAAACACTGTGCAATGCTTATTCCATCAGATAGCGCTTTAACCACATGGCATGTGTAACTCCTTAATCCTCACGGTAGCCTTGTAGATCATCACAGAGCACCAAGCTGGGCTCCCTGTGTTAAACAGCAGCTTCCCACTAGCTATCTATTTTACACATGGTACTGTATGTATTAATACGTCAATGCTACTCTCAATTCATTCTGCCCTCTCCTTCCCTTACTGTGGACAAATACTATTAACATGCCCCTTTATAGGGAGAACAAGCAAGGTAGAGAGAGGGTGAGTGGCCGCTCACAGCTCATCAGCTAGCAAGAGGCAGAGCCAAGATCAGAACTTAGAAATATGCTTCAAGTCCATGCTGCAGACCCTTACAGAGATCTCCCCTGATCCAGGTGAAGGCAGGGAAACCATTTTCATGCCCTGATCTGCCTCAACATCTTTGCCAAACAGAGAGGAAGAGAGCCTGGGACTCAATGAATCAGGAAGAATCTGGTGGAGACATGTCTGGCCACCGGGGCTGAAGTCCTGTGGGACTTGAGAAGTTGAGGGGCCCAAGAGGGAACCAGAGGGGGTGGTTGGTGCCCAGAGGAGGAAGGGTGTAATTCTGAGGCCTAGAGGACTCCTGGATGGGGAGCCCTCTTGGCAGCCTAGATTTCTGTGGGCCCCACTTGCCTTGGAAACCACAAAGCCAAAATGTAAAGGAATCTATTTTCTAAGGAAAACACATACTTATACATCCTGAGTAATTTCCCGTGGAACTAGGAAAAAATAAACACAACACCCCAAATGGTTTTTTGCTTACAAATGGTTTCAAGCAAAGAGAAGTGGGAGAAGAAAATATAGGGTCAGGGGAAACTCTCTGCTGGTTCCAAACCTCAGAATCAGCCTGAAGGCTCAAGGGGACTGGAGGGCTGGGGGTGTCAGAGAGCCAGGTGGGGGTGGAGGAGGCACCCAGACCCAGGGGCCTGCTGCCTCCTCTCAGGAATTCCTCACCCATCCTCCGAGGACTGGAGAGTCTCATGTCACACCTGGAGGAGGTTTGCCAGCTAGAGGAGACCACGCGCCATAAGCTTCAGACTGGGTTCAAGGGCCAAATGCATGGCGTCCATCAATCAACAGCGATGCAGGCAGGACTAAGGTAAAAACAGGGATTGTGTGCCCATAGCCTGGGTGGTTAGGAAAGGAGCTGTGGAGGGCCTGGGACCATGAAAGAACAGTTAGATGGCATGGGAGGTGTGTGGGGGGTGGGGGACATTAATATGGAGAGCATCATTCCAAAGAAATCCTGAAAGAAGACTTGGGTAATAAAGGACATTGAAAGTGAAAGTCGCTCAGTTGTGTCCGACTCTTTGCAACCTCATGGACTATACAGTCCATGGAATTCTCCAGGCCAGAATACTGGAGTGGGTAGCCTTTCCCTTCTCCAGGGATCTTCCCAACCCAGGAATCAAACCCAGGTCTCTCACATTGCAGGTGGATTCTTTACCAGCAGACCCAAAAGGAAAGTTCAAGAATACTGGCATGGGTAGCCTAGCCTTTCTCCAGCAGATCTTCCTGACCCAGGAATCAAACCAAGGTCTCCTGCATTAACAGGCAGATTCTTTCCCAACTGAGCTATTAGGGAAGCCCCGTAGAAGGCATTCAGTTCAGTTCTGTTCAGTCGCTCAGTCGTGTCCGACTCTTTGTGATCCCATGGACTGCAGCACACCAGGCTTCCTTGTCCATCACTAACTCCTGGAGCTTACTCAAACTCATGTCCATCAAGTCGGTGATGCCATCCAACCATCTTATCCTCTGTCGTCCCCTTCTCCTCCCACCTTCAATCATTCCCAGCATCAAGGTCTTTTCTAATGAGTCAGTTCTTCACATCAAGTGGACAAAGTAGAGGACATTAGTAATAGTCAAATGAAGTAGACAAATCACTTCGCTTTCCTGAGCCTCAGTCTCCCCTGTGAAATAGTGGGCATGCTCTGATTTCTACTAGTAGCATCCCTTCCATTCAGTTTACATGAGCCTGGCAGGCTGCAGCCCATGGGGTCGCAGAGAGTCAGACACGGCTTAGTGACTGAACAGCAATAACAACAATGAAGGGCAAAGACCTGTGGAACTGGAGTCATGGAGCGGGGGGCTGGAGGATGAGTTCTCAGGAGCCTAAGAGAACTTAGAACAGCTAAGGGTCCATCTGCACCACAAATCCAACCCAGGGGGATGCCTTGCCCGGCCAGGTCAGACTGTGGAAAGTCTGGCAGCTCCCGCATTCTGAGACCCTGGCCTGGATCTGCTCTAGCAGAAAAGGCACATTACATAAGGGTTTCCAGATCTCCAGGGCCCCAAAGGCCCCATTCTGCCCAGGGAGAGCCCAAGAGCATGCGTTTCCCCAGCCAGCAAGGACCTACCTGCTCCAGTCATATAGCACTGCACTGGGGACAGGTCCCGTGGCCTCTGCCACCTCATCTAACCTTCATAGCAGCCTGGCAAGGAAGGGTGAATCCTCATTCCCATTTCACATATGAGAACACTGAGGCTCAGGCCAGCTACACGCCTAGCAGAGCCAGGAATGACTCTCACAACTCCCGCCCCCTCCCCAGAGGAAGTGTCACATGGGTCCATGGGGGTGTCACTGCCCCCCTGGAGGGGGAGCGGGTATAAGACCAAGGGCAGGAACCCCTCTCATCCTCTGCACATCCCCCACCTCTCCCCTCCAGGGCCTGTAGAAGGAGCTGGAAGCAGGGAGATTTAGAGGCAAGAACGTTAGACAGGGGCCAGAGACTTATGTTCAAGGCTACCTGCCTTTGGGGCAAGTCCCTTCACCTGCCTGAACCTTAGTTTCATCTTCTATAAGAATAGAGATTCCACAGGTGAGCAGGTATTTTAGAGGCAGATCTTTGCTTTTCCCTGAATGGATCTTATTCTAAACCCCAATCTAAAAACAGGAAAAGCAGGGCCATTCCAAATGAATCAGATCACGCCTAGCAGCCCATCAAAGCTCCGCCATCCCCCAAGGCTACTCCATAGACCAACACAGTGCAGAACACAAATGGAAAACCACTTCACATTCTCCACAAGGCTACTGGGAATCAGAACTCCTCAGAGACCAAACTGGGCCTCTTTCTATTCTTGTGTCTTCATAAGGGCTCTGCCACCATCAAACTGCAGTCAACATCCACATTTTAATTTCAAATCATGATAAATGCTTACCCAATACTTACCCTTGGCTGTTGGTATCAGCTATTTATTGCTGCCTAACAAATTGCCCCAAAACTTATGGTTTAAAAATAACAAACATTATCTCACACAGTTTCTAACAGTCAGGCATTGGAGATACACAGCAAGGTGGTTCTGGGTCCAGGGCCCTAAAGAAGTGGGCTGGGGCTGCAGTCTTCTGAAGGCTTGATGGGGGCTGGAGGATCCACTTCCAAAATGGTGCACTCACACGGCTATTGGCTGGAGGCCTCAGTTCATTGCCACAAAGGTTTCTCATGATATGACGGTGATTCCTCCATGGCGAGTGACCTAAGAGAAAGTACCCAGATGGAAGCCACAGTGCTTCTTAAGCCCTAGTCTTAGAACATACACTGGCATTATCGCCATATTCTGTTTATTAGAATTAAGTTACTAAAGCCAGCCCACAATAAGGAGAGGAGAATCAAGCCCTATCTCTTGAAGAAAGTAATAGCAAAGAACTCATGGACCTATTTTCAAACCACTACACTGTCCAAGATCAGATTTGTGAACTCCTCTCCCAAACCCAGCCCCATTCAGCTGGTGCCTATGAGAGTAACTAGTACCCATGAAGCAAGCTGTGTGCATCTCTTATGCTAACTCTCCCTCATATCTAATGGAACACTAAGTCTTCCCAGGCTCACCTTCTAACATCTGAACCATTGATGGCATAGAATGATGGTTAAGTTTATGGGCTCCTGGTCTGAACCTTGTTTCCACCAATTACCAAACTTCCACCTACCAGATGGTGAGGATTAAACATTCCATGTAAAAGCCCTCAGAAGAATGGCTGGCATGTAGTAAACGCTAAATAAATACTTGCTATTATATTTCTTAGATTCAGATCTTCCACCATCTGCACTGGTCTAAACCATCATCACCTCTCACCTGGCTGATTTCCATGGCCTTCTATTTGCTCTCCTTAAATACACTCTGTTCTCAAATCTGGCCTCCATAGAGAAGCCAAAAGGAGCTTTGAAAAATGCACCTTTGATCATATTCTATACCCCACACTCCACCCCACTGCATGAAAACCTTCAAAACCTCCCAGTGCACTCAGGATGAACACAGAGCCTGAGTCTGGCCTGCATGGTCCTGCATAGCCCGGGCCCTTTCTCAGGCAAGGTCTTCCATCTCTGTTTTTTAGATATTCCTTGGAAGCACCATTCTCCTGCCCACCGCAGGGCCTCTGCCCCTGATCCACCCCCAGCGGGAAAACACACACTCCCTCACATCACCATCCCTCCCCTACACAGAGTCCAGCATTTTTCCAATCTCAACTCAAGCACCATTTTCCAAAGAAACCCTCCCTGGCCTTCAAATTTCCTTAGAGCACATATCCTAGCCCGCAATTACTCGATTAATCCCTCTCTCCCTCTTGACACGAAGCTCCATGGGAGCAGTAGGCCACACCTGCCTTTACTCACCACTGTTTACACAACTCTTAAGCCAGTACCTGGCACAGGGCTGGTTTTCAGCAAGTGTTTATGGAACGAAAAACTGGAATGTTCTCTCAGGTATTTGTAGCGAGGGTTCCAAGACCCAGGGATTGGCCGACAGAAAAGGATCCACCGTTATACTTCCTCGCCCGCCCTGAAGGTGCCGACTCACCAAGCAGCACCCTTAGCTGGACCACCTCTCACACCCCGCAGCCTGCATAAGTGTAAACAGACTCCAGACCCCTGCTGAGAGCGCCAGAAGCGGGGCTTCCCACCTCACTCTCCAGCTGGCTGGCGTTCCCCCACTTCTGAGAAAGTGATGGATCAGTTTCATCCATGGCTTTATTGAATTCCTAGGAAAGGCTCGTACGCGCCTTGCTTCCTCAAGGCTACATCTCCTCGCCATCCAAATCCCTGACCTTCTCCCCAACTGCCCTCCCTGAAATCGGGCTCAGAAAACACATTCACTCTCCACTTGATTTCAGCCTCATGGTAAGGACTCTCTTTCCCCAACGCTTCCATCCAGGAGCTTGGAGAGGCAGCAGAGGGTGGCAGAAAGACTGCCACCCATGCGTCCTCCACCAACTTGCCTATGGCTTGGGGGAAATCACTTTTTAAGTCTGAAAACACACTGACTCCTGCCTGCCCCCTCTCCATATTCAGTTACCCCTCGTGCAAGCAACTCATACTCAACATCTGTAATTATCCCCCAAGGAACCTCCTGCAAGTCTTTCCCCAGCCATCCTCTGATACTGGGGACACTCTCCGCTCCTCCCTGGAAAGGCTGCGCCCTCGTTCCAAGCAGAGCACCAAAATCCAAGTCTGATCCACAGAGCAAATAGAGTTCCCTTCTCACATCACATAAAGACATTCAGTGTTGGCCATGACCTCTGTCTGCAGTTGATCTCATTAGCCTTTCTTGTCCACATGACTATCTTACTTATTTGGGGTCTCTATACCTGGAGTTGGTGATGGACAGGGAAGCCTGGCATGCTGCAGTCCATGGGGTCGTAAAGAGTTGGACATAAATGAGCAACTGAACTGAACTGAAACCTTCCCCACCTCACCTGATGCTGACATACCCCATGTTAGGATCCTGTCTGCTTCCTAAGCTCTGAGGCTCTCCTGTTCCCACCACTAGAGTCACATGACCCCCATCTGCAGCTCCACTGTCCAAGTTCTAGAATGAATCCATAGGGAAGCCAGGAGGGAGAAGGAGCTTCAGCCTCGCCCCTCTAAACGCAGCTTCCTTGCAGCTGTCAGACAGCTTCCACGCAGCCGTCACGGGCCCAGGTCTGCATGCTGCCTCCCTGTTGCTTTGGACCCTTCCTGAGCCCCATCTTGGAATTCTGCTTTGAAACCAGCACTAATGGCCTAGAACCCATCTCACTCTCATTCCTACTCTTGCTCCAAGGCCCTGCTGTCAGCTGGCAGACATCACTGGACCACCTGAACTTCTGAAAGTTGCCCACTGCAGCCTCAGGAGGAGAGTTGACCATCCTGTATGATATCTGACTCCCTTGCCTGGCCCTCTGCCCACTCACCCAGACCACGACCTTCTATCACTTGTCTTCCAGCCTAGGTTGCCCCCGCAGCACCACTAATCTTCAGTTTTCTCTCTGCTTTCTCCCCCCATAGTTCTCCCTCCATTTGTTCCCAACGGTGGGATATTCCTAAAATATCCCACAAAATATTCCTAAAATATTCCTAAATATTCCTAAAATATCCCTTGCAAGCATTTCAAGGACCCCAATGTGAATTTGGAAGAGACTTTTAGCTCAGTCCCTAAGATATAATGTTCTTATACCCTTGTGCTCAAATTACTTATTCATTCAACAAAACTCTTTTTCTTGAGAATCTGATTTGTGCTCATCTCTATTTTACACACTGGCATTAAAGCAATGAGCAAAACAGACACGAACTTTTGCCTTCAGGGGTTTGCATCCCAGTGAGAGGCTCTCAGAGCTGGAGCCCAAGTCCAAACAGGGAGTTCACTCTGCCTGAACCTGAGGACTCTCCACTTACCAAGTGGAGTCAACTTCCTAGTGCCGCCATCTTGAATCGCAAAGTATGGAGCCCATTATTGTCTGCTTTCCAGCTCACCTCCCGTTCCAACTGTTGCTCTCCATGATTTCCCTTTCAAGAAGTGACAGCTGTGTCCGTGGGGCCTTTTTTTCAGTATCCCCACTGTTTTTCCTCCCCCCTTCCCACCTCCTCCTTCCTTTCTTGGGTCAGACTCTATTTCTTGGGTCAGTCAGCATTTCTATCCCAGAGGAAGGCCTGTCTTTCCCCTCTTCAGGAACCCACCTCCCTCTTGTTTTGTCTCCTCAGCATGGCTGCCCTGCCCTGCCCCCCATGAGGATTTTCTCCTCCCCAAAGGCTGCTGCTGGCGTCCACAATGACAGGGAGGCAGACCATTTCCCAGTCAGCTGCCAGCCCTCAGTAGAGCTTGGCCTGGGGCCCAAGCAAGCATCTCAGGAGACAAAAATCAACTTTCCTGGACTCAGCCCCTGGCTTTCCAGTGAGAGCCCACAAGCTCCGCAAGCTGCTGGCACACCCGTTGGAAAGGACATATGGGATGGTCCACAGGACTGTGTACATCCTGCAGCCTGCAGGCTCCACAGGAGGAAGGCCTGGCCCTTTCCAGAGAGGACTTGCATAGGTGCTCAACCTCTGGTTCCCACGCAAACTTGGTGCATTCGCAACCCGGGCTGAGGCCTGGCCTTAGGGACCCCTGACTCCCAGGGCAACTGAAGGACTCCTGAGGGCACTGAGGTTCTGACAAAGGCTGGGATGCAATGCCACAAGCCACAATGCCACATGCGCGTCATTAACTCTTCCCTCTCGTACAGGCAACTGTCCTGCGTGGCCTAACGTCTCAGGGTCATATAGCCCCAGCACAGACAGTGAGAAATCGCACGCATCTCCCCTCCTCCATCAAAACAAAAGGCGTCTATCCTCAGAGGCCAAGCAACCAACCAGGTGCCAGTGCCCAGGTGAGCCTCATTTGGACTTTCTTAAGCCTCTGCACTATCACTGGGACCCTCCAGACCTAGTTTTGGACCATCACTAGCTTCCAGTCACCCTCATCAGGGGGCTGAGATCCCATGAGGGTGGAGAGGACAGCTGGGCTGAAAAGAATGGTTCTCCTACTCAATCACAAGAACACCCCACAAGGGAACAAGTTGGGTCAAGACAAAAGGGCAATGGAAATTGAAAAGGGCCTCCGATGCTGGGGTGACCAACTCAACCCCTGAGAAAGAAGGCCTGTGGGGGGACTGTATCATCCCTCCCCAAGTGTCTCTTTCCCCCATTAGAAGAGTTCTGAACAAAAGAACATGGGTTGGTTTTGGTGCAAACCAGTCCCGAGCTATAACCCAGGCTGACCCAGAAACGGGTACTCAGGAAAGAACAGTGGCCTTAGACCAGCTGTACAGAGAGGAAAAAAGAGGCCAGGGAAATAGTGGTGATCCCATTGACCTTGTAAACCCAGCAAGACTCTGGGTCAAAGCTCCCAGAGCAGCGAGTACTGGTATTCAGAAATCACAAGCGACAGGACGCCAGCAAGAGCCCTGGCGGTGCTTCTCCTCAGGGAGACAGAGGGATGTAAGAAAGGCCAGCAAGCAGGCATCATCCTCCCAGGAGATCAGCATCAAAGAGGTCACTGTCCAGACCGAGGCTGCAGATTCCAGACCTAAAACCAGGTATCGACCAGCTCTCCTGTCAGCCAAGAAGGTTCCACCATGGAGATGCCGGGAAGAAATGAAGACCAGCTCAGGCCCTTTGCTCTGCCTCCTGTGTGGCCCCCAGCCCCTAGCAGACAGGCCCCCGTGGTACCTGCCAGGACAGGAGTCGTTACACCAGGAGGTCAGGCCTGTGCAAAGGATGCGGACACACGGCTCTGAGCGACCGGCCTGTCCCGAGGGTGGCGGGACAAGATCAGCACTTTCCAGACTTCCCCACAAATACTTCAACCAGAATGCTTAACTTTCATCTTCTTTTTGCATCTAGTGGGGTTCCTTTTTAGCTTTCTTTTAAAGAAAAATTCACACGGCTAATGGGAATCTCTGGACCCAATGTTACCCATGGACCCTCCCATCTTCCACGTGTACCATCGCGTCTCTGCTGCCCCCTCTGTTGCTTCCCTGGGTCCTAGGAGTAAGAGCTGACCAGCTCAGCTCCTTCAGGGTCAGAGCCCACTAGCCCACCCCCCAATATGCACTCTGACCAGCTGCCATCAGCCCACCTTTGAGTGTCTGTGCAGGGCCCTGGCAGCGGATCATTTTTTCAAGGGGGGTACGCCTGCATGCCTGAAGGCCCTTCAAGAGCCCACAAGAGACAGTGGCTGCCAAGGCCCCTGGGAGTACACCTCATGCCCCTGGCACAGTGGTGGGGGCCTGTTTCACTTGCTCCCCCTGCTGGATCAGATGCCCCCTGATCAGGAGCCCCAAGCCAGTCCCCAGCCACAGGGAGAGGACACCTCCCCTTCTCTTTGGACTATAAAGATGAGGTTTGGGGATCAGCAGTGTTTTCTAGGGCTTCCCTAGTGGCTCAGGCAGTAGAGAATCCACCTGAAATGCAGGAGACCCAGGTTCGATCCTTGGGTCGGGAAGATTCCCTGGAGAAGGGAATGGCAACCCACTCCAGTATTCTTGCCTGGAGAATCCTATGGATAGAAAAGCTTGGCGGGCTGCAGTCCATGGGGTTGCAAAGAGTCAGACACGACTGAGTGACTAAGCATGCTAGAAGATCTGAGAAACTCTAATCCCATCCGATGCTCCACAGAAACAGGTTTCTTTGGCCAGATAGTCCTGGGAAACGCTGCCACCATACCAAGGCTTTTGGAGCCCTCTGGGTTCCCCTAAGCATATTAAAGGCGTTGAGGATGCTTCAGTGAGGCAGGGAGGCATAGGAAAAACTTTACCTTTGGGTGAGGCTTTATACACCCAGCTGCTGTTCTAAACACTTTACGTCAAACTCTTTGGGTAAAGCAATATTATTAATCCCACTTCACAGAGGAGGAAACTGAGGCACAGGTTTTTCAGGGCAGTCTGGCTCCAGAGTGGAAACCCTCAACCCCTCACTGCCCTTACACTCACCAGCGCCCGAATTGCAAAGGGGGATGATCGTGGCCTGAGCACTGCTCCCTGGGCTCAGAGTCTCTTTCCCCAAAACTGGAGGGATCAGGGCTTCAAGGAGAAGGCTGGGCTCCTGCAACTCTCCGAAGTCAAACTCTGATCCCAGGTTGGTGGTGGGGAGGGGGTGTCAGACTCTGTGACAGGCTGCGTGGGAGGGAAGTTTGGGGACAGGTGGCCTAATTCATCACCTCTCAATTGAGGTCCAAGTGAGTGACTGCTGCTTCTCCTTGCTTGCCATGTGACTGTCACTGAGGCTGCACAGATACAGAGAGAAGATCCAAAATAAAGAGCCCCTCCAAAGATAAATAGCCTGGACGGGAAAGGGTTGTGAATTCAAAGAAAGATGGAGAGAAAATGTCAGCCTTCAGGGGCTACCATCCGTCTGCTCTTGGCTGGAGGTCTCTACAGCAGGCAACCAGGCTGGGGCCAGGGGCGGGGGTCCCATAGGTGGGTGGGAGAAGGAGCACATTCCTGGTCAGCCTGGGTCTCCTCCGTGAGCTGAGGCTGCCTCCCCTCCCCCAGCCCCGGCCTAGTTCTACCTCGGTTAAACCTCCAAGTGCGGAAGCCTGTCTCCCCTGCCCCAGACAAGGGGCAGAGACCTCCCAGACTCCCCTGAGGCCTCCTTCTCATCCAGGCCAAGCTGCCCCCCGAGAATCCAGAGGGCAATGACGACAGGTGGCCCAATTGTACCCTGTGTCCTCTATGAGGACTCATCACTCCCTAGGCAAGGGCAGTACCGCCCTCAGCTTGTGGGTCAAAACACACATCCCGAGGGGCTTCTGGCCTCCCCCAGCCAGGATGGAGAGCCCTCACTCATGGTCTGTCTCTCTTCCTTCAAAACACGGCTCAAGTGATGGAACCTACCCCAGCTGGGTCGCCTTGGTAATGGGGGTGCTGACTCTCCCTCTCAGTGTCTCTCAGTGTCTCTGGGTACCTTTCTCTCAGTGCTGTGAAAGTGAAAGTGAAGTTGTTCAGTTGTGCCCAACACTTTGCGACCCATGGATAGTAGCCTGCACCAAGCTCCAACATCCATGGGATTTTCAAGACAAGAGTACTACTGGAGTGGGTTGCCATTTCCTTCTCCAGGGAATCTTCCCAACCCAGGGATCGAACCCAGGTCTCTCACATTGTAGACAGACGCTTTACCGTCTGAGCCACCAGGGAAGTCCTGGGCAGGTGTATCTCTCTGTCTCCCAACCTCTCTCTCAGTCTCTCTCTCTACTTCTCCCTCATTTAATGGGCCTAACTCACAATGAGGCAAGCAGCTAACTAGTCTCAGAGGCACTCCTTCCCACAGTTGCTCAAGCTCTGTCCCAGGGTGCTAAGATGTGTTTCATGACAAGCATCCTAGGCTCAAACCCACTGTTCAGGGGGCTCTGGGCAGAGAAGAGACAGCAAAGTGCAAAGTGGGTCCACTCTGCAGACAAATGGATGCACAATGCTGGGCTGCCCACTTTCCTCCCTGCGCCTTTACACTCTCAACCCTATAAAATGAAGATGGTAGTCAGAGCACCTACCTTGCAAGTTTGCTGTGCACATTAAGTAAGATAAATGGGGGTGACTTACCACATAGCACTCAAATGCTCACAGCTTTTATCATCCTTTCAACTTGAGGTTAGGGGAGGTCTCTCAGACCCCCAGAAAATGACAGTTCTGTTGGCAGGCACCACAGACTTTATGGTCTGGCCCAAAGACAGTGGGGAATGCTGGAAGCTTTGGCGGGGGGGGGCGAGAGAGAAGTGTGGCTCCATCACCATGCTGAGGGAAGACTGTCTGGGGCAGAGCCTTCACCATCCCATTTTGCAGATGGGGAGACTGAGGCCAAAGAGCCAAGGCCCTCAACCAGCTAAGCTCTTCACCCCAAGCCCAGTGATCCTGCCCCTTCAACAAGTTAACTTGGAGTTTAGCAGAAATGCTCAGGGGGTGCTGGGGAGCAGTGACTGAAGAAGGAGGCAGGATTCTGAAACACCCCCTCCACTGATCCATCAGTGGGTGGCATGGGGTGTCCACCTGGGCTATAGGCCTCCACACTGACCAGTCCTGTAATTCCCCTGAGTTTCACGTTTTCCAAATCCTGCCTCTTCCCTCCTCCCTCCCCCTGGAAAGCCATCCTAGGCAGGCCTCTCCCAAGCCCCTGTTTACAAAATTATAAGCTTCCTTTGTCCCCAGCCTCCTCTGGTTGCAATAATACTCATCAGCTCTCCGGCTCTCCAGAGTTTTCAGGGGCATGGAAAATGTGACTTCACATCTCAAGGATTTTCTGCCTTAACAAAATGGTATTGGGGAAAGGAAAAGAAAAAGAATGATTTTTGCCCATCCTTGGGAGAAAAGGTACCAGAGATCCCGCCTCAGCCGAGAGGGAGAACCAGAAGCCTCCAGCAGGTCCAGCAGAGACGGCCAAGGGACTTCGCTTACCCCACGGGCTGGGTGGGCTCTGAGGGAAGCAAGGAGAGAAACGGTCCCTGAAGAGAAGTTTCAAAAGTGCAAGTAAGCTCATCTGCCTCGCTATTTGCCGACTTGACTAATTTACGATTTCTGCACTTGGGTATTTGTTCAGCCCATCACCCAACTACTTACTTGCTCCAGATGTTTACAGTGAGGGGCTCCAGAGTCGACCACCTGGATGAGTGTCCTGCTCTGCCACCTGCTAGCTTCTTCACGTTGATGACGGATGGCACCTCTCCAAGCCTCAGTTTTCTCATCTGTAAAGTGGAGACAATAGACTACCGATTTCATAGGCTGTTGTGAGAACTCCTGAGATAACATACACAAAGTGGCATCAAAGTATGCCCGGCAGATCATACGCACTCAACAAATGGTGGCTATTACTGTTGTCATCCACTCCAGCCAACCTTCCCCAGGAGGACCAACACGTCCAATCCTGCTGGGGCTGCCGATCTCAAGGCGTCTGCTGTCTAGAGACCCGGCCCTGGGCTGTCCCAGTCAAGCCCATCATTCAGGTCTTCCACAGTGGGGAGACCCTGTCAGGTAGCCCGGCCCATAAGGAGAAGGGCTCCCAAGCCTGTACGGTGGGCCAGGCTCTGTGCGGGAGCTACAGGAATTTCAGAAATAGCAACTCTACATTGTCTCCACAAATTCAGGTGGGCAACAAACGTCATTTTTAAAAATGTCTTTGAATCAAGTTAAATCTGTCTCTGAGCCCATGTCCCACCTGGAGGCAGGAAAGTCAGTCTCCATCGTTAATGAGATGCCCACCCAACCTCTCTCTCACCAGCATGCACGGTGAAGGGAGCACACGTGGTCACTGGCCATTTGTCCCCACTGGTTACTGCAGGGACACCTGGCCAAGGCCACACAGTCCTCGGGAGCCCAGAGGCTCTGCTGCCTCTGAGCCAATGACTACCAAAGAAACCCAGCCCCAGACACATCACACAGTCTGCCCAAGGGTCCTGCCCACCACAGGCACTGCCAGGGGAGCAGGCACTGGGCCTTGGGACTCCTCCCTCAAAGGCACTCACAGCTCAAAGAACTTGGGCTCCTGGCAGAAAAAATGCAGGAGTTATAGCAATTCCTGCCCTCTACCCTGTAGCACCAGCCTCCAAAGACTGGGGTTAAAAACGAGCCAGCTGTCGACATGGGAGTGAGGGGTGGTGCAGAGAAAAACGTGGGGGGAACAGAACATGGAGCCCCCTCTCTCACAGAAGCGGATGGCATGGCCCCACCTCCAAAGAGGTGACTTCCAGGGGACATGACTGAACATCGCCACCTCCTCCCCTTACCCACAGACACAGGAGCGGTAAGCCACCGGTGGTTTTGCAGACATAGCAAAAAGCCCTCCAGGAGGCCCGTCTGTCCTCTCCTGAGTCTTCCTGAACGCCTGCCCTCTCATTGTCCCCTGTGTACAGACACCCTGGAAAGGTCTGTGCCTACTGAGATCAGTTGACTTATCACCATGACCTCTGTGAGGTCAGGGGGACAGGACAAAGTTAAGTGTTTATCAGGAAGCTGTGCTGGTCCAGGAAAGAACTTGGAATTTATTTAGAACCTATTGTGTACTGGGTGGTTCTACAAATAGCCTCCCTGTTCATTGCAACTGCACAAAATGAGCGCTGTTGCTCTCTGTTGATAAGGAGGAAACAACCATCTAAGGAGGAAACAACCGTTCAGCAGGGGGAAGGGTCAAGGTCACACACCACAGCAGGGAGAAGGGTCAAGATCACATGCCACAACAGGGGAAAGGGTCGAGGTCGCACACCACAGCAGGGGGAAGGGTCAAGGTCACATGCCACAACAGGGGAAAGGGTCAAGGTCACACACCACAGCAGGGAGAAGGGTCGAGGTCGCACACCACAGCAGGGAGAAGGGTCAAGGTCACATGCCACAACAGGGGAAAGGGTCTAGGTCGCACACCACAGCAGGGGGAAGGGTAAGGTCACACCACAGTAGAGGTAGAGGTGGCATGGTTACTGTCAGGTTACTTCCCCCCCCTACAGCAGGGGGAAGGGTCAAGGTCATGCCACAGCAGGGGGAAGGGTCGAGGTCACACCACAGCAGGGGGAAGGGTCAAGGTCACACCACAGCAGGGGGAAGAGTTGAGGTCACACCACAGCAGGGGGAAGGGTCGGGGTCACACCACAGCAGGGGGAAGGATCGAGGTCACACACCACAGCAGGGAGAAGGGTCAAGGTCACGCCACAGCAAGTGGAAGAGTCGAGGTCATGCGCCACAGCAGGGGGAAGGGTCGGGGTCAAGCCACAGAGTGAGGGAGCTGAGACAGACACTCCACCGGTGTTCACTAACACAGTAACCATGCCACAACTTACGCTGCCGCAACTGTTACCAAGTCCAACCTCATTCTGCTTGCTGCACGACAAGGAGATGAATCCGAGTAAGGAGGTGTTGAGGCAAGGAACATGACAAAGTCGGAAAGCCGGCTGACCTGACCGAGACGATGGGAAACCAACACTTCAAAATCATCATCTTATCAGGGTCTGGATGCCAGGTTCTTTATAGAACAGAGATGGGAGAGGCGAGGAAGCATAATTAAAAGGCCATTAATCTTGCAAATATCTCCTAGAATGGCAAGCCTCTCAGGGGAGGGCATGTGTTAATTTCTTCCTTCCTGTAGCCATCTGCAGGTGGACAGGGTACTGAACAAAGGCACTTCGTTTAATGTTCAAGCAGAGGAGCTGGGTTCCCCAAGGCAGGCCAGTATGTATAAACAGTATCTATTTGGTGAACAAAAGCAACAGGAAGCCAAAGGGACCCTGGAGTCAGAATTGGCTCTTTCCTGAAAAGACTATTCCCATTTTACAGATGCCACTCGATCAAGCAGGCTGACCCTGATGCCTGAGGTCTTCACCTCTACATTTTTCTCCTCTGGGTGAGGGGCTCTTGGTAGGAAAGTCCCAGCAGCTCTCAGAACAAGGGCTTGGACCAGATTCCTGAAAATGACTAGAGCACTATCCAAGGTCACTAGGGCTTTTGCAGAGACTTAACAACGCACATTATTTTGAAATAAAACTTATGAAAATGAAAATACCGACTTTGTTCAATCGATTAAAGCATTGCTTTTGAGAGCAGAAGACAAAACTTCTCTATTCCTCTTCCTCTCCTCCTCTCCTTGGCCCCCGACTCCAGTCAGTGGCCTAAAATCCTTAACTCTTCTAAATGAGCAAAATATTTCAAAGATGTCACCCAAAGGTGCTGAGCGATAAACACTGGCTGTCAGAGTGAAGGTCCCCTTTCTTGGACAGATGAGAAAACAGGTCCAGTTGACAGGAGCCCAGGGTTAGGCACACACGTGTGTGCACATTCACAAGTCATGCACACTTGAGCTGGGGCCTGCACAGCCAGCATGTGCCCTCCAGGTCGTACACACCCACACTGTTCACACCACACACGCAGGAGCAACCTCTCCTTTAGCCCACACCTCCCGCCGCCCTCCCCCCCCCGCCCTCCTCCCCCCCCCCCGCCCTCCTCCCCCCCCCCGCCCTCCTCCCCCCCCCGCCCTCCTCCCCCCCCCGCCCTCCTCCCCCCCCGCCCTCCCCCCCCGCCGCCCTCCTCTCCCCCCGCCGCCCTCCCCCCCCTCCCCCCCCGCCGCCCTCCCCCCCCCCGCCGCCCTCCCCCGCGCCGGGACGCTTTGGAGCTCACTCGTGCGTAACGACTGCCCCCTAGTGGACATCAGACCACCATAACACCTGAGCTGTGATTAAGGCCGCCTGACATAAACCCCATGATGGAGGGTGCCCTGGGGACTGGACTGCTCTGGGTCAGGGATCTTAGGAAAAGAGGAAGAAGACAGCAGAGACTTAGTGTTGCAGGTCAAGTTCCACAAGAGGCTGACTCTGAGGAGAAGAGCAACAGGAAATGTACTGGGAACTTTCCAAGGATCAACACCTGTGCTGGGAGGAGACAGAGCTTGAACCCGTGGGAGCACTAAAGCTGGGATGGCCCTTCAAGAGGGCTACCAGACTTAACAAAGGAAACCCCACGCTCCTCAATCAAATTGGACTTTCAGATAATCAGTGAATGATTTTTTAGCATAAGAATGTTCCATGCAAAGTGAAGATTACTAAGTGTCTTCAGTCGTGTCCAACTCTTTGCGACCCTATAGACTGCAGCCCACCAGGCTCCTCTGTCCATGGGATCCTCCAGGCAAGAATACTGGAGTGGGTTGCCATGCCCTCCTCCAGGGGGTCTTCCAGACCCAGGGATTGAACCCATGTTTCTTACACCTACCTGCGCTGGCAGGCGGGTTCTTTACCACTAGTGCCACCTGGGAAGCCTGATTTAAAGTATACAGGAGGTTACATGAAGTGTGTGCTTAAGCTCCTAGGCGTGTCGGCCTCTGCAACCCATGGGCTGTAGCCTGCCAGGCTCCCCTGTCCAAGGGATTCTCTGGGCAAGAATGCTGGAGTGGGTAGCCTTTCCCTTCTCCAGGGCATCTTCCCGACTCAGGGATCAAAGCTCGGTCTCCTACATTGCAGGTGGATTCTTTACTGTCTGAACCATGCAGGGAAGCCTGTCATGTGCAATACTGTGCCCTATAGAGACCTGAGCATCCACAGATCCTGGTATCTGCAGGAGTCCAGGAACCAACCCCCAAATATACTGAGGGATGACTGTACTCAGGGTAATCGGAGGTGATGAAGTCAGGAGGGAGGAGCCCTCATGAATGTAATTAATGTTCTCCAAGAGACCGCGCAGAGCTCCCTTGGGCCTCTGGCCTGTGAGAACACAGCAGGAAGGCACTGCCTGTGAACGGGAGGATGGCCCTCACTGGAACACAGTCATGCTGGCTCCTTGGCCTTGAACTCCCAGCCTCCAGAGCTGTGAGCAATAAGTTTCTGTTGTTTATCAACTACCCAGACTGTGGCACTTTGGTATAGCAGGCCAAATGGACTGTCATGACTTAAACTGTCCAATGTGAAAGCGGAGGCTAGAAGAACGGATTAAAAAAATGACCTAACACACCTTAAATATAAAGACAGGGACACATTGAAATTAAATACATGAACTGAAAAGATATACCATACAGGACCGTATGAGGGCTGGAGTAGTTATATAAATATCTGATAAAATAGACTTGAAGACAGGATATTACCAAAAATAGAGACACTTTATAAGGACGGA
The DNA here is from genome assembly GCF_023091745.1 of Budorcas taxicolor. Lineage (NCBI taxonomy): Eukaryota > Metazoa > Chordata > Mammalia > Artiodactyla > Bovidae > Budorcas > Budorcas taxicolor. The sequence continues at coordinate 150,481,639 of NC_068911.1, forward strand.
AGGATCAATTCACTGGGAAGACCAATAACCATACATGCGTATACAACTATCAGAAGGGCTTCCAAATACACAATGCAAAATTTGACAGAATTAAAAGTAAAAAGAAACAACTGCACAGTCATCACAGGAGATTTTAACATCCCCCTTTTGACAATTGATAGACTGACTAGACAAGATCGTCAGTGAAGAGCTGTAAAGGTAAAGATGGTATTCAAGGGTCTGAATGATAGCCTGAACCACGTTATCGTAACTGGTAGGTAGAGACACTGTGCCCAGCTAGAACACACATTCACAGTAACTGCATGTGTTATGTCCACAAGATGGACCACAAAACAAGCATCAATAGATTTAAAAGAATTGAAATCATACAGAATATCTCTCCAACACAACTAAATTAAATTTTAAAATCAAAAATTCTAAGATAGCCAGAAAAAAAAAGGCTCATGACAAGATTCTTTTTTAGTTTCTTTTTAACTAATTGATTTATTTTAATTGGAGGCTAATTACTTTACAAAGTTGTAGTGGGTTTTGCCAAACATCAACGTGAAGCAGCCATAGGCACACACGTGTTCCCATCCAGAACCCCCTTCCCACCTCCCTCCCCATCCCATCCCCCAGGGTCATCCCGGTGCACCAGCCCTGAGCACCCTGTCTCATGCATCAAACCTGGACCAGCAATCCGCTTCACATATGATAATATACACATTTCAACGCTACCCTCTCAAATCATCCCACCCTCTCCCTCTCCCACAGAGTCCAAAAGACTGTTATACACATCTTGTCTCTTTTGCTGTCTCACATATAGGGTCATCGTTACCATCTTTCTAAATGCCATATATATGTGTTAGTATACTGTATTGGTGTTTTTCTTTCTGACTTACTTCACTCTGTATAGCTCCAGTTTCATCCACCTTATTAGAACTGATTCTAATGTATTATTTTTAATGGCTGAGTAACACTCCATTGTGTATATGTACCACAGCTTTCTTATCCATTCGTCTGCCGATAGACATCTAGGTTGCTTCCATGTCTTGGCCATTGTAAACAGTGCTGCGAGGAACATTGGGGTACACGTGTCTCTTTCAATTCTGGTTTCCTCGGTGTGTATGCCCAGCAGTGGGATTGCTGGGTCATAAGGCGGTTCTCTTTCCAGTTTTTTAAGGAACCACACTGTTCTCCATCGTGGCTGTACTAGTTTGCATTCCCACCAACAGTGTAAGAGGGTTCCCTTTTCTCTGCACCCTCTCCAGCTTTTATTGTTTGCAGACTTTTTGATAGCAGCCATTCTGACTGGTATGAGATGGTACCTCATTGTGGTTTTGATTTGCATTCCTCTGATAATGAGTGATGTTGAGCATTTTTTCATGTGTTTGTTAACCATCTGTATGTTTTCTTTGGAGAAATGTCTGTTTAGTTCTTTGGCCCATTTTTTGATTGGGTTGTTTATTTTTCTGGAATTGAGCTGCAGGAGCTGCTTGTACACTTTTGAGATTAATTCTTTGTCAGTTGCTTCATTTGCTATTATTTTCTCCCATTCTGAAGGCTGTCTTTTCACCTTTCTTATGGTCCCATCACTTCATGGGAATTAGATGCGAAAACAGTGGAAACAGTGTCAGGCTTTATTTTGGGGGGCTCCAAAATCACTGCAGATGGTGACTGCAGCCATGAAATTAAAAGATGCTTACTCCTTGGAAGGAAAGTTATGACCAACCTAGGTAACGTATTCAAAAGCAAAGACATTACTTTGCCAACACAGGTCCATCTAGTCAAGGCTATGGTTTTTCCAGTGGTCATGTATGGATGTGACAGTTGGACTGTGAGGAAAGCTGAGCACCAAAGAATTGATGCTTTTGAACTGTAGTGCTGGAGAAGACTCTTGAGAGTCCCTTGGACTGCAAGGAGATCCAACCAGTCCATTCTGAAGGAGATCAGCCCTAGGATTTCTTTGGAAGGACTATGCTAAAGCTGAAGCTCCAACACTTTGGCCACCTCATGCGAAGAGTTGACTCGTTGGAAAAGACACTGATGCTGGAAGGGATTGGGGGCAGGAGGAGAAGGGGATGACAGAGGATGAGATGGCTGGATGGCATCACCGACTCGATGGACTAAGCTTGAGTGCACTCCGGAAGTTGGTGATGGACAGGGAGGCCTGCCGTGTTGCGATTCATGGGGTTGCAAAGAGTCGGACACAACTGAGCGACTGAAATGAACTGATAGTTTCCTTTGTTGTGCAAAAGGCTTTTAAGTTTAATTAGGTCCAATTTGTTTATTTTTGCTTTTATTTCCATTACTCTGGGAGGTGGATCATAGAGGATCCTGCTGTGATTTATGTCAGAGAGTGTTTTGCTTATGTTTTCCTTTAGGAGTTTTATAGTTTCTGGTCTTATGTTTAGATCTTTAATCCATTTCAAGTTTGCTTTTGTGTATGATGTTAGAAAGTGATCTAGTTTCATTCTTTTACAAGTGGTTAACCAGTTTTCCCAGCATCACTTGTTAAAGAGATTGTCTTTTCTCCATTGTATATTCTTGCCTCCTTTGTCGAAGATAAGGTGTCCATAGGTGCATAGATTTATCTCTTCTTAGCACAAGCGTTAGGAAATTTAAAATTAGAAAGACTGACACCACCAAATGTTGGTAAGGAAGTGGAGCAACTGGAACCCACATACATTACTGAAAGAAATGTAAAATGATACAAACACTTCCAAAAACTGTTTGGTAGTTCATTAGAAAATGCAAATATTCTGACCATACGACCCAGCCAGTCATCCTTCTGTATTTATCTAAGAAAAATAAAAGCATTAAGTCCACCATAATTTTTGCACAGGCTCATATAGCTTTATTCTCATTTGCCAAATAAAGTGAAAACAACCTAAGTAGCCATCATTTAAGCGGATGGATAAACAAAAATGGTGTATCTATACAAAAGAGCACTACTTGGCAGCAAAAAGAAAAAGTAAAGGAGCAGATTACTGATGAACACCAAAAAAGACTGAATATGGGAATCAATATGCAGGGTGAAAGAAGCTAAAACTAAAAGAGTATATATGATATTAAGCTCAGTTCAATTCAATCGCTCAGTTGTGTCTGACTCTTTGCGACCCCAAAGACTACAGCACGCCGGGCCTCCCTGTCCATCACCAACTCCCAGAGCTTGCTCAAACTCATGTCCATCGAGTCAGTGATGCCATCCAACCATCTCACCCTCTGTTGTCCCCTTCTCCTCCTGCCCTCAATCTTTCCCAGCATCAGGGTCTTTTCAAATGAGTCAGCTCTTCGCATCAGGTGGCCAAAATATTGGAGTTTCAGCTTCAGCATCAGTCCTTCCAATAAATACTCAGGACTGATCTCCTTTAGGATTGACTGGTTGGATCACCTTGTAGTCCAAGGGACTCTCAAGAGTCTTCTCCAACACCACAGTTCAAAAGCATCAGTTCTTCGGTGCTTAGCTTTCTTTTTGTCCAACTCTCACATGCATACATGATTACCGGAAAAACCATAGCCTTGACTAGATGGACCTGTGTTGGCAAAGTAATGTCTCTGCTTTTGAATATGCTGTCTAGGTAGGTCATAACTTTTCTTCCAAGGAGCAAGCATCTTTTAATTTCATGGCTGCAGTCACCATCTGCAGTGATTTTGGAGCCCCCCAAAATGAAGTCTCTCACTGTTTCCACTGTTTCCCTGTTTATTCGCCATGAAGTGATGGGACCAGATGCCATGATCGTAGTTTTCTGAATGTTTACCTTTAAGCCAATGTTTTCACTCTCCTCTTTCATTTTTATCAAGAGGCTTTTTAGTTCCTCTTCACTTTCTGCCATAAGGGTGGTGTCATCTGCATATCTCAGGTTATTGATATTTCTCCCGGCAATCTTGATTCCAGCTTGTGCTTCTTTCAGCCCAGCGTTTCTCACGATGTACTCTGCATATAAGTTAAATCAGCAGGTGACAATATACAGCCTTGACGTACTCCTTTTGCTATTTGGAACCAGTCTGTTGTTCCATGTCCAGTTCTAACTGTTGCTTCCTGACCTGCATACAGATTTCTCAAGAGGCAGGTCAGGTGGTCTGGTATTCCATCTCTTGAAGAATTTTCCTCAGTTTGTTGTGATCCACACAGTCAAAGGCTTTGGCATAGTCAATAAAGCAAAAGCAGATTTTTTCTGGAACTCTCTTTCTTTTTAGATGATCCAAAGGATGTTGGCAATTTGATCTCTGGTTCCTCTGCTATTGTTGAAGCCTGGCTTGGAGAATTTTGAGCATTACTTTACTAGCATGTGAGATGAGTGCAGTTGTGTGGTAGTTTGAGCATTCTTTGGCATTGCCTTTCTTTGGGATTGAAATGAAAACTGATCTTTTCCAGTCCTGTGGCCACTGCTGAGTTTTCCAAATTTGCTGGCACTTTCATAGCATCATCTTTCAGGATTTGAAGTAGCTCAACTGGAATTCCATCACCTCCACTATCTTTGTTCATAGTGATGCTTCCTAAAGCCCACTTAACTTTACATTCCAGGATGTCTGGCTCTAGGTGAGTGATCACACCATCCTGATTATCTTGGTCGTGAAGATCTTTTTTGTATAGTTCTTCTATGTATTCCTGCCCCCTCTTCTTAATATCTTCTGCTTCTGTTAGGACCGTACCATTTCTGTCCTTTATTGTGCCTATCCTTGCATGAAACGTTCCCTTGGTATCTCTAACTTTCTTGAAGAGATCTCTAGTCTTTCCCATTCTATTGTTTTCCTCTTTCTTTGCATTGATCACTGAGGAAGGCTTTCTTATCTCGCCTTGCTATTCTTTGGAATTCTGCATTCAAATGGGTATATCTTTCTTTTTCTCCTTTACCTTTCACTTCTCTTCTTTTCACAGCTATTTGTAAGGCCTCCTCAGACAACCATTTTGCCTTTTGCATTTCTTTTTCTTGGGGATGGTCTTGATCCCTGCCTCCTGTACAATGTCATATATGGTATTACTCCATTTATAAAAAATTCTAGGAAAATCAAACTAATATATAGGGATAGAATTAGCAGTTGCCAGAGACTAGGAGTAGAAGGAAGGGCATACTATAAAGAGGAATGAGGACCCTTTTGAGGTTAATAGGAAAGGACCTCATCTTAATTATGGTCATAGTTTCACAGCTATCTACATCTGACAAGAGTATACATTTTAAGGGGATTCAATCTATAGGATATTACTTATACCTCGAAATTGCTTTTTGTAATTTCAGCATAAAAAAATTTAAAACATGATCAAATGGGACCATTCCAGGAATACCAGGATAACTCATTGTTAGAAAAGCCGTTAATATGATAGATAATGTTGAGACGATTTAACAGATGGAATTATTTCCATACATACTGGAAAACATTTGACTAAACCTTGGATCTGCTCATGGTACAAAAATTTAAACTAAGTAAATAGAAATGTATGGAAATTTCCTTTACATGTTAAAATACCTTTAACAGAGAGTCACAGAAGACATTCATGATTAAGTCAGCAATAAGGTAAGAATTACTATATTTGCTTCCTATTGCTTCTCTAACAAATCACCACAAACTTCATGGCTTAAATCAACACAAAGGTATTATCTTACAATTCTGGAATGAGTCACACTGACTAAAATCCAGGTGTTGGTGGGCCTCTGTTGCTTCTAGGGGCTCTATGAGGGAGTGGGTTCTTCCTCTCTCCAGCTTCCTGTGGCCAGCTGTGCTCCTTGGCTCACATAATCACATCACTCTGATCTCTGCTTCAGGCTCACATCTCTCTCCAACCTCTTCCTCCCACCCCTTCTTATCAGACCCACCCAGATAATCCAGGATAATCTAGCTCTTACCTTTAACTTAATTATATCAGCAAAGTCCCTTTTGATATGACTTTGCAAAGTCATATCACCAAAGTATAGGGTAAAACATCAAGAAGTCATTCTCCCTACTAAAATTACCAAATGCATTTTCTGCAGACATGACTTCTGGTGATTTAGTGAACAAGGTGACCTGCTCAATGGATATCAGCTGGTCTCTCTAGCCAGACAGCCCAGTGCTTATTCAATGGGTTCATGAACAAAGCGGCCTTGATAGCAGGGGTGGACCTCATACAAGAGCTCACATTTCCCTTCTCTGAGTTAGCCTGAGCACGCCATAGCAGAGACCAATATTGAGCACGCAGTGCAATATCTCACCACCCAATTAGACACCTTCCATCATGAAAGGGGAAGTGATTTGTCCTGACTGGAGTAGACACTTCCTGGAATATGAACTTGGCTTCTCTGCCTATGGTTCCTCTGCCAGGAACATTGTTTCTCCTTCTCAACACTGCTACTGTCCAGGAAAATCATTTTAGAGCAATCGATAAAAGGATTATTTCCACAGGGTACCCTTGAATTATCATGGGTCTCATTACCCAAAGTAGCTGGAGTAACAGAACGGTGGACTAACGTGTTGATGGTTTCATGACAACCTTAGCTTGGAGTCAACACCTTGTGAGTGTGGGATGTCATTTGCAGATGTGCTCAGAACTGGGGCTAAGACAGGCTGCTATTGTGCTTATAGCCAGAAATACACACGTGCAGGACCAAGGAATAGAAATAGAGATACCCCTGCTCTAAGGGTTCCTTATAGACATTTTTTATTTTTTTTTCCATTCCTTGGGCTAAGCTGACATAGAGGTCTAAGTACACAAGGTAGAAAATTGTCCCCTAGGAAAACAAAAATGGATCCACTAAACATTGGAATAGGAACTTGTTTCCTAGCTACATGGCTCTTTTTTAAGCCATTAAATCAAAGGCATAAGGATAAGACAAAGGGACAATAAAGTTGCCTCTGGTGGCTCAGACAGTAAAAAATCTGCCTGCAGTGCAGGAGACACAGGAGACTTGAGTTCGATCCCTGGATTGGGAAGATCCCCTGGAGAAGGAAATGGCAACCCATTCCAATATTCTTGCCTGGAGAATTCCATGGACAGAGGATCCTGGAGGGCTACAGCCCATGGGGTCACAAAGAGTTGGACACAACTGAGCAACACTTTAACTTTTTCATAGGAATAAAGTTCTGTGTGTGGCAGCAGGGAAAATATGTTAAGAAACCAAGGGATCTTCTGAAGCATTTCAGATGGTCGTGTTCAGTGGCAAATAAATGGAACACCCTAACAACCCGATAGGTCTCACCCATCTCACATGCCAGCAAAGTAATGCTCAAAATTCTCCAAGTGAGGCTTCAACAGTACATGAATTGTGAACTTTCAGATGTTCAAGCTGGATTTAGAAAAGGCAGAACAACCAAAGATCAAATTGCCAACATCCATTGGATCATCGAAAAAGCAAGAGAGTTCCAGAAAAACATCTGCTTCTGCTTTATTGACTACTCCAAAGCCTTTGACCGTATCGATCACAACAAACTGCAGAAAATTCTTCAAGAAATGGGAATAACAGACCACCTTACCTGCCTCCTGAGAAATCTGTATGCAGGTCAAGAAGCAACAGTTAGAGTTGTATATGGAACAACAGACTGGTTCCAAATAAGTAAAGGAGTTCATCAAGGCTGTATAGTGTCACCCTGCTGATTTAACTTTTATGCAGAGTTCATCATGAGAAATGCTGGGCTGGATGAAGCACAAGCTGGAATCAAGATTGCCGGGAGAGATATCAATAACCTGAGATATGCAGATGACACCACCCTTATGGCAGAAAGTGAAGAAGAACTAAAGAGCATCTTGATGAAAGTGAAAGAGGAGAGTGAAAAAGTTGGCTTAAAACGCAACATTCAGAAAACGAAGATCATGGCATCCGGTTCCATCACTTCACGGCAAAGAGATGGGGAAACAGTGGAAACAGTGAGAGACTTTATTTTGGGGGGGGGGGGGGCTCCCAAATCACTGCAGATGGAGACTGCAGCCATGAAATTAAAAGACACTTGCTCCTTGGAAGAAAAGTTATGACCAACCTAGACAGCATATTAAAAAGCAGAGACATTATGTTGTCAACAAATATCCATCTAGTCAAAGCTCTGGTTTTTCTAGGACTCATGTATGGATGTGAGATTTTGACTATAAAGAAAGCTGACTGGAGAAGAATTGATGCTTTTGAACTGTGGTGTTGGAGAAGACTCCTGAGAGTCCCTTGGACTGCAAGGAGATCCAACCCGTCCATCCTAAAGGAGATCAGTCCTGAGTATTCATTGGAAGGGCTGATGTTGAAGCTGAAACACCAATACTTTGGCCACCTGATGCAAAGAACTGACTCATTTGAAAAGACTCTGATGCTGGGAAAGATTAACGGCAGGAGGAGAAGGGGACGACAGAGGATGAGATGGTTGCATGGCATCACTGACTCGATGGACACGAGTTTAAGCAAGCTCTGGGAGTTGGTGATGGACAGGGAAGCCTGGCATGCTGCAGTCCATGGGGTCGCAAAGAGTTGGACACAATTGAGTGACTGAACTGAACAACCCAACAGAAACAAGATTGTCAAAGACTCAGAGCCCTCAGGAATAGTTTTGGGTCACTTCACCAGGGAAATACCCAAACAACACTACAACCTCATGGTCAACTGCAAAAAGGAGGGCCGTGATAGCCACCTATATTCTTGTACTTTCTTTGTTACTTAAAAATAATAATAACAATTTCTTATTTCTCCCTTTGGCAACCCACTCCATCATCCTTGCCTGGAAAATCTCATGGACAGAGGAGCCTGGTGGGCTGCAGTCCATGGGGTTGCAAAGAGTCAGGCACGACTGAGCGACTAACACTAACACTTACCACTAATTATAGAATATGTCTGGGTGGTTAATTACATCATTTAGTCCATGGGCTACAAAATATCAAGATGGCATTGTAACTAAATAAGAGGAAGAAGGCTCATTACCCAGTCATGATTGAAATAACTAATGCAACTTTAGTTGTCTCATCAGTTTCAGAGGAGATTGCGAATGTGATTTGGTTCATATGAGATTATTGTATTGTATTCAGAAAGGGAATGTTGCTCCTGTAGAGGTTGTTTATAGAGGTAAGTATGGGTGAAAGATGGAGTCTGATGGATGGAGTGGGTTGGTGCTCTGCCACCACCTCTCTCGCCCCACCCTCTGTGGTGCTTTTCTGTTTGGCAGAGGCTGGATGACTGAGCAATACATTTCCCAGGCTCCCTTGCAGCTCAGGTTTTAGACATGCTCCATGCTCCACCAGTCAGAGGCACTCAAGGTGTCTGAAAGCAGCGGTGGGGTCTTCCTGCTTGTTGCCTGCTGGCACACACAGCCAGGGAGATGCTGGTGTTTCTGCGGCAGCATTAACAGAAGTCTAAGTGTCCAGCCACCAGCTTCGAGAGTGTTGAGGCAGAGCTCAGAGTGCCCATCCTGCTAGTCAAGTCCAAGCATGTCTACGTGGATCTAGAGCCAGCAGTGACGACTCCTTCGTTAAGACAGCATCCTGGTCACAGAACTGGCAGGTGTGGCTCTGGAGATGGCAGCTCCCTCATTCCAGAAGAGTCACAGATCTCTTGGGGACTGTTTCCGCAGCAGTTCCTGAAATCTTAGGCTAGCATCTGTTTTGTTCAACCCTCCTGATAGTGTTGAAACATATTTAATAAATTCCTTCCCAGTTAAGCGATCTAGAGTGGAATTTGTCCTGCACTAGAATCCTGACCATACAGTTGCGCTCATGTAAACACAGGATGGTGATTTTCAGCTTTTAGATTCAATCTAGAAATAAATTACTGAAGATAAAAATGAAGACTATGAACTTTGACCATATATAAATAACAAAGACTGCTAGTTATTAATTAAAATGAACCATTCTGCTTTCCTCTTCTTCCTGAGCACCTAAGTGAAATCTTTACCAAATTCCCTTGTAATAACATGTGTCCACATGACAGAATTCCAGCCAAAGGAATGTGTATGAAGTATCGTGTGCCACTTCCATGCCTGGTCCATAAACATCCCCACGTACCAATGTTCCCTTTCCTTATCCTTTCCAGCTGGCTGAAAAGCTGATTATTACCATGGAAACCACATTGATTTGTCTCTGAATTTATACGGCTTCCATCAGACTGAATCAATAAATGAACTGCCAACCTGTTCATCTCCCAGTGCTGCTACATGAGCAGTAAGTAAGTTTTTATTTGTTCTTGAGACATAGTTGTTTCCTTCCTGTTTGCATCTAATATCACCCTAACAAGTATAGTAAGTAAAAGCACACATGCAAAACGTTAAATGTAAATGGATGGAGGAAATGGGCCTGAATACCTTCAATTTGGAGAAGGCAATGGCACCCCACTCCAGTACTCTTGCCTAGAAAATCCCACGGACAGAGGAGCCTGGAAGGCTGCAGTCCATGGGGTCGCTGAGGGTCGGACACAACTGAGCGACTTCACTTTCAATTTTCACTTTCCACTTTCATGCATTGGAGAAGGAAAGGGCAACCCACTCCAGTGTTCTTGCCTGGAGAATCTCAGGGACGGGGGAGCCTGGTGGGCTGCCGTCTATGGGGTCGCACAGAGTCGGACATGGCTGAAGTGACTTGGCACCTTCAATTTACAAAATTGTGGACTCGAGATACAGTTTTATAACTTAGGTACCAAGAGATAAAGATGTATTTTATTTTTATAAAGTCTCAAAATAAACAAAAGAGGAGCTGAAAGGAATGATTCAATAGGAAGTGGGATTATATGAATTAGCAGTCATCTCTCATAGCAGAAGAAGACAGGATAATCTCTGAAGCTGATCACTGAGAAACAGGAATATAGCATGGGAGAGAAAATCACAAACAAAACTCCGAAACAGAAAGTTAAAGAATATCTTGTTGTTCAGTCATATCTGACTGCTTGTGACTGCCTGGACTGCAGCCCCCCCAGGCTTCCCTGGTGGCTCAGCTGGTAGAGAATCTGCCTGCAATGCAGGAGACCTGGGTTCAATCCTTGTGCCAGAAAGATCCCCTGGAGAAGGAAATGGCAACCCACTCCAGTGTTCTTGCCTGGAGAATCGAATGGACAGAGGAGCTTGGCGGGCTACAGTCCATGGGGTCCGAAGAATCCAACACAACTGAAGCGTCTTAATACAGAGAGCAGCATGCCAGTCTCCTCTGTCTTCCACTATCTCCCAGAGTTTGCTCAAATTTATGTCTATTGAATCACTATGCTATAGACCTAAAACTATCACAATGCGTAAACCAACTATGTGCACGAGTGAGTGCTCAGGCATGACTTACTCTTTTATGACCCCAGGGACTGGAGTCCGCCAGGCTCCTCTGTCCATGGCATTTTTCA